>NC_091439.1:99603089-100244483 GCF_964237555.1 Oryctolagus cuniculus
AGACTTCTGAATTTCTTTATAAGATATTCATTTTTATAAGACATTCAAAGGTTTCAAGTAGTTCATGGAAAAAAGAATTTAAAACATAAATCTATTTTGGTACAAAAACCATTTGGAATAGTATTAGAACACATTTGCCAGACTGTTACCTGTTATTCTTTCAGCCCCAGGCTTATACTTGCTGATAGAATAATCCATTTAGAATTGGTGACATTTCAGGAGATTGGCTCTTGAATATGACATAAGGATTCTTAACTACTTCAGACTAGGAATTACCCAAATGTTTTCCCTTTGGCTCCATATGCCATGCTCACCAGTGTCAAAGTGGTCTAGTGTACAGTGGGCCATGAACATCCATGAGGATTAAGTCTAGTTTGGAAAAATAATGATTTGTGATCTAGGCTGAAAGCATTTTATGAGATAGTTGTTTTCAAGCTACCTTGTTTTTTTAAGACTTATTTATCTGAAAGGCAGAGCCACACACACACACACACACACACACACGGAGGGTGGGGCGCAGAGAGGCAGAGAGAGATTCTCCATCCATTGGTTCACTCCCAAAATGGCCTCAACGGCCAGAGCTGGGCTGGTCCGAAGCCAGGAGCCAGGAGCCTCTGCCACATCCCCTACATGGGGTCAGGGACCCAGGCTATTAGGCCATCTTCTGTGCTTTCCCAGCTGAAGTACAACAGCTGGGACTTGAACTGGTGCTCTAAAATGGTATATATGGGATGCTGGTGTCACAGGTGGCCACCTAACCAGCTCTGGCACAGCACTGGTCCCTCTTTGAGTCACTTTGGTTTCTCAGGGACTATATGTATATGAATATGTGTGTATGTGTGTGTGTGTGTGTGTATAAGAGAGAGAGACAGAGGGTTTGTACATACATGTGTGTACATACTTATCCATAACTTCTATTTGTAATGATAATAGTCACACTTCCATTCTAGGAGATTCCAAACATTTTATGATTCTCAGACATAATGAATCTGATAGATTCACACAAACACATTTTAGACTATGATTCTAAATTTGGGAATGCAGTGGTGGACTCTTAACCATAGCAACAACCTCCAGAATTGCTACAGTTTCCTTGTCTTGGTTAAGGGTATAGAGATTTATTTCTTAATTAAACTTGCAATTTAGATTACAGATTTTGGATAATATCACATCAAGTTATAAGCTTAGGAATAGTTTATTACTGTTTAATGTAAATTATTTGTTAATTGCTTCATAACAGCTTTCTGGAAGAAAATAAAATATGTTTTACTACAGTTTCATGGCTGCAGCTTAAGCCCTAAACCTCTAGTGCCTTTACAAAAAAGGCAAGCTGGTGGGACTTTCATTTTGATGGGCATTTATTTTGTCTCTTTTTTCTCTTGATTATTAGTTCTTTGTCGTTATTCTTGCCTGGCACAAAAGTATGGGAGTTAATGACTTGTGTATAAATTTCTGCTCTAATAATTCTCCAAATGTTTGCTCAAAATCACTTGTCCGCTTGCATTCCAGCAATGTTTCCTAAAAAATTATAGCTCTTTTATTCATCATAATGAAAGCTAAATCTAATTTCAGTCATGAAAAATTGCACACTTTTAGTAACACTATTCGAATAGGGGAGCATTATATATTTTCCTAACTTTTTTTCTTTCTTTTTCAGTGAATTTGTTGGATTCACGCACGGTCATGGGAGACCTAGGATGGATTGCTTTTCCCAAAAATGGCGTAAGTTTTTTTTTTTTTTAATTTCCCCTAAAATGTAAGATACATTTCCTGTCATTATGCTGCACATAAGATGAACTTGGGCTTTTACATGTTTGTTGTTGATAGAGGAAAGATGTGTTTGTCTGGAAAGGTATGTGTGACAGCGACCTCAAATGAGCTCCAACAGTGAACAGACATTAGGGAAGTTTGCAATGACCGAATAACAAATAGGTTATTTTCTTCTGAGTATTTTTCCACAAAGAAATAGAAAGTTTCCTTAAGCATTTTAGGTTGAAACAATGAACACACTTTCAGAGTTCGCTTATATAAAAAGAACATTCAATTTGCTACTGATTTGCTATATAATCATTGCATTATAAAGGTGGTAAAGCAATACATCTGCAGCTAGTATTGGTTGAAAGCTGAGATCAATTTACTTATTTAACTTACAAAATTACAAAATGCAAATATAAAAAAATTGTGAAATCCATGCATTGTATGTGTCAAATACAATCATTTGAATGCAAAATGAGGAAAATTTTCTCTTATATTTTAAAGATAGTTATTCTTCAAATATACACATAGTAAAAATTTACACAATTTTTAATGTGTTTTGGCACACTGTACCATTTAGGATTATACGTGCAAAATAATCCTGGGTGAAATGTAGATCGTCAGAATGGTGTCAGCAATAGTTGTGGAGTAGGGCTTCCAAAATAGCTTTCTTTAATTTAAAAAAAAAAACTTGAGGAAACTGGGGAAAATATGAGCATTAACTCTTTGAGAACTCTGGAAATCAGCTTAGCCCTTGGAAGACATTTATTCAAGAAGAGTGATTCAATCTTTTAGTCTTTCACCTTGCCTGCATATCCTCTTCGCCTGGCCTCCACCTCCCCAGCCTTGAGATAGCCTTGAAATGCAAAAAACTGCCATCAACCTGAAGACTGGCAACCTGGTAGACAGTAGAGGTAGCAGAATAGGATAGGAGATTCTTCCGACCTTCCATAGCAAAGAATTGTAATGATTTGAGTCGGCAGCTCTCTCGAAGTTTACATTTGTGTGGCAGTCTTGATTTCGCTGGACTTTGGGATGTCCTAGGCAAAAAGCCTTTTCCTGCTTTAGCATTTTTCAAAACAGAGAGGAAGTTGCCCAGATTTTCTCTGGTCTATGGCAGTGAGTAAAATTTGAGATAAACAATAGACTGTGTACAAAAATCAAGAGCTTTAAAGTTCTCCAGTACATTGTTGAGAATTGGGAAGGGTGTGCTCATCGGTAGGGCTGTGTACATGCCCAGGGATGTATGTATGCTCAAGCAAGGCCTGAGAAAACCCTAAAACTGTTCATCACTGACAGGCCTGGAGGGCCTGCACCAGCAGAAAGTCCAGCTTATGGCAGAGTTTAATTGCCTGTCTGCTATCTGGATGCTTAAGGGGTGCTCCAACACACGCACACACACACATGCACACAAACACAGAGATCCTGAGCAAAGAGGAGGACATTTATTGTTTTGAGGTTTTTAGGAGAAATCTGCTAAAGCATTAGCTGATAAGTAACGAAGTAATGACTTTGATGGCAATACAGTGTTCACAGGATTCACTTAGAGAAGTCACTTATACAAATAAATGACAACAAGCTTTGGAGGGTGGGAAGAGTCCAGTTTGCGTAGTCTCCACAAAATATTATTTTAGCCATCTTAATTTCAACAAAAAGCTATGAGACAAAGACACAAGAAAGCATTACCATTATATAGGGCAAAAACAATAGAGATTATATTGAGAATTCCTTCCCCACAAATTTTACTTATTTCTATTTTATATATAGTGAAAGAACTAAAGCAAAGGATAGGAATAATATCTCTTAAAATCCAAAACATCAATAAAGAGAAAATGTAAAAAAAGGAAACAAACAAATTCTAGATTTGGAAAGTGCTAAAATGAAAAACTCAGTACTGGGCCTACTACTTACAGCTAGATTGAGCAGGTGGAAGCAAAAATAAGCATATGTTAGAGTAGGACCAATGAGGTCATCTAATTTGAAAAACAGAAAGAAAAATAGTGCTGTGGCTCTCGGACTGTGTGATATGGTTGGACCCTTCCGGAGGTCGTGCTAGGAGAGTCCAGCTGGTGCTGGAGCTTATAATACCAACAGCCCTAGTCCTAGAACTGGAGGATGTGAAGTGAACCCTGTTCCAGTCCTCCAAGGTGACTCTAAGTTGTCTAGGAGATTCGACCGTGGAGGCCATGAGCCCAGAGAGCTGGAATTCAGGTAGATTATTCCCTTTGTCCACTGGATTGATTCCAGGGGCACTGAGCAATTTAGAAGGAATTGTTACAGTCCGGGTGTTGCAGGAAATAGTGGGGTCATCATCTTGATCTCCCAGGGTGGGCATGGATTTTTTTTGTGGGCAGCTTCTGGTGTTAGCCCCCACAAGCAAGGTGAATCCCCCTTTCTCACATAGGGTGCGTGAGCAGAGCTCTGGGGCTGATCCCGCAGTTACTGGTGCAGGGTCCTTCCTTTGTCCTGACTGAGTTTGCTGCTGGTGGAGAACAGAGCTGCACTGCAGGATTTTCCGGTGCCCAGTATGGCGCTCTGTGGGAGTGGGCATTTGGAAGGAAGCAAGTAAATCCTCTTGCCTGCTCCAAGCCCAGCACTTGCTTGACCCCAGTCAGCTGTCCAGGCTGAAGTAAAAGTCACCGGATGACTGCAAGGTTCCCTGTCAGTGTGTGACAGCTTTTTCCTACCTTGATGTGGTAAGAGGGCTGCTCACAGCTGGCTGCGCTGTGAGGCTGGCTGCAGCGGTGTCTCTGTGTTCTCTCTCATCCTGCAAAGTCGTCCTTGTTTTTTTTTTTTCCAGTTCTTCACGAAAGTTTCCATCTGTCAGACCCCTGGAAATGCAGTCCTTTGTTCTTTTCATATCTCAGAGTGGCATAAGTTAGTGTGGCTACACCATACTCAGCCATCTGATGAATTCTTGGAGTGGTTCCATATTTACTACTCTACAGTGTTTCTAAAACTGGGATCCATTTCTGACTTGGAATAAAACATCAATCAATATTTATTGGAAGTTTAACTTACTCCGTTGGCTTTATTAAAATTTATAAAACAGGACAGAAGTTACTGAGGTTTAATTTTAGGCTCATTTATTTTCACTGGATTTGAATGGAAGAGATAGAGAGATGGATATAGGGAGAACTTCATCTGCTAGGTCACTCCTCAGCTGCCTGCAGCAGCTAGAACTGGGCCAAACTGAAGTCAGCAGCCTGAATTCAGTCTGGTTCTCATGTAGAGGTGGCAGGGACCCAAGTATTTGAGCCGTTCTCCCCTGCCTCCCAGGGTTGCAGTAGCAGGAAGCTGGATCAGAAGCAGAGATCTGGGACTCTGAACCATGCACTCAGATAGGGAGCATGAATGTCCCAAGCATGACTTAACTGTGTTCCAAATGGCTTTCCCATGAGGTTCAGTTTTACAATAATTACCAACTATATGAGACCTGGAGAAGAACTTGTAGTGCTGACAGTCCATAATATCCTTCCTTTGATCGTTTAGTTAATTTCTTTTCTCCTCATACTGTTGTGGACTAGGTTGGGCCTAAATGTCTATTCTAGACTCTTGCCTTTTACTTAGAGAAAAATTTTAAGTATAGGCACAAACATGATGTGCAGTGTGACAGTGTTTATTTACAAAGTGAGGGAATTCACCTGCGCTTGTGGGCTCTATCTAGGGAGAGTGGGCCAGGAAACGTCAAGAGGGACTTTCAACACTGCTCCTTCTGGGTGGAGACAGAGAGAGCTGCCACTTTACCTGGCTTCTTATGACCTTAGAAAATGTTAGTGTGTACATGGTGCTGCCCCCAGGTCCCGGGTAAGGGGAAGTACTTCCTGGGGAAGAAATCATCTGATTGACAAGTGATTCGAAGCCAGGAGCCAGGTGCTTCTCCTGGTCTCCCATGCAGGTGCAGGGCCCAAGGACTTGGGCCATCCTCCACTGCACTCCTGGGCAACCGGGACAGAATCTGGCACCCCGACTGGGACTAGAACCCGGTGTGCCAGCCCCGCAGGTGGAGGATTAGCCTAGTGAGCCGTGGCGCCGGCGGAGACAGAGCCTCTTGCAAAGCCATGTGTTCCATGATACTGATTATTTAACACCAGAGATGGACCACCCAGATGGTTAGGTTTTCATATTCATGAGAAGGTTCTGGAAGGTGCAAGACCTTTGATGTAGAGAAAAGAGGAATTGGTTCTGGAGAAGAAATTGCAAATTCCCTCAAAGACAGCTTTATGTAACAAGAGTGGGTTGCATCATATTCCCTGGTAGGTCATTCATTCTCAAATACTGTATAGCAGGGCCGGTAGTGTGGTATAGAAGGTTACGCCTGCAGTGTTGGCACCCATTTGGGGTGCGTGGGTATTCCACTTCTGATCCTAGTGCTTGGGTCCCTGCGCCCATGTGGGAGACCAAGAAGAAGCTCTTGGGTCATGGTTTTGGCCTGGTCCAGCCCTGGCTGCTGTGACCATTTAGGGAGTGAACCAGGGGATGGAAGATCTCTTTCTGCATTTCTGCTTTTCAAATCTATCTATCTATCTATCTATCTATCTATCTATCTATCTATCTATCTGTCTGTCTGTCTATCTTAGGGCTGGCGCTGTACCATAGTTGGTTAGGCCTCCTGTGGCACCGGCATCTGGTTTGGGGGCTGGTTCAAGTCCCAGCTACTCCTCTTCAGATTCAGCTCTATGCTATGGCCTGGGAAAGCAATAGAAGATGGCCCAAGTCCTTGGGCCCCTGCACCTGCATGGGAGACCTAAAGGCACTCTTGGCTCCTGGCTTAGGATTGGGTCAGCTCCCGCCATTGTGGCCATTTGGGGAGTGAATCAGTGGATGGAAGAGCTTTCTCTCTGTCTCTTGCTCTTTCTGTCTGTAACTCTACCTCTCAAATAAATAAAATTTAAAAAAAAAATCTTAGAAAAAGAAACAACATATAGCACATTGGGTACTTAATATATGTTGCATTTTTATGTTGTCTGTGCATTGTATAAATATAAAAGTATATGAGCATACATGCACACACACACTAAATAGGATAAGTCACTTGATTCCCAGACTTGTGTATAATTGTTTGTAATGCTTTGGGCCTCATGAATGTAGACTTTCCTTTTGGTTAAGCAGAGTGGATGGCTGTTATAGCATGTATCTCATGGTGCTGTTTTTAGCATAAAAATGACATACATTTGAATGCACCATGTGACCCCTGAATTACTAAAGAAATAGAATGGTGGCTGACAAAGCTCCTTCTGTATTGCTTCTTTGCAAATAGAATCAGAAAGTAGACTTTGGTGACTAAAAGAAAGAAGCATTCAGCTCTCTCTCTGGCATATGACTGGTCCTGTGAGGTCGGTGGAAATTAAAAGTGGTCAGGCCACAGCACTTGATGTGGACTTAGCACTCTTATTTCACTTGGAATATGATTAAAGGGAGGGGAAGGTTATAAATAGAAAAAACCTTCCAGAATTTATACTTGTTTTATTTTTTCTTAACTTTTATTAAATAAATTGATTAATTTTATAGGCAGAGTAGAAGACAAATGGACAGACAGAAATCACCCATCTCCTGGTTCACTCCCCAAATGCCCCCAAGAGCCAGGGATAGGCTAGGCTGAAGCCAACAGCCAGGAACTCCATGTTGGTGCCCCGTGAGGGTGACAACAACCTATGTACTTGAGCCATCATCTGTTGCCTCTCACGTGCGTTAGCAAGAGGCTGGGTCAGAAGCAGGCCGAAGTGGAACTCTATTCCAGGCCTGTTTTTTTTTTTTTTTTTTTTTTTTTTTTTTGTTTGTTTGTTTGTTTCGTTTTGTTTTAAAAGGCTGTGACAATTTATTCCCTCACTTTTAAAAAAATTATTTAAGGTATATAAATTTCATATATTTCATGCATACAGATTCAGGAGCAGAGTGATACTTTCCACTGTACCCTCCCTCCTCCTGTGCTCCCACTCTTCTTCCTCCTCCCCCTCCTATTCCCACTTTAATTTTTTACAAAGATCTATTTTTAGCTAACTTTTTTCTTTTTAAGATTTATTTATTTATTTGAAAGTCAGAGTTACACAGAGAGAGGAGAGGCAGAGAGAGAGAAAGGTCTTCCATTCACTGGTTCACTTCCCAATTGGCTGTAATGGCTGGAGCTGTGCCGATGCGAAGCCAGGAGCCAGGAGCTTCTTCTGGGTCTCCCATGTGGATGCAGGGGCCCAAGGACCTGGGCCATCTTCTACTGCTTTCCCAGGCCAAAGCAGAGAGCTGGATTGGAAGTGGAGTAGCCAGGTCTCGAACTGGTGCCCATATGGGATGCAAGCTCTCCAGGCCAGGGCGTTAACCTGCTGCGCCACAGCACCAGCCCCTTCAGTTAACTTTATACTCATAAAATTAACCCTACATTAAGTAAAAAGTTCAACAAATTGTATGAAAAAAAAAAAAACACCGCTGTTTCTTAACAGTGGAGACAAAGGCTGTAAAAAATCATCACATCTCAAAAGGGCAATTTCACTCCTAAAGATTACATTTTAGGTGCTCTATTAATTACCAACAATCAGGGAGAACATATGGTGTTTGTCTTTCTGGAACTGGTTTATTTTCACTAAGTTTAACTGGAAACCATTCCAGGCATTCTGAAAAGGGATATGTCATCTCCAGCAGTGATTTAACCCGCTGTGCTGCAATGACCACTCCTAAAACTGACCTTTAATTGTAAACAAAACGAACAGGCAAAACACAGGGTGTTTTCATTCTTAATTGATGTCAGTTGATTGTAAGTTGATTATGGATTTCACCACTTATCTGAGTAAATACATATTTTTCCTTCCATATCACTTTTTTTGGTCAAGGTCTTATATTGAGCTTTTCTAGCTTTTTTAACCTCAACTAAGTGGGGGCACTGCTTGAACAGTCATAGTATTTCTGTTACTAGATTCTGATAATGGGACTAAAAATAAGGAAGAGGTCTTGTGATACATCAGGTTTCATGCTGTTTTCCTTCCTCTTTTAATAATATTTTCATCAGATTTTATTTTTAAATATTTGTGAACATGTGACCACTTGCTTTTTAAAAGTTAATAAATTATATATCTTTTAGGTTTGCAGAAACATGAGCAGAAAAGTGTATTCTTTACCTTAAAATTCCACCCAGCTTGTTTACATTACTAACACATTGCACTAATGGAGTTAGATTTGTTATACTTGAGGAGCCAATATTGATATGTTATTATTAACCTAAGTCCATAGTTAATAGTGGAGCTTGATCTTTCTGTTGTAGATCTGTTGTACATTCTGTAGATGTCCTAAACAGCACTCTGGCCTGAGAATCAGCCCTTAAGGCCCGCGGATCTGGCTGAAAAGCCCATGGGAGTATTTCAGGCATGGAAAGCCAAGACACTCTGGGGAAAAAAAAAAAAACTAAATGAAAGCTCTCCCGCGAGTGAGAATACCAGTGGAAAGAATGGGTCATCAAAGAAGGAGGTACCTTTCTCTGAAGGGAGGAGAGAACTTCCACTCTGACTACGATCTTGTCTAGATATGATCAGAGTCACTGAACTCAAAAGGCTTCCATAGCCTTGGAAACTCACGACAAGAGCCTAGGGTGATTACTGCTGCCATAAACAAGAGTCAATTTGTTAAGTCAACAACAGGAGTCACTGTGCACTTACTCCTCATGTAGGATCTCTGTCCTTAATGTGCTGTACATTGTGATTTAATGCTATACCTAGTACTCAAACAGTATTTTTCACTTTGTTTTTCTGTGTGGGTGCAAACTGTTGAAATCTTCACTTAATTATATGCTAAACTGATCTTCTGTATATAAAGAGAATTGAAAATGAATCTTGATGTGAATGGAAGGGGAGAGGGAGCAGGAAAGGGGAGGGGTGTGGGTAGGAGGGAAGTTATGGGTTGGGAAGCCATTGTAATCCATAAGCTGAACTTCAGAAATTTATATTCATTAAATAAAAGTTAAAAAAATATATATAATGAGATGGGTCTTTCACTATAGGATCATACAGAACAGTTTCACTGCTCTGAAAACCCCTGTTGTTCACCTCTGTGTCATGCCCTTCCTTCCTCACTTGTTCACTTAACCTCTGACTGTTCTTGTAACTGTCTCTGCAGTTTGTCTTTTCCAGAATGTTGTATGCTTGGAATCACATGGTGTGTAGCCTTTACAAATTGTCTTCCTTCCCTTGGTAAAATGCATTTAAGCACCCCACCATCTTTTTGTGGCATCACAGTGCATATATTTTTATCATAAAATATTCCTCTTTTTTAATATACCAGCTTTTAGGAGTTTGAGAAGTAGTTTTGTCTATAAAGTTAAGAACTCCATTTTCTACAAGTATCCACTCTGCCACTTAAGTGCCAAATGTGTGGTAACAGTATCAAGTCTAGACTTTAGAAGAAGGTATATAAAATCTTTAGGAATGTAAATATGTTTTTCTAAAGGCAAAAATTATGTTTCATGTAAATCCAACTTCAGTTAAAGTTATGAAAATCTTTATGGTGGATTAATAATGAAATTTTATCTGATGAATCTTTTGGCTGAATAACGAGAGCCTATGGAGTCTGAAATACCTATTTTCTCACTAAGATTTCCTTTTCTCTTTCTCTTTCTGCCTTAACTGTCAACTGGTATTCAGAACTTTACCAGCCTATGTGCACAAGCCCTAGAGAAATATTTTCCTTCATTCTAATTATACTAGAGTTATGTCAGCCACTTTCTGGAACATTTGATGTTGATCCATCTATACAGTCTGAGCATGGACGTAAACATGATTGTTTCCTGGAAATTTTTAGCAAGTGTTTTCAAGGCTTAGTCTGATGAGAATAAAGTGAATGGTTGTGGTGTTTGTTTAGGGCAGATTATGCTTAGAAATGCCATGATTGTTCTTTTTCCCCACATGCTGCTGTTGCACGTGATCGTAGGTGCACCTGCCTCCTCTGCTTTGGTGGAACCAGCCTGTTCCCTGCTGGGTTGTCTGCACTTCCTGTAGTGCTCACTGGGGAACCTCCATGCTCCCCTGAGCGTCACCTCTGAGTTGTATTGCCAGCCCTGCTTTTGTTTTCACTGCGGTTTTCTTCTCCCAGTCAAATAAAGAGAACAGGGTTTAAAGTTTTTCTTATGTCTGTCTTAGAGACTATTAAAATCATTCATACAAATTTATTAATTTAAGTGGAATTTCAGAATGTAGACCTAAATCCTGTTTGTAATACAAAGGCGATAGAGTAACTTGTTCTTTCCCTAGTGGGGAGTGGAGCAGAAAGAAAAAGCAATAGCCCTGCATGTGTCCTTCAAAATAAGAGCTTATAGCTTTTCTTGTTTTCTTGTTCTATTTTCTGATCTATTTCAGATAGAGAATCTGTGCACCTACTTTCAGAGTAGAAAATAACTCAGCTTTGGATTACTCAAAAAGGACTGTGAATATATTGTTAGTGTTTTATGTGCATTCTCCCGAATCAAGAAAACTTCAGCTGGATTGCCTATTCTGATAGTTGGATTTTGGCATAAGTGTGTGTGTGTGTGTGTATGTGTGTGTGTTTGTCTGTGTGTGTGTGTATGTCTGTGTGCTGGGGGGTATGATGCCTTCTCCACAAAATTAAAGGCAGAAAAGGAGGAGAAATATTTGAGCACTGCTAATCTCTTCCATTTTGGTTATGATCACCGTGGGTTTTGCCAGAATTTTATTTTGGTTTTGCTTCCTACTGAATGAGATAATGACAAGCTCTGAGGCCCATGTGGAGCATGGAGAGCCTGATAAAGATTAAAGTGATGCTGAAGTGGGTAAAAAAAGAACACATTAGTAGTTGTAGAAAAGCTCTTTATTTGGGCAGTGATAGAAATGAATTCTAAGGGGATTGAACATTATCATATATAATGCAAATACAGGATAATGAACAAGTCCAATCCAGGGTATCTTTGTAGTCATTATTTTTTAGAAAAACAAGAAACATGGCCGATCCATAAGGTAATTAAGATAAATAATTTAAAAAATAATTTACGACATGACATTTTGCATTTATACTTCTCTCATAGAAACTTAGCAGTTATTAAGGAAGTTATTTAAAACGTCCAGCTCTATTTCTGCAAATGAAACAACTTTTGGTCATGTCTTAAATATATGTAACCACGCAGAATGAATTGGTAGTGGCCACAGTATATTCCTGCAAAGTAGGATTGAGGTGTTTGTGTATTATTCATTCATTATCACTCTGATTTTACCTTATATTTAAAATCAATATAAAATAATGCAACTATATTCTCTATAAGGTCTCAGAAACACTTTGCCCACATTATAGGAAAATTCATCCATAGGTCCAGGGTTAGGCTGGCATAGTAGTAGAGGGGATTAAATTACCACTTGCAACTCTGGCATCCCATATTGGAGTGCGGGTTTGAGTCCAGCTGCTCCACTTCCAATCCAGCTCCCTGATAATACTCCTGGGAAGGCAGTAGAGGATGGTCTGGGTGCTTGTGTCTCTCCCACCTGTGTGGCCTGTGCAGCAGACTTATATGGAGTTCCAGATTTGTGGCTTCAGCCCGGCCTAGACCTGGCTGGTGCAACCACTTGGAGAGTGAAGCAGCAGATGAAAGATATCTTTTTTCTCTTCCTTTCCTTTTGAAACAAATAGATCATTTTTAAAAAAGTTCATGGGAAATATGCAATACCTTTTAATTCTATTTCCTTGAACTTTGGAAGCACTCCTGTATTATTAGCTGGAAGATGACCTGTATCCTTGTTGTCTTCTTGTTAGTCCCTTCTTTTTAACTGCAGGTCACTAAATGTTCTGCCATTTAGGTTCTGTTCTAAGTGTCACTTCCTCAAGTATGTGATTCTGAGAAGAATTCTGTCCCTCCCAACTAGCATATCATTTCTTGAAATCCTTCTTTCAGTTCCAACCTCCATCTGGTTTTTTTTTTTTTTTTTTTTTTTTTTTATTCTTCAGATTGCACTGTGATGCTCATCTCTTTGTCTAGCTTTGTGTCCAATTCTTTTATAGGAAAAAAAATGAGAGAGGGAGACAGACAGACAGAGCTCCCATTGGTGGTTCACTCCCTGAATGTCCTTTTTTCATTTGATAGGCAGAGTTAGTAAGAGAGAGAGAGAGAAAGATCTTCCTTCTGTTGGTTCACCCCGCAAATGGCCGCTACGGCTGGTGCACTGCGTGTGATCCGAAGCCAGGAGCCATGTGCTTCCTCCTGGTCTCCTCATGTGGGTGCAGTGCCCAAGCACTTGGGCCATCCTCCACTGCACTCCTGGGCCACAGCAGAGAGCTGGACTGGAAGAGGAGCAACTGGGACAGGATCTGGCGCCCCGACCGGGACTAGAACCCAGGGTACCAGCGCCGCAGGCGGAGAATTAGCCTAGTGAGTTCCGGCACCGGCCTGAATGTCCTTAACAGCTGGGACTATGCCAGGGCTGGAGCTGGACCTGAGAACTCTATCCAGTCTCCCATGTTGGTGGCAGGAACCCAGTGGTTAATCCATCACCTCTGCTTCCCAGTGTCTGCATCAGCAGGAAACTGGAGTTTGGAGGAGCCAGAGCTGGGATTGAGCATGGATGTCCTAACTGCTAGGCTAAATGCCCTTAGTCTGATTCTTTTTTCCTTCTTTGAATTATGCTTTCCAGTTACCTAACAATTAGGGAACGTCATTGTGAAAAGGGGTTGCAGGTATTTTGTAAGGAATCTTATCCCTTGCCTCTCCCGTGATGCGAGGCACATCTGCACGAGCTTGGAGCACACAGTTGTCTTCCTATATAATTCCCACCTGTTTCATATTGAGTCCTAACATTTTCCTTTCCCCTGTTATTTAGTGTAGGGATTTGCCTGGATGGTTCTCTGTGTAGATGTTTTCCTGCCCAATGATGTAGTACATGCAGAATCTGAGTCTAAAGTCCTTTTTCTTCTGAAAAAAAAAAAAAATCTGTTCTCTCAATATTTGCACCACTTTCCATATGTGAATATAATGCTGTTTGTTGCTTTTTTTTTTTTTTTTTAATACTCACATCTTCCTATTCATTAATGAAGACGTTAAATAAACACCGGGTACATTTCCGAGTGGTTTGATTGCTGCTTATCATGATCCCTTTTTTTTTCCCTGGAAAAAAAAAAAAGAAATCCTTCAGCTGTTTTCAATTCATGTGACAGTGCTCCCATGCAACTCAATTTGAATTAATTTTGCAAGCAAATGCTTTATGGTTCTGAGTACATAATCTCCCTCTCCCACAGAGAAAAAATATACTGTAATCACCCAGCATTCCTGTTGATTATTTCCATTAAAGGCAGCAGGGGAAGCAAGAATGCTCTAGACTCCTTTCCATTTGAAGTTTTTTGAGGCTTTTGCTATTCATTGCCTTATTCTGTCTCTCTCCCTTTCTACTGTTCAGTGCTCACACTCATGCAGGAAATGATGGTTGAAACTATTCAACTTGGGATTTTTATTTTTTTGGAGGCTAGATGTTGCTGCTGTCCTTGAGACTTTACACCCCACCAGCTTTTCCTTCCTATGAACTGAAGTCTCTTGTTAACTCTGCAAAGGATTCAATACACATTTCTCCCTCTAGTGTTTTGCAGGATTAACTTGAAATACTCCCCTGTGCCCTCCATACTACCCGTGGTAATGCTAATCATTTTTTCAAGGCCAAGCTCAAGTTATGCAATGTGAAACCTTTCATTACCACCCAGAAGGATGACCACTTCCGAGGCTCGGTCGATACAGTTCTTATTTAGGTATTGAGCACACTGCAAATTAGATATTTGTAGTGCTGCCCATTGTTTCCATGAACACCGTAAGCTGCTCTGCATGAAGATCCTTTTGTTCCTACCTCTAACCCTCACCTTATGCCTCAAATATACATTCACATCAAGTCTGTGCTGCTATCTGACACATAATAAGGCCTTTTTATCTTTAAGAAGCGGTGATTGTTGGACCCCAGAGGCTGCACATTTTTAGCTAAAAATGGGATGGAGAAAACAATATGTCAAAATTTGGCTTTAGGGATTCTCATTTATTTGGCCTTATGCAAGGCTGAGCCAAAAATATTTAATTTTATGGCTTATTTTACCAAAATACTTTTTACATGCCAAACACTGAGATTTCAGTAACAAAAGAGGACACAGTTTCTATCCCCAACTGTTTGAATAGATAAGTTTATAAGTTTTGAATGACGACTGCTTGAGTTGCAAAACACACAAACTACACAAATGTCTGGGCAACTCTGGGACTACTCCCTACTACATTCATTAGAATTATTAGTTCATACAAACATTGGTCGCCTGAGAGGCAGTAGGGTAAAGATGTTGAAATAAGCCAAACTGGGTTCAGAACCTGACTCCACGGCTTCTTACCTGATACGTACCTAGCCAGTCTCTTGGGTTCTTTGTTTTCTCATCAATAAATGTTGTCAGATACCATCTGCTACCCAAAGTTGTCATAAGGATTAGAACTGAGACAGTGATGGTGGTGGTTAGCGCCATGCCTTGCCCCTTGAAGCACTCTGTGTGATGTCACCATCATCCTTGGTTTTGGTTCTTGCTCTTGTCCCCCCCCCCCCCATGAGATAGTAGTAGGCCATGCCTGTAGCAGATTTCTGAGCTGATTGTGTTTGACTGTTAACATATTCTCTACGTAGCTTTGAACTATGTATCCCTTGAAACTTATAGATGGAAAACTTACTTACTTGTTAAATAAGTCACCCAGGTAATTTATTAAAGAAAATTTGAGTGATTTTGCTGAAAGTCATCCTGGCATTTTAGTTACTAGCACATATGTAGAGTTTCCCAAAACGTTTGTTTGCATTGATGAACAGTTCATGTTCACAGATCAAATGACATTCATGGCAGCAAGAAAGAAAATTTCCCAGTGAAGGAAGGAAACAATCGCCAGCAGATTAGAAGATTATTCTTTGGTAGGTTCACTGATGCCGGGCTTGCCAAATCTCTGAAACCCTGTGCATCAAATAAGCCTAATGTAAAGCAGAGGTGCAGGAACAGGCCAGCACCGAGCAACAAACTCTATTTTCTTTTCTTTTTAAAATTTTATTTAAAGTAGACAGATTTCATGTATTTCAGTTACACAGATTTAGGAACACAGTGATACTTCCCACCCTACCCTCTCTCCTGCTTATACTCCCACCCTTCCTCCTCCTTCCTGTCCTATTCTCTCTCATAATTTGTACAAATATCTACTTTCAGTTTACTTTATACTTATAAAATTAACCCTACACTAAGTAATGACATCAACAAATAGTATGAAGAAAGAAATGCTTTTCCTCAAAAGTAGGGACAAGGGTTGTAAACAGTCATCAAATCTGAAAATATCAACTTCACTCCTATACATTACATTTTTTATACTCTATTAGTTACCACGGATCAGGGAAAACATATGGTATTTGTCTTTTTGGGACTGGCTTGTTTCACTGCGTATAATGGTTTCCAGTTGCATCCATTTTGCTACAAATGACAGGATTTCATTCTTTTTTTTTTTTATATAGCTGAGTAATATTCCATAGTGTATATATTACCATAATTTCTTTATCCAGTTATCAGTTGATGGACATCTAGGTTGATTGCATATCTTAGCTATTGTGAATTAAATTGGCAATAAACATGGAGGTACAGATAACTCTTTCATATGTTGATTTCATGTCCCTTGGATAAATTCCCAGGAGTAGGATTACTAGATCATATGGTATATCTATTTTCAGCTTTCTGAGGTATCTCCATATTGTCTTCCACAATGGCTGTATTAGTTACATTCCCACCAACAGTGTACCTTTTCCTCTACATCCTTGTCAGCATTTATTATTTGTTGATTTCTGTATGAGAGCCATTCTTCTTTTAAAAGATTTATTTATTTATTTGAAAGGCAGAGTTAAAGAGAGACAAAGGCAGAGAGAAAGAGAAAGAGAAAGAGAAAGAGAAAATCTTCCATCCACTGGTTCACTCCCCAAATGGCCAGAATGGGCAGAGCTGGGCCAATCCTAAGCCAGGAGCCAGGAGCTCCCAGAAGGGTCTCCCACATGGGTGCCGGGGCCCAAGGACCTGGACCATTTTCCACTGTGTTTCCAGGCTGTAGCAGAGAGCTGGATTAGAAATGTAGCAGCCTGGACTCAAACTGGCACCTATATGGGATGCCGGTACTGTAGGCAGCGGCTTTACCCACTGTGCCACAGCACTGGCCCCAGGAGAGCCATTCTAACTGGGGAGAGGTGAATCCTCATTGTGGTTTTGATTTGCATTTCCCTGATGAATAGTGATCCTGAGCATTTTTTCATGTGTGTGTTGGTCTTTTGAATTTCCTCTTATGTGTGTTCAAATCCTTTGCTCATTTCTTAACTGGATTGTTTTATTGTTGAGTTTCTTGAGCTCTTTATAGATTCTGGATTTTAATCCTTTATCAGTTTCATATTTTGCATATTTTTTTCCCATTCTGTCAGTTGCCTCTTCACTTTACTGAGTATTTTGCAGTGCAGAAGCTTCTCAGCTTGATGTAATCCCATTGTTTATTTTGGTTCTGACTGCCTGTGCTTCTGGGGTCTTTGCCAAGAAATCTTTGCCTGTGCCAGTGTCTTGCAGCCTTTCAGCAGTGTTCTCCTCTAGTAATATGATGGTATCAGGTTGTAGATTCATGTCGTTGATCCTTTTTGAGTTGACTTTTGTATAAGGTGTAAGGTAGGACAGGCTCTATTTTCAAAGCAGCTGAAGTAGTACTTGCCTTTCTTCTCTTTGATGGTGAGGATATGGGGGAAGTATTTCATTCAAACATTATTAAAATAAATTATCACCTACAGAGCTATTTTCCCAGAAGGATTCTAACTTTATAGTTTCCCAGATAACTGAAACTGATTCAGTTATTTATTATTTAGTCTCTTAAATTTCTGTTGGTTACAAGTAACATAAACTGACTTCAGCTAGTGTAAGAGAAAGAAAAAGATTTACTGTTAACTCTCAGGACCTAAGATCGATTAAATTCTTGAAATAATGTTACCCAGGGACTGGGCAAGCTCCTGTGAGGCAGGCTGTGGTCATCTCCTGTCTCTAGTTCCTGCTTCTGACCAGTTATTTATTCTTCCCTCCACACACAAGATGCGTTTGCTTCATTTTGCCCATGGCTTCCCTACCGTTCCCATTTTCCCTTCCTTGATTGAAGCAACCAGCTCCCATTGCCTGGAGATGCTGCACATTCTACCTAGGACAGATATGGTGGATCCACTTAGTCCAGCTGTTCAGCACTGATGCAAGCAGTGTAAGCTGGGCTGGGAAGGAAGATGCAGACACGTAGTGTCAGTGTTGCTGTAGCTGCTGGCACTCCTAAAGGAAGGACAGTGCTTCTGGAAAAATATTCTCAGTTTCATCTGATTGTTGTCTCAGGCATTCTGATGAGGAAGCATTTCCATCAGTATAAAGTTGTTTTGTATAAAGTTTATTTAGTTGTAAAAAGAGGCATTGATATAAAAAATTGTCATGAAATGAGTTATGACAGACTTATATCTACTGCATCTCTAAAGCCCAATTTGCACATGAATTTTACCCTGGAATCAATACTTTATTTAATTGACTTATTTGATTTTTCAAAGTATTGTAGTGGTATATGTCCCACTCTGGGTGAATATTTTATCTTATTGCTAGTCATTGATTGTCTTTTAGTCATCCTCATTCTTTTCTCTTTTTTTAAGATTTAAAAAAAAAGATTGTTTGAAAAGCAGAGGGATAACAAGAGGGAGAGATAGAGACAGAGACAGTCTGTCCACTAATTCACTTTGTAAATGGCTGCAACAGCAGCCAGAACTCAGCCAGGCCAAAGCCAGGAGCCTGGAACTCTATTGGGATGTTCCACGTGGGTGCAGGGGCCCGAGCACTGGCTCATATTTTGCTGCTTTCATGGATACTTCCACAGGCACTTTCGCAGAGAGCTGGGTTGGAAGCAGAGCAGCCAGTACTTAAACTGGCGCCCTGCCATGAGATGCTGATGTTGTAGGCAGTGGCTTAACCTACTGCACAGTGCCACCAGCATTGTCATCCTTCTTTTTTTTTTTTTAATAACACAAATACCTCTGTCCCTCCAAGCTACTTTGACTGTGTATATCCAGTTATTATGAGTAGGCATAAAACTAATAACATCCTATTAGCTCATTGTTTCCTTAGAGCCCGAGAAAATCACCCTTGTGATTGTTGACCTGGTTCTGAGAGTCCCTGTGCTGCATCTAAAGTTATCTCTTGCTTAGAGACGAGTTGTAGATTCAAACATACGGAAACAAAAGAGAAAGGCAACCTTTATTGTCTGTTCATATTGCTTTTCCTTATGTGAGATTCCCTTATATGATTTTAACACTTCTAAAATGCTATTATGAATATTTAATGACATAGTTTATGAATCTGAACTCATTGAGCAAATATATTCCAATCCAATTTTATTTCTTTAACATTTGATATGGAACTAAGATAATAGAAATGCTATTTGTGAGCCGGCGCCGTGGCTCAATAGGCTAATCCTCCACCTTGCGGCGCCGGCACACCGGGTTCTAGTCCCGGTTGGGGCGCCGGATTCTGTCCCGGTTGCCCCTCTTCCAGGCCAGCTCTCTGCTATGGCCAGGGAGTGCAGTGGAGGATGGCCCAGGTGCTTGGGCCCTGCACCCCATGGGAGACCAGGAAAAGCACCTGGATCCTGGCTCCTGCCATCGGATCAGCGCGGTGCGCCAGCTGCAGCGGCGGCCATTGGAGAGTGAACCAACGGCAAAGGAAGACCTTTCTCTCTCTGTCTCTCTCTCTCACTGTCCACTCTGCCTGTCAAAAATAAAAAAAAAAAAAATAAAAAAAAAAATAAAAAGAAATGCTATTTGTATACTTCAGGAACATCTAACTTAATCCCTCATGTATTCACCGGGATAGCACAGCTGCTGCCAAGGCAGTTGGGGAAGTTGCATTTTAGGCAGAGTTTTGTATAGTTGGGCATGCATAGGATTTAGTTGATTATAACATGCAAATGAGTGATAAGCCAATGAATCACAAGGTCTACTGTGATTACAAATTATTCAAATAATGCAAGATTATTTAGTTTGCACCACAAATCCTTCTAGTCTGCACAATTAAAGGCATAACTGTGAGTATAATCTTGAAAAATAGTCACTTCCATAAATAAGATTCTCTGGTTTGCTGTTTGCCTTATTTTGATGCCAGAGTAAATAATGGGATAGTTCATTTATCATCATAATTTTTGAATTGTTTTACATTCTTAAAATATATAGATTAGGGTCATATAGAGTCATTTTGATGAAAATAACCTGTATAATTTTAATACCAATATCAAGATACTTAATGTGGTTCCCAAAAGCAGTGTTAGAATATCATTAACCTAGAAGGTTAAGTACTACTATCATTTCATTCAGTGTTGATAGTGCTTTCTAACTAGCCAGACATCAGTAATTTTCAAGGTAGCATTATTCATTAGTGCACCGAAGTTCATTTCTGACATCTATCTATCTATCTATATCTGTATATATATGTATGTATATTGTGTTGTCCTTTGAAACTAGAGATGGGATTGAAGATAGTTCATATAGTTCATATATACAACCAGTGAAATATTGAAATGAAGATTCTGTTGTGTTGTGCAGCCTCCCTACATTTTCAGATGAAAGATTTATGACATAGCTATGGAACACAAAAAATGAACCAAAGGGTTTTATAGATGAAGCACTTCATAGTATTAGACAAGGATGGCCAGCCTGTTCTAATATACATTAAAGAGGTATGTTTAAGTGAATTCACATAGTGTAAAGCTATGGGAACTACCATCACTTAAACAGCAGTCACAGTAAGTTTTCCACATGGGTAAAAGGGACATAACTGGTTGAGTCATTACCTGCTGTGTTCCGGAGAGTGCGTCAGCAGGTAGCTGAACTTGGGAACGGAGCTGGAAATCAACTACAGGCACTCCAATATGTGATACAGGCAACCAAAACAGTGTCTTAACTTCTATGATAAGGGCTCATATCTATTTTTTAATCTTTCAGTTGCATTCTTCTATGAATATTTCAAGCCACCCCCCTTTTTTTTAAATGGTGCAAAGACACTTAAAATATTTACTTATTTATTTAGAAGTCAGAGTTATGGAGAGAGAGGGAGGGAGAGAGATCTTCCATACTGGTTTACTCCCCAGATGGCCACAACAGGCAGGATGGGGCCAAGCTGAAGCCAGGAGCCAGTGGCTTCATCCAGGTCTTCCATGTGCGTGCAGGGTCCCAACGACTTAGTCTTCTTCTGCTGCTTTTCTGAGGCCAGCAGCAGGGAACTGATCAGAAGTAGAGTAGCTGGTTCATGAACCAGTGTCCATAGGGGATGCCAGCGTCATAGGCGGTGGCTTTACCTGCTATGCCACAAGGCTGGCCCCTAACATCTCCTTTAATTATGGACTTGCAACTTCTCACAAGTTGTTCTCTCAGGAAACATTTCACCATCCATATTTGTAACCATCTTCATGAAAAATGTCCAGCAAAATATAGTTTTTACTAAACATTTTCATTCAAACAAAGAACTTGTTTTCATTTTCAAAATGTATGTGAACACAGATAAATAGGAATATAGAAGTTTATTTTTTCTGTAATTGCTTACAGAGCAGTACCTAAGATTCATTTTCTTAATGTTCATTTCTTAGACAACACAGTATCAACCGGCTAGCCTACCCCTGGAAATCATAGCCTATCTGTAGTTTCTCCTGTGTTAGATGGGCCAGATCAGGCTTGTCCTACATTCAGGTACAGAGACACACCGACTTAGACATGCAGACTGTGGTTAGAGAGGATTTCAGATCTACCTTTTCCCTGAGTGTTCAGTAAAACAAATTTCCTTTTAATTTGTATAAGGGAGAAACTAAATAATTTATGTAGCTCATATGCTCATTAAACATCTGTGTAATCTCATTCATTGCTCCATGGTAAGGACAGACAAGGCAGCTGTGAAAAATCCCACAGAAAGTTATATGGATTCACGTTCACTCCCCTGAGAAGAAATGTATCTTTTCCATAAATCTGCTGCATCACACATGGGCAAGTAGATTTTCTAAATATCATTTTGATTTGAAATTGTGTGTGTTTACAGAAAACCTTATAATAATGCTTTTGAACTAAGGTCTTGATATATTTTTGGATTCATTTGTTCATTTCTGTCTAGTAAACTTTTCACAATGAATCATTTGCCATAATTATGCTAGGCACTTAAAACAAAAAGATGCAACAAGCACTCATTGACTTTTTAATAAGCGAGCCCAAGAACCACCAATTGTACCCTTGTGCAATTAAATACATGAAGCAGTACACATTGTGTACAACACAAGGAAATTTAAGCTTCAAATTCAAATGAGTAACGTTCAGCCAAATAATGACATAGCTAATGGTCATGTTTTCTATGTACTTGGGGAATATAGTTAACATATCTTACATTTTATGATATTAGGCCACAATATTTGTGAAACCTGAAAAGTTCAAAATCACTTTTTTTTTTATTAATGCATTTTGTTCTTCCATTGCCAGTGATAAATTTAAATATCAAAACATGTTTTACATAATGCCTCTTTCCAAATGTAAAATTGCTACTCAAATATGCTGTATGTAATATTCAGTTAGCATTTATTGAAATGCATTCTTTAAGTGAGTATTAAAATGATTGCTAGCACACCTACATACAAGGATCTGGAAGTTGATTGTGCCAATTGAGTAATACCAAGATAAGTTCTATTTGTTTTTAGCTGTAAATCAAATCAGTTATTACTGTATTGTGAGCAATTTCCTCCCCAGTTATTTTTAAGAGTTGAGCTGATTTTTTGCAGTGGCCTCCTTTTAAGAATTAGGTCATCTAGGTCAGTTATTAAATCTTTCTAGAGATGAGAATGTTGATTTACCTCACAAAAGATCTTTGTAGATAAATTTTAAGCATGGTTTAAATATTTGGTATCTTACCACTCCTGAATGTAGTAATTGATAGTTGCAAGTATTTAAAGAATGGAGGAAGTGGTGGTATTACCTCCTGCATAACATCAAGTATGATTGTATCTGCATATGCCGAGTTGTATATGTAGTGGGCAAAATTCTTTATAGATTATGTTTTCTGTATACTCATGTAAAGAAACAGGTAACAATTTTACATATTTTTTATGATAAACTAGCAGTTTCAGAAAAAAATAGATTTGTGAATCACCGTAATTGGCTTCACTTGGATTTTTCTTCTATTACCTCAGTCCATTATTACATTCTGATGTTAACTTAGCTCTCACTAGCTTTTCAACAATTTATGTACTATGCAGTTTAATATGTCCCATCATAAGAGATCACTTAAAATATTTAACCTTTCCTTAGTTGTCCAAATCTTAAATTCATGTGCTATCAAGATCCATCCTGTGTTATAAACACTGAAAATCTATGCCAGTGACAACTTTTTTTTTTATACAGCACTTGTTTTTAAATGCCTATTTTGTGTACAGAATTCATCCATTACTTATGAAGTGATTTTTCAACAGTTGGTGGACCTTAGAGGCATCTACTTTCACTTTTTAAAAAATATTATGTGGTGTACAGCAATGAGATTTCTTTTGTTAGGATTTCAAAGGGAAAATCACTGCTTAATAGCAGTAAACACAGGTTCTTATCCCTGTCTGCAAGCAGCATGGCGCACATCCATCAAGCTGTGGCAGCCACAGTCTGCAGTGAATTTGTGAATCATTATTATGAAAGATAGTGAATAATGACAAACTAAAATGTTGAATTTTTGTTACAGAGTTTCACTAAAGTTGATTTTGTGTTTAAAATAATTCAATACGTTCTATGTTACTGCCTCCTTGTGGGGTTTATCAAATGAGGAGACAGGACATGGGAGCATCCATTCTCAGAGCACCACTGGATAGCTTTGCCCTCTCACTTTTATTTAGATACCAGCAAGTCTACAAGCCAGCAGGCACATCAGCAAGATTATACATCAACTTAAAGATTTGGGAGAAGGAATTCCGTCTGGTGGTCTAAAATAGGAATTGGAGCTGTTTTGCAAATCTTCAGAGACAGGCCCATTTAGATGCTTGTGCAAATTTGCAAATTCCCAAAAATACCCCAGTACCAATTCATGTCCATTAGCCTCCTGCTGCTCCTGCTGCCACATTCCTATGGGGCAGGTGTGCCCATCCCTGGCCTGTTTTGGCATGAGCAGCAAATGCGCTCATGCCTCTAATTTCAGAGGTGTGCCCCCCCTGAGAGGCACTTAGGCAGCATTTCTATACCTCCTGATTATTTAACATTTCCTAAGGCATAACGTTTCATTTTATTCTAACCTCCTTATCACAAATAATAAGTAAGTCCTAGCTTTTTTTGTTTTCCCATTGTTTGATCGATGAGTATATCATAATTGGTAGCAGTGTAATGTGAAAGTAGGTTAATAGCATGGATTTTACCTTAATATTCTGTCCACTGTTCATTAGTTATTGATGGAACAGATATGTACATTTTTTAGCATTTTCTAAAGTTTTACATAGGGTTAAGTAGCTTTGCTAAATAGAAACTTAAATTTTCATTGCTGATCGTGGTATTTGTCATGGTGTGGTCAGAGCACATGGTTTGTGTTAAATTAAAACACTTAGCTTATTTATTTCTAAGACTGAGATAAATATTTTCCATCATGTACAGCTTTTCATTGATTTCATCAGGAATTATCATAATAATAGATGTGATCTCTTTCTGTTGTATAGTGAGGTATACAGATTCCCGTTCAGGCAGTCATTAGGATATCATTGACTCTCAACTCTTCATGCCTGAATACATATGAAGTGGCTCTTCTGCCTATGCCTAGAATTCCAAAACCCTGATGCTCACGCCTCATACAGCCATCTTGTAAAGCTATAAAAGAAAAACATCAACTGTGTACAGATTTCAAAATTTTATTGAAAATAGTTTTATTTTGATTTCATTTCTCTGTGAACTTTGACATACCCTCATATTACACTAATATATTACATACTCATTGTTTTGTGCTTCCTTTGATGGCATGTTAAGTATTATGCAAAGAGAATGCAGTTATCTTTCCTGTTCACTGTTGTGTCTCTGTGGCATCATTTTGGTCACCATAATTGTTGACTGATAGGACAAATAAATGAATGTAAATTGAGGTTGAAAGGGAATGCTTTCATCCTTTTCAGTAATGAGAGTCTAGTCCCTGGCACTGTTGTAAAAGAGCTTCTAACTTTGAATGTGATTCTCTTAGAAACAGTAATGTGAAATAGTAATATATGTGCCAACCTTATATATGTTGGTAGCCTTTTATAAGAATTGTCTAAGGACCTATCTTTTCTTAATCAAAATAGTGCTTTTTTGGGCAGCTGTATCACTTCCAAGTTTAAGAAAGGTTATCTCCAATTTATATGAGGGTGCAACCTTTCCATAAGCTAAATGGTCTAAACTCATGTTATACAAATCAGATGATGAGGATTTTATATAATGAATATATGTTCATATCTTTAAATATTAATATTCTGTTTTGACAGTTCTCAGCTTTGCTGAATTTCTACATGACACACCAGCCACTCAGCTCTTATTAATAATTAAAGTTACATGAACTTGAATTTTAAATACTCTACATGGTTTACCTCAGAAGCCAGACTAAGTCCAAGTAGGAGGCATTATTTATTCCTTTTTTTCCACAGTCAAAGAAAGGATTCAGGCCATAAGAATCTCCTAGAATTAAAGAGGAGTGATGCCATTCATCAACCAGTCAGATATTACACTTAAAGCACTTCCTAAATAAAAACCCATAAATACTCTCTTTAATCATTATAATTTCATTAAAAAGGGGATTATATTACAAATAAAAATATTAAATTGAAGAAATTTGGTTTTCATGAAATGCCTACCACACATGTCCATTTTCTTAAGAATTACTGAAGAATTTGATGGCTCATTGGCTAACATTTTGGATTGATGTCAGATTTGTGTCTTCATTTATAGACAACAGCACTTGACTTCCTGTCCAGGGCTTTATTGAATCTGCTTTGTGACCTCCGCCTTGAATGCTCTTTGGTAACCTCACTTAGGTCCATATGTGAAAAAGTAAACTAGATAGAAGTGGAAATGTTTTCCTGGAAATGCTTTGTAGTGCTGTAATACTGAGTATTATTTCTAACTCAGTGTGTTTACCCAGACACTAGTTGGTAGATTTAATCAAAAACTGTAATAAGTTTATGGTTCATCTTTGACGAGTATACCAAATCAAATACTGATTAGAGCTGATTCTACACAAAAGAAAGTTACTTTTCTATAAAATAAAGCAAGCTGGACACACTACAATCTCACAGAACTAATATAAGGGTGCCTCCAGCAAGTTGGGCCTGAGTGAATAATTTTAACCTTAAGACACTCATCTAAGGTTTAATCATACTCCTTAGGCTGCAGCAAAATAGAATTTAAGGGAAACTTTAATCTGAGGACTTAATGGACTGTAGCCGCCTCCAAACTCAGAATACTGATGGTGATGCTCACGCCCAGTGTACCTTCTCTTTGTATTCCAGAATTGCTAATACGCTCAGTGACACACACACACACACACACACCCTGCATAGGCAGTCTAGGAGTAGATGCTGAAACGCAGCAAAAGGATGCCCAGAACTGCGCCTGTAAACATGCTGGAAGCTTTAATAACGGTAGCACCTGCTAGAACCTTCTGGAAGAGTTTCTGGGAATATCCACCATTTAAACTCATATCCTAGAAAGATACCTGACCGTATCTTTCATTCTAGATTTTACTTTATGTGTTGGATGATGGTTTGTGAACATATTTCACTTTGGTTTTGGTGACTTCTTTTTGTCTGTTCCTCAAATAACATGGACTATAAAGCTGCTTTATCCTAAATAGTATATATATTTATACTAACTACTGTATGCATGCCATGAACATTGTAAATGGAGCAGTGACAGAGTTTCTGTTGCTCAAATTCTAATGAGAATGGTTCTAAATGATGCAAGCTGTAAATATTAAATGCTAAATGTCGTGTCACCCATGTACCATGTACCAGGGACTCTACTTGGCTTTGGAGTATTAAATAATGCCTATATTATCATCTTTGCTTTCAAAAGATTTATAGATGAGTGAAAGTCACTCTTTGCATACAATTTTTTTGGCTCCATGCTGATTCTGGCCTCAGTAACATTTGCTACTTTTGGGTCTGGGTGTCCTGTGGGCTGGTGCATATTGTCATAGCAGGAATATATAAAGAACACACAATTTGGGTGAGCAAGTGGTGTTCCTTAGTGCTTTTATTTCGTGTTATCTGTTTCATCTTGCTAAACATTGCTGCAGTGTTCATCTTTCAAATGAGGCTGTACCCTGATTAAGAGGAGAATCAGTTTTTCAAGACCTTGTCTGAGGTTATCAGTTACCCTGTTTCTTTGCTCCATTGAGTTTCAGCATATTATGGGAAATTTAGTTCATTGAGATACATACGAATGTCAGAGTATGCACAATGGCATTTTGAAATGTGCGCTTCCTTGAATATTCAGTCTTTTCTTCCTGCCTGTCTTCCTGACACTCTAAGAAGGCAGAAGTTAGGCCACTCTGCAGTTTTCTGCTTTGCATATGTGAACATTTATAATTTTATGCAAAGCTGTTAGCAGATCCCTCAAATTTTCTGGGTTGTTTTTGAACACATTTCTTTAAATTTTCTTTGTTTTGGAGAATCTTAATATTGTTTCTGTTTTAGCAGACTCTTAAACAAAGAAAACTTTAGTCAAGAATGTGGTCTGCTTTTATCATGGCCATACATGTACCTAGTTTCAAGAGTGGAAGTTTCACTTTGAACTTCAGTTCCTACAAAAGGATACACGCATATTAACCCACAGATATGCAATACTAAATAACTTTCAATGGTGTGTAACTGTCATAAATAAAAGGTAAAGAACAGAGAGAGGGTAGACATAAGAGCTTAAAAAAATTAAGATGTTACCTGTGTCTCTGTAGGCAGGTTAAAGGACTGATGGTGGCTTGCTTACAGATAAAGCCGGAATGGGATTCAGGTGTCTTGAAGGAACTTTTGTCCTAATTTGATTTTTAATGTATTTAACAGAACAGTGTGCAAATTCACTTTGACTTGAGGGAAGGGGAGCACATTCTTTTTAATTCAACTCAACATCTTCTCTCTGTTTCCAATTCTGACACCTCTCTCTCCTCTGGGCCTCACACTAAGAACAGGTATAGCTTTGCCTGCTGCCTGTAGTGAGCTGTGGGCTCTCTCAAGAAGTAAAGAATGTTGATCTGTTCAAAAACCCTAAAGCAAACCATATGCGTATAGTATGGCAAATGGTGATGAGTTGCTCCTTACAAAAAGTAAGTTCAGACTTGTAAGAAATGCATTTTAGGATTGTAGGATAAAGTATTTAGGTCAAAAGCTAGAAGATTTTATATCATGAATGCTTCCTAAGTGCAAATGGTAACTCTGAAAAGAATGAATTCAAGAAACATAAAAAAATGAAGTGTTTTGCAGAAGGATCACAAATACGAACACGTGTACATGTGTGTGTCTCTCCGCTTCTCTCGGGAAACGTTCTTGTTGACTTAGAGGAACCTTCCTGCTGTAGATACCTGGGGTTCAGCACGCTCTATCTCCCACATCCACTGGCTTACTGTCACTAAGACGTTCTCTTACAAGTTTCACTGGAGATTTGATTTACCCAAGAGAGACAGTGTACTTGGTGAGAGTCAAGAGCCAGGCTTCTGAAGTACTACTGCCAGAATCAGTGCTCCACAACGTATTAGCATTCTGCGTTTTCTCAACTGGATAGTCATAGCTTCCTCATTGGACTGGGATAGTGATAACCTGTGTTAGAACATGTAAAACTTTCAGCAAAGTTCTAGTCACATACTACATTCTTAAGAGATTTTACATAATATTATCATATTATTAAAATACATACTTCTGGGCTCGAGGATTTTGTAGATCTGGTATAATCTTCTTCAGATGCTAAAGAATCTACATTTTAACAACCATCGGAGGTGGTTATGATACAGTTAATGATTAAACCAGTGTTAGGAACTGTCTGTTCTGGATCATACAGATTAAGCTAAGGGATCAGTAGAATTAGGAAGTTGACAGTTGTTTATGAAAACAAAAAAATGGGCCGGCACTGCGGCTTACTAGGCTAATCCTCCGCCTTGCGGCGCCAGCACACAGGGTTCTAGTCCTGGTTGGGGCGCCAGATTCTGTCCTGATTGCCCCTCTGCCAGGCCAGCTCTCTGCTGTGGCCAGGGAGTGCAGCGGAGGATGGCCCAAGTGCTTGGGCCCTGCACCCCATGGGAGACCAGGATAAGTACCTGGCTCCTGCCTTTGGATCAGTGTGGTGCGCTGGCCGCAGAGCGCCGGCCACGGCGACCATTGGAGGGTGAACCAACGGCAAAGGAAGACCTTTCTCTCTCTCTCTCTCACTGTCCACTCTGCCTGTCAAAAAAAAAAAAAAAAAAAAAAGAAAACAAAAAAAATGAGATATATTTAGTAGATAATTTAGAAGGAAATACAAAGAAGAGAAACTGAGTTGATTTTATATAGGGGAATGGTAAACTCATGTTTCTTTGATATGTATACATATAAGCATGACCCCATTAGAGTGAATGGGAATTCAGTGCACCTCTCTCAGTATAGCTCTTGCTGAATGTTTAATTCTGTCAGCTTTAACAGAGGAAGAAGATGAGTTAAGATGGTTTAAAGAGGAAAAAATTATATCAGTCATAAGTCATTTTTCACTTGGAGATACATTTCAAAACTGTGCTGCCATGAATCAAGTTCAATTATTTAATGTCAGTGTTCAGTTTTTGCAGGTATGCATTCTTTATAGTTACTGATTTTAAATTGAATAAAACTTTATATTTCATTTTTAAATACCAAAGCTATTATTTTAATGTTTCTTTTAACTCAGCTTTTAAAAAATGAATAAATAGATGTGTGTGTATGTTTAGTACTAGTTTGAGAATATCTGCAAAATCTTAATTTCTCAAATATAACCTGTTACAGAAATACTCCCTATATATATAGAAAACATTAACATGTAGATGAGTGTAGATGCTTATACAGTAATGTCTTATCAGCAAGTGTACAGATGCAGACATGGGTTGATTTCTGGTGGAGTAGCTTGCTTATTTATGTATTTATTTTTAACTTTTTTTTAATGAATATAAATTTCCAAAGTACAGCTTATGGATTACAGTGGCTTCCCCCCTGCCCCAATAACTTCCCTCCCACTCGCAGCCCTCCCCTTAAGATTTATTTATTTATTCAGAGGCAGAGTTACAGAGAGAGAGACAGAGAGACAGGTCTTCCATCTGCTGGTTTACTTCCCAGATGGCCACAATGGCTGGTGCGGGGCCAATCCAAAGCCAGGAATGAGGAGCTTTTTCTAGGTCTCCCACATGAGTGCAAGGTTCCAAGCACTTAGACCATCTTCTGAAGTAGGCAGGCATACAGGTTAAAATCGATTAGGTTTGTGAGCTGGAGGACCACGCCTTCGCCACACCCCTGTGTGACCTCACACCCTACCTGATACTTCACCACACTCCTGTGTGATCTCATGCCCCTACCTGCCACACCTGGGTGCCCACCAGCTAATCAGTTTAATCAACCACTCCCCTTTGGAAGTGGGTTAAAAGCCTGAAACATAGCCGGCGCCGTGGCTCAATAGGCTAATCCTCCACCTTGCGGCGCCGGCACACCGGGTTCTAGTCCCGGTCGGGGCACCGGATTCTGTCCCGGTTGCCCCTCTTCCAGGCCAGCTCTCTGCTATGGCCAGGGAGTGCAGTGGAGGATGGCCCAGGTGCTTGGGCCCTGCACCCCATGGGAGACCAGGAAAAAGCACCTGGATCCTGGCTCCTGCCATCGGATCAGCGCGGTGCGCCGGCTGCAGCGGCGGCCATTGGAGGGTGAACCAACGGCAAAGGAAGACCTTTCTCTCTGTCTCTCTCTCTCTCACTGTCCACTCTGCCTATCAAAAAAAAAAAAAAAAAAAAAAAGCCTGAAACATGGTGTGTCCCGGGCCCTTCTCTTTCCCCTGGCCTCTTGCCAGGAGGGGGCTTGCTGTAGCCCTGCACCTCCAGGGCGTGGGGCCTTCGGGCCACGTGCCCTAGGCTTCCTGGCCTAGATGCTCCTCCACATGGCTGAATTCTGGTGCTCAGTATGAACCCAGATTTACATCTCTTAGATAAAGCTCTCACTCTCCTTTGCATCTTTCTCACTAAATAAAAGCTTAAAACGTACCATGCTGCCTTGTTTATCTGTGCCGGTATTTAGAATTCTTATCTAAATATTAGGCAAGAACCCTCTCGGGCTTATTAATATTGGGGATTTATTAATAAGCCTGTGGTGAAATCGTAAGGCACCCCAATTTCTGGTAGCATATGCGGCACCTCAGATGGCACTTCTGGGGAACCTTAAGGGGCCACATTTTTGTATAAAATTTTAGGGGGTCAGTCTTCAATTTCACTTCCACTGTTTCCCAGGCCATTAGCAGGGAGCTGGATCAGAAGTTGAGCAGCCCTTGAACCGGCCCCCATGTGGGTTGCCAGCGCAGCAAGTGGAGGCTTCACCCCTGATGCCACAGCACCGGCCCTAGGAGTAGCTTATTCTTTCATGGACCTTTAATGATGCAGTCCTGTGATTAGGGCGAGTATGGATGTTGCTCCTTTATCAGTGCTAAATGGTTATGAATGAAGTGTCTCAGATGGAAACTTACTAAGATTATAAATGCAATCATCTAAGGAACTTAGATATAAACTTTCTCATCAAATATGAGAAAAACCAAAACTAGTATATGTGGAGCATGTTTGTGTGACAAAATCATTGCAGGATTGAGCTTTCTCTGCAGTAGGATTGTAGGAAGTCGTAATGTAGCTCCTGCTTGGGGGAAGATTATTGTGGAAGTGTTTATGCCCCAGTGATGCTTCCGGTAGCTCTGCTCCAAAACACAGCTCTAAATTCTTATGAATGTTAATAAATTAAATTTACACTGAGGGTCAAGCGTTTAACTTTATGGTTAAGACACTGCTTGGAATGCCCACCCTCATTTCAGAAAGCTTGGGTTCAAGTCTGAGCTCTGCTTCTGATCCAGCTTCTTGCACATTCCAGGGGCAGGAGGTGAAAACTCAGATGGTTTGCCTCCCTTCCACCAAATAGAAGCCCTAGGCTGCGTTACTAGCCCCTGGCTTTGGCCTGGCTCAGCCCCTGCTGTTGGAGGCAGGCATTTGGGGAATGAAGCAATGAATGTGAACACTGTTGGTCTCTTTTCCTCCCTCTTCTCTGTCTCTCTCTCTTGCCTTTTTTCTCTTAGATAGTTTTTTTTAAAGGTACTCAGAGATTCCCAGTAAAAAATGAGGGTTGAATTATGAGTATTAAGATTTCTACTCTATCCTTTGCTTTTAATTTTTTTCTAATAAGAATTTGCTTTGCTGCATTTTGTGATAAACTTCTAGTTATTTTCTTTTGATATGATTTACTTTTTATGAATGCAATCAAAGAATGAATGAAACCTGATAGCTTATCACACACTTATCAAAGTAACTCTTAGGTTTAGCCTTCTGACTTTCCTTCTTGTTTTGGGCCAAGTGAACAGATGTGTGAACAAGTCATTGGGGCTCATGTTTTTCTTTTTTGGTGGTAAGAGGAAGAGAATTTTTGTCCCAGTGTTTGGACTTTACATATAGCCCACCTAATTATATCTTGTTCCCTTATAACAGGAATTTCAGATAGCATTCCATAATTTAAATATTTTGCATGAGAAGACAGAAAATAAAATCTTGTTAGAGAAAGCTTCAACATCCCATAATGTAAATCCTGCTTTTATTTATATGAATCTCAGGAGCTTGTGTTTTATTTTGATGATTTATTAAAAATTTACAAGCTTCTGAGTCCTCCATGGGTTTGCCAACTGTCACTTCCCAGTGATAATTGAGAGCAGGGATCTACAAATAAGTGGGATTCACAGTGATTCAAGCTGTACCCTTTTCCACGAGATTCAATTCTCTTCACTACAAAACCTTTCCTGGAGCTGCCAGTCCTTAACCACATGTGACAGCACTGAGCTTAACCTTCTCTTTCTTTCCTCGCTGTTCTGCTGGTGGGGGTCATTATTGTGAGGAAGAAAACAGTGGCCAGAGTGGAAGGCTGGCAGCATTTCAGGGCTGATAGGCCAAGTGTTCTTTGACTAAATTGCTTCTAGGAAAGGAAGGGGAAATAGGTGCCACTCAGTTCTTCCTGCTCCCCTGCTGCAGGTCATAGCACATCCCTGAGCAGAGCATCAAGAGTCATTCATTCATTCATTCATTCTTTTGTTTGTCTGATTCTTACATGCATACTTTCAATGAGCAATGTATTGAATTTGCACATTTCTCCAAGCATAATTCTTATTTATGTATTTAGTTATTTGAAAGTCAGAGTTACACAGAGAAAGGAGAGGCAGAGAGAGAGAGGTCTTCCATCTGATGGTTCACTCCCTAATTCACTGCAACAGTTGGAGCTGCGTCAATCCAAAGCCAGGAGCCAGGAGCTTCCTCTGGCTCTCTCACGTGGGTGCAGGGGCCCAAGGACTTGGGCCATCTTCCACGGCTTTCCCAGGCCATAGCACAGAGCTGGACTGGAAGTGGAGCAGCCGAGTCTTGAACCGGCGCCCATATGGGATGCTGGCACTCTAGGCCAGGGCGTTAACCTGCTGTGCCACAGGGTCAGCCCCTCCAAGCATAATCCTTAACACTGTGTAGGAGATGGATGATTGACAATTGGTTTCTTTCCCACAAAAACAAGGAAATAAATCTCTTGGGACATATAGATATGTAAATTGACAATGGGATGTAAGTTGGTGTGCAAGAGGAGAAGTCAGAATTAAGCCATTATGATAGCGTCTCCCTCCAAGTGGCCACATCCCAAGCCTTTGTCAGTGAAAGCCTTTACTTGAAATTTCTCCAAATGTGAGAATGGTCAGCAGGTTGCACATGTGTCTCATGAAAACGAATCACCTGCCAGATGTGTGAGAAATATTGTTTAAAATCAAATAGGAAAATTTGTTGTGTTCCCTTATTATGTGTACATGCATATTGTACAGATTTACATTACAGATGTGCACAGAGTTCTCAAAGCTTTCAGTTTAGTATCTTGAGATGACATGGAAAGGACTTTTATAGTCTCCTTTGAGAAAAGTTGTTTTTCTTGTATAGGAAATACTGACATTCTAGTGCATGGAAAATACCTTGAGTGATATTACTTTAATAACTACTTAGGCTTTAATTAAAAGTTAAAGAGAAGCAAAAATGAAACACACAGTAGCATTTTGGGAGTGAAATTTATGGCTGTGTGTTTGAAAGAATACCGGAGAGACTTCATTTATTCCACTCATTGCCTTTCCTAGGAATGTTTGTGTTCCCATCCTCTTTTTTCTTTTGCAAAGCATCATGGTTCGGTGAATTAAAATATGAGCTTTGTAGGCAATGTTTCTAAGTTACAGTGTTTGTGTATGTGAGTATTAACTGTGTCACAGCTTCTCCCTAACCCTCACCCCAGCATGTCTCAACTCCCTCCTCTCTGTTTCTTTGTGTGTGTATGTGTATTAAACCCTGTGCAGATTCATCAACTGTGTAGAATTGCACATTCACCAGCTGTGTGACAGCAACAGAAACGACACCACAAGGTCTTTCAGTCATTCTTTATGACTATGCTGGTAACATTATTGCTCCTCAATCCTCATTCTTAACTCCTGACAACTAAGTTGTTCTACACTTTAAAATTTGGATATTTTAATATTATTTATTATAGTTTTTAATTATAGGGGAATGATTTTCTTTTCTTTTTTTTAAAAGATTTATTTATTTATTTGAAATTCAGAGTTACAAAGAGAGAAGGAGAGGCAGAGAGAAAGAGAGAAGGGTCTTCCATCTGCTGGTTCACTCCCCAGTCATTACAGTTAGATGTAGAGTGATATTTCACTATGGTTTTGCCTTGAATTTCTTTGATGGCTAATAATATCTTTCCATGGGCTATTTTTTTTAATACCTAGATGTTCTCTTCAGTAATATGTCCGTTCATGCCTTTTGTTCTTATTTTGTAATTGGTTTATTTATGTTTTACCTGTGAGTTTTGACCTTTATTTTCAAAGTTAGTTTTGCTGGATACAGAACTATTGAGGTGCAGGTGTTCATTCTCCACACGTTCAGATCTCATTCTCCTCCCCTCTAGCCTGCATCTGCCAAGGAGTTGGCTGATTATCAAGTTCCCTGCTCCCGACATGAGATCTTTTCCTATTGCTTCATCCAAACATATTTTCATGTTTTGATACTCAGTAGTGAAACTAGGCGTGGAGTTTTATATGTTCACTAATTGGGTTCAGTGGGCATTTTGATGTTTCTCATCAGTTTGGGAACATTTTCACTTTGATGCAACTGTTCTATCTGCCATTTGTGTTCAACTTCTTCTTTTGGGTTGTAAAACTTTTGTTATAGATACGCTGATGCATTTTCTTTTGTCCTGGAATTCTCTGAAGCTGTATTCATGGATTTACTGTATTTTTTTCCTGAAAATGTTGTAGTTTCATGCATTACATTGTGTGACTGGAATAAAACATAATCATAGTATTGTTGCATTTCTCAACAGTTTTATAGGTTATTAAATTTTACATTTCCTCTCATTGTATATCTGAGATCTTCTTACAACTGGATTACTATGTTGATCTAGAAAATGAATAGAATACATTATTCTTACTATTAATGATTGTGTGAAATATTTCCATTTGGCCATTGTAATGTTTGAGGCATCATCTTGGCATGTGTATTCTCAGACACAAGTGAAAATACAGGACTTAAAGCATTGTCAAATTGACCATGTATTGTCAGTTCCCGAAAGTTGGCTACCAATATTGATTCCCAGTACAAGTATCAAAAGAGTCCTTGTTCCTGATAACTTTGATAACACTTGATTCCACATCTTCTCGTTTTGTCCTTTTGAGCACACACTTCAATGCATGAAACATGAACCTGAATTTAGTGTACCCAGTCAAAATGGAATGGAGAAATAGTCTAGACACTTAGATTCCCAGGGACTCTATGATACTTCAGTGCCAAGGACTGGAGTTTTACAGCAAACAGAGAAATAAATGGGGGTCAGGAGCATTTACCTGCCATGATTATAGTATCTTCTTTAACACAGCGAGAGTCATCTTTTCTCATTTACAAGTAGATGTGGAAGTACCAAATAATATTTAATAATTACTGTCGCCAGATTATGTATTTTGGTGCCATAACTAGACTTACCCGTTATTTACATTTGCCTTATTTATGTTTTGTATTATATGATTTTATTGGTGAAATGGGTTGTTCTGCTGGGCAGAGAAAATGGCAGTTCAATGCTTGTTAAAACTAAGATCAAAATTATACGGCAAAATTAATTTATTTTATTTTCATCTGTGGTGACTAGGCTAAGCAAAATGCTTCACCATGATTAAGGGACCATGTAGAAAGGCTTGGAACGAGGCAGAAGACCACAGTAGGAAGAATAAATATAAAGGCATCTTTGGAGGCCAGCATTGTGGTGTGGTGGGTTAAGCCACTGTTTGCAACACTGACATCCTTGACGAGCATCAGTTTGAGTCCTGGCTGCTTCATTTCCAATCTGGCTCCTGCTAATGGGCCTGGGAAATCATCAGAGATGGCCCAAGTCTTTGGGTCCCTGCCATCTGTGTGGGAGACCTGGATGGAGTTCCAGGCCCCTGGCTTCAGCCTGAGCCAGCCCTGGATGTTGTGGGCATTTGGGGAGTGAACCAGTGGATGGACATCAATCAATCAATCTCTGTCTCCCTCCCTGCCTCCCTCCCTCCCCCCCCTTCCCCTCACCTCCTCCCTCTCTCTCCACCTCTGCCTCTCCATATATCTGCCTTTCAAATACATAAATACATCTTTTTAAAGCACACTCACTGAACGTGGCCTCCCTTTCTACAGAATTTTATTGATTCGGCTGTGAAAAGTGGATGGGGTGGAGTTTAGTCATTATTCTGGCAACATAATGTGATGGTTTCCCAACAAAAAGTGAGCTGGAAATTTGTGTTGAATGGCCGCTGATTACAAGAACATGATTAATGTGAGATATGGAATTGATTTATGGGGGCTGTTGTCAAGGTTTACACCACAAGCAGAGTATTATCTACTGAAAAATGAGGGCAGGATAAAGAACAGAGAGCACACGCAGTGTTGTATTTTCTGATGTATTTTATAAGCTACATATATAATGCAGAATTGCAAATGGTTTACTGAAAACTTTTTTTCTTGCCAGAGTAGCAAGAGTATAATTATATTTATTTTCTCTGAAACATTAAGCACACCAGAGGTTAATCTACTTTATTTTCATTAAATTGAATCTCAAGTGAAAGTTTTTTTTTTTCTCATTTACTGAAACATTCCTACTGCTTTGAGAAGAAAGCTTTCGTGGACTTTATAGCCATTTATAATAGGACAGAATTTATGTTCAAAGGTGTAATAATGTGACTTTCAAATTTTACATGTTACTGCAAACATAGACATTGAAATAACATTGGGAAGACAGCTCCAGCTTCTCATCATGACTATTAAGAATGAATTCATGCTATGAGTCTGTGTGTTCCTGTGAAACCCTGAAACATGAGACAAGTGTTTGAGTTTCCTTGGTAAAATCTCAAAAGCTTTGTGGTGAATGTGTATTCTTGCTTAATTAAGCAAGTACATAATTGAGATTACAGTCACTCTAGAAAGATATAAAATCACTGGCTCTGTAAAATTCTCTAATTGGACACCAAGGATTATTCATTTTACAATAGTTTCACGTGGTATCAAGTCCTATATCATCTGTTGTTTTAAAGTGGTAGAAAATGTAGGCCAGTTTAACTTAAGCACGGTGACGTCCTCTGATAGAGTGGTGCCATAATGAGTGCCTCAGTGGTTTATAACCCTGTTTTTAGCTGCTTTGTAATAATTACTCATGGCACAAAATCGCCAACAAATTAGATAGTATGTAATGCTTTTTGGTGAGATCATGTTAAATTTTATTCAGTTTATTAATTTGTTAATTTCAGACATGTCTACCCACTTAGCTCATTCTATCTTTAAAAATTATTATTGAATTAATAAATTTGCATTTTTCACTAGTAAAATTTTCAAGGAAAAATGCTACATTTCAAGTCTTAAAATAGTCATGACACATTCAATTATTGTATGGGATGCAGAACTACTTTTTAAGGACTTATTTGAAAGAGTGACTGAGGAGTGAGGGAGGGAGGGAGAGAATGAAAGAATGAAAGGATGGAAGGGAAGGAGGGAGGAAAGCTATTTTACATCTGCTGATTCACTCTTCAAATGCCCGAAACAGCTGAGTCTGGGTGAGGCCAGAACTCATTGCAGTTCTCCCATGTGGATGGTGGACTCAAGCCATCATCTGCTGCCTCCCAGGCACAGTAAAAGGAAGCTGGATCGAAAGTGGAGCAGCCAGGACCCAATCCAGCACTTCCATATGGGATGCTGCATCCCAAGTTAACAGCTTCAGCTGCTGCACCGCAATGCCTGCCTCATTGTGAAACTGTTTGATATATCTCTTCCTAAAAGTAGAATAGCAAAACAATAAATATATAAAGTCTTGGTGTATATGTTTTCTTTTTTTCATGTTTAGATTATCTTCATAATGCTATTTAAGATTTTTCTTGGCTAAATTGAAAATACCTAATGATTCATTTTTGATCTGTTATGCTACTTTTGAATTCTTTACCCTCAAGTTTATTTCTTTTGAACTTGCATGCATTTCTAAAAAAGAATAAAAAAATAAAGGATCCATATGGAAATATCAAGCCCAGTATTGAAGGCAAAGCAAACTATGCTTTATTTTTCCAGTGGGAGAAGTCTGTTCTTTGAGATTCATACTTACTCTTGTATGTAGGTGCTCAATTGTCTGTTAATTTCCCTGTGAAAATATTCATAGAAACTTGAGAGTCTTAATCCCTGTCTTTCTCAAGTGATTTTATTTGTCTCATGAATTAAATTGAGTTTATAAATAGTTGTACTGTTCTATGTACAATAAAGTAATCATCTTCAGTTTTATTTTATGCACCAAAAATTAATTGAGTCATTTCTAGCAATATTGCTACATCATACTCATGAATTTTAAAGATGTTTTAAACAAGTCAAACTCCTACTTGACACAAGTCTTTTTTCTACTAACATTATTGAACAAATGTAACAAGATTTTGATTCAGATGACTTTTGCTGAAAATTGGTACATTTAATCATATTTATTTTACTAAAGAACTATAGCTATAGCTCTAAACCTTTCTCCTTGTGGTTATGCATAAAACCAACATGCTGCTGTTACCCAATAAATGCCTGTGATCTTGTTACAAAGGACGCTGAACAAAGAATGGTGGGCGCTACAGTTCTACCAAAGGTCCGTGATTTATCTTTTGAAAACATATACCTAGTCCATTAGGCAGTGAAAAGTTTTCTGTTGGTGGAAGTAACATCATGTGGCCTTACTTAAGTGTTGTAGTTTTAACCCTTACGCAGGAGAAACTCATAATTCTAATCAGAGAGTTCTAATCGTAGACATTACCTTGGCACTGATTTTGGTGTCAGATGTGCTGGGCTTCAGTTCACTTGTCTGCAAAATGACGTGGTTGTCTTCTGTATGATTGTATTGTTCACACGGTGTATAATAGGAACATTTTTCTAAAACATGGCTACCTTTTTGCTTCTGTACTGTATTAGCTTTGAGATGTTCACACGTCGCAGGATCACTTTTGAATCATAACACAATGGCTTTCAGAGCATTATGACTCGAGATGACATTTGCTCTTTTATTTGACTCTTCACCGTTGGAGCCATTGGGCTGCAATGGAAAGGCAGGCTGGTGAGGGACTGATATTTTTACCTGAAGTGCGTTGCTCTTAGAAATACAGTAGGTCTACCTAAAGAGAAATGGCATCCAGTTAGTTATAACACATCAAGCACAGCAGTAGCAAACAGACAAAACAAAAACAAAAACTACTCTGCCATTAATCATGTTCCTAAGTCACTGACCCATTGTGGATTTTCTAGTCCAGTTTGTGTCAGAGGAAATGTCCTAGATTGACTGCATTAAGCAATGTCATACTTCTGCTTGGGAAGACAGACAAATGAGCTGCATTGTACCTCTAACAGAGAGGAAATACAGAATGATCTTATGTAAGCATAATGAGTCCCAGGCCCAAATCTGGCCTCATTCTAGTTATTTTGGCAAAACAAAAAATACTGAAATAATGAAACTGAAAATATGATATTAAAATATGAAAGTGTAGTTAACAAGGCACCAATAAAAAACAGATTACCTTTACTGTGTTTGTAGTTTCTGTTTATTTTTTTAAAAATTTTCTGTGTCATCTGATCTTTGCATATCAGAGAGCTTGCAGAAATTCTTACTTTGAGTAAATATAATTTTGAGGTAGCATTTAGAATGTATTTCTCATTGTTTGAAATGAGAAGGTACCACACTTCCAAATCAGTGCGTGGTCAGACAGCTCGCAGGCGGTTTCTGAGATCATGGGACATTATTGCAGTTTTGAAAACATTGTGAATTTGTAATGTTGACATGGGGATATCTTCAGTGAAGTTCGCCAAATGTAGCGTGTAAACAAAGCATAGCACACACTGAAAAATGTAGTAAATGACACCTTAAAATATCTCCAATGAAACCGGAAATCTAGAATTTATTTGTTTTGGAGCATTTTGTAAGGCATCATATAACATATCATGATATAAAGGAATCATAAGCAGTTAGCAGGATGGTCGAAGAAGGCTTTAGGTGATAAGAATTTCTTAGAAAGTCATGCTTTGCTGATATCGGGACAGATCTGGAACCAGTGATTCCTTGACAGATTTTTATACTGCTGCGCCAAAAAGCATTGCTGAGACTGTCCTTCTGTTGTTTGACCAGAGTAGGAAATAAGGCATAGTGTCTCCAACTGATGGGCTAGTATATGGACTTTAAATGTTGAAGAAATCTAAGCAAATAAAATAAAAATGAATATTTTGAAAACATTTGCTCAAGAATAAAATGCCTCAGCTAAGTTATAATTGGCAAAATGTAATGCCAGTGAAAAATAGTTTCACAAATTGCTATGTAAAACTAAACATAAAATTGTAAGTTAATTGGAATAAGAAAGTATCTTTAAATCAGTACTGAGAACTTTCTAATTATAAAGTAATGAATTTACTGTATTTAAATTATTTTTAAATAATGATATCTCTGGACTAAGGTGGTATATGTGTGTCACCGATGTAAATTATTTCAGTATCAAATATCTATTGAGGGACCAGCAATGTGGCGCACTGGGTTGATCCTTCGCTTGCGGCACCGGCATCCCATGTGGGTGCCAGTTCTAGTCCCTGCTGCTCCTCTTTCAATCTGGCTCTCTGCTGTGGCCCGGGAGTGCAGTGGCGGATGGCCCAGGTGCTTGGGCCCTGCATCTGCATGGGAGACAAGAAGGAAGCTCCTGGCTTCGGATCGGCGAGTTCCGGCCTTTGCGGCCATTTGGGTAGTGAACCCGCGGAGGGAAGACCTTTCTCTCTCTCTCTCTCTCTCTCTCTCTCTCTCTCTCTCACTGTTCCCTCTGTCTCTCTCTCTCACTGTCTGTGACTCTACCTCTCAAATAAAATAAATAAAATCTTTAAAAAAAATCTATTGAGTACACCAATCTGTGTCCTGCAGTGCCAGGCTCTGAGCTAATAACTGAAAATAAAACAGCTGTCACGCTACCCTCCTATGTGAGTTTGTGAGCATTACTCTATAGAAAGAATGGTTTATGTATAGTTACATGAAATCTGAAAAATGTGAATTTAGGTTTTGGAAGTTGGGATAGCAATGAATGCAGTGAATCAAGGAACAACACAGAAATCCACACATCCAGGACAGAACCGTGTGGGCCAAGGGGCGAGTCAGATGGTCAGCATGTCCTGTGCGAGTTTGGGCAAATCCGTTCAATTATCTTGTCTCTGGTTTCTTAATTCCAAAATTAGCAGTGAGACTGGATCTTATAAACACACTTCTGATGTCTTACATTGAACATCAGATAAATAGTTTGGGGGACTTTCATTCCTTACTCCAGACTGCATGGTCAGTGCCAGGTTAGATCTTGGTTTATACCTGCAGGTATTGTGAGAACGAGGGCTAAAACTGGGACCTGAGCCTCATAAGCCTTCCTCTGTATAAAACCAGTCAAGTGTTTGTATTACGATGTCTGCTACAAAGTCGCTTAACACCTTACCTTTCCTTCATAAGACTAATCTGATGTGGAAGTAAGAAAGAGGAAATCACAATGATGCAGATGGAACTGGATCTTGGACATCCTCTGATAACTTGAAAGTCCAAATCAACTCCGTTCTCATGATGCTACCTACCTGTTGATGATTTGGGGATGTGATTCAGTTTTCAACTTCTGAATCAGGATTTTCAAGTTCTGAAGCAAAAAGAAATGATGTATAATTTGGGGATTAAAAACGCGAGCAGTGCTAACAGGGTAGTGGGAGATAGCAGGTGCTTGAGGTAGGAAGCCCGATAGGCGATGAGAGGCAAGCAGGGAGAAACTGTATGGCTGGCGTAGCTCTGTGGCACACATATGGATGTTAAACCTGAGTCCTTTTTGCGACTTCTTTGAACGTGGCTGACATGGGGTGCCTGGCCAGTATGAGTTGAGAATGCAGCTGGTGTGGAGTCTTCAGTGCCTAGAGGGAAGAGGAGTAAGCCTCAGTACCCAACCAGCTGACAAGGACTGTGAAACCAGTTCTTTCATCAGAAGGCAGAGGCACGGGAAATAAAGTGGAAACAGAGAACAGCAAGGGCCCAGAGGATGAGCTCTGGGGAGCGGCCAGGCCTGCAGAGCAGAGCATGTTGCTTTTGGTGACCCGCGCTTCCCAAAATACTCAGGCTCATCACTTGTAGCAACCGAAGGATCAGCAAATACTGTTATTAAATCATGAAATCAGAGGAAATCCAACAAAAACTGAACAGAAAATATTGTGTGCTGTCTGTGGCCTTCATTGAATTACTGTCATCTCCTTGATGTGACATAGAAATGTCTAAGAATATGCCTGCCACATTTTTAGTGTGTGTTGTTTTTCTCTTCATCCCCTGTGTGTTTTTTTTTTCCCATACCTGATGTTTACTGAGGACACTGAAATGTACTTTTTGTATTAAAGAAGATAAAATAAAATTGAATATTGTAAGAAGAATGAATTTTGTAAGAGTTCTGAGTTTTATTTCAGAACGTGAACCTAAAATAATGGAAACTTTTTGTTCATTTTTAATATATTTGTCTAAATGAGAGCAGGTGTCAGATGCACAAAATACCCATTTAATTCTCTGAATGGCTTATTGCCATAATTAAGGTTTTCTGTTTATTAAAAATATAAATTTCAGCCTTTGTATTGTGGATACTTAGAAAGAAAAACAAAATCTTATGATAGATTTTGAATTCAAATAAAATCAGATTTCTCTCTTGAGACTGTTGAGAGAAGGAAGATGCTTATGCACACACTCTGAAATTATCACCTGAACCAGTAAGCTCTCTTTTCAAGTGCTGCTTGGCTTGCATTTTTAATAATATCTGTGGTACCCTGGACTTTGTACAGACAAGGACTCTGAGTTGCTCAGCTTATAATCTTGCAAGGTGCTGTTATTCTACTTGCTTTTACTTGCTATCAAGACTCTCCTAGACTATATGATGCAGAAATGTGTGTTCTATAAGAGATTTAAAGCCCTTGATTTAAAATCCTTTTGGGTCTTTTTCTGGAGAACTATCACAAAAAATATTTAGAACAGCAATAATGAAGACTTTGATTCCTTTTTGTTGAAGAAGAGTTTTTTTTATGCTTCTGTTGCTTTTACTAATTGAAAGAATATAGTTTTAATTAATTTTGTTGTACTAAATTCATGATTGTAACTGTTTCATTTGGTTAGCTGAGGTGTTCTTTTGTGTGAAGTATTAATTATGAAAGTCAAGAGCCATTTATAATAGATTAGTACTTAATTCACTTGGGGAAAATGTAAGTAGTATAATACAGTGATAAAATAGGAAGCTGATTTACAAAATCAGTGGCTAGGTGGAGTTTATGTACATTTTCAGAGAGGTCAAAATGAGATTAAATGAAGGAGTTAATGCTTTCCATAATACAATACCTGTAAGTTGTTAGGCAAGATGAAATCGTGATGGCTCTCTGTTGTGAATTTTATAAGCTCAGTAGTTAAACCTCATTATCGCCTTTTACTTATACGTCAAATGGAAACCAGAATTTTGAGAGTGGTTGTCTAAGGTACAATATTTATTTGCATCCATCCCTTGATTTTCCATTACTCAAATCTTTGCCAATTGAACAGAATCAAGAATTAACACTATTATGTTTCATATGTAAAGATAGGACTTTGTGTGAAGCTTATTATCTGTAATACTTTATGTCTGAAATCACTTATTCTACATTTATTGAAAGTGCGATTTCATTGCTCTATGTTAAAGGAACATTAAAGATTTAAACAAAAATTATATGTAGTTTTGTACACATAATTTCTGTTAAGGCTTAAGACATTTCTTAAATTATAATGACATCTTTATGAAGATTAAAAATTTGGGTTCTGTACTGTTGAGAAGGTCATTATAGTACATTAAAGTTCTCAGAACTGGAGCATTTTACTTATAAAGAAAGAGCTTTATATCTCTTCTTTGACTAAATGACATTTTGGAAGCTACAGAAACCATAGTTGACTTTTTTCCATGTACTCTATATATTTAGAAATCTTCAGTTCATTGTGCATAAAATAATATATTGTTAAGAAACAATTAGTGCATTTCCAGGGTATAGCAGGAAGTGAGTTAATATTAGAAATATAAGGCCATCCATATTATCACTCTATAGTTTTATCTCTATGTCTGTCTATATCTATGAACAAATCTATGAGTAAATATTTATCCAGTTTGTGAAAGACTCCTAAGTAGATGGGTTCAATGAAATAAAGACTATTATTAATTTTAAATTAATGGATTTTCTTTCAGCCTTTGTTACATTGATGTGTCATTTATAATGTGACAGAATTGAATAAATGACTGTTTTATCACATTAAAATTTTCTGCCTCTTTGCCACTTTTACTGCTCTCTTTTGTAAATTGTGCTTTGTTATTTTTGTTTTTCAGTTAAACATTGTCTTCACTATTTGTTTATATGCTTGTCTTTCTTCCCAATATATACTTGCTTTGCCTTTCTGATGAACTTCATCCACATTCAATTTTCTTTTTTACTCTGAAATGCACATTTTTCCCCCTGGGGCCTATCATTCATATATGTTAATCTTTGGTTTATGTGGATGCAATGAATAATAAGTTCTTAACTTAAAAGAGAAAATAAAAATGTTGATGAATCTCTTTTCCGAGCACATTATATTGACCTCATTTTCTCAATACTATACTTCAAGCAGTTCAAAGAAAGTGTGTATTACAGAAAAGTATACATGGACTTCAAAACTTTTTTTTTAACTCCAAAATAAACTTATCATTTAATTCCATTGTCCATGAAATTTGTCGGAATTTGTGTGTATGTCAAGACCAGAGGCATTTCTGTATCTGAATTAGTTTTCCTTGACTTTTTTTTTTTTTTTTGCTATCTTTCCTGGTTATTTTCTATTTATTTGAATTTTTAAATCTTTCTCATTTATATTGTACAGTGGGAAGAGATTGGTGAAGTGGATGAAAACTATGCCCCTATCCACACATACCAAGTATGCAAAGTTATGGAACAGAATCAGAACAACTGGCTTTTGACCAGTTGGATCTCCAATGAAGGTGCTTCCAGAATCTTCATAGAGCTCAAGTTCACCTTGCGGGACTGCAACAGCCTTCCCGGAGGACTGGGAACCTGCAAAGAAACTTTCAACATGTACTACTTTGAGTCTGATGATGAAAACGGGAGAAGCATCAAGGAAAACCAGTACATCAAAATCGATACCATTGCTGCTGACGAGAGCTTTACGGAACTGGACCTCGGTGACCGTGTCATGAAGCTGAATACAGAGGTCAGAGATGTGGGGCCTCTGACCAGAAAGGGCTTCTATCTTGCTTTCCAAGACGTTGGCGCCTGCATCGCTCTGGTTTCTGTGCGTGTGTACTATAAGAAATGCCCTTCCGTGGTGCGACACTTGGCTGTCTTCCCCGACACCATCACTGGAGCAGATTCTTCACAGTTGCTGGAAGTGTCAGGCTCCTGTGTCAACCATTCTGTGACAGATGAGCCTCCCAAAATGCACTGCAGCGCGGAGGGGGAGTGGCTGGTGCCCATCGGGAAATGCATGTGCAAGGCAGGATATGAGGAGAAAAATGGCACCTGCCAAGGTGAGTTGCGCCTGTGGCGCAGGGGCCACCTGCCTCGCTTGCAGCATGTTTATGTGTTTCCGCCCATGATCCTGAGCAAATGGCCTTTTACTTTCCTCATGTCTTTAGATTATTTCTCTTCTCATTTGATTTTTCTCTTCTCAGAATTTTAAAACTTTTGGTAATGATGATTTAGTCCAGTATTCTATTTGCTATACATAATTAATATCCAGAGAGTTTCTGACTTTTGGTGTAATATTTCATATTCATTTTGCTTTCAGAAGTTTTAGTTTTGAACAACCCAAGCCAGGAGATTAATACCTTTCATTGCATGATTATTTGCTGCTGCTGCGTGATTTCTCTCCATGAAGCTGTTTTCTACCCTTCACTTGCTATATGAAATTCCAATGTAAGATCTTAGATGAGGTTTGTTTTGGCCTACTTTTTACTGCCTTTTAAAAACTTCAGAAGTGAGTTCAGCCATATGAACTTCAGAGCAAAACATTTGTAAGCTGACAGCGCTTAGTTTACTGTATTGTTTACATGCGGTTGCTGTTACATGCTTTCTTTTTAAAATTTACAGATCAATTTTAGATGCATAATAAGCCAGGCCCCACAAAAAGAACTACTTGGCAATATTAAAGGCCATTTCAAAGCAGTTTGCTCTTGGACACTTTTTTCTGTTTTAATTTTTCTTTTAAATTGAAACTTGATCATGCATGCTTCCCTGTTCATCTGAAGGTGCCCTCGTTTTGCCCACAGCATGGTGAGTTGTCTTTTAAACTTGGATCTTTATCTGTGGTTTTCTGGAACAGGATAATAATACTTGATGTTAAGGGAAGACAGCTTATGGAGAAGAAAATAGATGTTTCTTCCCTTTAAAAAAAATTCAGTCTTGTGAGCCCAAACCCAGTTTCACCGTGATGGTGCATTCTGAGTAGCTAACGGACTTTCAAGGGTATCACCTGGGGACAGTCCAGATGCTGACCAGTCCCCTGATCCCCTCCTGTAGCTTTAGATGCTGCCTTTATCTGAAGTCCACTTTTACTATGTGGCTCAGACTTGCTCCTTTACTCAGGCTTGACTGTAGATGGATTGTAGAGCCAGGAAAATGAAACTAGAAAAATTGCCTGTACATCCTAATGACTTTGGTTGATCAATTCTTTCCAGAAACACATTGCACTGTAGTTAAATTTCCTTTTTCAGCATCAGCTCCGATTCCATGTCCTATGTATTACCATTTACAGTTAATTCTGTGGTCAGTTTTCTAAGTAATTCACAACTCTCTGCACTTGATTTATAAACACACACATCTGATTTTGTGAAATTAAAATTATGTTTCTGAAATACTTGTATGTTGGCAAAATGAATCATGGTTGATTCATAATTGGGCATAAAGGAAAATTCTAAAGAGCAATTAACTTTTGTTTCGCAGCAGAATTGTTGGTTTAAGTTCAGGTGAAATGTTAAATATAGGATCAGAAGCAGCAGAAATTAAGCACAGTGCTGTGAACACATTTCGGTCTAAAATAATGTAAATATGAATTAGGAATTACACATTTGTTAGTATTATAGATCAACATGCTGTATTTGATTATTGGTGCACATCACTTTAGGGAGTATGTGGATGCTTTGGTTCAGACCACAGTGACTTTTGCCTTCATTCAGGTTGACGGGGTACAGAAGGGGCTCTGAGGTTCTGGGGGACCAATTTTGATTGCTGAATATGATTAGAACATTCTGCTGGTACTGAAGAACTACGCTGTGGAGACAGTGTTCTGGCTGTCATATTTCTCAGTGCAAGCGTTAACGTACATCTTCTTCCTCTCCTTACACTTCAGTAACTGAGGAGGAGGGGCTGAATTGTGTGACAGCGAGATGAACTGCAGAGTGAGCAGTGCGGACCACGTTACTAAATGACTGAATTCCCGCATTTGTCCAACCCTGGGGATAGGAATCTTAGCTGTGGGTGTGAGGCAGTCTATAGACCTCACTGGGCTGAGAGTGTGGTATACAATGGAGTCCGTGAGTACACAGTGGAGTCTATGAGTCTGAGTGTTGACTCATGGTGTTTTACAGCACACACATGATGTGTGCCATTGCAGAAGGAACAATGTTCTGTAAATAACAACATATTGATTGAATAACTCATTGAATGAACAAGTACCTGTTGAGTATTTGCTTTGGAGATTGAAAACATCACAAGTACTCTTGCGGTCTTTATGGTTATACAATATGTCTATGAAAATGTGTGGGGGGGGCAGGTGTATAAGGTAAAATGCCACTATGGCTCTGACTCACTCTATGACATTAACACAGCATCCTCAGACGTTTAAATGTGGATCGCTGATGTTTTTGAACTATGCTTTCTGTCTGATAGGCCAGAAATCTCAGAATCGTCCCTGACATCTGCTTCCTACGCATTCAGTTTCAATCCCTTATAAAGTGATTATGGAAAGTACCACCCAGCTCTTTAAATCATCCACTTCTGTTTGCTTTCTCCATCAGTTTAAGAGCCTGCCTTGTTAGAATCCTGTTTTTTTTCAAATATAATAAATGACCAGTCGTTCTGATATTTGAGCCAGAGGAATGCAACTCTTATTGTAAACACTCATTTCCTTTCTTGCCACATATGCCCTCTGCCCTATATGGATTCACGTTATTATACACATCAGTGGTTTTCTTTAAGCCAGCATTTTTATAATCGTCTTAAGTCCCTACATGGTTTTGCCCTTGTCACCTCTGCAGACTCTTCTTAAACTATGCTACTGCCCCTACCCTGTGCACTACCCATACTAGCTCTTTTCAGCTTCTCAAAGGCAGTTTGCTCACTTTTACTGTTTGTTCTTTTGTGACTCTATTTTCTCCTTCTGGAATTTTCCTCTCCTTCATTTATGTTTGGTCAGTGTGTGTGGATCCTCCTCGTCTGTGCTCCAGTATCCCCTATTCACAGAAAGCTGTCTCTGTGTTCAAGACAAGGTCCAGCCTAACTGGTATTTATTCACTTATTCTTTCAGTCATAGAATTCTTTAGATTTAATGCTTTTGCAAATGTTTGTTGATCTACTACTTCATTAATGACTCTTCCCACCCTGGTTGTACTGCCTGCCCATTGATGGCAAAGGTGATGTTTGTTAACTTCAGGAATAAGAAAGAAACCAAATGGCTAGGGGAAGGAAGTGAATTCCGAAGAGAGGAGAGGGCACATGCAAAATCATAAAAGAACGCTGTGTTTTAAAATACTGCCTTTACACATGTGTATTGTCCATGTAATTCTCCTTGGTCCTTCTGAAAATTGACAAACATGTCTTTTAAATTGAACCTTCCTTAATCCTATGCCGATCGGACCAAATTCTGAAGTCCAGGGTATTAACTCACATGTGATTGACACTTCCTATATTAACTATGATAGAGGCCATCTTAGTGAATTTTGTATATATCAAAATATATTTATAGCATGACATTTGATTACTCAATTTCTTTGATAACCAAACTGTTAGGATTTAATTAACAATATATTATGCTGAAGTTTGAATGTATCTGTTGTAATGATTATCATAGTATAGTGATATTTACTGCAGCTGTGCTGGAAGATGTCCCAGCACTGTCATGCCCATGACCTGTTATATGTGTGGAGCCTGATGGAGGGGACCGAATGTCTTTTAGAGGCTACATCTCTGGTGTTCAGAATGCTGGCTGGCTCCTGAACACATGACCTGACTCCAGAAAATCACGGAGCCATGACTGAGGGAGTCAGGTTGAACAGTTCATGATCTGTTGTCTTCATATGACTTCCTTGAAGAAAAGTAGAATTCCTTACCTCTAATAATGATTTTGCTGAGATAACAAAGTATTCGTTTCTGTTGTAGTAACTTAGTATAGTGCACATTTATTTTTGTTAGTCTTACTCATATGACTGAATTTCCAATAATGAACTGCTTAAGTACACCCATTTATTTCTTTGAAATGTTCTTTACATTTAGAAACAAATAATATCCCAAACCTATTTATCTAAGTATGTTTCCCTACTTGTTATTTATTATTATTTCTAATGAAATTCATGCTATTTTTCTTCCCTTACGAGACACAAGCAGACTATTTTTTGAGTATAAAATGGTTAGCAAAAACCCATTTTGGGAGTTTCTGCTTTTTTATTGAACTGAATGTGTTTGACAGAAGTAATTGAGATCACATGAATCAAATGTTGCCTGCTGAGTTCTCTTGTGATTATGTTGCTGCTTTACTCAGATGCAAGGCAAGACCACTAATCTTCATGAGTTTCAAGTGGAATGAAGTTGTAATTTGAAATTAGCCTTAGATAATTATAGCTTCACTTATGTCAAATGGAGGGAAGAGATTTAGATAGTGGGACACTGCCAAAACCAGTGAGAATGATGAGGGTATGGAGTACAAACTAGAATGCAGAGTGAGGGGGGATCCACGCCAGGGGCTGTGGAGTAAAGGCACTTATTAATTGTCCAGCTTGGAGGTGATTGCACAGTTAGGAAAATGTAGTGAAAATACCCGACTCAAGAAAGATCCTTGGTTCAGAAACAGTACAGATACAGCAGGGAGCAGTATGTCGGTCATTCATACTTCTGGTGTGTATTTATGATGAGACGAAATTGGCTGAGACTATACTGGCTTAGGTGTTCGTGTAACTATGCATTGGACAGCCTAGTTATTTTTAATTAGGCACAATACCAAAAAACAGCAAAGCAGTTGAACTTTTGGTTCAACTTGGGATGTTTTATGCAGTAAAGGGAAGCTGATTTTAATTTCAAAATTTGAAGAAATTATGACAGTACAGAATGTCAGTGGTGTGTATGTATGTATGTGTGTGTCCCTGTCCTGCAGCTGAGAGGAGACACCCAGGCAATTAAGTAGCTATTTCAGCAGATTTACAGCTGTCTCACATGGTCTTTTTTTTTTTTTTAATAACAAATAAATTGCTCTGTGGCATCCTTTCAGATTAGTTCTATTAGACTATGTCCATATTTGGTTTTGTTACTTTTAAAAAATTATTTATGAATTTGAAAGGCAGGGTGACAGGGAAAGGGGAGGGAGGGAGGGAGGAGGGAAGGAGGGAGGAGAGAGAGAGAGCGAGAGAGCGAGAGAGCGAGAGAGAGAGAGAGAGAGCGAGTGAGAGAGAGAGAAAGGTAGACATTTTCCATTTGCTGGCTCACTCCTCAAATGCCCACAACAGCCAGGACTGGGCTCAGCTGAACTCTGTCCAGGTCTCCCTTGTTGGTGACAGGAGCCTGGTACTTGGGCCATCCTGTGCTGCCTTCCCAAGTGCATTAGCAGGGAGCTTGGGGGAGGGCAGAGCAGAGTAGCTGAAACTGGAAATGGCTCTGATACAGGATGTCTGCAGCCCAAGCGGCAGCTTAGCCTGCTGAACCACAATGCCTGTCCCAGTTTGTGTTTTCCAGATCATGCTTGCTCAGCACTGGCGCTATTAATAATTTGGGCCAGATGCTTTTTTCCTGGTGGTGGTGGTGGCGGGAGCAGCAGGGATAGTGTTTTGCTCATTATAGGATGGTTAGCAGCTTCCTTGGGCTCTACCCACTAGATGCAACAGAACACCCTGTGCCTCATTTTGACAGTCAAAAATATCTTCAGATATTGCCAAAATCACACTGGGGGAAAATCGTTTCCAGTTGGGAACCACTATTCCAAATATTCCCGCTCTTTCCAAATGAACGAATGAGCCACTAAAACTAAATTTGTTCATAGATAGCCTCATGGACTGGTTACCTCTGCAGACGTGGAATTTGGTGTTTCTTCCTCTGAATTTCACAGAGTGAAGGAGGTGTACGTTTGGCACTGTGGGAATCCGAACTAGAATGCGGTGGGATGCATGTTGCGTGTGACCGGCACTAGTGTTAGCACGCAGCTTCTGAGTCGGAATGCCTGGATCCTAGTCCTGCCTCTGCCATGTATCAGCACGGTGGCCCTGTGCATGTTCTTCAATCCATCTGCTCCTTCCTTTTCTCCTCTTTAACCACTTCATGGCAGTCTTTTGAGCTAATACATGAAAACTGCTGAGCACAAGGCTAAGTACACTGTATATAACTCAGTTAAGATGAGTTATTTCCTGTCTGTGTCATTAAAGATAGAATGTGCTTACAGGAATATAGGTCTTCTATTATAAAATGCAAGGTAGCCACTCATTAGACAGTTAAGTGGGTTTTTCTATCTAGGTAGTATATTGTTTAGCCATATTGCTTACCAAAGGATAAGCCCACATTCGCATTTGCTGAGTGAACCTATTGTGTAAGTATCATAGACCCTGCTTTATAAAGATTGTGCCAGGAATTCAAGGCTGAAAGTATTGCTACCTGCCCAGAAACTACCACTCATTCTTTAAGTTGTTATTGTGCTGAGCACTGTATGCTACAGTACAGTTTCTGTATCCTGGCAATGCAGATATGTGTAGACACGCGTAGGATTTCCCGTCTCCAGTTACAGTTTGGGGGAAATTCTGACAGTGGTGTGAGTACTTGTGGGTGGAGTGAGCTATTTTAGATGGGGCGGTAGGAAAGGTTTTTAGTTTTTCAAGTGTGGTTGATGTTTTACATGGACATGGCCAAGCCAGCATGTAAAGGGTGTGGAAAACGGCATGGCAAACAGGCGCTTCCAGAGCAGGTCTACTTTAGTACATTGATTTGTGCGTCTTTTCTTTCTAGAATTGTATTATGCTGCATTCTTTCAATCTATTTGTATATTAAAATATAACAAATTAAAGACCTTTTAATTTCTGATTTTACCACCTAAAAAGTTGTTTTGATCTTAAACGATTGGAGTTGGCATGTGATATAGCAGGTTGAGCCACTGCCTGTGACACGGGCATCCCTACCGTGTAGGCACTGGTTTGAGTCCCAGCTGCTCCATTTCTGATCCAGCTCTTCACTGATGTGCCTGGGGAAGCAGTGGAATATGGCCCAAGTGCTTGGGCCTCTATACCCATGTTGGAGAACAGAAAGAAGCTCCTAGCTTGGGCCTGGCACAGCCCAGCCTTTGTGGCCTTTTGAGGAGTGAACCTGCTGATGGAAGATCTTTCTTTCTGTCTCTTCCTCCCTCTCTAACTCTGCCTTTCAAATAAATAAAAGTAAATCTTACAAAAAAGAGCATTCTGAATAAATATGTAGAATGAAAAGTGCTTCTCCAACTTGAAACAATCCATTTGTGAGTGGTGTCTGAAAATTATTACACCCATCCAAAGTATAAAAGCTTTTTTTTAAAAAAAATTTTTTTCATTGATTGATTGATAGTGCACTAGTCAACCTTCTGCATGTGGGTAGAAAAAGAGGGTGATTTGGCAGTGAAAGAAAGGAAAAGAACCAAACGTTCTGTAATCCCTCCTGGTCAAACTTTGGACCTTAGTTTGCATTCTTACTAAAAAGAAAATATGCTAGTGAAAATTCTGAACATCTATCTATGCATCTTTCTATCTTCTCAGATGTAGCAGATACATGCTCTACTTTATCTTTACAATAATTGTAAAAACATCTCTGTAAATTTTACTTTTGGAAGGTCTCTAGGATGTTTTATCACGGTGAAGACGTGTTCTGTATTAGCACTTTGCCGTAACATTGATGGACTTGGGCTCCATTGCGATTACACAGATGGAAAATTAAGGACTATATTTTGTGTTCACATATACTTGTGCAAAACATCTCTCTATGAAAATGAAGGGCACTGGGTAAGCTCCTTTTGTTATTACAAATTATTGTAGAAAGCTTATCAGAAAAAACATTTTAATGATAAAGATCTCACAAAGATCTTTACATATTTTTTAATCTCACATGTCTTAATTGATATATTTAGAATTTGCTCACAATCTGTAACATTTAAATGCACTAGGAAAGCAAAGCATAGTCCTTTTGTTTTATTTGTATATTTCTTATTAGATACCAAAGAAGAGGATTTATGTAAAGTCTGATAACTTGAATCAGTACAATTCTCATAGAAGGTATGTATGCAGAGAAATTCAGTGTTGAAAACTCACCAAGTCGGACTGAATAAAGAATTTAATGTTAGTTTTGATTCTTATAATTGCAAAATCAAAATGTTAACAGAAATGATAAGCAAAAAAATAACCAATATCTGCATGAAATCATTAAATACACTTCCATTATCAAATTGATCTGTGAAAAGTGTCAGGAGATATTGGGGTGTTCAGGAAATTAGGGGTGTTGTGCTTTCGTGGGGAACCTCAGTTGCAGTCTCACTTTTGTGTTTGGTAAATGTGTGGCAGGCCAGATTACAAAACCTTATTTTCCTTCTCTGTGAAATGTTGCATGCTGTAATATGCACCTGTGAATCACATTATGTCGTCTGCTTGGGCCAGCAGCATTGGCAAAGCCTGGGAATTTGTGGGAAATGAAGAATCTCGGGCCCCATCCCAGAAACACTGAATCTGAGGCTGTGTTGTCTGTAGCAGGAGCCTTTGGGATTTTATTGTGCATTCAAGTTTAAGAAGCACTGATAGACATTTTACGGATTGAAAAACTGAGGTGCAGCTACAAAGAACAGGATATATTTACACTGACCTCTGTGAACATATCAAAATTTTGCACTACCCATATTGTATAAGAGCTATTTTGCATAGGTTGGCTATGTATCTCCTCCCTTCAAAATGCTCTATAAAATAGTTTCATTATATAGATTGTACTTATATCATTTTCACAGTGTTAGATCTAGCAACGTTGATTTCTTTAAATTTCTGAATCTTGATTTAGGAATCACCTATTTACTATCGATTCTTTGTCCCATTACCATAAAAAGACAATACTTGTAAGGTGGGGAAAACAATCAAACCACAGAAATGTGGAGAAAAAATAAGATACCTGAATCCTAGTGTGCCTTTTTGTGGGATGCTTGTGTTTTCCTGTTGACTCAAAGGCTGTCCTTACATGACTTCGCATTTCTTTCTGATGTACTTTGTAGGGACACAATTTTACCTGATTTGTCCGTGTCCAACATTTACAGTGCAACGTAGTCGTTTTATGCCCTTTTGTTGCTGGGCACACTGAAGAGAGATTCTGATTTTGTTAGACGGCACTGGATAGAGCATCAGTATTTTTTTTTTTTAAGATTTATTTTATTTATTTGAAAGAGTCACAGAGAGGTAGAAACAGAGAGAGACAGAGAGGTCTTCCATTGGCGAGTTAACTTCTCAAATGGCCCCAATGGCTGGAACAGAGCCGATCCAGAGCCAGGAGCTTATTCTGGGTCGCCCACACCAGTACAGGGGCCCAAGGCCTTGGGCCATCCTATTCTGCTTTCCCAGGAGCATTAGCAGGGAGATTGAAAGTAGAGCATCTGGGACTCAAACCGGCGCCCGTGTGGGATGCTGGTGCTGCACACTGGGACTTTAACCTGCTGCGCCACAGCTCCAACCCCAGTGCATCCGTACTGTCTTTAAAAAGTTGATAATTGCAGCCAGGGTCAAGAGGTGTCGTCATGTTTTTAGCTTTTGTTGGCTGGTAGGAATCTGTACTCCAGAACCTCCCCCAGGGAACGCCACCGACACAGGTTCACAGAGAAGATGACTTCTTTTCTCCATCGAGGTCGCTGCCACACACAAGGCCTCGTTGTGCTGTCCTTCTGCCCGGGGCAGTCCTCTTGAGGGTGTAGACTGCTCTTTAAGCTCTCAGGCTCCTGAAGGACTTCCCACTTGAGACAGGACAGTGGTCATGGATCCCGGAACGTGCAAATCCACATCGGCTGGTTTCCCAGAGCCCACCTCAGCCCACCTGTGCTGCAGGGCAGCCCCGCATCAGCTTCACAGCTGAGCTCAAGAGGCTTCGCCTTCTCGTTGTTTCTCTGTCCTCTGGATTACCCTTTCCAGGCTTTTTAATGTTTCAATTTTCTTGTGATTTCTTATATTTCAATATAGCATAATAACAGGAACCCCAAACTATGTTCTATTTAATTCAGGATTTCTGGGTGTTCTAGCTGGAGCACTTCTAGGTTTTCTTATCCCTTCATGTTATTGGCATGGGAAGCCTTCTGCAAATCAATCAGTTCTGTGGCTCACTTTGTAGTTCCCTGAGTGTACAGTGCCCAAACATAAAACCCTTGATTTTGACATACAGTGGACCTATACATTCATAAAATAAGTGAATGATATATAATCCCTGCAGTTGTATCCTTCTTATAATAAATTGAAAGATACTCATTAGGTCAAAAATCAAGATAGTTGCTTTTGTCAAAGATATATTTCATTTATGTTTTACTCAGCACGTGTTATTTTGTTATATGCTTATAAACAAAATCATTGAATGATATATATAATGCCTTCAGTTGAATCCTCCTTAGACTAAATTGAAAGATACTCATTAGATCAAAAATCAAGATAGTTAGTTTTTCAAAGATATATTTCATGTTTTATTCAACACTTGCTATTTTGTTATATATTAAATATATGCAAAATATAAATTAAGCTATGAGAATTTTGGAAAATAAAGTAACTTCTGTTTCAATAAGCATTGTCATTTTAACAGAGGAGAGGTATTTTTCTTGTGCAAGTAGCATTAGAATTAAAGTGATTTATAAGACATAAACAATTTTTCTTTGTATTCCTCCCATTTTTTTAGGGATCACAATCTCTTAAATTTTAATAAAAAGGTAAAGTTTTAAAAATTAACTTAGGGAAAATGTATTTTGGCTTTGGCAAAGGAATACAGAACACAGAAAGGAATACAGTATATTTGTGAAACCACAGAACACAAAAGTAGTAGGTGGAATGTTCACTTAAAATAATTTTAGCATAAAGAATCCTAAGTGATAGCACAAATTAAATTTTATTTCATTAGTCAACTCAGCAATTAATCAAATCATGTCATTTTTAAAAAAGAACAAAAGATGTGAGTTTAAAGTGCTGTGTTAATACTGTTTATTGCAATAAGATTAATCATAGTTTTCATGCTGCTTACAAGTGAAGATTAATATGGATAGAAATCTTGATAGGTTCCATCAGCAGTGTGTTAGATAAGTAAAACATGATGGCCCTTTCATGCAGAATAAAGAAGTATTTAAGTTTGAAGGCAGATACAATAATTTTTTAGCATACTGTATTTTGTGACCTTAATGAAAATTTAACGTATGAATTGGAAGTTTTATGATGGTCAGTTAATTAATAGGTATAATTAGGCCTGGGTTAAGTTGAGGGAAGGAGTTAATGCACTCAGTATCACACAGTCACTATAATTTAAATTTAGAATTAGAGTCATTTATCTAACTTCAGACTCTTTGTCCTACTTATAATTTTTATATAGTGTATAGCCACACTTAACCACTGTTATTGATCTGTAGCTGTAATCACATACAGTATCAATGATAAACCTGAATAAAAAGCAGTACCTTTTCTTAGGTTCATATCGGAATGAGATGTTAAATGTTTGGTGCCTTATCTGCAGATTTATTTAGTGAACTTCCTGTATGGATTAGCCTTGAAAACTCTACCTCTTTTGTGGATTACATGAAAAACTAGCTAGCTAATAATTGTAGCTTAATTTTTTATATGCATATATCTATTTAGCTCATTTATGGGTCTAGTTTATGCTGTTTATAGAAAAGAACAAGTATGCCTTTCACTGAAATTGTATTGTTTATTGCCTTGGAATTGAATATATATATATATATATATATATATATATATATATATATCCAGAAAGACATAACAGTTATTATGAAGCAAAATCCATGGGGTCACTCACTCTGGCGTAGTTCCTTCTAGAAAGTGTGCCACCACCATCAACAACAACAATAATAATCAAGTGAATTCTAAGCTATCAAATGATCTCATAACTCATGGTTTTCATTACATGAAAATGCTTTTATATCCTTTTATTTTTTCTAGTCATGGGTGGGGATCACATCTCTTCTCCCAGTGTTTGACTCTCTTTGGTGTTTAAGTGCTTTGTCTGCATTTGAGGCTGGCCCTTAGGATTTCATTTATAAGAACTGAAGTGATTTGTTGATATGCTTTGATCTTTTCAGAGCTTGAAGACATCCTGCTCATTTTAGTGCTGTTGGAGGTGTAGTTTACAGAAGAAAAGGAAAGGAAAAAAATGAAGAGCCACAGTTTGGGGAAGTAACAATTAGAGCAAATGATAATTTGACTGATGGATAACTCCATCCCTTTGATGGAATTATTAGCAGGAATCAGGCTTGGAGAATGAATGCCCCTAAGTTCCTGCTGTGTGATTGTGAGGGAGAATAATAATACACTGCTCCATATGCATAAGGCCTTTTCCTCTGATGAATTCAAAGCGCTTTGAGAGGATTCCATTAGGAGATTTCTAAAATAAAGAATGGGACTACCACACTTTTGTTTTCCATGTTATAGATTGGAAATTGTGTGATTTTAGCAAAGTTTCCCAGTGTCTCCCTCATGCTTCCTCTCCCCACACTCACCAGTTTTACACCTCACAATCTGAAAGCAACATCATTAGTTGGTCCTGTGAGTGATTTCCTCCTGTTCACCTATCCCCAACATTTTCCAATGCTAAAAGCTTCTTTTTTTAGAACCAGACTGACCTGTATTATTTATTTATTTAAGATTCTCTTTAGAAGGTTTTGCGTGTCGTCTGTTTTTGCTCTCTTGGTTCAAGCATGATTTAATATGTCAACACTGGTTTGCTTAACTGCGTTTGATTGTCTTCCATACTTTACTTAGAACAGGCAGTCGCCTTTCAGGCGTGCTGCTGCCCGGATAAATGAAATGTCACAACAATGAGGACCCCTTGTTTTGTGACAGCAGCAGCTTTCTTTGACACAGGCAGTGGCTGGAGGGGGAGGTGGGGATGGACGTTAAACAGGAACAATACAGCCAGTGGAGGTCAGGGTGGTGTTCTTCATGTCCATGCAGACACGTAAACTTGGGGAACCTTTGCCTTTCATTCAGCTAAAAATGGATTTTAATGCAGAATGAGAATTTTTTTATCCCACTGTGGATGAGAGGAAAACATCTGTTAACAGTTTCACCAAAATAACACTCAACGAGAGCACTTCTCTCTCTCTTTCCCTTTAGTTTGATTTCTTCTATACTGTTTTGCCAAGCCCTGAGTAGTTAGTGCTCTCAGAACATAACGGTAGCAACCGACCTGTACTGACAAAGATTTCTACTCTCTCCTACAGTAAACATGGTGTTTCTGGTTTCAAATGCTGGCTTCGATTTTAAAGATTGGAACTCATGAAGCTTAAGGCCTGGGCACAGAGAAAATGCTCCGTGGGTGCTGGTGGGCGTTGAGAGTTTAAGCAACTTCACCGAGAGATATCCTTAAATAAAATGCTGGGGCTTGCGTGTTTGCTTGCTTGCTTGTTTTGGATGTTGGTTGCGTGCTAGCATTTGTATGTTGTGACCCCAGCACCTGAGGCTGTGGCCTTCCCTCTAGGAGTCTGTAACTCCCTGGGGAGTGGGAGCACACTCCAGTCTGATCCAGTCTACACCGGATCAGCTACTCACAGCTAGGCCTGTCACAGTAGGTCAGCTACTCACAGCAAGGCCTGTCAGTTTAAGGAGGCTCTCTGAATGTGGTTTTCATAAGTGGAAGTGTAACCGTTTGGATCTTCATTTTAGAGAGAAATAAACTTGACACTGTGTTTGTTGCAAGAGATTACATGAGTGTTACATGAGTGGAGAGTCCATTAATTAAGAGCCTTGATTAGACCTGAAGAAAGGAGAAATTAAGCATTCAGTGAGCAGGATTGGGTGAGAACAGTTTTGGAACACTCTGATGAAGGTGAATGTCTTAGCCAAGGGCGATCTGTCACCATCCAGGGAGAGTGGCCGAGCTGTCCCCGTGATGAGTCCTCAGGAGGGTGCAAATGATTTTCCTCTGAAGTGAGGACGGGAATGGAATTAAAGTGAGTAGAAAAGAACCTTGTTTCTAGAAAAGACAAAAGTGGGCCACAGGGAGTAGTTGTACTTTCAAGTGGGGTCTAAAAGGCAGGGATCCCAGGAAGGGAGACGCAGGATCTGAATGTCAGAGTTGTCAGGCTGCTGTAGCTTGGATGGCACGGCAAGAGGGGCTGACGTCTATGCTAAGAACTGCTGTGTGCCTGTGCTGGTCAATGTTTTATTCATATTCTGTCTTTTAAGCCTGACAACATCCTGTGAGCCACAGTTTCTGGGGCAGCTGAAGCTCAGAAGGTTAATTTTACTAACATCACACAAACCAAGATGGGAAAGTGGCAAGCTGACGTTTGAGCCCAGGTGTGTCTGTTTCCAAGTCTGCGTCTCTCGCCTCTATTCTGTGTTCTCTGTTCAAGTGCATTTGAGGTTCACTTCATTGTGTCATCTCAACTCACGTCGCCTGCAGGCTAAATGTGTTGTCTGTGTGAGTGGCACCCAGGGGAGGGAGACACCCCGGAAAGACCTGGGGACCCCATAGTTGTCTTTCTGGAAATCATGCCTACTCTAGGACCTCGTACTGGGAAGTGGGAAGGCCATTCAGGAAGGTGGCAAGGAGGTGGACGGGAGAGTGGAATGAGTAAGCAAGGCGAGACTCAGTGAACCACGCAAAGTATGAGCAAGACCAGATAGGGTTCCAGCGTTCTTGCTGACCCCGGCCAGTTGGCACCTTTTCATGAGACTTGGTACAAAGTCTGGAACCAAACTGGAATTTATCACCTTTTTTTCAATGGACACTTCTAGATTGGGAGAGTTGACACTGGCCGTGAACCCAATACACATGCTTTTGTGAGAGGAACTATGATTGTAGGTGAAGACTCTGCCATCCATTTTTGATGGCATTCCAGGGTGCACAAGTTACTTTGCCTTGCTTGTCTGTGCCCCTAAATAGCACGGGATTCGTTTTTAATGATTTGGCCTCTGGAATATTGAAGTGGCATTGTATTCAAGTCTGGTTTGGTTTATTCTGTTGTTTTTGTATTGCTTGGTGTGTGCAATGGAAGCATTAAAAGCAAACTGGGCTGTGTGTTGTGAGTGGGGAGCTGGTCGGCACCTGCTGGGCCAGGTCTAATGTTTGGATTTTTACAGTGGAGAAGCCAGGGGGACCTTTCTGTCCTCAGCAGTGCTCCGTGCTTGCGCAGGGAGCAGGTGGAAGGTGTTTGCCTGGAGGAGACTTCCCCTCTGAGGTGTTTTCATGCCACGCGGGATGCTGAGGGTTGAAGAGAACAGAACTCGCACGAAATGGACATCATGAGATTTGATTGCTGATTTTAGTCCTTGTTTATACTCCTGTGGAACTGTGGTCTTTCTGCTTTTTGCTTCTTGAATACTATGGCTGGTGGTGCATTACCCCTGTGATTATAGAGTGGACTGAAATTATCTTTTTGCAAAAATTAAAGAAAAAAATGGGAAAGAGGGGATTGAGGGAAGGAAAGAAGAAAGGAGGAAAGTATGTACCTATGAAATCTGTTCTGTTTGTGTTGATTTTTTTTACAAAAGAATACAAAACGAAACACAAGCACAACGCTGAGCAAACATCTTTCTGAACAAATTAGCATAATTAAAAGAATTGTTACTTCTCTGTTGAGTGATGTGAGTTAAATGATCAGCCTGATAGCAAAGGCAGAAGACCTCTTGTTCTAACACAGAAAGCAGATGTGTTCAAGGAAAAAAGAAGTTACTGTATGCCACCTGTATAGGAAAGGCTTTTTGTTTTTTTAAGATGTATTTATTCATTTGGAAGTTAGAGTTATGGAGAGAGAGGGAGAGAGAGAATTATCTTTAAAATTTATAATAATATAAAGAGAACAGATTTCATGCATTTCACAGGTACACTTCTGAGATATCTTGCATCTGAAGGTTTACTTCCTAGGTGACTGCCAAAGCCAGGGCTGACCTAGGCCAAAACCAGGGGCCTGGAATCCATCCAAGTCTCCCAAGTAGGTGCAGGGCCCGAACACTTGGGCTGTCTATCTTCCGCTGCTTTCAAGGCACGTGAGCAGGGAGCTGGATCAAAAGTAGAGCAGCTGGGACGTCCAGTGGCCCCCACAGGGATGCAGGTTTCACAAGTGGTGGCTATACCTGCTGTGTCACAACACTGGCTCCTAGGAAACACGTTAATCCCAACAACACTCAGCTGGATATCTGCTATTCTTTTTATGTTTGAGGAAACTGTGGCTAATGACTTCCAAGTACCCTGAATTAGTAGTCAGCTTCAAATATTTTTTTTTTCAAGGCTTCAATTCTTTGAAAAAATTTTATTAAACTTTGAGAGAAAAAAACCCTGAATTTTCTAAATTCTCAGAATGTATTGCATTATGAGAAAATACTGACTTTTCCAAATTTTCATTGCACTATATTTTTGAATTTAAAAAAATAAATAAAAATGCTCAAGTTTTAGTTATTTCAGGGAGAAATTTCTAGGCGAAGAACAAGCATAAACATTGTAGAGCTGATGTGAATAAAAATGGCAGCTGCTACCTGTTTTTTTTTTTTTTTTTTTTTTTTTTTTTTTTTTTAATCAAATTCAGTGGTCCAGCGTTGTAGCATAGCATGTAAAGCTGCCATCTGCAACACTGGCATCTCAGGTGGTCACTGGTTCCAGTCCTGGCTGCTCCACTTTTGATCTAGCTCCCTGATAATGGCTGGGAAAAGCAGCAGCAGGTGACCCAAGTGTTGGTGCCCTTGTAACCCACGTGGGAGACCTGGAAGAAGCGCCTGGCTCCTGACTTCAGCCTAGCCCAGCCCTGGCTATTATGATCATCTAGAGAGTTACCAGTGAATGAAGCTCTCTCTCTCTTTTTTTTTCTCTCTCTCTCTCCCCTTCTCTCTCTCCCTCTCTCTCTCTAACTCTGCCTTTCAAATAAATAAATTCAAGGACCAGTACTTGATACCAGTTGTCAGAGAAAATATAAAAAGATCTAATTATATTTAGATACATGTGCAGTAATGCTAAAAGAATCACAGATGAACTTAAAATTGATGTAATTATTGTGAAGTTGAATATATTGTTTACTTTTAGTGGAAACAGTGTTACATTAAATTGAGTATATTTATAAATTTCCTAATAGGTGATCAATTCTAAAGTAAAAAATTTCATATGATTCAATGTAATAAATATATATATATATATATGCCATCAAACTTCTTCATTGTTTATATCATAATAATCCAGGATTTGAGGAAAATATGAGCATAGAGTGAAATACCCAAGAAAACTTTCCCTCTCTTCCTCATACTCATTCCTTATCACCCTTTATTTTTCTTTTTGTATTTTCCTCTGTTAGTTTTAGGAGACTTTAATTTCATCATTCTGAAAATGATAGCTTTCATATTTTTAAGTGTGTTTAAGTAAAAGCTAATTTCATTTTTAGTGCTACAAGTATTACTAGTTTTACATAATAAGGCCAATAAGTATCCCTGACTGCTGTGTGTTCCCTTCACTTCATTTTTTCATAGCCAGTTTCTGATTTATAACATAATTTTATTTGCTTCCTGGATCTTGCATTTATCCCTGCTGAGTACAGCAGGTGTTTTGTGGTCTCTGTGAAGGGAGGAGAGGCCCCCAGCTAAAGGTAACTGGGGTCTCCAACAATCCTCACTTCTCCCTTTTCTCTCCAAAACAGTGTCCTTTGCTTTGGTCATAGAGACAAAAAGACTTGTCTTATTTCCTTTCTGCCATTTCAGCATCTCTGCTATCAAAATGTATATATCATGTTTAAACTAATGAAGGCACTGTCTACTTTAGTTCTTAAATTTAAAACACCTCTATGAAAGATTTTTTTGTGAGGTAGTATTTGACTTTGAAAAACTCTGAGGTCCAACTCCTAGGGATTTAAAACCAGGTTGTCATTTCATTTTTTTTTCTTTTCTCCAATTCTTAATATCCTTTTCTAAAGCTGCTTTGTTCTAGCATTGTCCTGATTAATTCCACTTAAATCCTCTATTATTTTCCCTTTTTCTTTGGTTTTTCCCCATTGTAAATTTCTCTTAATATATATTCATTTCCATCCATTTACATACCTTTGCTCCTTGAGAAAATCTTAAATTAATTCTTAAAATAAAGCTCTTTTGGATTTCACATGTCCGAAAGAAGACGTGTGTTCTGTTTATTCAGAGCCAAAGCAGAGAGGGTACATGGAATTGCTGTGACACGTAAAGACACAGGCTGACTCTGAAGACCTGCTATAGGAATTGTTAGGTACCATAGATCCTTTTTTGTTCTCTCACTGGAGATGATGGTAAGGATGCTGTTGATGTAATTATGACAATGATACATGCCGGTAATCAATAGAAAGTTCTGTGTGCCACACACTATTTCAGGCACCTTGAATCCACTGGGTAAATTAGATACACACACTCACAAGCATGCTGCTTTTGAAGCAGGTGCTTCTTTACGTTTTGTAGAAAGAAGACCAGATTGAAGTAAAAAAGGTAATAGTAAGTGATGGAGTTAAATAAAAGCCTTCACCATTCATTCCAGAGTCACAGCTTCTGTTCCTTTTTATTTTTTTTAAATCATTCATCTTACAGATGGGAGGTGGGGGGAGGGAGAGCGAGTGAGCAAGAGAGCAAGAGCAAGAGAGCACAAGAGGTTCCATCTACTGGTTCACTCTTTAAATGCCCACAACAGCAACAATAGCAAGGCCAGGCGGAAAACCGGGAGCCAGGAAGTCCAGCTGAATCTTCGATGTGGGCAGCACATCGCCTGCCGCCTCCGAGGGTGCAGATGATCAGGAAGCTAGATTGGAAGTTGAGGCAGCAGTGGATTCCAGACCCTCAGACACAGATGTGGGCATCCAGAGTGGCAGTTTAACCTAGTGTACAATATCTGCCCCTGGAGCAGCATTGTCAGAGAAATATTTTTAATTAAAAAAATCTCAATGGCATTTAGGCATGCTTTTTTTCCTGATAAACGGGGAGCAATTCTGACATGAAGGATTTCCATGGAGAGTGACATTTACGCATATGGAAACCTCTGAAAGGAAATTGTTACAAAGAAAGCTTACACAAATTTCATTAGATTATATTACTGTGTCTACTAGGTTTTCAGTTTTGTTCATACCAATTCTTATTTGCTCTGCTACTTATAAATGCAGAGTAGAGAAGAGGCTGCTGTGTGGACAAGCTTTGTCGCCTGGGAGCACTCTTTGTGGGTACACAACTGTGTCAAGCTACCAGAATCCTGATCATTAAGTTCTTACAAAGGGATTTTTGGAAATAAGGATTTGAATTGTTACTTTTTATTTGCAAAATCTATCTAAATAGTAGTTCAAATCCTGTAGGTAAAACATTGAAGAGTAGCAGTTTCAGCTGAAGATATTTCCATCCTCTCCGGCATCTCTGTTAGTTTCCATCCAAGAGTGACTTAGTCATGAAACGGAAAAGTGTTGTATTTTGAATCAACTGATGCTTGTAGTTGAACCAGATATTCCCATTACAGGCTTTGGCTATAGAATCTCCTTTGAATTTGTTTTATTACTGTAAGAAGAAGGAAAATTCTTATGTACATGAATGGAAAGAGTGACTAAACTGTATGGATTTACTGAGCTACTTGGGTTGATAATGTGTTGAAATTTTAGCCAAATAATACGTACTGCTAATATATTATTTATATTTACAATATTATATATACATAAATCTTTAATCTACTTTTTAAAAATATTAAATATAGTTTATTTTGTTATTTATGTGGTCAACAATAACAAATATATATATTTCTCATCAAAAAAAGTCAGATTTTACATGCTCTTCAGGGTGATAACCACAAGCCATAGGGAACAGTGCTGGACCACGTTCAAATTAGCCTCATTGTTCTAAGATCTCTTCCTGGAGTACAAGGTTAATTAGTACCATAGGCAATATGCATTATTCATTGTGCAATCAGGCTTTCATTCTGCTGGGCCTTTATACACTGCAAACTATTGTTCTTCTCATTATAAAACCTTGATATACTATTGTCATATTTAATTTTACTGAATTATATTAGTGATATGTGTGTGTGTGTGTGTGTGTGTGTATGTATTAGGTCATATATTTTACATGTTCTGGAGATTCCATTCCAATCTAGAAAAATAGTAAGATTAACAACTAATATCCTCTTCTGTAGGATGACATAAACTATGAGATGATGGAAGACTAGAGCTTTGGCATACTGAGTAAAGCCACTGCCTGCCAATGCCAACATCCCATACAGGTGCAGGTTCCAGTCCTAGCTGCTCCACTTCCAATCCAGCTCCCTGTTAATGAGCCTGGGAAGGCAGCAGAGGATAGCCCGAGTGCTTTGGCCTCTGCACCCACATGGGACATCTAGAAGAAGCTCCTGGCTCCTGACCTGGCCCAGCTCTGGCTGTTACGATTACTTGGGGAGTAAACCAGCAGGTGGAAAATCGAACTCACTGTCTGCCCTCACCCCTGTTCTGTAATTCTGCCTTTCAAATAAATAAGTAAATCTTATTTAAAAAAAAACTTTGAAGCTATGTTTTTATTAATTATTATTGATTATTTTTTTACAAAGATTTATTTATTGGAAGGTCAGAGTTACACAGAGTGAGGAGAGAGAGAGAGAGAGAGAGAGAGAGAGGTCTTCCATCTGCTGATTCACTCCCCAATTGGCTGCAATGGCCGGAGCTGCACTGATCCAAAGCCAGGAGCCAGGAGCTTCCTCCTGGTGCAGGGGCCCAAGGATTTGGGCCATTTTCTGCTGCTTTCCCAGGCCATAGCAGAGAGCTGGATTGGAAGTGGTGCATCCAGGTCTCAAACCAGCACCCATATGGGATGCCAGTGCTTCAGTTCAGGGCGTTAACCCAGTGTGCCACAGCACCGGCCCCTATTGTTGCTTATTATAGTTTTTTTTAACTTTAACTTCCTTTTTGACCTCTACTATTAGGAAACTTTTGATAATGTTCTATTTAGTGACAATAGTTTTTCATTAAATATTTTTAAAAACATAATTGAATATGAATAATTTCCTATAATTAGAGTATAAACTCCCTGCGAGTAGAGATTTTATTTGTTTTGTCCATTGCTTAAGACTGGTAGACAGAATTGGCTTATGGCCCAAAAGACAAACAGTTTAGAAAGATTTTTATTGTTGGGTAAAAAAAACACGGAAATTCTAGTTTCTGTAGTGCTCCTCTTTTATGGAGGGAATGAAGAAAGAAGAAAGGAAAATTGGAGTTAATGGCAAAGGCAGCTTAAAAATATTATTTGTTATGTACACATTTAAAGTTGTTTGATCAAAGGACAAGCAGTCCGCCAGATTCTCAGTAGATATTTTTGTTTTTTCTATAGCACTGCAGAATTTTTAGTAAGTATGGGACAGTTGGTAAATTTCTTTTTACCACATTTTGTAGAAACCGTATCCTGAAGATTATACACAAACTGCACCGGTACAGTCCCATTGCATCAGATGCTGGGATTTATTGTTGGCTTTTTCTCTCACGCAAGGCTGCAGGAGTTAGAAATCCCTGTAACTTTCGTCATCTGGAGACTAGTTACCAGAAAACTTCAGCTGCAGCAAAGCACTTCATTTACTGCATTTTGATAATTTGCCAAAAAACAAATTATTTTTTATTGCAAAGGATGAGACTAGGATGACTTGGAAATTTTTCTTTTTCCTCCCAATTGCCAGTTACTTAATGGTATCCAGACTATCATGAGTGAGGCTTTGCCTTCCAGAGGAAAAGGAAGTAAGAGAAATATTTTATGAGGAAGGAATACCTGATTATGCTTATCTGATGCATAATTTTCCATATCATTTAGTTCAAATATAAAATGTAAAATTAAAAATTATACAAGGCAGGGGTAAAAATGCCTGCCTTAGCCCAAGAATAGAATTGTGATATCTAGAATATGAGTCGTAGATTGTTTGGCTTTTGGAAATTTTGACGCTTACCTAAGTTATCACATGAACAATGTTCGTTTCAATTTATTACACTATTTTTTCCTCTAGAGCATATGGAGGGGTTCCTTTATTTACTTATTTTTCCTAAATTATTTCAGGAAGTGTTTACTGCAAATTAGGCTCTGAGTGATAAGGAATGCTTTTTAGTGTCTATAGAAAAATAAGATTTTGTAATATGTTTATGTACATTTAAAATTCCTACATTGTAAGGACATGGATATTTTATTATTTTTCAGTTAAAGAGAAATGATTAAATGATTCTTCTAGACTTCCAAAGGTCCATGTGTAAAGAAGTATAAGGGTAATGATTTGGTGTAGTCAGTAAGGCCCCCATGTCTCACACTGGAATGCGTGGGTTCAATTCTTGACCCTGGCTCCTGATGCCAACTTCTGCCAATGTAGACTCTGGGAGGTGGCAGGTGGTGGCTCAAATAATTGGGTCATTGCCACTCATGAGGGAGACCTAAAGTGAGTTCCTGGCTCCTGACTTTGGCTCACCCCAGTCCTGGCTGTTGAGGGCATTTGGGAAGTGAACTAGCAGATGGCAGCTCTCCTTATCTCTCTGCCTCTCAAATAAATTATAAAAGAAAAAGAATTGCAAACAGTGTTGTTAAAATTCTTGATTATTTGTCTCGTGAGTTTAGCAAATAATTTGGGTTGCCTGTGAAAAAACTTGCTACTAACTTGATGTGAATAGTTATGTCATTTACTTAATTATTCCTAGCTTACATCTCATTTAAGGAAGAACAATGCTTTGAAAACATCTTTAACTCAGAATCTTATAAATAATTTTAACTTATTGCAGTAAAAATGAATAAGAATTAAAAATATTCTTATGGCTGATAAATTTTAAAATGCATTATTCTATGTAAATGGTATATATCTTTACAGTGAGAAAAAGAAACAGTTTAAGTTTACAGACCAAGCCTGACACTGAGCACATAAATAATTAGTGATGTTTCAAATACTCAAACCATCGCTGCCAGGAACATGGCCTTGGGCAGGTCACTGTACTTGCTCTGTCTCTGCATTTGGACTTCAAAGAGAGGGACTGCTGTTGTAGGGGAGGAAAAATAATTTTCCCTTCATACTTCTAAACTCTTAGCTGAGATACCTATAGCAAAAGACAGATTAACAAGAAAAACAAGCAATGGTGTTACCATGGATGTGTCCTGTGTATATCTGGGAGATAACTAATTTAAAATACATACAGCTCAAAGGAATGCTTAGATTTTACACTTAAATGAGGGATCTCCAAAAAGTTCATGGAAGATACAGGGCATGGAGAAGATTTTCATATATTTCCAAAATATATTTGCACCAAAGTAAACATCTCTTTAATTCCATGTTTCCATGAACTGTTTGAAGTCTCTTCAGAACATTTGCAACAAAGATCAATACAGTTTCAGAAGTGACAAAATAAAGGAAGAGACCTGGACCTCTAGGGCCCTGAAAATCATGAGGAGGCAAATAAAAGGGGGACAAATGGCAGCCTAAGTTGCTGAAGGTTGTCATGTGGAGTCCTCTGGTGCCATCTCTGGACTGATAGGCATGTACAGGTGTCTTCAGTGACCAGCCGTTGTGCATCCCGGGAGAGAGATGGGGAGGGACCTCTTTCTGTTGGTGGATCTGTGTCTGGTTTTTAGGCAAGCAGAGAGAGGACTGAGAAGCTTGGTTGGGTTTTTGTTTTGTTTTATTCTTGATAAATTCTCATTTGCCTTAAACTCAGAATATTCCTTTTGCTGAAGTGGCATGTGTTGCAGTGACGTGTTCTATTTGTTTTCCTTATTATGAAGCTTCGCAGACATGTTCCTCTGGTCCCTAAAAGCCTTTACTAGGATATTTGCATTTCATTTTTTAATTTAGTAGAAAATCTAAAGAAATAAATAGAATCTAAATCTGAATACTGGACAAATATGCAATATTTTCAGGTCTGCCTTTGCACTCTTTCTAAGGAAAACATTATTTAGATTCAGTTTACTTAAATGTTAATTATCCAGAGTAAAGGTAATAAAAAGAATGGAGCAAAATAATTTGCCAATGATGCATGACCAAGTGAAACCAATGCTCATTGTTTGTATAAGTTTTCACATCTGTTAATACAGAATAGTTCGAAAATAGTTGGATCACTTTCCACTGAACTCAGAAATTCCCCATGTAATGCTGTAGTATAACTGAAAGTAGCATTTTTGTTCATCAAAATAACCTCAACTGTCACTTTCACTGGTATTACTTTGAATTTTATTGATTGTATAATTTTGTTTACAGTAACTGTGATATTATGTGGTTTTGTAGTTATAGCAACCAAAACTAATATTTTTATTTTTAGCTTTATATTTTTTTTTTTTTGACAGGCAGAGTGGACAGTGAGAGAGAGAGACAGAGAGAGAAAGGTCTTCCTTTGCCGTTGGTTCACCCTCCAATGGCCGCCGCTGCAGCCGGCGCACCGTGCTGATCCGATGGCAGGAGCCAGGATCCAGGTGCTTTTCCTGGTCTCCCATGGGGTGCAGGGCCCAAGCACCTGGGCCATCCTCCACTGCACTCCCTGGCCATAGCAGAGAGCTGGCCTGGAAGAGGGGCAACCGGGACAGAATCCGGCGCCCCGACCGGGACTAGAACCCGGTGTGCCGGCGCCGCAAGGTGGAGGATTAGCCTATTGAGCCACGGCGCCGGCCCTAGCTTTATATTTTCATATAATAAGATTATAAAATTTTTAGGTAAACCATGAGAGATTGAACATGTTTTCTTTTAAAAAAGTGACTAAACTTTTGTTCACAGTTTAGAAGTCTGAGGCAAAAAACTCTCTAGGCTTCTTCATGAAAATGAACTCCTTGGGTTATTTCCTGGCTTTATCCTTCAGTTTTGCACATTTACAAGCTGCTACATTCTCTTTAGTATGTTTTCTTGAATATTAATAGAGGGGATTGACATTTTAAACGTTATAAGCAAGCTTTTAAAAATATTTATTTGAAAGCATTTCAGAAGGCAATGGGCAGAGAGAGAAAGAGAGAGACAGAGAGCTTTCTTTCATCCATCCTCTGGTTCGCTCCCCAAATGGCAGCAATGACTGGGACTGGGTCAGACTGAAGCCAGGAACCAGGAGCTTCACCTGGATCTCCCACATGGGTGGCATGGGCCCAGGTACTTGGAGCATCTCCTGCTGCTTTCCCAGTTGCATTATTAAAGAGTTGGATGAGGAGTGGAGCAGCCAGGAATTGAACCTGTGCCCAGATGGGATGCTGGCATTGCAGGTGGGCTTAATGTGCTGAGACACAATGCAGTTCTTCAAAAGCAATCTTTTCATCTTTGTTGCACAATCAGTAATTTCACTTGTGTCTGTTACTTGCCCTATAAATGGAAGGTGCTGGAAAATCATTGTTAGTACTTAGAGGTGTATAAAGTCTACATTGGTAGGAGAACTCCAGAGATCAACTTACTGTTAGACAAAGGCTACCATGCTTGGCACTAGCAGGGTTCATTGCTTCACCTTTATTAACTGACACATGATTGGTTGGAAATCAGCTCTCAGAAAAATGGGAGTATTCATCTTGGAGTCACTCTGAGCAGACAGTAGGTGCACATGAGTGTGTAAGCCAGCAAACCTGAAAGTTGTTTCTACTAGTTATGGGAAAATGCAATGAGCAATGCTTGTATTTTGAATTCATGTTTAATAAATACAACGAGTGATAATTATCTTTTACTTTTATAATTATGAAATATTTTAAAAGTACTGTTAATTATAAATAGCAAAATATTCTAAATGTAATTAGATCTTTTGTGTATCTCACATTGATGCTTCTTTAGGCTGCATTGTCCCCAATCTTAAGACAGCTGATGGCAGCTTAGAGCACAGATGAGTACATATTTATGTTCCTTACCCAACTGCCTACAGTCCACACAAATGCAACCCTTTTTCTGCCTTCTAGTTTCTCAGTCATACCTGGAAAAACAGCACTGACAGCATAACATGGGGAAGAAGTAGAGATTCCACATTCTCATGCCTATTTGTTTAATTACTTATTTTTTTAAAGAATTAATCACTTAAGAGTTTTTGAATAATTTTTAATCCAAAAAAGTAACACACCTGCTGGCTATAAAGCTGTACTCTCTTGTAGTAATTTCTATTTTAGATTAACATTTTGAAACATCAAATACAAATTATTTCTTACACTAAGCTACCTTCTCTAATTTAACATCTAATTGGAAATCAGATTACTATGGTGTATGATTATTTCCAGAAATGTAATGTTACCACTTTTAATAGCACACTCTAACGTTTTATCCCATTAAGGAATTCTCTATACAAGAATGGTCAAATTGTATGCTCTGGAAATACTCAAAAATGGGTTATAAGGGCTTTTTCAATCTAACTTTTTTCCTCCATTTTCTTTAGGCTACTGTGAAATTATATCCTATATCTTGATTCTCAATATCGCCCACATATTTGTTGGTGAGCCTCAAATACATGTTTTCTAGAGTGTCCTTTCTGTTCGCATTCCTGTAAAAAAATAAACATCATATATACTTTTAAGTGCAAAATTGAAGAACGTTCTACATATAAATCTTCACGTTACATGCATTCTTTGCATGCTGGAAGTCTTGATAGGTTTGGAGTTCAGTCATTACTGCCACCATCTGCACTGTTGGTGTGTTAATGGATCCGACCACTCAAAGCACATGTGCTGGGGACATGTGTCTGACAGGTGCATTTGTCTCCTCTGCTCCCTGGGGCTGCCCGGGCCCACCACACCCTGGGTGCTCAAGATGATCGCTTGCTGTGGCAGGCTGAGCGTCTGACTTACCTGTAATGTCCCAGTGTTCTCCCTTTCTACCCAGGTTTCTGCCACAGATCTTCCCATGGAGGGAGGGAGGAGGCAAAACCACAGCCATTATTTTCCTGAGTGTAAAACTGTGGGAAGAAGTCAGGAATTGGCAGAGCTGCCTGTTTGGTGACATGTGTATTCATCTCCCTCCCTAAAAAGCTGGGGGTGGAGATGGAGTTAATATTAGGGAGGGGGTCATATGGGGAACTCAGAAAATAACCTGACATAGCATTAATGATCTGTTTGGGAAGGATAGAAGATTAGAGATAAGAAAGAGAGAGATTTGATATAGATGTAATGATTTTGATATGTGAAAGAAATATCTCATGATATAATTCATTTTTATGAATTAACATTATTTATGTAAGATCTTTCTTTTTTAATATAAGCACTTACTGCTCTAAACTTAATATGAGATGTTAATAAAGGAAATTGGTTGAGGGGCTTATGGGTACTCTTTGTATTATTGCTTCACAATTTTTGTTTTGTGAATTTAAAACTTCAGAAATCAAATGCTAACAATGATTTAAAATTAATTTGTACTTAATTGTTCAATAAATATTCATGGAATCCAGTTAAGTGCTACCTGTTCTTCTAACGTATGGTGATGGAAAAGTGAGCCAGGAGCAAAAGTTGTGAGTTTGTGGGGACCCCTCGTTATCTAATTGATAACGTCGCTGGCTGGTGTGAGAGGAGAGTGACAGGCTGTGTGACGGTACTGAACACTGGTGCTAACTGCCTACTTTCCACTTGACCTTTTGCATTTTAAAGTATTTTCCAGGAATTATGGCTGGATATCTATTGATACTGTGGCATCTATGTCATTAGTGTATTCCCTCATGTATTAATGCCTCTACCTACAATTAAACCCAAGTAGTAAGTAAGCTTATCTGTTTGAAATTGAAGGTTGAATCGTGATGTATATGCAAAATTTACCTAAAGTTATATTACAGGCAGAGGAAATAAATTTCGAAAAACAGTATATATTGACTTATATAGAAAAATAAAATATAGTGGCTGCAAATTAAGCCCAATAATTAACAAACCAAAAAAAACCTTACCTGCAGTAATAATTCTTAGCAAACAGTTTTTTCTTTATTTTGGAGTAATGTGCACATACAGTATTCTGTTAATACTAGTTTAGAAAGTTTTATGCCCACTCAAGAACATTGGGCTTCCTTTTCCCATTTATGCGGGAGTATAAATTCATTTCTTTCTGTATGGAGAGAGAATTGTCCTTCAAACTGATGGACAGGGTGCGAGTTGACCAGGGACCTGCATTTGCATTGAGTTTGAAGTCAAAGCCTGATTCCCAGGGGCACTCACTCCTCCAAATGCCTGCCTGTCCTAACCTAACTTCTCAAACTTTTTGTATGTGTCTAGGGTGAGAGATTTCCCAGGTGCATAGAGTTATAAGATAAATGACAATCCACAATAGGAAATAAGGAAAATGTGGCCAGGTCTGTGCACAAAAAATAAAAGGTTTAAGTTCTTCATGTCTGTGTATGTATGTGTGTTTGTGTGTGTGTGTGTGTGTGTGTGTGTGTTTATTCATTTGAGAAGCAGAGAGACAAACAGAGTGTTCCCATCTGCTGCCATACTCCTCAAATTCTTGCAGTCTCACTGCTTGGGGGCAGAAGCCAGGAGCCATGCACTTAATCCAGGTTACCCACGTGGGTTGCAGGATCCCAGATGAGACATTACTACTGCTTTCTGGGGGTCTGTATTAGTAGGAAGCTGGTGTCTGCAGCCAGAGGCTGGTCGGAACCCAAGTACTCTGATGTGGGATGTGGGTGTCTTTGCTGTTAGTTTCAGTTCCTCACTTTTATATTTTGCCCTCAGTAAGTACATATTTTAGGGATGGCACTTAACCATTACGGGACAAATTTTACCTGATTTTTATAGGTATCATTCATTTTAAAAATCTCGAATATTTCTGTATTTACAGACTAAATCTTTGATGTCAAGTGATGGTTTTATTTTGTTTGAATACTGTATTATGCTACATTCTACAGACCTTGTTATTTGTTTACTGCCCATTGCCTCTGAAGTGCTCCATATATTGGTGGAATTGAAATTGGGGGAGATGACTATGAAGACACAGTGCCTCTTTGGGTGGGTGGTAATTGCATATTCCATACAGCATATCTTGTGCTTGTCTGATTTTTATACCTTGCCAGCTTTTCCATATGGACAGAGAGCTCTACACTGGTGATATTTTAGGAACCAAGACTTTGGATCACAATAGGAAAAGTCTATGCCATTGCCTAATTTTTTGTAGAGTTTGTACTGTCTGAGGATGGTGGGACTGATTGCAGTCTGATTGATAAGGTATTTTCAATATCATATTTTATTATTTTTGAGATACATTTTTAATTTACATTATAGTCGAAGGCTTAGTGATTCACTAAATAAAGAGTACCACAAATAAAAAGTAAAAAAAAAAAGAAGCATACAGTGTGGGGAGCAAACCGGACTAGACTGTTACTGGAATTAAGACTTATTCTAAGCATCTGCTCTCCCACAATATGGCGCTGGGAGAGAAGTAAACAGCTTCCGCACAGCTGCCTCCAGTTCAACCAATTAACTGTAGGACTTGCTCCTGATTGGAGGAGAGCAGCGTACTCGGCGTGTGGGCAGCCGAGTTGGGATTGGCGGAGGAGGACTATAAAGGAGGAGAGAGACGGCATGCACCAGGAACATCTATGGGGAACATCTAGCTGAAGGAACACCTGTGCAGCCCCCGAGAGACCCGGCCGGCGGTGTGCCGCTCCCCTGCGGAAGTGGGGAATGCGGCCAGGGGGAACTGCCCTTCCACGGAGGTGGAAGGGATAGTAGCCAACCCGGGAAGAACCAGCAGCAAACCCGGGGAGGGCCGAGCAGACGAGAGAACAGCGCAGGGTCCTGTGTCGTTCCTCCACGAAGAGGGGGAGCGACAATACAGTTCAGAAGGGAAATAGGCAAGGGCTATAAGTAATAATCAAATGAAAAGATGCTCAACTTTACTCCTATCAAGTAAATTTTAAAATAGTCTCAAAATCATTAAAACCATAGTAGTATATATTTTGTAATAATTTGGCCAAGACTTGAAACAAATTTTGACAAGACAGTATATTTGCAGCAAAGCTGATCCAATTTAGGAGCAAATCTAATTATGAACTTCAACCCTTCACAAAGAGGGGAAGGGGAAGTGGCTCAGGTAGGTGAGGAAGTAAACCACCTCTGCTTCCATCCTTGGAAGAGAGTGCCTGGGAGAGACTCCGGGAGCAGACAAGAGTCTCACCAAGTAGAAGAGAACTCAGGGAGCCGGACGTCTCCATGTAGATTCAAAAAGTATAGTAGGTCCAGAGAAGTTTCTACTTCCTAATGTGCCTGAAGCGTGGTGTTTGCGCATCAAGAGAAGGCACAAGGAGGCTGCTCCAGAGATTTGGACCCCGACCCATGCTGGGTGCTGAGCAGTAGTTTCTGGAAGATGTCTTCTGTGAAGATACAGAGGGCCAGTCTGGTTCCTTCACTCCATTTGAGCCTTTCTCCCGGATCTGCTCTCTTAATCCCTTTGATCTGTCCCAGATTGTTGCATCTTACGATTGCTCCATTCTCTCTCTCTCTCTCTCTCTCTTTTTATTTTTCCTGAGTTTGTCCTTTTCTATGGCAAATAACCCTTTCTTCCCCAGGTGAAAGCTCGTGTCTTCTTTGTGGGATAGCGTTCTTCCAAATTACACTCCTGTACTGCTCAGGTATTCCTAGAAAGGAAACTGCCCAGGGAAAGCAGTTGTTGCCAGCATTACAATTTCCTTAATGCTGATCTGGAACTGAAGGTGAGGTGCCAGAGAGCCTGTTTTAATTTGCAGGGGTTTTAAGCAAGGCCAGTCAGTGATGGGACCTTTACACAAACACGGTGCAAAAAGTTTTGAAAGATATTCAAATGTACTTTCCAGAATTGTGTTGAATATGATTATACAAATACATGATGAACATGAGGGGCACATTATCTTAATTTTACTTCTTTCTATTTCTAGTTCTCTCTGCACAAGGACTTATACTATTCCATATCCATAACCTGAAACTCTTTGCCAAACAGGTTTGCAGCCACAATTGTTATAGAGACTTTTCAGCTAGCATAAGGCTCATTATATTATTAAAAGTGACAGAAATTTGTAAGCATGTCATTTGCGCTAAGCATCTAAACTCTTTTCCTTTATTTCGCATATTACTGAGATGATTCATGCATGCAAGCTTTTAGATGTAAATTAGACTTAAGTTTAAATATCGAGCTACAATTCTGTTTCTGGTCCATATGTTCACCTCTAGTGTGTGTGCCTGAGGGGCTAATGATATATTCAAGTGATAAAATCACTAAAATAATTATGATGACGTTATCAATAATGAAATTCTTACATCCATAAGTCATACAAACTTGAAAAGTAATTGCAAAATGATTTTAGAACAAAACCTTCTGAAGATGAGAATAACCTTTGTACTCTTGAGTTTAAGCTTGGGAAGCACCATTGCTATTCAGGGGTGATGTTTAAAGAGGAACATGAGAAATTCATCACTCAGTGAAGACTAATAAGAAATAAATATTATGCAAGGAAGAGAACTAAGCTTCGGTGTGTCTGTTATGGTGCAGTGCAGTAGGTTACTTGGAACACCTGCCTCCCATAACGGAGCACCTGGGATGGAGTCCACCTCCACTTCCAGTCCAGGTTACTGCTGATGTGCAACGATTCAAGTTCTTGGGTGCCTGCTGTCCACTTGGGAGTCCAAGGTTAAGTATTGGGCTATTGGGGACATTGGAAAGGGAAGCAGCAGATGGGAGAACTCTCTCTCTCTCTCTTTCTCACTCTGCCTTTCCGATAAATTAGTAAAATAAATAAACACATAAATATTTAAAAAAATAGCTAAGCTTTAGAATAACCCTTAAATTATTTTCTTCCTTATTCCTTAAAAGTTATTTTTCTTCAGATACTTTAAGTAATAATAATTGACTCATGAGAGAAATAATTCATATTTTATAGTTTTATTTCTACAAGGAATTTACTAGATCTTCACCAGGGCCACAATTTATTTCTAAAGACCTTTTCAGCTATAAGAATGGAGAAAGAGTGAAGGAAATAACACTTTCCTATTTACATTGGCTTTAATTGTAGAAATTTTATTGATTCAAAAATTGAAGGAATGGGAAGGAAGCTGGTGTAGAAAGCAGATGTTGTATTAATTATTTTGGAGAGTTGCATTTCTAACATGGAGCATTATAACATGATTTTGGAAGGCTTGCTACAATGTGCTGATTTCACGACATAAAACTGTTTGGAAATGTAATAGAACTTTGGAATCAAGTTTTGACATGCTAATAGACACCTGTAAAAACATGAATTTTGACTGCATAGAGAATCCAAACAAAATCAAAACAGAATGAGTCTTGAAAACTCCACAAAAACAAACCTCTTGTGAAGAAAACATATTTATAATGAAAAATATGCATTGCTTTAAAATGGGGGTACATCCTGAGAACTGCATGGTTTGGTGGCTTTATCCTTGTGTCAGCATCCTGGTATGTGTTGACAAAAGCCTAGAAGTTGTAGCCTACTGTCCACTGACTGCTACTGTACTGAATATTGGGGGAAATTGTAACGATGGTAAATTCTTGTCTATCTAAACATACTTAAACACAGAAAAGGTACAGTAGAACTATGACAAAATATAAGAAGTGGTACATGTGTGTAGGGCAGTGGCTGTGAATGGAGCCTGTAGGACTGTAAGTTGCTCTGGGTATATCTGTGAGTGAGTGTGAAACAATAGGAATGCCTAGGACATTACATTGCTGTAGAATTTTTTTTTTAATATTTACTTATTTGAAAGTCAGAGTTAGAGAGACAGATCTTCCATCTGCTAGTTCACTCCCCAGATGACTGCAACAGCCAGGTCCGAGCCAGGCTGAAGCCAAGAACTTCATCTGGGTCTCCCCCTGGGTACCAGGGGCCCAAACATTTGGGCCACCTTCTGTTGCTTTATTCCAGGCCATTAGCAGGGAGCTGGATCAGCACTAGGGCCTCTGGGCTGAGAGCTGGCACCTGTTTGGGATGCCTTTGTCACAGGCAGTAGCTTTACCTGCTGTGGTACAATGTCAGCCTCCATATATTGCTGTAGATTTTTTTTTTTTTTTGACAGGCAGAGTGGACAGTGAGAGAGAGAGACAGAGAGAAAGGTCTTCCTTTGCTGTTAGTTCACCCTCCAATGGCCGCCGTGGCCAGCGCACTGCGGCCAGCGCATCGCGCTGATCCGAAACCAGGAGCCAGGTGCTTCTCCTGGTCTCCCATGGGGTGCAGGGTCCAAGCACTTGGGCCATCCTCCACTGCACACCCGGGACTTATGTATTTGCAAAAATCTTACGCATAGTCTGAAATAATTGGAATATTTTTTTTCAAAAATTAATTTATCTTTATTATGTTTAAATATATTAAGCATAGTTATTTTTAAAACTATATGTTATATTAAATAAAAATATTGGTCACACTAGTGTTAGAATATATGCTGGCTTTTTTTTAAATATTTATTTATTTATTTATTTTGACAGGCAGAGTGGACAGTGAGAGAGAGAGACAGAGAGAGAAAGGTCTTCCTTTTTGCCATTGGTTCACCCTCCAATGGCCGCCGCGGCCAGTGCACTGCGGCCGGCACACCACACTGATCCAAAGCCAGGAGCCAGGTTCTTCTCCTGGTCTCCCATGGGGTGCAGGGCCCAAGCACTTGGGCCATCCTCCACTGCACTCCCTGGCCACAGCAGAGAGCTGGCCTGGAAGAGGGGCAACCAGGACAGAATCTGGTGCCCCGACCGGGACTAGAACCCGGTGTGCTGGCGCTGCAAAGCAGAGGATTAGCCTAGTGAGCCGTGGCGCCGGCCTATGCTGGCTCTTAATGATTAAAACAGTAGATTAAAAGTAAAGATCAGTTGATAAATCCTTCTTATAACCTTAAAATTAATGCCGTATTCATAAAATTGGAAAACTTATGAAAGTAGAGTCATTTCATTTTTATATTTATAAGAAGCTATTTTCTTTAAATAACAAACAATTTTTAATGTGGAAATGTGTTCTCAGGACACTATTCCTATTGATATGACATTCTGCCTTTCCAGACAAGTAATTTCCTAAAAATAATTTGTTCTTTGTTGAATGATAATCATTACACATTTGTTAATAATTTCCTTAGTACTAAGTGAAACAATAATGGGGAATGAAGATTATTTTTTAAATGGAACAGTGAGTAGATTTAGCTTAGCCATTAATATTTTTTTTCATTTTCTGTTCGGTTTCTGTTACATGTTTGTTTATAGTTGATGTTTAAAATAGATTTTAATCTAAATATAGTCTATCATTATTTGATATTTCAAATTGTGAATAAATACAGTCTTTCATATCACAGGAAAGAATGTTGGTGATCAGGGATATTAAGTCAAATTTAATTGTATTTTGGGAGATGATTTGTGTTAGGTATCTAAAAGCTCTGCATATTAAACTCTCACACTTTTGATTTGAGCAAAATAAGCCTATTTCCCTACTTTCTCTTCAACAACTGTTGTTGGAATCATATCTCAAGGGTGTTTTACTTCCTTCCTGAGCTGTCTATCTCTAGCAAAAATGGAAAGTTGTTTGAAAGAGACACTTACCATGTGAGGTGCAAAGGCACTTTTTCTCTAGAGGAGACAAAAGCAGTGTGGAGTCCTAGCCACAGACTCTGCCCATGATGAACGAGAGCCTCTTCATGAAGTAAAAGGTATGTTTGACTAAAAACAGAAACATTTTTTCAGTATCAATTCTTCATGAATGTAAGTAGATCTCCATTCTTCCTGCCCCAAGATTTTGTAATGAAAACTAGCAAATATTTTATTTATTTCTGAAAAGCATCAGAGGAAAATTAGATCATCAGTAGGTAGATTCTGAATTGAAAGGGGCAGAAAAAGGATGAATCTGAATCTACAAATAAAGGACATCAATTTAAAAACAGCATAACTTACAAAGGAGTTCCCCTGTCTCCCTGCAGGAGGGAGATCTACTGATCTGTATTTTGAGTTTCCTTGTGAGTATGTGACACATATCACTCAAAGCCTTGAGTTATTAGGTGTGGCCGTGTTCTGTCTTTAGTGTTCTTTGCAAAATATGCTTTTTAAGATATACACGCTCAGATGTTGCATGATGAATTTCTGTATACATCATTTGAAAAAATGCTGCACTTCTGTTCCATTCAGTTTTCAGTCGCAGAATGTCATATACTGTTGGAGGCTGGCTAACACCAATTTGTACTCAGACATTTACGTTTCCTGCTTGTCAGAGCTTTTTCAGGCTGTATCTTTTCCTTAACAGATAGGTAACATAATGGGCCCAAATTCTGTTATTTTGATGTCGACTTATGTGCCACAGCATCATCTGTACAAAATATATGTCTTTGCTGTGGTGGTGAGTGCCATTCCAAGATCAAGTATTAAAACTTAGGATCAGCAGTGTGTTCATGCAGTTTTCTAAGAGATGAAGTTACGAGGAAGTTCATTTCTGGTGGCAAATCATCTATCAAGTTCATTCATTTATGCCTCAGACAAGAAATACTTTTAAATTTTTCAAGAAGTAGAAAAAAATTTTTCATGACGTTACCTAAGAAAGGCAAGATTTTTTTCTCCTTGTTTTCACAGTATCTATAGCTAAAAATTTTCAAGTTTCTGTTAATTGCCAGTTTGATATATGCATGAACAGAAGTGTGGAGTATTTGTTTAGGGACATGGGTAGTCAAAAATGATGTAGTTCTCTGATATTAAATATGTGAAACCTATAAGCAGCTGACCATGTGTAAGTACACATCCTTAACATTTACACGCAAAAAACAAACTTACATTGTTTCATCAAAAAATAAATACATGTTTTTAAAAAGTTCGTTCATATTCTGAAACAACCATCGTATATTCAAAATAGTCCTTAGTAATGATACAGTTTTGGTAAGAAAAACAATTGATAATAATTAGCATGCCGTCAGTGGCATTTCACTCCTGTTAAGGATATGAGTGGTTCAACATAGACAGGCACTGCAACTGACGGGAACAGGCGTTGCCAATCGGCAGATGTTTCTAGCAACCTCAGAGCTTTGGGGCACATACACTTAGGGTCTCTGCTGAAAATTAAATTGGAGTAGCACTTTGCTGCCTCTCTGGATTTCCATCAAAAAATAATAAAGAATGAAGGAAAGAAAAGGAAAAGAAGGTGGGTGGGTGGAATTGAAGAAAAAGTGTGAAATTGATTTAGCAAAGGGTTCACCATTGACACTGTGGCTTATTTCCTGAAAAAGTTCTTAGGGAAAGGTGTTTCAGAAGGGTCTCAGTTTCTGGGAGAGGGTTTTTAAGAAACCCTGAGAGGTGTCACTTTGTGCCTTTCTACTGGATATGAAGCATGTTAAGTGCTGCCCCACAAAATATCTGGATACATCTGCCAGAGAGAATTGTGTGTTTAATACACACTGCAATTTAATCCATTTAGACTGTTATTATATTGTGACATGTACATTGAACATCTTTGTTGCATGAATGGAATTGCTAAACAGACAGAGGAGACCCCATTGTTTTCCAAGTTACACAGCCATGAGAAAATAGGGACTGAAGGCTCTTAATTACCATACTTGCCTGTTGTAAAAGTAGGGCCCCCACAGAGGTCTCTTTGTAATGCAAAGGACAGTGGAATTATGAAAGACAAGTCTGAAAGGATATTTGGAAGGAATTGAAGAATTCAAGATTGTAACCCAAGAATTGGATAAATGAAACATCACAGCATTTCTAACATAACAGATTTGAAGGAAAGATCATAAAGGGGGAAAATGACATAAAAATAGCCTCCTACTTACCACTTTAATGTGAATGGGAAATCAGAAGTATTCATAATTTATTTAAAGTTGTAAACCTACAAATAATTAATTTTCATTTACATTAGTATTGTACTTTTGGTTTGTTATGTTTGTATTTCTAATATAAATGAGCCTTTTTAGAAATTTTTGGTTGTGTTTTACTGCCCAAGGTGTTTACTGTGTATATGTGTTAGCTGGAGTTTCGGCTGCTTCTGACCTTGTGGAATATCTTGTTGTTTGAAAAGGCGTTGCTACCTGTTATGCATTTCTTTTGCCTGACACAAATGTAAGTTTTCTAACACTTCTGAAAACAGAATGTTATTGGAAATATAGATTATGAAAATAAGGTGATATATATATATATATATATATATATATATATAGAATTCTACATTTTTAGCACTATGGCTTTTCCAAAAATCCTTGTAATAGAATAAAATAAATTGGAATGTAAGCAAAATATAAATTACTTAAGCCCATAGTAGAAATCCTTTATTAAATTTTCTTGAAAACCAGCGATACGTTTTCTGATTATGAGTTCTGAAGTTTCCCTGTTACACAGAGTAGAAGTTTGGAATTTAAGTAGTTTGTGAAGGCTTAATAAGAGACTTATTGAAGTGAAATTTCGCTGAATATATTAGGTACTGAAGTCAAAGTGCTCTTTTCACACGATTGAATAGTGATATAAAATTTAGCCTGCTTACGTTCTATTAACTCTGATCTATTTAGCAAATGGATCACCATTGACATTGAAGCTTCTTACCTAAAAATGCTGTCTGTGGAAAGGTAATTTGGGAAGAGTCTTAGTTGAATTACTCTCAGTGAATTTTAGAGGAGCACCATTAGGAGCCAGGGAATTACGATCAGGTGGAAGTGGTGTGAGATGGCTTCCTGCAGGATGTCTACATACGAGGAGCCTTCAGAAAGTTCATGGAACACACACATTATCTTTCAATTTCATTTTGCTATGGCATTTTTGAAGTTCTCTCATACTTCTGCAGGTCTCAACCTAATATTTTTAATTAGCTGTATAACACTTGATGCTAGATCCTATGTAATGAAAGGGAAATTATAGACTATTATCAGATTTATTTCTGGTGGCAAATGTGCAAAATTAGCTCATAAATTAAGTAAGGAATTTATTTGGGACTCGATTTCAATTGAGAACACCATGTTAGAAATACTACTAATAAGAAATAGAGACAGCCAATAGGGAATGCTGTATCCTTGTAGTGTTGTTTCTGTAAGTCTATATGAGTATCAACCCCTATACAAATATATTGCTTAATCTTGGTAATACTTTATTTTTTTTCTAACTTAAGGAGATATTTATCTGCCTTTGTGAGGTCAGAAATCTCTCAAAATGTGTAAACATTTCACAAGAATACCAGCTATTTTACCGAATAACTGGTACATGCAGCTAGAAAGCATTTAAAGTTGATAGTAGCAGGAATGATGTAGACAGAAACTGATCTCAGTTGTCATTTGTCCATGCTTCTAAACGAATATGATGAAAAAACACTTAAGAGGGGACTTACTTCATAGAAAATGGAATTTAAAGATGAGTTTATTTTTTTTTTTTTCAAAACGTTTTCAAATTTAAGTACAGTGTTTGTGTGATATCTATTTCTATGAGTTTTTGGAAGATACATAGATACATGACCAGATTATGAGAAAGCAAGACATATGGAAATAAATTCACGAAAGTCCAAAATCACATGGAAATGAGGGAAAAAAGGGATGAGTGGTTTTGACCAACTCTTGGTAAAATATTTCAGCTTCCAACAACTGGGACTCCAACATTTTGCCACTAAATAGGACCCGCCTTGGGAAAGGTTAGTAGAAGTGGTTGTGCCACTTAGTCAAAGCCTCTCTTGGGTTGCAGCACTGCTGGGGTGTGTTGCTTGATTTTAAAGCTAAGTTCAGTGTCTGTGCTGTAAGGGCACTTTCAATTAATCTGCAGGAAAAGGAAGACCTTTCTCTCTTTCTCTCTCACTCTCACTCTGCCTGTCAAAAAAATAAAAATAAAATAAATGAATTTCAATTAATCTGCAGGAAAAACAGTTCTCCTGAGTTATTTGTGCTGTGAAATCACCATATGGAATAAGATACAAAGGTAAACTCTAGAATGAAGGAAACCTTTTGTGTTTGTTTACAAATCTTCAAAACATAGCAGGAGTAAATAGGGTGAGCTACATTTGATAACTTAGTTCAATGCTTAGCCCTAGGCCTTTCAACAAGGGATTTGGTAAAAAAAAAAACAAATAGCTTGAAAGAAATCTTTCTAGTAATTGTACAATGTGTCATAGTATTTATATTGGCTTATTAGCCCTGGATTTTTCTAAATAGATGAGTTCTAAATTCATACTGCTGATCCTTAATTTGTACTACATTGTATATAAAAATCTCTTCACCCACAGAAGATTTTCAATGGACTGAAATGGGAGAAATAACTTTATTTTCCTCCAGTTAAAAACTAACCATGTTTGCATGTGCTAATTTATAAATATTTTCATCAAAAAAGTGCTTGCTTTGAGTCTTTAGTTTTCACACTGATTACGAATGAGACATGTGGTTTTGGTATTTTCTGCTACACATGTTTTATGCTGATTCATCCTTATTTTCCCATAAAGGAGATATCTGGAGAATTCTGCTTGTAAATCTTTCAACTTAGTAGAATTTCTAAAAAACATTTCATGTTTCCCTCTAGTTCAAAACCTCACCATAATGTAATTTCTTCTTACTTACTCTTTTAGAAATATAATTAGATTCTTGTGAGAACTGGAACTGCTTGTACTCTGTGACTGAAGGATGCTAACATGCTGTTGTGTCTCGAGATAATTCTGAATGTTTTATCTCTCACTTTTAGTGAAGGCTCTAAAGGCCACTCTGACAGTGTAAATATTATCTGTTAAGAGTTATCAATGTAGCCTTCATCACTTATCAACATATTAACAACCCTTAAATAATAAAATTAATCACATTTTGGACGAGGGGTAGCCCTGCCAAGTGGAACAAAAAGGTAAATAACAGCCAAATAGCTGCATGAGAACCAGGTGTGACTGTAACCAGCAGGATAACATGAGGCAGAGGAAAGTCAAGGGCATGAATTTAAATCCTATCACTTGAAACTATGGTCTACCAAATCATCATGTTTTAACTAAAGCAAAGCTTTAGGTACAGTGTATTTAGTTCATGAGTGTCTTTCATGTCTTGAAGACTCATGAGATTGTCTTTATAATATTTCTTAAGTCCATGAAGTGATTTTGTGTGAGAAGCTTCCTTTTTGAGAATTGTAACACAGTGAAGGGAAAAAGTCACTTGTTTTCAAGTGGCCAGAAGGTTTCCATGTGTATGTTCCCTCTGACCTCCTTGCGTAGTGAGCAGTGTGTTTTTTTTCCATGCATGGATATACGATTGCAAAATGTTCTTATAAATATGTTATTTGAACTATCCATGAAGACAACTGCAATTATCTAAAGGTTTTTTTATGTTAATATTTTAAGTCTAGTTCAAAGTTACGTTGGAGAACCCTGAAATGTCTCTGAAGCATGCAAGAAAAACGGTTGAGAAGCACAACTTTAAGGATTAAAATCTAAATTCTGGTCAGTTGGTGTCCATAAAATCCTGAGGAGTAATACATAAGTGGCTACTCCTCAGATGTGGGTGGAAATGTAGAAATCAGCCATATTAATTTCATTAAATTAGAATAAAATCAACAAAGTCTTTGTTAAGAAATTATAATTGAACTAGTGGGCACCTGAGTTTATTTGGATCATAGATGAGAAATGCAACCAGAAAATATTTGTTGGTAGGCCTAGCAGGTCTCACTCTTTTATAAAATGATAGCCAATGTCCTTGAAATTTGGCTTGAGTCCCAAATAATCAGAGGAATCAAGAGCATTGTGATATTTGATTGAAGATAACTGGCTGTCTGATAACCATGGTTAACTAGATGGAAGGTATCAATCAAGCTCATTCTGAATATTGTCATTCTGGACGCTCACCAGAAATTGCTCCCTAGTGTGGCTTAGAGAAGTCTGCTCCATTGAGAGCTGGAGAGCAATTCTTCCGAAGTACTTAGGTGTGTCTTCAATTTTCTGGTATATCAATCTTGCTTAAAACTTATTTCCTAGAATGGTTTTCCCTTCAACCTTTTGTGGTTCATTCTACCCTGTGGTTTCCAAGAAATCTACCACAAATCAATACATGTATTTGGCTTTTAGTGTAATGGAGGCACATGGACTTGGTGATGAGTTGAGGCAGTGAAAGAATTTAAATCAATACAGTGTGTCTTAATTTCAGTGGCCTAATGCTCCTGTTGCTCTTGCTCTCTGCTTTTACTCAATCCATGATTTATTTACTTGTGAGAGATTAGGAAGTGACCATCTGATCAGTTGACCACTGTGAACAGCCTAACTTCAGAAATACACCTGCCAGCTAAGTCATGTCATCGCACAGCACATTACACTTAGCCTGGTCCCTGCCTGCCCATGATAGTGATTGGTGGTTTCAAACCAAGGGACAAAGGATGCTCGCCTGGCCATGCCATATGTCTGTGGCTGTGTATATCATCAGTATTTTGTACCTGCTGCTGGCACATTGCCTAACAAAATGGCACTCTGACAATGCAGCTGCCATGAGTATAGATTTCTGAGAATTCCCCATCATAGAAAAGGTATATTTAAAAAAATCAAAATCATTTGATTTTAGCAACAGGGAAGTTAGAATATTGTTTTTTTTTTCCTCATGTGTAAAATTTTTATCTCTTAATAATGTTGCAGTAGGTATTGAAATTTTTTGTCCATAATTCAAAGTCTTACAGATCATCTGGGATAATATATGTTTGTTTGAATTTCTTTTTTTTTTTTTTTTTTTTTTTTTTGACAGAGTTAGACAGTGAATGAGAGAGACAGAGAGGAAGGTCTTCCTTTACCGTTGGTTCACCCCCCAATGGCCACTGCGGCTGGCACACTGCGGCCGGCGCACCGCGCTTATCCTAAGCCAGGATTCAGGTGCTTCTCCTGGTCTCCCATGTGGGTGCAGGGCCCAAGGACTTGGGCCATCCTCCACTGCACTCCCAGGCCACAGCAGAGAGCTGGACAGGAAGAGGAGCGACCGGGACAGTATCCGGCACCCCAACCCAGACTAGAACATAGGTTACCGGTGCCGCAGGCGGAGGATTAGTCCAGTGAGCCGTGAGCCGTGGCACTGGCACACATTTGAATTTGTATGAGTTGATGCCAATAAGTGTCTTGTAATTGCTAATGAAATTGATGTAAAGTGACATTATCCTCAATGCGAGATTTTTATTTTAATCCAGAGTTTATGAATTAATGATTTAAGTACAATCCATGGGAAGACAAAGGATCCTCAAGAGGTTATTTGAACAATCACCATGACAGCTTTTAACCAAAACCAAAGCATTGCATTTTACTAAGACATTTCTTTCAAAGAACTGAAAACCTATCGTATGTATTCCATGTTAGTTCATCTATCCTCAGCATACTCCTTGAAGCACTTAACAACAGGAAGTATTTGCCAGAATCCTTACGTGAAAATAAGGATTCAAAATTAAGCTGGGGAATTTTGTATTACTTTTGTCATTTTCCACACCAGGGACTTTAAAGGCAGCTTGGATGATGGCATGGGAAGCTGACAATGAGTTGCAATCTAAGTACTTCCTCTATTGCTCCCAAAATGGGCGGGGCAAATGGAATATAGGAGTAATGATGTTTATCCTGATGGTGATAAACTTCTCTGTAATGATTTCACTATTCATACCATAATAGGAAGATGCTATAATTCTCAGAATAAAATTATTTTAAAAGATCCTCAGAACAATACACTGAAGAAAAAAATCTACACCTTCTTCATATGGAGTAAAAATTAAGTTATGATCACAGAATAATAGCTATGCACTCTTTTGTACAGGGAATCTCGCTTTCAGAAAATTATATTAACGCAACTGCCCAAAAAACAGCCTGTGGAGATGCAATCTAGGTATCTGGGTAAATGCATCAGTTTCCTTCAGATATTCCTTGTATGAAAAGATGTAGGTGGCAGGGGTGATGATTGAATGATCATTTTGCAGTCCCTGAAGTTTTTTTTTTTTTTTTTTTTTTTGGGGGGGGGGTTGTATCTGATAGAAACAGTCACTTTGTTTCAGAACAATGACCTTTAGATTTTAGAGTCCAGTACATTATAATACTTCACACTTGCCGAGAAGCCAGCATCTTCTCCCTGACTGGAGCCCTGGCTGTGACTGGGCGGGTGAGTTCAGACGCTGTCCTTTCAGAGTTTATGGGCTTAGGTAATATGCTTATGTACCAGCACTGGTACCGGCAGGTTGTCTCCTGTAGTAGGTATAATAAAACATTTTAATGCCAACATCTGCACATAAAACATTTATGTTTTCAATGATGCAGTCTTTTTATCTTGTCAGAAATCCACGCAGTAAAGGAAAACTGCCTGTAGTTGCAAAGTCTGTTGAAAATTGTTGTTTTGCAGCGGTTAGCTGTGGAAAAACAGTCAGTCCAGAAGTCAGTGAAAATTTCTGGTACATTTTTTTTCTTTCTGGAAGGCATCCTAACACTCACTGTTTACTCACAGACCCCTCAGGGATTTCCCACAAGCCCACTGTGCTCGCGAGCTCTCACCACACAGGGGAACCTGCCCACTTCGCCTGCTGGCTAATATTTATTAAAGATGAAGAGCCTGTGAAATCCTTGTGAAACGCAGTTTTGTGGAGAGACCACAAAGAAGCCTCAAGGTTGCTGGGGGCAGGAGGAATCTTAGGAACTGTGCCTGAAAGGAATGTGTTCCTGCCCCAGTCCGTCCGACTCACTTGCAGAGCGCACCTTAGCGTGGGGACAGGAGGCCCCACGCCCACTGCTGCGGTGACAGCTAGTGGATGGGCCCTTGGAGGGCTTTCATTCAAGGCCTGTGGATTTTCTCTGAGGTGATTTTCAAATTTATGGAAAAGATCTCTAGTTTTTGTGTGTGCTTTGTCTGTCTTTATGAGTGAGTGTTTGTGCTAACTCAGCAGATGGTAAAATGGAAAATGATTGTTTGTTAATAAATAAGTGAATGAAAAAGAGGCCATCTGAGAAAAATAAATGAGAATGAGGATGGGTGAAATTTACCACAGACAGCTTTACCTTAGAAATGTTTGTTTAATGAAAGACAAAAATGTATCGGAAGATTATTATCTGCTTTTAAAATAATTTCTTAATGAGAAATATGCTTTGGAAAAATTTTGGCATCTTGATTAAAATGCTGAGTTGCCAGGCAGAAATGCCAGGTTTAAATTACAGCGACACTCTACAATTATTTTCTTTTCCAACAAAATGAAAATAATGACAGATTCCTGAGAAGTGTCTGCAATAGGTTATTTCCTTCTGCATGTAATGTATAAAGGTGTTTTAATAAATATTCCAGAAACACACACACAGACTTATCTAAGATAAACAGCAACGCAAAGAAGCTGAGAGAGATGATATAAATGAAGTATCATAATGATAGTCTCTCTATTTTTTGCTGAAGCAACTCCAGTGTGCAATTTAGGTTTAATTTTTACGGTGAACTTCGGGAAGTTTCAGTGTGCATCGTTCACTTGATGCAGATGGGATGTGTTATCCTTGTCGGTAATTGTAGTGCATGCATAATTCCACACACACACTTTAGGGTGGAATGTGGAAATAAATTTGCGCTGAGAACTGCAAACGAAGAACTGTGGCTTGGAATCCTTAGACTGATCTGGAAGATCCCTCAGTCTTGGTGTCACAATCCGTCTCCCTTTATGGCTCCCTTCTTCACCCAGCGCCGAGGCCTCAGACTGCTGTCTCGATGTCTTGTCTGTCCTTGGAAAGTGTTTGACGGAGTCTGCCTTTCCCGTCCTCGTCCTAGTCCAACCCTCTTATTTATGACAGATTCCCCTGGGTTTGGGCCCATCCCCCACACATGTTGCTCTGTCTCCCTGCTTGGTCTTCTGATTCACGAGTTAGTGAAACAGTCTTCCTGGATGTGTTTTGTCATTTTGGACTTTTCTCTGATCTCTTTGCTGGTATGGCCTCAGAGCCCAGTTTAAAGTTTGGTACCTCATGAATAGCTTATAAATATTTTATAAATGAGGAGTAAGAATAATAACATTAATACTTATTGAATAATGATTGCTCAACACTGATAAGTCTTCAGTTGACCTTAATTTTTTAATTCCTTTAGTTATAGGTTGTCATCTCTGTGGCATACTGGTCTCTTATTTGTTTCAAAATTCATTATGAAATTTATGAAACAGGATGGAAATTGTAGGGTTAGAGGAAGCAGTTATACCTCAGTATAAGTGACAGATGAGATATATTCAGCCACAATCACTATTTCTGTGTCCCTTACCTGTCTCCTTTTGTTTTTAGTCCCAGGAGTCAAACCTAGAATATTCCATACACATTTTAACAACTTAACGCATCAACCTTACTTTTCTAATCCAAGTTTTATCATACCTTATAAAACAAGAAACTAGATAAAATGATTCCTATCATTGTCCAAATAAAGGACATATAATGCATGTCCATTACTTGTTGAAAAGAGAAAGTGAAGGTTTAAAACTTCTCCATATGGAACTGGGACAGAATATTGAAAGTGATTGAGACTACATGGCACACAACTATTACTAGCTTTAACTGCAATAGCTCTTAACAAATATATGACGTGTATTTGAACACATGAGTGTTCAGCTCTTAGACAAAGCAAATGAGCAAATATTTTTCTCAGGCTATAATATTCTGTAGGGCAATTGATGGGGCTAAAGTAAAATCAAGCCAAGTGCCAGTGCTAATAATCGCTTGTTAACCACTACCTATACCTTGAAAATAGCATTAGGGATAAAATATTAAAATCGAATATGTTATGCTGATTCTTAAAATTTGTACAAGCCTCTGTAGTCTAGGAAATTGTTCTCATTGTGATTTGGATCACCAGGAGCCTCAGACTATTAGCTACATTATTTTTTGCCAGATGTAATATTTTGTTACTGATGGAAGATGCTTTAATCTTTCACATTCCCTCTCTTTGGTCCCCACTCCCCCGTGCTTATTTTCATTGGAGAAGAAATGATACCAGCCATGCTGAGGCTGGTTCTACACGTGCTGTGTACGTGCCGTGTCTTCCTCTCAGTGTGCTCAGTGTGCAGCTGGACTTCCACTGGAGAGAGGGTGAATTGCCCCTGGCTTAGCCCTGCCACTCATGGAACAACATTGTATTGACATCATAATAGTTCTCGCAGGATCTCTTGAGCCTGTTTCATTTAATCTGGTTCGTGGTGAAATAACACATCTCCACACTTGCCATCAAATTGGCTTTATGCTTTTTCAGAACTGATGTGTCAGTAGAAAGGTGTATTTTCCACAAGGAGACTGGCTACTGATCTTTTATCCAGGGCACAGGTCCTTCTCACATTATAAAATATCAATGGGATTTGGTGAAGCCTGCGCACATGCATCAGTATGAGTATTCTTTTAGTTCCATTAAAAAAGAATACACTGGAGCTAGAATTGGGTTCAGAAAGGCTTTTATTTGAAGAATAAATTATAAATTACTGAACATTTGGAAAGCTATTTTAATATATTTTTCCATTTTTTTGCTTTAGATTATTTTATAACAACTTGGAAGACAATACAAAAAATTTCTAGATACATGCAGATTGAAAAATGCCAAATTAAAAATATTATCTGTGGGTGTTATCCTAGTTTTCCAAGTTTATGATCTTAATATAGCACCTGACTCTTACAGTAATGGTTTAGCCTCACGATTTTGAGTTGAAAAGCTTGCAGAGATCAGTCACTGTCATTTGTCAGAATACTGTAGTGACCCCTTATGTGCTGGATGAAACAGCCCAGGTTCATACAGTATGTTAGAGTGTGTAATATGGGAAATTCAAAATAAAGCAGTTGAATTCATTTCATTGATCAGTTACAGACAGACAGATGCTCATTTTTGTTGTTGTTACTGTGGTTGTTAGAGTGCATTGCGGATCTAGCATTGGGGTGTAAATTTAAAGCACTAATTGCAAATCATTATTCTGATTCATGATAGTGTGTCCACCTACAGCCCATGGACATTTCTTACTGATGGATTCCAAGCTACCAGAGCTTTTTATTATTTGTTCCTAATCTGCTAATCCTGGGTACTTGCTTCCAATGCAAGCGAAGATGCATCTTGCCGTAAAGAGGTTGAATCAGAGTATGGTCGACATTTTCAAATGCCACTAAAAGGGGCAGCTTTGGGTTAATTGGTGTGAATTCATGTAGAAACATAAGTAAACAAAGCATAAAACAACCTGCAGAGAAAGCATAACATCCTTAAATGGAAAAAAATAATTTAAAAATCTACTTTTTGTTGAATGGAGGTTTTATTCTTCTGGTCTCTGAAACATTAGCACTGCATAGTATCACAGATATATTATGGGATATAAATGCTGGAGTTCCAGGGACAAAGGCTGCTCCCCTCTCAGTTACATAGCCAGGCCTTGAAACAATAGTTGACCCTATCGAGAGTTTTCAATGAATACTTTGTGCATCAAGGAGGATCAGCTGATTCATATCATTGTCTTCAGAAAGAGAGTAATTTTTATGGAGTAAAAATATTCACTGAAAAATATTTCGTGATGAAGACATCCATTAACCACACATAGTGGGGCAGGTTCTTAATGACATATAAAGTGAATGTTAGCATTTCTTTAAATAATTGAAATAGAGATTCAGGAGAAATAAAATCTGCATTATATTTTCATTATAAATACGTATGCATTTGCTTTGCCACCTTTTTTTCTGATATTAGCTATCAGATTTTGTTCTGAGACCATCTGAAATCCTATTTGTATTTCCTGTAGCATGTTGTTAACTTTTAACAAAATTAATTTTATACAGAATGTGATAAATAATCATTATTTGGTGACTAAAACAGAGATGATCTTTGGTTTCACATAGTATGGCAAAAATTATAGGCAACTAAATGATAAAACTCAAAGAAATTAATATAACTAGTAAATTTAAAAAATCACATGGATGATATGTTTTTATTATATATATGTGTGTGTGAAATTTCAAGTGAGGAAGTGTATCTCTGAAATTTGAAGAAGTTCAGATTTCTGGAATTTTTTTTCTTCTTTGCTTAGCGTCTTCAAACGGCATATGAAATTAGAAGCAAAGGGGATCAGAAGGCTGTTTTATTAAATGAACCTTGAAAGTCTTCGGGTACACAAATATTTTTCTTTTGTACCAGAAACAGCATCTTTTGCTGAGATATTCTTCCTGAGAATATAATGAAATTCACTGAGTTTTTATTATTTATTCTTTATATATATGCTTGCTTTGCACAGCTGCTTAGAAATGTACCTGGTATATAAAATGAAATCAAACTTCACTAGGGTTTTCTATTAGGTTGGTGCACATTACCATATTATTGAAAGATTTTCCATTTTGTGGAAAAATAAGTTATTTACATTTTTAGGCAGTGTGAACCTCTTCATATATAATTGATTTTAAAACATTTGAGGTCCTACATCTGAACACTTGATATATGCACTGAAATATTTATACAGCCAGAGAGATTAAGGGAGATGGCCCAATCTATCACAAATATTTATCTGATACTTTCTGTAAGCTACTGTGACCCACATTTCTTTTCACAGAATATTGTGGAATGAATTTCAGCTTATTCTTTTAGCTTGAGCCCTGCACTGACTGAACAAATCAGAAAGTAAATGCAACAATAGAGAAACTGAGGACAGCCATGTGCTCCTTTTGAGGTTAACTGGAATCTCAGTGATGGAAATGTGGTGCAGTGATCATTGATGAAAAATAGGAGGAGAGATGAATATAAAGTAACAACTGTTTTTAGCTGGCTCTATCTTTGAAGGTAACATTATTTTTTGTAGATTTCCATATTTAAATCAAATAGCCTTCTAGTGTTGAGCAGGTCCACGAAGTTGGCCAGAATGACTTCTGGATCCATTTAATTGTTGAAATTCTCAAGATAATATGTGTAGTTGAATTTCTTCTTCTAATGAGCTTAATGTAAATTTATATAGGAGGAGCTAGATTTTGAAGTGCCAACACATCCCTAAACTTATCCTTGAGGTTTTAAACCCACCATACTCAAAGAACAAAGTCTTTAATATGTAATATTCATTTTGAGGCACATCACAAGTAATTTTCATTCCTTTGCCAAGCGTGTGTTTGTCATCTTTTTTTTTTTTTTTTTTGACAGGCAGAGTGGACAGTGAGAGAGAGAGACAGAGAGAAAGGTCTTCCTTTTTCACCCCACAATGGCCACTGAGGCTGGCGCACCGCGCTGATCCAATGGCAAGAGCCAGGTGCTTCTCCTGGTCTCCCATGGGGTGCAGGGCCCAAGTACTTGGGCCATCCTCCACTGCACTCCTGGGCCACAGCAGAGAGCTGGCCTGGAAGAGGGGCAACCAGGACAGAATCTGGCGCCCCGACCAGGACTAGAACCCTGTGTGCTGGCGCCGCAAGGCGGAGGATTAGCCTAGTGAGCCGTGGCGCCGGCTTTGTCATCCTTTCTAAAATGGATCAGTATCTCCAAAGCAGGTGCTGTTTGGAAACTGTACAACTCAGCAATTTGGCATTCTGTCCATGAATAATAAAACTACTGACCTTAAGTTAAAATGTCCCAGAAGTGGTGTCTAATTTGGTATGATACAGACTTTTTTTTTTTTAAGAAAATATGATTTTTTCCTACTAATTATAGAAGACATTTAATCAGGTAAAAATAATCTCGATTGCCACATTCCAATTTAGCATATCTAAAAATACCATCGAAAGGGAAACAAAATATGCAGAGAAATATCCTTGGATATGATTGGTATTTTTAAAGACTCTTAAATAATGTTGTGACCTGACACTTAGGCTCTTTATATTTTACGAGTATTTTTGTCTCACAGTGTGAATTAATCACTAATTGCCTTTGTGTGATGAATTGAAATTGGTCCTTTCTTCCTCATCACTGCCTAAGACATCTCACCTCCCACTTCTTAAAGAGGTCGGGGCTCAGGCCTCTCCTTGAATCCTAAATGAGATTTGTCAGTCAAGCGTAGCAAAATCTAATCTCATCCAAAGAAAAAGAAGAAAACGGACCAGAAAATGATCTGATTTTCCGATTTCATGGCCAAGGTTACCCTGGGAAGTGATGAAAGTGGCATTTAAAGTCCGTAACTAAGGTGGTATGCCAAACTTAGCAGTAATAATGGATAAACCGTGTGGAAAGATATCGCTTTAACAATTTTACAGTTGCTAAGTGTGAAAATTGTAATGTGGTCAAGCTCCAGGAATCCATGGCAGTCGGTTCAAAGAACTGGAACAATGCTCAACTGGAAAACACTCTCAGCTCCTGTAAGTCTTCAATACTGACGAAGTCGGCGTCTGCTCTGGCTGTTCTAAGACGTCAGGCCAGGGCCCCAACAGCTTCATTAGCGATGTTGGTGTCTTGTTTTCCCCTTGCTCTGAATGAAAACGGTGGCACTGAGCAGACAGGTAGAAATGATGGAGACCCAAGCCATTGCTCTGCTTGTCCAGGATGAGCGTCACTAATAGTGTTTTGTGCTGTTCTTGTACCAGATTGTAAGGGCAACAATTATTACCAAAGTATAATTGCAGATATTGCAAATGCAGACTTGATAAGTTCTGTACTAAAATGTCAGTATCCAGGGGCTGCTGCCGTGGTGCGGTGGGCTAAGCCTCTGCCTGTGGCGACAGCATCCCTTATGGGTGCCTGTTTTAGTCCAGGCTGCTCCTCTTCTGATCCAGCTCCCTCCTGTGGCCTAGGAAGGCAATAGAGGATGGCTCAAGCACTTGGGCCCCTGCACCTGCTCCTGGCTCCTGGCTTCACATTGGCTAGCTCTGGCCATTGTGGCCATTTGGGAAGTGAAGCAGCAGTTGGAAAACCCCTCTGTCTAATTCTGCCTCTTAAATAAATAAAATCTAAAAAAAAAAAAAAAATAGCATCCAGTTTATGAACCAGTAGCTGCTGATGGTGTGGATAATCTTATTACTTAAGTGGGGGTGTGGGGATTTCATTGATGGAATCTGAAATTCAATGGCTTAATAAATGTTGTTTGTTATAAATACTGAGAGATATAACCAATATGGGCAAAAATAAGGAAGACTACCTTAGTTATTTAGTTTGATAATTGACACTGTCTATGCAATAATAATACTATAAAATTTTAATCTATTGGAATGCTTCTTTTTGAAATAACAACATATACTTGACATACTACAATAAAAAGTAAACTCTATAAGACCTGCAAACATCTTTAAAGACATATTCACATTTGAGAGTTAAGAAAAATCATGAGAGTTTACCAAACAACAGCTTTCTAAAAAAAAAAAACTCAATCAACAGTAAATTCTGAAAAATAGGAATATAGCTTATCTTGGTTTTTTTTTTTTTTTTTTTTTTTTTTTTTTTTTACCATATGGCCCATTGATGAAAGAAAGCCGATTGCTATTTATTCAGGGTAAACACACAACCCAGTTTTACAAAACAGCACTAGCTTCAGGGTGATTATGAAAACTGATTTCTTTACCTCTTAAAGGTGAATTTGCTTTTAGTAAATTACTTGCTCACCCTATACATGGTGTATGTGTACAACTTGCACACATGCTTAGCTATTTCCTCTTCATGGAGTAAATATAAGGTGTTTTGTAGCCTAGAAGGAAACATTGAATCTAGGCTTTTTTGTGGCTTATGCTTTTGTCATTGATTCTTCAATGTTGCACTCTGGAGAGGTTTTAGGAGTAGTACAGTTTATGAGGAACATAAAAGCTATTGGGTAAATATATCAGAAAAACACTTATTTTGGTCATTGTAGTTCACAAAATATTTACTGAGGGAATCAAAATATTTTGAAATATTATTAAAATGCTAATTAACTGAAATGGCCATTTTCATGTTAGAATGAAATAGCATCCATAATTTGTGATTGCTCAACAAGTCTTCACATTGATTGAATGACCAGAGATAAGAGAAATAGATGTGCCCTTCCCTTACTATTCATGAAACAGTTTTGAAGAATTAATTGCTAGCACCTAAAAATCACCTTTACTTGTTTTTTGTTTCTCTTTCCTTATGTTATATATGATTCAGTTCAGTAAAGCAGATAAAGGCAATAGCTTCATGATAATCATTAACTGTTATTAACGTTCATTCTCTTCCTTATGCTTTAAGATGAATCAATTTTGGTGAATTTCTTCAAATGTCAAATACTTAAAAAGTATGACATTTATGAAATAATGAAAACAATGTAAAAATGAAGTCAACATCTTATGATTCAATTATTGTTTCTAGGTCTTGCCTATACTCCTGTGGAACATGGTCTTTCTGCTTTTTACTTGTTGAACATTATGGATATTGCTGCGTTAACCCTGTGATTATGGAGTAAATTGAAATTACGTTATTGCAAAAGTTAAAGAAAAAAAGAAGGAGGAAAGGAAGGATGGGATATTGAGGGAGAGGGGGAAGGAAGGAGGAAAATATGTTCATCTTAGAATTTTATTTATGGAATGCATGAAATCTATTCTTTATGTTAAAAAGTGTTTAAAAATAAATAGTGATTTTATGTACTAATACAGAGGATTCTAAAATACTGTAGAATATTTAGTTTTGTAAATAAATCTGCAATGTCCTTTTTGACTTTGAGCAGTGTCACTCAAAGATACTTCAGTCAATCTTACCAGGACAGGAACTGATTTTAACTTTGCATTATATAAGGGAAGTATCCCTGTATATCAAAGTTTGGGCATATACAGAATTCTGTATATGCCCAATTAACAACAGCCTTTCTATGTAAAGTTGAAAACAAGGAAACAAACTGTAACACTGATGAAGTTTAAGACTCTGCCAGTCTTTTCTATGTGAAGACATATTCAAAATAGGAATTTGGATATGTTTGTATTTTCTTCTGTAAGTAAATAGCAGCTTAGGGGCCGGCACCGTGGGTCACTTGGTTAATCCTCCCCTGCGGCGCCAGCATCCCATATGGGCACCGGGCTCTTGTCGCAGTTGTTCCTCTTCTGGTCCAGCTGTCTGCTGTGGCCCGGGAAGGCAGTGGAGGATGGCCCAAGTGCTTGGGCCCCTGCATCTGCATGGGAGACCAGGAGGAGGCATCTGGCTCTTGGCTTTGGATCAGTGTATTTCCGCCTGTTGCGGCCATTTGGGGAATGAACCACTGGATGGAGGACCTTTTTCTCTGTCTCTCTCTCACTGTCTGTGACTCTACCTGTCAAATAAATAAATAAAAAATCTTAAAAAAATAGCAACTTAACCACCTCTCTACTCATTGTAACATAAAGCAGCTCTGGAGCAAGCACTGGGCATCGTAGGACAGCACACCCACATTGGAGTGCCTGGCTTCCATTCCTGGCTCCACTCCCAATTCCATCTTGCTGATGCTGCCCACCCTGAGAGGCAGCAGGTACCAGCTCAAGTACTTGAGTCCCTGCCACCCACATGGGTAACCTGGACTGAGTGCCTATCTCCTGGTTTCTGCCTTGCATAGTCCCAGCTGTGCAGGCATCTGGAGAGTGAACCAGTGGATGAGAGTGCTCTCTGTCTGTCTCTGTGTCTTTCTTGGAACGAAATTTCTGTATCTTTCTTGGAACAAATATAAACTAAGAGAACGTTCTTAAATAAGGTTACTAATCCTTTTCTAGTCTGAATGCCATTGTTTTTATTAATTTTAATTTTCACTCTGTTTCAAACACACGTCATCATTATTGTATAAATATTAGTCATAAGTTTTGCATATATTAACACTTTTTTCTGTTTGTCATCATTCCTGCAACTAGGCCCTTCTGTCTGTCATCCTGTAATTGCTGTCAGCATTCCTTTCAGTATTGCTTAACTCTGTGTCTCCTGGTAGTGAACCTGTGATTTGGTTGTCTGAAAACCACTTTGATATCTTGAGGTTGTTTTAACTGATTATATAATTCCAAGTTGTCAGGCATTTTCTTCCAGGTCTTGATGGATTTATTATGCTATCTTCTATGATTTCTGTTGGAAATTTAGTTGTTAGTCTACTTTTTCTTACTTGTTATATTCTGACAAATTTCAGATTTCTTTTTAGGTTTCTGTACTTTTACTGCATGACTGTGTTAAGAACTATGAAAGGCCTGCTATTTTGACTCTACTTGCAAGCCAAATAGAATTAGCTTGCCACAGTTTCATAGATGCTGGCAGAGACAGGATGTTCCTAGATCAGAGTCAGAAGACTTCGCTTTTTATGGCATTAGCACCATCCAGACAGTTAGTACTTAGGCAAAGTCCCTGAGCCCAGGTACCCATGTATTGATGAGAAAAGTCCAGGCGACACCTGCTCACTCAGTAGGCTGCATTTCAAGTGAGAGGTCTTGAGCTAAGAGGACAGCAGAGTTTATGGCTCTACATTTATTATATCAGAACATACAGAAACTTGCTCTTGGCTCCAGGTCTCTGTCTTTCATCTGAGGCTGTGTGCTTTGCAAGCATCTTGTAAAGGTATTCCAGAACAAAGCCAGACAGTGCCTCTGCTTGTGAGACGTGCAGAAGACCAGAGCATCTCCCAAGTGTGTTGCTTTATATTTTCCTGCTTGGAATTAGTAGAATTGCTTGAATTTGTGGTTTCACATATGTCATCAAATTTAAAAAATTGTCAGTCATTGTGTTATTAAACATTAATTCTGACTGACTGTATCTCTCCTTTCTTTCTCTGACTTCAATAAGAAGTAGTTTAATACTTGACAGTCCGTGATCTTTGTCTCATACTTTGTTTTCTACATTACCCATTATTTTTCTCTTTTCAATCTGGAATTTTGTCTCTTATATTCCAGATCATTAACTCCCTCTTTTACTTTGTCTAATATGCTTTTATTCCATCCATGGAATTCCCAATTTTCTTATACTTCTTAATTGTTTAAATACATTTTTAATTTCTGAAAAAAGCTATACTTGTTTTTCTCAGTGAATACATATTTTATATAGTTATTTTAAAATGGCTGAATTCTGATTATTTAATATCAGTGTTGGGGCCAGTACTCTGGCATAGTACGTTGAGTCTCCACGTACAGTGCCGGCATCCCATATGGGTACCAGTTCAAATCTAGGCTGCTCCTCTTTCAATCTAGCTCCCTGCTAATGGCCTAGGAAAAGCAGTAGAGGATGGCCCAAGTCCTTGTGCCCCTGTACCCAGGTGGGAAACCCAGAAGAAGCTCCTGGCTCTGGGCTTTGGATCATCCCAGCTCTGGCATTGTGGCTATTTGGGGAGTGAAACAGTGGGTTGAAGACCTCTCTCTCTCTCTCCCTCTCCCCCTCTCCCCTTCTCCCCCTCTCCCCCTCTCCCTTTCTCCCCTTCCCTCCCTCCCTCCCTCCCTCCCTCCCTCTCCCTTTCTCTGTCTGTAACTCTGCCTGCCAAATAAATAAAACAAATCTTTAAAAAAAAATCGATGTTGATAATTCCAGTACTGTAATCCTGGTGGATCAGTTGATATTGGTTGTTGTTATTGCTTTAAAAAATACTTATTTGAAAGAGCAACAGATAAAGAAAGATACAGAGAAAAAGACAGACAAACAGATACCCATCTACCCATCCACTGGTTCATTTCCAAATGGTCAGAACAGCTTGCTGTGGGCCAGGCTGAAGCCAGGAGCTAGGAACTTCTGTGTCTCCCACACGTGTGTCAGGGACCCAAGTTCTTAGGCCATCCTCTGTTGCTTTCCTAGGAGCATTACTAGGAATCTGGATCAGAAGTGGAGCCTTGACAGTCACTCTGATTTGGGGTGCCATTGTCTCTAGTCATGGCTTAATGTGCTGTGCCACGATGCTGGGACTTGGTGGTTGTTTTATGCTGGCTTTTGCTCACGTTATCCTACCTCATAGTCCTAGTTGTTTGTGATAATGTGTTATGTAATTGGAAAGTGTCTATGTGTGAGCTAAAGGAATATCTTTTTCTGCCCAGGGTCCTAAGTACTGGTAATCTGGGATCATCTCGTTCCAGTTTCAGGAACTGAGATAATCTGAAGCCAAGCAGAATGCTGTATGAGATTGCCCTCTGGGTTTATCCAGTCTGCAACTTTTCGGGCTCACTTTCCAAGGCAATTATTATTTATCCGGTATCTTCCAGCCCATCTAACTCTTCCAGCACAAAATACTATCTTTGGGTGACTGTGGATTCCAATCTGTCTTTCCTATCAAAGGACCACTTAACATTTCATTTTGAGAATCAAAATTGCTAAAGAAAGTCTCCCAAAATATCAGGAAGATATTTTCAAATGTTTTGGTTTGCTTTTCTGATTTCCTCAGAAATAGGAAAGAACATGGGGGTGGGGAGGTGGGGAAGAGAGCAAATTTGAATTATCCATTTCATCCTAATCAAAAGAGGAAGTCCAAGGATTTTTTTTTTAAAAAAAGTATTTGTATTTATTTGAATGGTGGGGAGACACACATACAAATACTGATCTTCCCTCAGTAGGTTTACTTCCCAAATGCCTGCACCATCAAGGTCTGGGTTTGCCAAAGCAAGGAGCTCCATTTGCATCTCTCATCGTGGTGGCAGGGACCCAAGCGATCACCTGCTGCCCTCCAGTGTGTATATTAGTAGGGAGCTGGAAATCAGAATCACGGCTGGGACTTGAACCCGAGCACACTGATAGGGGATGCAGGCATCCCAGGCAGCATCTTATCCACTGTGCCAGACACGCACCCACCAAGGGTGATTGTGAACGCCATTTTTCTTTCATTAAAGTAACTTGAAATGACTTAATCAGAACACTGTATTGAATATAATACCACAAGGCAAACTAAAAATATTAATGGATTATGAACTGTTCTAAATGATGGAATATGTCAGAGAGTTAGGCATTGTATATTGACTGGCCTTTGTATAAATGGCTTCCCTGTCTCATTTGCTCATTTTTATTACCTACTTTTCTTTTGTTCCCATCGCCCAAGTGATAGCAGTAAAGTCATTCATATTTTTTTTTCCTTCTTTTCTACTTGCCTTTGAATCTTCATTATCTTGTCCATTTGATGTATAGGCCACTGCAGGTAGCAGAGAAGTCCACGGGGTGCAGAAAGCCAAGATCATCCAAGAGTGCCTCTGTCAGTGCAATCTGTCTACTGCTGTGCGTGTGAGGGACTCTTCCCCCTTCCCCCCACACCCCTGCACTGAGCTCTTCCTCTCCCTTCTCAGCACTGATTCATCACACCAGGCATTTGCAAGCATCTGCTATTATAGTTTCACGGTGGTGAATGCTATATTTAAGGTTGCAGTGACACTTCCATTACAGAATTGTTGCTTCCAGTCACATGGGGACTTATGAATGATTATTCTGTTAGGGAAGAGGTTGAAGTTTTAGTGAGTATGTTATGCACACAGGTTACTTTGCAAGTTAGGCCAGACATGCTTTTAGTTGCCTTGAATTTGTACGAATTTTAAAAATTAAGTGTTTCTTCTTAGAAAACAACAACAAAAAAGTTGCTTTTGGTGACTGAAAGAGGTTCAGTGGTTGTTTTAAATAGTGATGCCAGCATTTATTTCTGTAGTGAGTGTCAAAAGTCATTGCTATCCACATTATTTGAGTGTCATGGAGTTAAAGTTTCACTTGCCACTTTTGAACAAAATTAGGAAACTGGCATTATAAATAACATTCAAGAATCAGAGGACAGTTGTTGAAATATCTGTTTGTCTTGCTCAAGATATTGAACTACAGAGAAGACAGAGAACGTGAATGCACACAAGAACAATTAGAAAACTAGATTAACAGATATCCAGGAAAGCCTATTTTTACCATTGAAAGTGAGCTGAACTGAATTGAAAAAAAAAAAAAAAGCACTGAGCACATCCCCCTATTAATCACTACTCTCAGATACTAACAAACCTGGGAGCAGGTGCTCTGTGAAGTAGTTAGGTTGCTGTTTGGAATACCCACATCCCATATTCAAGTGCCTGCTTTGAATCAGGGGTTCTTGCACATCTGATCCAGATTCCTGTGACCCTGGGAGGCAACAGTTGATGGCTCAAGTACTTGGGTCCCTGACAGCTGGAAAATCCAGCTGGAGGTCTCTGCCCTTGGCTTTGGCTTAGCTCAACCCTGGCTGTTGTACGCATTTAGGCAGTGAATCAGTGATGCAGAATTTTTCTCCCTCACTTTCTTTACCATTGAAATAAAAAGAACAAAAAAGCCTAATGAAGATTATATCTTATGTTATATCCATAACATAATATTAATAAGCCTCATAAATATTTGTTTTAATTAGTGTACAAGATAGCTATAATTTTATTGTATATGTTCCTTTACCATGAATATTGTGCATGAATTATGACAAGCAGAAGTTAAAGCATCTCACTGCTGCCAAACTCTCATTGTCTTACCATGTACTCATAAAAGAGAAATTAACTTCTACATGTGAGAGAAAGCAGAGGAGGGATAGAGGGAGGCTGGGAAACAGGTCTCCAAACACAGCTCAATAGAGGGAGTATGTTTTGATGTTCCATAGCACTGGGAAGGGATGGTAGCTCATCATAACCCATTATGTATTTGTGAATAACTAGAAGGGAGGAGCTCAAAGGCCTCCATCATGAATGATAAGGAGATGGAAATGCAAATCGCTGTGATTTGATCAGTGCATGCTGTGTTAAATGTCTTGAAATACCACAGTGTATCCCATAAATATATTGAGTTATTACATGTTGGTAATGATGTCTAAACCCTGCACAGTATAAACAAAGTAAAATAATAAAATGAATAAGTAATACTTTGTCCATTTTGCAGTAAAAAATTAAAATAATTACCAATGTTTGGTTCTTTCACACAGGGGTCATCAAGTACAGATGCCCGAGCTAGAGCTAGATCTGACTCAGTGGCCATTTGTTTGCATATTGTCTTACTACTTCTAAGCTACCTGCCAGAACTGAGCAGGTCTGTCAGAGACCATATGTCCTGCTAGGCTGTACATATCTGATTTGTGTGTCTGGTTCTTACAGGCCTCTGTTTCAGAGCTTAATTTAGTGGAGTTGATGAGGCAAGTTGGCATTCCTGACTTGCTGTGCACTTGACTCATTACAGATTTGTTAAATAGGTACTAATGACCAACTGGCAGGGGACCAGTGCTCTGTAGTTGCCAGTAGATCCCCTTCCAGACCAGACCAGGTGAATTGGTCCTATCAAACGGAATCATCAGCCTCAGCCCCATATGTAAACTCCTGGTGGGTCTACAATGGTTGATTACTTATGTGTGCTGGGCATATACTATCTTTTGTCACTCAGAAAACCACCCAGTATTCGAAGTATTTTTACGCTTTCCACTTTAACCTGTGTTCTTACTGATACTCCTCCTTCAGTTTGAGCTCTGGAATTCCTCAGGACTTCAATTTCATACATATTCTAATTTTTTAGTGCTAGCAGTTAAGTTCTATAAATGTGTTTTCCCTTCTGGTTGTCTAGGTGTAAGGAAATTATTAAATAATGGAAAGCAATCTATGTTGTATCTCACAAACACCATTCATGTCTTGGCATCATGTGTTACTCCTGAGTTTCTGCTCTGAGCTATTGTCATAGTAGTATATACTTTTCACAGTTACTGAACAGGACTACTTTGGAAATGGAGATCCCCTTTGTTGGGCATAGGCCAGGGGACTGCTGAATGGTCTCTGGGGTTTGCCCTCTGAAACCTGTGCTAGTTGACCACAACGTGTTTGTCTATTGCGATTGAACATTTTGTCCTTGTCTATTTAAATATGCTTTGAGAAGAATTGCAGATTTGAGATTCAGGAGGGAAATAAAGCATATGTCCTAAGTATAGAGAAAAATAGAGGCCAGTAGAGGAGAAGGAAGAAGAGAGGAAGAAAGAAAGAGGAGAGGGAAAATCGGTTATATTTTCATGGGTGGTACAGTCTTGCCTTTGCCAAAAAGCATTCCTTTGATTAGACAGAAGTCAGTGGTCAAACGTGACTAATACGTGTGAAAAGAATTTTTCATAAAAAAGTAACTGCTATGTGGTTCTAGGGTAGCAGGTGGAAATGTTGGGGAGGTGCTTAGAAACTCATGCCATTAAAGGGAGGAGTGAGGGGAAGTGGAACAACGATGAAAAAAGTCATACAAGAGGGGAAATTAGGCTAGATACACTTGACTTTCTCTTCTGAAACTTGACAGTCTAAGAGTCTGGCTGAAACTAGGCAGGTATTAAATAAATTCCTAGAGTGTTTTCATCATGGTACGGTTAGTGGTGTGACAGGAGCCTGCCATCTTAATTTTTTGTTTGTGGGCATCTCTTGAAATATTTCTCTCCTTTACTATAAAAAATTAACCACCTGTTCTGATTTTTTTCATTTTACTATAGTCTTTTCTATTTTCAAAATATAAATTATTTTTCAAACACTTACTGAAAAGATATCCTCTGGGCACCAAACATGGAGGAAAATAAACAGTTCAAAGAGGGAAAAATGATTGCTTATTGTACTAGATCATTGCCAGTGACAAAGTCTGTCTGGTGGCAGATCCCATTGTACAGGGGAAGCGTGCAATATGGGAGATGACTTGATTTTTTTGAAAAGAAATACGCTTTCATGTTCATATTTCTTCCACTTGGAAAATACAACTTTTCAAAATTCTCTTCAGGCTGTGAGAATCTATCCTTTGTTCTGTACAGTGACATTTGTTATTGACACATTTCTTGTTTTTACCAGTTCATTTATAACATTCATGATAACCTTCCATACATTCTTGACATGTGTTTCATTGTGATTGATTCCATGCATGGTGCTGACTTTCTCAGCATCATTATCCTGTCAATAGAACATCCTTGTAGAAGGACCACGGTACATAAATGCTTATTTTTTTGTAAGTTGTAAATTTAAAAAATGCCCTGGAATGGAATAGCCTTTAAAATCATTTATTGGGGAGAATAATGGAGGTGCATGCACACCTTATTGTAAAATAAGATTCAAGAACATTCAGCTTTACTTTAAAATTTAATAGCAGCAAATGAAATTATGTCTGCATTTCTATATCACATCTCCATAATCAAAATAAGATATCTGTCATATCAAGACAATATTACTACTTCCTTTCTGTCACCTGACCCATAAAAGATTTTGGTTTCTTTAATACTGTATTCAAACAAATGTTTTTCTGTCCTCCACCTCCTCTACCTCTCCTTCCTGGTTTTAATTGTTCATATTTTCAGAATGTTAACCATTTTTATAAGAAACCTCTTCCAATTTGAATTTTAGAATCCATTTTTGGGTAGAATAATGATGGAATAGGAAGAAATATGCAGCATCAATCTAATTAGTAGTTATTACAGCTACAGTCTCATTTACTCTCCTGAGAAAGGAGAATGGATTTGTCATCTCTCGTTAGACCCAGGAAGACTTTCAGCAAGCTCAAAGCATCTGGTAGGAATAACAAAAAATGCCCTATGGTGAGTCTATCTGTGCACTTCATGCCTTCTGCTCCCTAGTACAAGTGGTGTTATTCTTGTTGCGTGTTCTTGCAGTCTTATGGATTTCCTTAATAGGACTTTCTCTCATAAATACATTTCATTGAATTATTTTAAATTATTTGTTCTTTCTGTATCATCTTTTGGGGTAAAAATGCCTGTAAAAAGCAGACTTTCCTCCCAGTTTTCTGTCTTGAAGTTGCAAGCGAAAGACAACTTTCACCTTTGCTGAAATGAAAGGTTTAGTGTGTGGATCTAGATATCAGAAACCAGGCAAAAATGCAAGCACCCGACCTTGTGGAGAGTGAGACACTGAGAACCTGACCACCAGGTTTTTTTTTTTTTGACAGGTAGAGTGGACAGTGAGAGAGAGAGAGACAGAGAGAAAAGTCTTCCTTTTGCCATTGGTTCACCCTCCAGTAGCCGTCACGGCCTGCACGCTGCAGCCGTTGCATTGCGCTAATCCGAAGCCAGGAGCCTCGTGCTTCTCCTGGTCTCCCATGGGGTGCAGGGCCCAAACACTTGGGCCTTCCTGCACTGCACTCCCGGGCCATAGCAGAGAGTTGGCCTGGAAGAGGGGCAACCGGGACAGAATCCAGTGCCCCGACCAGGACTAGAACCCTGTGTGCCGGAGCCGCAAGGTGGAGAATTATTAGCCTGTTGAGCTGCGGTGCCAGCCGACCACCAGGTTTTGGGAAGCCACTTTTTTCTGAAACATAGTTATTTCAGACATGCTATGGCACCTACCACTTGGCAGTATATATTTTACCTGCATTCATTTTTAAATTTCAGATTTTCTTAGAAGATGACAGTATCGTTGTTCTAGAACTGTAGAATATGGGGAAGGAGACGTTAACTTGTCAAACTTTCACCATCTGAGAAAATGAGACAACTTCCAGGATTCCAGAACCTTCTTCTCCTAGGATATTAAAGCCCTCTCCACCTGTGGGTGGTTTATTTCTAATCCTAATATTAGGCAAATGTCACTTAGCCTGTGCATTAGGTAGGGTGCAGGCTACCTTGGGTTTCAGAGACATAAAACAGCACCTCAGAGGGGAGATCAGTTTACTTCTGTCTCAGCCATCTAGGGTGAGTTGGCCAGACATCATGGAGGGATGCTGGCTGGCAGAATGTCACCAACCTGAGAAACAGGAGGACAGAAGTTCAGAACCAGTTTCAGCTTTGCTGTGTCATTCCTTAGACCCAGTCTGCCCAAACAGGGTCACGTGGTCACATCTAGTATCTAGGATCCTAGTTGATCCTCTAGAGTTCCAGCTAAAATTCAAGAAATCCTGTGCTTAGGAATGGAGAATAGATTGAGGGGTTTGCTGTCTCTGCCTACAATCTTTTTTCAAAAAAATCTTTATTTTCCACTTTGTAAGGTGTGCAAGTTTTCTCTCTTGTCAGAAACAAGGATATAAGTGCCCTGTTAAGTAATAGTGGATTCGAGTGAAGCTCCTGGCAAATAAAACTCTCCTCTTCTTCGAGGGGTGCTATTTTTGTTGTTAAAATGAAAAAAAATATGAGAGAAATATTTTAATAAATATTTTTCTAATGTAAGTGAATGATTGTGTTTGTGAATATGACTTTTTGGTGCAACTTTCCTATTTTTAATGTTATCTGATGGGCAAATACATTTTCTGAGGTGATTATTTTTAGTCTCTAAAAATGTACTGTTGAAAATAGAAAAGGGAATGAGCAAAATATCTTTCATCTTTTGAGTTTTCCATTTCTGATGTGCACATTAGTAGCAGAATTTGTGTCAGTTACTTGCATTTTTATGATTTTATCTCTGTTTTCTAAGAAGTGAACTATATATGTAAACTCTCAAATATTTTACTATTTAATTAAAATTAGAAGATTAACTACTAAGGAAGAAATTATTTATCTAGCCCTGGAATTCGCAATGCTGAACTTCCATTCCTGATATGAGACATTCATAATTGACCCTTTTTTTTGGTCGAGCCTAAAACTACTTTTTGGCTATTAGGTATACCAGATATATGAAAATGGTGCTTAAACTAAACAACATTGAACCAACATAAGGACAATAGACTTGAGCTTGTTTTGTAGATATTTATTTGGGGGCAGTTTCTTTACTTGGGAATATATTCTACTGGGGAGATTGGATTCTCTTATATTGATTGCTACAGTTGTAGGGATTAAGTGCCAGTGTAGCAAGGTGCAGTTTAATTCTATCTGAATAATTTGAATTTTTCTCTGTCATATACTTTTATAAAATATTTCTCACCCATCACATGGTTATGTTGTAACTATAAGACTTCTTGATGAAGATCAGTTTTGTTTCTTAACTTTGAGATGATAATGTTCCAATTTATATGTGAAGACATGTTCAGTTGAGTTACAAAGAATCTTAGAAAATAAGTGGTCTGTATCCCATTTTCTTATAACTGAAAATGAATTTTGGTTCAGTACATTCTGTTATTTCTACCACAGGGAAAATATGGATATTCACCATTTCCTGTGAGAAATATGTTCTAATTTTTGGATCCCAAGAGTTTTATGGAAAATTTGTCCCTTTAAGTCATAGCCTGACCCAATTAAAATATGAAAGTGATTAATTCACCTACCATTTAAAAAATGTGAAACTAGGTTGTCATCATGGTAACACCATTCTAGGAAATGCACAAATTCTACCACATCATGATAATCCAAGTGTAGAATACTTGAAACAAAACTTGATTAGGTTCAGTTTTTGTTTCTCCATAGGTGTCATGCATTATTCTTAAACTGACATCTAAATGTGAGTATTTTTATAACTTTAATGTTCCAATAATTCTATATGAATTACTTTTACGCTTCATATTTCATTTTTCTGAAAATGAAAGGTATGGATGTCTCACCTTGTGGAAGAAATCATTGAAGTAATGCAAGCTTACATACCTTGGGATTGTGATTCGGTTCAAAATCTGATTTAATTTATTTAAGCAATATCTCTAAAAATATATATTTAGACTTCAGTGACCTTGCAGATTTTAAGAAGAGTTTTGATTCACGTTCCATGCTGGAGTCCCTGGATTTGAACTTTTGCTTCGCTCCAGCTCCTGCTCACGTGCTCTCTGGAAGGCGGCAGGTTAACGATTCAAGTACATGGGTCCCTGCGCCTCAGGTGGACGAGACCTAGATAGATAGCGCTCCAGCAGCCTGGCTGCAGCCTCGCCGAACTCTTCTAGTTTGGTCCTTTGGAGTGCAAACCAGAGGATGGAAGATCTCTGTCTCTGCCTTTTCACTCAGTCTATTTCTATCTGCCTTTCAAATAACAAGAATATAAATAGCAGAATACCGTGAAATTGGTCCAGTAACACCTAGATTAACCTTTGAAAGAGTTGCAAAATTTTTGTCACACGATTAATAAATGTAGAGTTTCACTCATACATTAGATAAGTAGCAGTAAAAGCTCTATATTCTGAAAATCTGAATTTGATTTCTGTGAGACTGTCTCTGATGCAGTGATTTCCTTGTGATTCAGTTAGGACCCAATTACAGAGCTCTTGATGCCTGTCATATTTTAAACAAGTTAAGTGAACTGAAAAAAGTCAGATCGCAGTGATAAGTTGCTTATCTCTTTGCTTCAGAAGAGATTAGGAGGGGGCCTTTGTCTGTTCAAGGCACTGAGGAGCAGATACAGATCCACTCTTTCCAAGTAATAAGAAGTATTATGCTTCTTAACAGATGTATAAATTGCAAAGAATAATTGATCCACTAATACACTGATCAATACAATATATATTAAAACCATGAAATTTTATTTAATGTGATATTTTATTTAGATTATTAATACTACGTATTTTAGGATATTTAAACCTTCTGTTTATATATAAAGACAGAACCATAATACCTAAATGGGTAAATGTAATCTCTAGATAAACAATACTAGAATTATTTCTATGCTGTATCTCTATGAGATCACCAGCAAAGGTAGGTCTGCATTTCTGATTCAGTTTTTCCTAAATGAGTTCTGCTGTTTTCCCTTCATTGGGCCCATACTTTGCTCTTTTTGATACAGTAAACATTTTAGTATTATGACCTTATTGTTTAACACTGTGAACTCAGTATTAAGGAACAGAATCCTTAGCATATTCCCTTAGCAAATATTATATGTATTGAAATTTTCTTGTGTTGAAAATTTTTGAATGTTTTAAAAATAGAGATTTTAAAATCTTGAATAAATTTTATAATAATAAAGAGTAAGAAAATATATAATTCTGGTTTTAATGGGCTGAGAAATTGGACAACGATGCATGTTCTAAATACTTAAGATTCATGAATGAATTAATCTGTTCCTTCAGCATTCAAAATTGGGTTTAGTGGGAATCTCTGATGCTGATGACTCCAAAATTGTTCAGTAGTGGGAAAACAGCTAGCCTCCTGCTGTATTTCTATATGCCTTCACCTTCTTGTTCCATCTGTGTCCTGTGATTCAGCACTTTGTTTCTGTCCTGACATAGACATTGGGGACTTTTAGTTATGACAAGGGGAGCATAACACGTTATACAAGATTACAATAGTCCCATTAGCAATTAAATGCTACTAATAGATTAGAAGAAAATCCCATGGCGAATAATAAAGTAAAAGCATAAAAAGTTCATTATTTGACTTTAGCTCACAAGTACAAATTCATAAGTTGTAAGATTTACCATGAGACTATTTGCAACATATGGACTCTATCGGCAAGGACAAGCTACTTCTTGGCATTGAACAAAGGCACGAAAATGTGAATAAACCAAGGATTTCAGAAATTCTCAAGATACATCAAGGGAATGTATCATGGAGTTTTCTTTCCACTTAAAGATAAACCAGAGCTAAAGGTTCTTTCCCAATAATTAGAGCCCATCTCAGCAGGTTATTTCCCAATATGGTTACTTCTCCAGGAAACGTGATATGTATATTTACTTAAGCATATTTATTGTGTTTGGTACATTTCTCTGGCCTGAAGTTATGTTTTCCTTTCAAGTTTTTAACTGATACACATAATTATATGTATTTATTGGGTATCGTGTGATGACTCAAAATATGTGCACATTGTACAGTGTTCAGTTCTGGATAAGCATAGCTATTTCCTCAAACATTTATTCTCTTATTTGGTGGAAACATTCAGAATCCTCGTGTGTGTGTGTGTGTGTGTGTGTGTGTGCAGTTATTATCAGTAGTCACTTATTGTGCAGTTAAACACCAGAACGTCTCATTCTTGTTCTAGAACTTAGTTACTCATCAACTTTCTCCACTCTTTTCTTCCTCCATATTCACCTCAGCCTTTGGTCACCACTGTTTTACCCTCAACTTCTGTGAGATTGTTATTTGTTAGATTCAACTTATGAGTGAGATCATGTGGTACTTGTGTCTCTTTACCATGCTTATTTTGTTTGACATTAATAACCATTTTATCTCAAATTACAAGATTTTTCTTTGTAATGACTGAATAACATTTCACTGTGTATGTTTCAGGTCTTTATCTACTCATCAGTTAATATTCACCACGGTTGCTTCCATTCCTTGACCATTGCAAAAATTGCTCAGTAAACATGAGAGTGCAGATGTCTCCTAAACAGATTGATGTCATCTCATTTGGACACATACCCAGGAACAGGACTGCTGGATCACCTGGCATCTCCACTTTAGATTTCCTGAGGAACCTCCATGGGCCCCCCACAGTGACAGTATGAATTTACATACCAGCCAACAACGTTTGAGGGTTTCTTTTTCCTCCAAACTCTCTAGTGCTTGCCATTTTCTGTTCTGTTGATAATAACCATTTCAAATAGAGTGAGTTAGTAACTCAGTGTGGCTTGACTTAATGTTCCTGTAGGCTATTGAAGTCTTTTTTTCTTTTTTAAAGATAGAAACCTTTTATTTAAGGTATACAAACTTTATGTATTTCATATATACAAATTTAGGAACATACTTATTTTTCCTACCCTATCATCCCTCCCACCCACACTTCCACCCTTCTTCCTCCTCCCTCTTCTATTCTCATTCTTGTTTTTTTACAAATACCTATTTTTAATGAATTTTATATACATGAGATTAACCCAACACTAAGTAAAGAGTTCAACAAATAGTATTGAAAAAAAAAAAAAAAAACCCTGTTCCTCAACAGTTAAGACAAGGGCTATTCAAAATCATCACATCTAAAGTGTCAATTTCACTTCTGTAGATTACCTTTCAGGTACTCTCTTAGTTACCACAGATCAGGGAAAACATATGATATTTGTCTTTTTGAGACTGGCTTATTTCACTAAATATAATGGTTTCCAGTTGCATCTATTATGTTGTAAATGACAGTTTTTCATTTTTTTTTTACCTCTGTGTAGTATTCCATGGCATACATATACCATAATTTCTTTATTCAATTTGTCTTCTTTTAAGCTCTGTTGCCCATTTTTAATTAGCAATATTCCTATAATAATAGTTTCATACCTTATATACTCTGATTTTAAGCCCTTACCAGAAGTATGATTTGAAAGAGCTTTCTCCCATTTCTCCCATTTTCCTTCTGTTAATGGTTTTCTTTTCTGTGCAAAAGCTTTCCAGTTTGATGAAATCCCACCTATTTTTGCTTTTGTTTCCTGTGCTTTGGGGATCTGATCCATAAAATTCTTGTCCATTCCAATGTCCTGTGGTGGTCCTCTATGTTTTCTAATACTTTTACAGTTTCAAGCTTTACATTTGGGTCTTAAATTCATTTTGTGTAGATTTTTCTTTATTGTGAAAGACAACAGGTCTGGTTTCATTCTTCTGAATGTGGATATCCAATTTTTCCAGCATTTATTTAAAAGACTGTCCTCCACTCTGTGTGTGTTCTTAGGTCCTTTGTCAATGTCTGTAGGCTATAGATACATGGGTTTGCTCTTAGGCTCTATAGTCAGTGATTTTTCTACCTTATGATATTTCATTTGTTTATCTATTTTACTTGTGAGACTCCCTTTCAGCTTCAAAAACTCTTTTTAGAATATCTTGTAGGATAATGCAGTAATAAATTCACCCAAGCTTCTGTTTTTCAGGAAATGTCATTATCTGAAGAAATTTCATATCTGAAGGATAGCTTTTCTGTGTACCAAGTTCTTAATGGGCAGATTTTTCCTTTCAGTACTGTAAACATTTCATCCTATCCTCTCCTGGCCTGTATGCTTCTGTCCAAAAGTCACCATCAGGCAGACAAATCAGGACACCTTATGTACTGTTTGTTTCTTTTCTCTTGCACCTTTGGAAATTTTATTTTTAACCTTGGAGAACTTAACCATAAAATGTCTAGGGTAGACTTGGTTCAGAGACTAGTGAGCCCTGAACTTGTGTCTGGAGACCTGGGTAATTCTGTAGGTTTGGAAAACTTTCTGTTATTATGTCTTTGAAGGTGCTTTCTATCTGGTTGACCTTCTCAAGTTCCTCATCAATCCCAGTAACTGAAACATTTGCTTCTGATGTTGTCCCGAAGGTTCCGTAAGCTTTCTTCATTCTTGTTGTTTTTTGTTTTATCCCTTCTGACTATAGATATTTTTTATATATTATCTTTAAACTCTAATTCTTTCTTCTGTTTGAGGTATTCTATTGTTGACGCTTTATGTTGTATTTTTAATTTTACTTATTTTTCTTTCCTCCTCAAGGGTTTTGCTTTGATTTTTTTAAAAAAACTCCATCTCTCTGTTAAGTTTCTCAGTAGTTAGAGTATTGAATTGTTTCTCTGTTTTTCTTCAAACAGTGATTTTTAGTTTTGGAGGAGAGAATTTGCATATATCAGTTACTCTCTACCAGTTTCTGATACTTTGTTAGGTGCATTAGTTGAGGTCACGATTCCTTGAATGTTCTCTGTCGGTTGATGTATGGAATCATCTGTGTGGTGAAAGATTTGATTTTTTTTTTTTTTTACCAATTCTCATACCCAGGCTTCATAACTGCTTTCTAGAAGTTCTAGGTTTCTGCTTATTTTCTTTGAGCTTGTGGACATTTGTGCCATTTTAGCACTAGATGGAGCCCTAAATTGAAATTTGCCACATGTCTTGCTCTCAGTGTGGTGCTATTTTGTTCACACTACAGAGAACCCTATCTTAAGTTTGTCCCTGTTTATTTGTTGTACAGGATGAACTGGGTTGTCTGTCACTGCAGACTTTGCTGGGGCCACAGTAGGCTCAGAAGCCTCATCCGCAGTCACTGGCCTGTGGTTAGGCACCGTGGGATTCTGAATGTGCTGTAGGACCCTGAAGGCTGGTGCCCAGTGAACGAAAGGACTGTGATCCACAGTGGTGCAGGTTTCTTCCTGTTGCCAGAGCAGATCTTGGGGTTCTATGTGCAAGCACATAGTTAGGAGACAGAAGCCACTGGGCTTTACCTTGTGTAGGATCACATGGAGGCAGACCCAGCACTGGGCTTCAAGGCAAAGTCTTGTCTGACTTTTTCCATCTACTACCCAGCAACTAGACTCTTTCTCTACTGACTGCTGGAGGTTATGGAAGGGGTGGTGAATGTGGTCCCGTGGCCACTTGGCTAAGGAGATTCCAAAGAAACTGCCTGCAGCTACAGGCTTGGAGACAGAAACTGTGGGATTCTGTCTGACCCTGGATTTTACAGTGACAGGAATGGTACTGAGTTTCAGGTCTGAGATCTGAACTTAGTTTCCTCTTCTTCCCCCAAACAGGTGTGAAGTTACCTGTCTAAACTAAGGCATGGAGCTGGTGGAGGAGTGATGGCAGGCAACTCATTCATGCCTTCGTCAGTGCATATTTTCTTATTATTACACTAAGCTGGGCAGTATGGTCTGTGACCTGGTGTCCTTACCTCGTGTGAAGGGAGCTTACTTCATGAGTAGCTGCACACATTACTGCCTTTGTGGGGAGGTGATCCCTAGAGCAGCTGAGCCACCATTTTGTTCTGACTACTCGTCTAGGATAATCTTTATTCAAAGACAGGAACATTGTGTCTGTAATAGAAATATGCTGAACTCCATAGTTTTCAGGATCTGAATCAACTTGTGTCATTTATCTGAGTTCTTGTTTCTGACCTGGCAGAAAATGATGTATGCAGTAATTACTGTACATATATATGGACTATCTCTGATATGTCTACTTTTTTTTAAAGATTTATTTATTGATTTGAAAGAGTTACACAGAGAGAGAAAGAGAGACAGAGAGAGAAGGAAAAACAGAGAGAGAGGTCTTCCATCCACTGGTTCACTCCCCAATTGGCCACAATGGACGGAGCTTCACCGATCCAAAGCCAGAAGCCAGGAGCTTCCTCAGGGTCTCCTACATGGGCACAGGGGCCCAAGGACCTGGGCCATCCTCCACTGCTTTCCCAGGCCATAGCAGAGAGCTGGATTGGAAGTTGAACAGCCGGGTCTCAAACCGGTGCCCATATGGGATGCCGGCACTGCAGGCAGTGGCCTTACCTGCCACGCCACAGCACCAGCCCTGATATGTCTATTTTTAATGACACTATTTTCTATGTGATTACCTTAGAATGTCTGAATAATCTGAAAATATTAGAAAAAAGAGATATTTTAAGTTTGAGTTTTTATTTTGTTGGATTAGAAAGTATTTCCAAAAGGCAACTATTTTGTTCCAGCCATGTTACTGCAGATTCAATGAAAATAGGAAATGCTATAAAGTAACATTTATGTAAACAACTTTCCCCAAGTGGCCTTAATTTATTTGTGTAAACAATCTATTTAACAGATGACAGGAATGTAGGGAATGGCCAAATGACTATTATTTAGCTTTTACTTTGAATTTTTAATATCTAAATACATACTTAAAATTCCATGAATATAAATAATATATAACTTCTAGTTTCACACAAAGTAGATAATTACTTCTACAGAATATCGTATAGACACTTCTTTCATTTTATTAAATTACTTTCATTTTATTTGAGAGGCAAAGAAAGGGTGACAGAGACTGAGACAGAGAAAGATCCTGTGGTTCACTCTGCAAATGCCCACCAGAGCCAGGGCTGAGCCTTGCTGAAGCCTGGAGGCAAGAACTCAGTTTGGGCCTTCCATGTGGGGGCCAGAGACTCCAATACCTGAGCCATATTCTGCTCAAGTATTACATTAGCAGGAAACTGGATCAGAACTGGAGGAGCTGGCGACTTGAATCAGACACTCTGACATGATATCCCAAGCAGCCTGTGAACCACTGTGCCAAACATCTATCTGCTCCTTACTGTCTTTCACATGGTAATTTACGTGTAAAGGTGTTACCTAGATGGGCATCAAACGCGTAAGGCACAGACATTTTGTGTTACATTGATTTCATTAGTGACCTTTCTGAAGACACTTAGTGCAGAGTGTATAATGTAAAGCTCCTTCTTCCTTTGTTATACTCCTTGTACGTGTTTAATTCTAGCTTTTTTTGCAGGACTTTCTTTGTAGAAAACCTCTTCTCATAGTTTAAATTTAGAGTTGGTATTCACAGTTTTAAGCATAGCACTCTGCCTTTCGTGAGATAGAAAAGAAAGTGCTGGGTAATATATTGCTATCTTGTCAGACAATAGTATAGAAAATGACACAAACCTGAGTTTTAATTCAGACACTCCTTCTGTGTCACTTTAAGCAGTGCAATTAATTGTGCCAATGCTGAGTTTCCAAATATTAGAATGAGTATAATGATATCCATTTTGCTTAGCTCAGTTACTTATGGAACAAGAAGCCAGTTTAATAAATTCCAACATTCTATGTGGAAGTGAAAGTGCTTTAAAAAATATTGCAAATGGGAAAATATCTAGCACAATTAAAATTATTTTTAACACTTGCTAAGACATCAGCAGCACATTTACCAAGGATGAAGAGTATAGATACTGCCTGATCTTAATTATTGTATAGAATAATCTGTCTCAGCATTGATTTGGTGTTTAGAATAAGGACTTGAGTCAGAATAATTGAAATTGAAGTGGGAAGAGAGTAATGTGACTGAACCAAGATATTTTGTTAGCCTTGACTAAGTGTATAAAGTAAAGAAAAAAAGAATCAAAATGCACACTTTCCCTGTGCTTGGTGGGGGAGGCAGTATTTTGAGTGCATCGTTAACCAAGGTGAGATGGACAGAAGGAGAAGACAATTGAGAATGAAGTGTGGTGTGACAAATGGCTATTTCAGATGATGGTAGGGATAGCAATGAAGTATGACTCTTTGAGAGTTCATATAGAAAGCATGCCTGAAGCATTAAAACAGCTCAGATCTCAAAGTATGAATCTGGCAATCAGGTCTATAAATGCTGAAGTTGTTTTTTAAACTAAGTAGAATTATTAAGTAAGGAGTGTAAGAAAAAGGAGGAAATACGGCTGGCCACAGATTCAAAGACAAGGGAATTAGAGGAAAAAGAAAAAAAAAAGACATTAGAAAAAGCCCTAAATGACCTTGAAATGGTTGGATAAGATCCAGGAGAAAAGAATTTCAAAGTGATGAAGTTAATCGAAAGTATAAAACCTCAAAATAGTGTAAAGCTACTCAGAATTAGCCTATGATTAAATAAAAATTTCATGGTGAGAAGAAACCTGGTAACAGAATTTATTTAACTGAATTGAAGATGATTATGTTACCAAATATAATTATTTCAATAAGATACTTAAATAAGAGTCTTTCAAATAAAGAATGATGATAGTTCAAGTGTCATTGAAGAGCTTTCAATATTTAATGGGAAATTTAAATAACATCAAATTCCATTCCTAATTGATAATCAATTAAAAATAAATGAAAACTTTTATACTTTTTAAAGTATATTGTGAAGCATGTTATTTAAATAATATTTTTCCATTTTTTAAATTTTTATTAATATGAAAAGCAGATTTTATGCATTCCATTGGGTACAGTTCCAAGAAGAAAACCACACTTCTCTCATTCACCTGCTCCTCCTTTGTCACCCTCCTTCCATACCCCCTCTTCATCATCTTTTACAAGAATATAATTTTCATCTACTCTGTTCATAGTATTACTTTGTCACCAATCATAATATTAAACATAAAAAGTGGGAAGACCCCAGTTCCACAAAAGTGTAAACATGAGCTAACAATGACAGTCATCCCAAAGTGACCATTTCATGCCTATACATTTTTTGTATTCTATAGTAGCTGCCACATATCAGAGAGAACATGTGATATTTTTCTGTTTCAGAGTGGCTTATTTCAGTAAGCATAATGGTTTCCAGTTGCAGTTGAGTTGATGTTTAAGAGATAATCAGGGGCCAATGTTGTGGCACGGTGAGTTAAACCATCACTAGTCCTGGCTGTTCCACATCCCATTAAACTTCCTTCTAATGTGTCTGGGAAACCAATAGATGATAGCACAAGAATTTGGGTATTTGGGTCCAGGCCACCAATGTAGGAGACCAGAACAGAGTTATTTTCTCTTGGCTTTAGCCTGCCTGCCACAGAGCTGCCTTTAGTGGCCATTTTGGGAGTGAACCGGAGATGGATGATCTCCTTCTGTCTGTTTTTCTCTCCCTGTATTGCTGTCACTCTGCCAATTGAAAAATTAAATAGTTCTTTAGAAAGAGAGCTAATAAATACCTTTTCTCAATATTATATTTGTTTATCCAACATATGTTTATTACTCATTACCCTGCAATCATTTGTGTTTATTTACTATAACCTTGTTTCATAAAACACAATGGAGAGAAACAGACTAGAATGTAAACCAGTACATGTTTGTGAATTGTGCTAAGTGCTTTCAAGAAAGAACAGAAGGACTTGTTTCATATTGAGCCTGATAGCAAGGAAGGTCTTTATGAGAAGACGATATTGAAGGTCAGACCTCAAACATGAAGCAGATTTATTTGAAGGATGAGAAGTAGATTAAGCCAAATAGAAACATGCCCTCATTTAATCATGGAGCACAGTGCAATACAATGCAATATTCCTATGAGACAAGTTTATGTATCCATTAGAATAACCGTCTGTTGAAAGCCAAACACTTCAGCAAGTTTCATTATGCAAATAAGTGAAACTGTTTCTTCTCTCCTGTAATGGGGGGATATTCAGCCTAGTATCGATAATGATACCTATTTGCTGTCAGGTGCCCTCATTCTTGTCGTTTTGCAAAGCCATCCTGTGTATAGAGCTTCCATTCTTAAGAAACTGTAGACTGGTCCTGGATGGCCCCTGCATTACCAACAATCAGCTGCACATTCCAGGAGCTGAAAGGAAAGCAGGTGTGTCTTCTGGCTAACTCAGCACTATAAGTACTTGCCTGCAAGCCACACAGCTACTTCCACTTAGATCTGACAGAATTCTCCCCACTTCAGTTGCACAAGGAGAGCTGATGAATGTGGTTTTATAGCAGTGCACACTTGGTACCCTCTCTAGCTCTATGAATGTCTGCCTCTATCTTCTATCTATCTGTCTATCTATCTATCTATCTATCTATCTATCTATCTATCTAATCTATCTATCTATCTATCTATCTATCTCCCCTCTATGTCCCTATCCCCATCTCTATCCCATTCCCTATATCTATCGAAAAAGAAAAGAAGGGATAGTGGATAGGCGGTTGACTGTATTTATCATAATCTTGTTTTCCACTGCAGTGCAGAGCTTATATTAGGAAACCAGGGCTCAAGAAGGTTTGGTGATTTGTGGAAAGTTACTTTAAAAAGTAAACAGCAGTGTGTCATGCAGAAACTACTCCATACTCGTTTTGTATCTCTACTAAGCTAAACCATTATCCTAATACTGCTTCTCCATTTATGGTGGATTTCTACAGTATGTTCAATGATTTCTACAATTTACGCGGGACTTCTGCCTGGCTGGCCATTCTGATTCCTTAGCTCTCTGTTGGCACTATTATTCTTTTGCTTCTCTATGTAAACACACACACCCACACACGAGTGTGTGTGCATATGTACTTACGTATTTATGAACCTCAAAGGAAACAATACACTTGCTGACTTTGATATTAGAAAATTAGCACAGTTGTTATTACATATAAACATGGTTGTGCAAAATAGTGATTCAAAAAAGCATTTTAAACATTGGACAGCTGCCTGAGGATTAGAAAGATGGTGAGCTTTTGCACATGAGCTTGTGTTCCTCCTTTTTTCTGTATGCATTTCTTGAGCACCTATTATGTGTCTGACACTTTGCCTAGTTGCTTTTAAAAAATTCTTTATTATTTAAGGAATACAAACTTCATATACTTCGTATATACAAATTTAGAAATATAGTGATTCTTCCCACCCTATCTCCTTCCCACCCACACTCCCACCCTTCCTCCTCCTCCTCCCTCTCCCATTCTCATTTTTTACAAAGATCTATTTTCAGTTAACTTTATATTTGTAAGATTAACTAAAAATTAAGTAGAAGTTCAACAAATAGTATGACAAAAGAAACAAAAAAAAAAGACAAAAACAAACATCATACACTATAGCTATTTGAATGAAAAAAAAAAAAAAAAAACTACCCCGTTTACTGAAACCTAATTTTGTGATCGCGAGAGGTTTTAATTGAAAATTGTTTTTAAAGCTTTCTCTCTGGCATCCAGTCACACTTTCACATTACCCGAGTGCTTTTCTAGACCCAGCTCTTGCCTGACTGTTTATCACTGACACTGTGGGCAGCAGGTTAATTGTAATTGCACGGTCACCTGGACTGTCCTATAATTTGAAGTGGAGTCCCTCTCCTGTGGCAGGCTCAGCAGTATATTATTTCCAGGCATTAATGCCAGGATGTTCTTTAAATTGGCTATGGAGCTGTGGAAGAAGTGATTTACGTGCTCGATTTCGTGCGCTCCTCTTGCTGTCCGCTTCAGGCCACTTTCCTAGTAATAGCAGAATGTGAACAGAATTAAAATTCAGATGTAACTAAAGATGGAAAAATAATGTGAAACAAAAGGAAATCAAAGTAATGGCTGTTCTGCATATCTGTGACAGGTATGTAGTATGCCAGTCACTGGACATATTAAACCCATTATTTCCCTGTTGGGAATTCCTCAATTAAGCATTAAAACATGGATTTTAATGAATGAGTGCCTGCACAGACGTCATTCATTACAGATTTCAAATACTTGTTTTTTTTCTTCTTAAGGACAACAGGAGGCAGGAAGAGGTGACTTAATCACATTTCTTTAGTAGTATCCAAAATGCACTTCAGTGGAAACATGTGCTTTGATAAATGTATTGGTTTTGGCATTACAAAAATTAGCACCAAAATTAAAGCACATTAAGTTTCTATCTAATTTTGTAGTAATTGAGCTAAATTTGGTTGCTGCTCTTTCTTCTGTGGTGTTTTGGCTTATGGCACCTAATAGTTGATTGGCTTAGCTCATGCCTTTGTATAATTACATTTGCAAATATCTACAGAAGGCTTATTACAGCTCTCATTATGTAAGAAATAGCTTAGGGGAGACATGGTGTTTCCTCTCTTTTTTCTGGTCAGATTGTTTCCTTTCAAGCTGATCGTATCTTATACGTTCATCAATGCAATGAAGTGAATGAGCCTGTTAATGTTAAACACATGAACATAGATTTATTTTCCTAAACATTTTAAAAATAAGAGTGCTTATAACTTTACTTCCTAGTGATTCTAGTCCTTGCAGGATTACTGCTCTCAGATTTTTATACCAAACCATAGAGATTATTGATTGAAAATAGAGATGAGAAATGCTCAAGATTTTTATGCTATTTTTTATTATAAAAAATAAAAATGGAGACTATTCATTTTATCCTGTCCATAAACCTCTCCAAGTATAAAAAGTTTTGAAGTTAGATTTCTGTGTATTTATGTTTCTGTCTCTCCCTCCCTCCTGCTCTTTTCTGTGTGTGTCTCCAATCCAGTGTATACCACTTTGTTGATTCCACAATATTTACCTAGTAGGCAAAGATTCTATTTGTAATTTAAACTGTTTTCTCAACAATATTTGTCATAATTTATCTTTGTGTTAAACATAAGTCTAATGAATTTAATTGCAATGTAGTATACCACTGCTCATTATTTCTAGTTTTGTCCCTATTCCAAGTAATAACAGAATAACCATCTTACTACATGGCTTGTGACATACATGTGAGTGTCTATCTAGCAAGTATACATAAAGGTGGAATTTAGACAGATACTGCCCAATTTCTTTCCAAAGCTCATATCCTTGTCACAATGTACAAACTCTCTTCTTGTCATTTTTCATGCATCTCTCAGTAATATCAGTATTTTAAATGGCTTTTAGTGTGATATCTTTGAAATGTAACTACAATGTACACTTCCCAAAGTAGAAGTAAAATTGTTAATTTTATCTTTTTTTCTTTTCTATGATACTTTTCCTAATTATTTGTAAATTTGTCATTTGAAGCAGCTGAATTTTTTTCTTGTTGAAGATAAAGAATCAGTTAAATAGAAGGAAATGAGAGTGTTCCTTCAGGTCCTAAGAAGGTGGGTTGATACTCCAGTCATGGGTATGGATAGTGATATGGTATATGGATAGTGATCTTGTCCTCATGTAAAGTGTGGCTTTTGTGGCATTTTGGTGTCCTCAAATTGATGTCAGAGACCAGGCTAATTTTGTAGTCTTGACTAACAGTGAGGTATTGTGAGAATATATTCTAACAGACATAGAAATTTAACCAAGGAGAGAGAGATGCCTTACAATTAACTTTCTTCATGTTAGACTCTAGTACTCCATATCTATAGGATGAAATCTTTCATAGAACCCAGGAAATAAAATTATTTTGAGAGCAGTATAATTCAGTGAAATAGAGTTAGAATTACAGTAAATACCTTGTGTTGCTGTTTTTGCTTCTTTTACAGTTTAATTAGAAAGAGCACTCACCCTGAACTGGTTGAGGTTGGCTATTCTGTGCTGTGTGTACTTGGCACTTAGCATACTCACAGTGTATACTGTGTATCCTGGAATGTCTGGTAAAGTTACTGTTCTCTCACAGTAGATGCATGTCATTCTCAAACCATCCCATTTATCAGACAACCATCATACCTGATAAATGAAAAATGATTCCACCTGTAATGAATGGACTACCTAATGTGCCAGGTATTGAGCTAGATTGACATGGTGAACTTTAACTTTACAGTGAGAGAGTATTATTATTGCTCTTGGTATACAAAAACTGAAATTCAGACAGGGTGGTTTGCCCAAGTAACTGGGCAGAGTCAGTTAAAGAAGTCTTCTCTTCTCAACAGTGTGTAAGATAGGAGTCAGCTCTGTGCAGTGTCTGCCAGAAAGAGAGCAGATTCTGAAAAGTCTCTTGGTGCTTGTTTGAAGGCAAGAAATGGGGAAATTTGATAAGGTGTAACTTTGATTATTCTTATATCACTCCTAGATTGGTATATTTCCAGTTTATTCATCCCAGTGGACTTCTCTTTGAGAAACTGATGAGTTTGTATGTTTTTAGTAAGGTCCTTGTTCCGTTATTTCTTTATGTTTTTTATTGGAGAAAGACGGTACTTTAAATGTGAACACTTTAAGGCAGAAATCACTGCTCTTTAGGGTATAGTAAATAGGTTTTCAATGGTTCCAACGAGTGTAGTAGGTTACCTAAATGGCCCACAGATGTGTATCTGTGAAGTTTAAGACCAAGAAGAGATTCATAGCAAACAGATTGATAACTAGTTGTAGACAGGAGAAAAAATATATTGTATGAAAACGTTCCAGCCTAACATGTGAAGAGCTCTATATTAGGCTCATGAAAAGATTTAAATCTGTAGTTGTGATTCATACTAGCATTTCACATCTCTGGGACCCAAATACAAAAGAATCGTGAATGAATGAAATTGCATTGTTTCTCATTCAAAGAATTTAAAATAAAACATTATATTTCATGCCAAATCCAACATCATTTATACTGATATTCTGAGAGATATCTAGTTAATAGTCATTTAGCAGCTGGAAAATTGAATGACTCTAAAATTTAAAGTATCTTCTACTTCATCAAGTGTAGGTTTTCCTTAAGGCACAGGATGCATACAGAGGATTATACATGAAACTCAGGAAATGACAGAGGATATAATATATTTCTAAAAGAGGTAATTATAACTGACACAAGGAGATGTGATTTTTAGATGACACATACATATATGGTGTATAGCAGACCTTTTTTTTTAGGGTTGAATTTTTGTGACCACAAAATTCAGGAATCCCTCTTGTGAATTGCAGGACCAGCTAATAGATCTCTTATATGTCCCTACTTTTAAAGTGTTTCAGCAACTGTCAATAAACTCTTTCTCACGGGAAGTTATTGATGTGAATACTCAAAAATCTTCTTCATTTTGGTTGATGTTACCAGTTTTTTTCAAAATTATTAAATCAACAGAAATGCATAGCAAATATGCAATCATGAAGTAGGCCACATATGCACTAACAAATATTTAACTACAGGTTATTTTATTTTACTTTATTTTCTAATTTGAGTCATATTTCATTCTTTCTAAACAGATATGTTGGAATACTTGTAACATAGTTCTGTTCATATAAGAGCTTATATTTTGGAGAGAGAAAATATGGATGCACATAATAAAGATCTGAGATGTACAATTTGGGACACGCTCAATTGGACTTGCCCAAACAGTAGAGTTAGAAATGTGTCGGGGGATTACAATTATCCCATCAAGGTGTCATGTACCAATGCCATCACACTAGTCAAAGTGATCATTTTCAGTTAACAATTGATCATAATGAAAGGAATAAGAGTCAAAGGGATCACACAAAAACGAATAGTGTCTGCTAATACTAACTGATAGAATTAAAAATGAGAGAAAGATCCAACATGGGAAGCAGGATACACAGCAGACTCATAGAATGGCAGATGCCCTTAAGAGCACTCTGGCCTCAGAATCAGCCCTTAAGGCAGTCAGATCTGGCTCAAGAGCCCATGAGAGTATTTTAGGCATGGAAAGCCAAGACACTCTGGCAAAAAACAAAAAACAACAAAAGAAAACCTAAATGAAAGATCTCTGTGAGTGAGATCCCAGTGCAAAGAACGGACTATCAGAGAAGGAGGTGCCTTTCTCTAAAGGGAGGAGAGAGCTTCCACTTTGACTATGACCTTGTCTAAATAAGATTGGAGTTGGTGAACTCAAAAGGCTTCCATAGCCTTGGCAACTCATGACAAGGGCCTAGGGAGATTACTGATGCCATAAACAAGAGTGTCAAATTGTTAAGTCAACAACAGGAGTCACTGTGTACTTATTCCTCATGTGGGATCTCTGTCCTTAATGTGTTGTCCAATGTGAATTAATGCTATAACTAGTACTCAAACAGTATTTTTCACTTTGTGTTTCTATGTGGGTGCAAACTGTTGAAATCTTTACTTAATATATATTAAATTGATCTTCTGTATATAAAGATAATTGAAAATGAATCTTGATGTGAATGTAATGGGAGAGGGATCAGGAGATGGGAGGGTTGCAGGTGGGAGGGAAGTTATGGGGGGGAAAAGCCACTGTAATCCAGAAGCTGTACTTTGGAAAATTATATTTATTAAATAAAAATTTTAAAAAACAAATAAAAATATCTGTATAACATGATAAATGGCATATAAATGTACAAATAAAAATTGCATAGAAATGCATGCTTTTAGAATATAGAGCTGTAAGACAACAGTGAATCCTATTGCATTTTAGAAATGTGGAAAAAATGCATCCATATACCTATTTATTTCTGAGTGGGTAGGCGAACCCCAGTCTGCTTTTCACATTCTAGTCTGTTCTTAGAGCCCTTCTTCCTTTATTCAATCACTTCATAATATTTTATGATTTGAAAACTTTACATACACACATACATATATATATATATAATTTTTCTAATCTCTCTGTAAAAAAATCATTTCTGTGGCTTTATTATGTGATTACTGTGACCAATTTAAAATATAGTGAAAGAGGGGTTTGCATTGTGGCTTAGCTGAGAGAGTGCTAAAATTTATATGGAAACAAAAAAAGATCCCCAGTATCTAAAACAGTCTTAAAAAACAAAATTGAAGCTCAAGGCATCACAAGACCAGATTTCAAAACATACGACAAGGCAGTTGTAATCAAAACAGCTGGTACTGGCACAAAAAGAGACATGTAGACCAATGGAATATGAACCCCAGAAATTAATGAACGGTACTACAACTAATTTTTGACAAAAAGCTGAAATCAGTCCCAGAATAAAGTATGGCCTTTTCAAAAAATGGTGCTAGGTGTAAATTGGATCTACACATGCAGAAATATGAAACAGGATCCTCATACACCTTGGACTCACTGTATTCCTATGTTTGCATTTATGAAAAAGCATGAGGCATTTATACCTTATATAAAAATGTTTCTTGGAAAGAAAAAACATCAAATCAAAATGAATCAAGGGGTTCAGTCTATAACGTGATATCATCAAATTACTGTATAAAAACTTAGGGTGAATTCTATAAGACATTGGCATAGGTAAGGACTTCTTGGAAAAAAAAAAAAACAGAAGCACAGGCAATAAAAGCAAAAATAAAAATGGGATTACATAAAGCTAAGGTTCTGCACTGCAATGGAAACACTCCACAAAGAGGCAACTGACAGAACGGAAGAAACTATTTGCAAGCTATGCAGCTGATAAAAGGTTAATACCCAGCATCTATAAAGAACAACAACAACAACAACAACAACAAAACAACAAAAGAAACAATCCAGTTAAGAAATGGGCAAAGACATGGGCAGGGGTTTTTCAAAGGTGGACATACAAATGGCCAACAGATAAATGAGATTGTGCAGGATAACTAGACAGCAAGGAAATACAAATGAAAACCATGATGGGCCGGCACCTTGACTCACTTGGCTAATCCTCCGCCTGCGGCGCCTACATCCCAGCTTCTAGTCCCGGTTGGGGCGCCAGATTCTGTCCCGGTTGCTCCTCTTCCAGTCCAGCTCTCTGCTGTGGCCCGGGAGTGCAGTGGAGAATGGCCCAAGTGCTTGGGCCCTGCACCCACATGGGAGACCAGGAGAAGCACCTGGCTCCTGGCTTTGGATCAGCGCAGCGTGCCAGCCGTAGCGGCTACTTGGGGGGTGAACCAACGGAATAAGGAAGACCTTTCTCTCTCTCTCTCTCACTAACTCTGCCTGTCAAAAAAAATTTAAAAAATACAAAAAAATAAAAAAAGAAAACCATGATGAGATTTTAGCTCACCCCTGTTAGAATGACTATCATCCAGAAATCAAAAAATAAGAATTGCTGGTGAGGGTGTGGTTAAAAAGGTACCTTAATACACTGTTGGTGGGATTGTAATCTCGAACAAACATTATGGAAGATAGTATAGAGATTCCTTAGAAACTTTAAAATAGATCTAGCGTTATCACCCAGCCATTCATCTTTTGGAAATTTATCTGAAGAAATTGAAGTCGACATATGAAAATGTTGTTTGTATCCCCATATTTATTGAAGGTTGGTTCACAATAGGTAAAATATAAGATCTACCAGATGTACGTCAACTGATGAATGGATAAGGAAAATATGGTACGTGTACACTATGAAAAACTACTCATCCATAAAAAAGAAAAAATCCTGCCTTTTGCAACAAAATGGATGCAACTGGAAAACATTATGCTTAGTGAAATAAATCAGTTCCCAAAAGACAGATATCATATGTTTCTCTGATATGTAGTAGTTAATATAGAATACAAAAAATGTGTATTAACAAGGCAGACAACTTGTGATTTGATTGTAGTTTCAGCCCTTGTTTATACTCCTATGGTCTTTCTACTTTTTAACTTCTTCAATATTATGGTTAGTGGTGCATTAAGCCTGTAATTATAGAGTGGACTAAAATTATGTATTTGTGAAAGTATTAAAAGAGAAATGAAAGAGGAGGATTGAGGGAAGAAGAGTGAGGGAGGACATAACAGTTATCTTCTTAATGTTTTATCTATAAAATACATGAAATCTATTTTCTTTATATTAATAAAAGATTTTAAAAAAGAAAGTGAAGCACCCAGAAGTCTCCTTATCTTTGTGTGAATTTGAAGTTGGACTCCTTTGAAACCAAGATCTTGTCTTTAGGTTTCATTTGTGTTCAGATTTGTGAATAATTTTATTTATACAGGAGGAGCTAGAAACAACTGAAAAAAATCAGGAGGAGTCTAAAAATAAATGAATACTATTTGGAACATACCTTTTAAAAATTGAAACAAAGCAATTGTACATATTTGGAACATATTTGTTATTATCTATGTGAAGACTGTTTTCTGTGTTGTGAGTTCTTGTTTTCTTATGCTAGAATGATTTCATAAAGAAAAATATTGTAGAACACCATATTTGTGAATTCAATTGAAACCTGTTTTTCTATTTGCATACTTGGTTAAAATTTTTTTGTTGTTGTATAGAAAAATAACTTTATATCTTCCAGAATTTTTTAACCCAGGTATTTATTCATACACAGATTACAAATGCCAACTGCCAAGGAACTGTAGGAAAGTTAACCCTTTATAGTATCCCCTCTATTACTATATAGCAAAGAAAGACACAAAATCTGTTCTGGTTTGTAGCTTCAAATCCCAAGCAATTATTATACATGACAAACTGAAGAACAAATACAAAGAATGCAAAGTTGTTTTATGCAATATTTATTACTTTTACAACCTTCTGGCAATATATAGTATAACATATAATAAATACTATACTCTATACCTAATGTTATTTAAATAGTGTAACCACTGATTCTATGAGATGGGTAATAAAAATGAAGAAAACAGAGCATGAACTCAATTAAATGTACTAACTGACCCTAAGTTAGCAACTACTTGATGATGCTTTTCCTTTAAACGTTTGGCTTTTTGTTGATTTTATTTATTTGAAAGCAGAAAGAGAGAGAGAAAAAGAGAAAGAGAAATATCTTCCATCCTCTGGTTCACTCCCCAGAAGTCAGCAATGAACAGGGCTGATGCAGGAAGCCAGGAACTTCATCCAGGTCTCCCTCATGGGTGGCAGGAGCTGAAGAACTTGGGCCATCTTTCCCAGGCGCATTATCAGGGAGCTGCATTGGAGGCGTAGCAGCCAGGACTTGAACCTGCACACCTACGGGTTGCTGGAGCTGCAGCTTACCCTGCACTGCAGAGCTGGCCCCTTTTTGTTATTGATTATGCATTTTTGACTCCCTTGAAACACTTTCGATTCTCCTGGTCTCTCTTATAGTGAGTTAGTGGTTTACAATAAAATGTGCAATATGATGCCAACTCAGACTATTGCAAAAGTGATATTGAATCATTTTAAGCACAGTGAATTGAATGAACAGGAAATACAAGTGAACAGTTCATGAAGGACAGATCACATATGAATGCCCAACCTTATGGATGGATGACGGTTATGTGATATGGACAGCTGTAAGTCAATCGTGAACTTCCCAGGTGCTCTGCTGTTTTTATTACGTAACCGAATATCTGCATCATTTGTACATTGGTGTTGAGAAAGCAGAGTTCTCATGCAATGAGATGATGAACTCTGTGACATTTTAAACTTCTTGTTTTCAACTAATCACTGAACTCAGACCAAACCAAGGCTTTTCAAAAAGTTCATTTAAAGTGGTATATTATGCAAAACTGTGCGTAAATTTCAAAATTTTTAATAATGTTACCTCTCAATTTTTGCTGTGAACTTTTTGAAATGCACTTGTGTATTATTTAACAATCAGCTTGAAAATATCAGTCCTGTAGATTATGAGTTGGATGACAGGTTAGGTTTGGAGAAGAATCAACATTGATTTTTAAATTATATTTGAATGTGAAGAAGCCTTTCTACTTGCCAATATGAAAGACAGATAAAAATGATGAGAAAAGTGTGAGAGAATGTCATGTTTGAGTAAGTCAGATACACCTGCTAAAAAAATGTGTATTCATATGGTTCATGGACAATGACCAACTACCTTGATTAATCCTGCAGAAGCAGAAAGCCTCAGTCTCTCATGTTCTCAAAGTGCTGGGACACAAAGGGTTCAGTGCCTCCTGGGAAGATGCAGTACAAGTGCAGGTGCTCAGATACGCCTCCAACTCCAGCACTCCTGGGATGTTTAGTCAGTTACTAGATCTTAGACCTCTTCCCATTGGTTTGAGTTCCAAAGATGTGTTTCAAAGAGTTATAACTACTTGTTAACTAAAATGAGAGTTTAGATGGATTATGAAATTTAAATGAAGGGAAACATTAGGCTGAATAATGATTTTCAGAATCAGAACCTCACCGTTCCAGCTCTGGCAGCTCTCAGTATGGACACTTAGACATTGGGCTGAACAGCTTGCTGCAGATGGGTACTTTGTGGTATATTTATGCAGAGCAATAGGAAATGGATTTGTCAAGGTGGGAACAGGAGCTGGGTTACACAGCGAAGCAAAAGGGAAATGCTTGCTGTTGCTGTCTTAGAGGGCAGACTTCACCAACACTGACTCTCAGATGATTAGGATCAGAATAGTTTAGGTTTGGCATTTCTAAGATGCTTACTTCACCAACTTAGCTTTCTTTAATTTTGACACACACAAAATTGAAAAAAGTAAATGTTGAAAGAAAATAGAGCAGGGACCAGAGTATGAAACAGAATGTTTCCATATTGCTTCTATTCTCAGAAACACCTGAAACATACCTCCTCTTCAGGAGCTTTCTCAGTGACCCTATTTAAAGGGTTTACCAGTGCATTTCCTGTACCATTGTACAGCTAACATGGGAAAACAATGATCAGGCTCATCTGTGTAGAGCAAACTCAGAAGTTTAAACCAGCCTTTTATTTATCTTATAATCTAAGATGTTGGATCCATTTTACACTGCCAAATTTGTTATAGGAAAGATGAAATAAAGGACAACAAAAATATGGAAATTCGAAACAGATGTGAATTTTCCTTTTCTTACATAATAACCAGTATTTCTATGATGGCGAACAAATCCAAACATCAAATTTGAAATATCACAGCTCTTCAAAGGCAAAATGTGGTCTTCTTTCAATTAGATTAGTTGTTTCTGGAAGCCTCAAGGACATTGAAATCTGAGGATATTCAAGTCCTTCATATAAAATGGTGTAATATTTATGTATAACCTATGCACATTCTCCCAGTTACTTTAAAACCTATCTAGATCATAATACTTAGTACAGAGTAAATGATGTATACATACTGCTTTGTTTAGGGAATAATAGCAAGGAAAAAAAAAGTTTGTTCCAGAATCATCATAGACAATTTCCCTCCCCAAATATTTTCCATTCTTGCTTGGTTGAATCCATGGATATGGAATCCGCAAAACCCAGAGGGCCAACTGTAATTCAGTGTTTTGAATTGGACTAATTGAAATGCCATATGTATCCTTTTGTCTTATTTGTAACACTGGAAATTCATTGTTAGTTAAATTTGTAACAGGGTGTTACTTTTATAAAAAGTCAGTAATTCACTGTTTTGTGTTTGGTTACAAGTCTTATTTAAAAAATTATTTATGGCCAGGCCATGGCTCAATAGGCTAATCCTCCGTCTGCGGCGCCGGCACCCCAGGTTCTAGTCCCGGTCGGGGAGCCAGATTCTGTCCCGGTTGCCCCTCTTCCAGTCCAGCTCTATGCTGTGGCCCTGGAGTGCAGTGGAGGATGGCCCAAGTGCTTGGGCCCTCACCCCATGGGAGACCAGGAGAAGCACCTGGCTCTGGGCTTCGGATCAGTGTGGTGCGCTGGCCACAGCGGCCATTGGGGAGTGAACCAATGGAAAAGGAAGACCTTTCTCTGTTTCTCTCTCTCACTGTCCACTCTGCCTATCAAAAAAATTATTTACTTATTTTTACTTACTGTATTCATTTGAAAGGCAGAGAGATAGAGAGATATCATTCTGCTGATTCAGTCCTCACATACTTCAACAGCTAGGGTTGGGCCAGCCTGAAGCCAGCAGCTAAGAACTTAATCTGGTTTTGGTTGAGATACAACTATTTGAACCATCACCTGCTGAATCCCAGGATCTGTGTTAGCAGGACTCTAGACATGGTGATATGAGATATATTCATCGTAAGTGGCATCTTATCTGCTGCACCAGATACCTGCCTTACGAATACTCTCATTTTGAGAATAACTGCTTTAATGTATATTTAATGTATCTAATACTAATAGCAGAAATGATGAGTGACCTTAAATGCTATGGATTTAAACTTTAAGTATTTAAACTTTGAAAGAACTTTCTATTCACAATAGCTAAGATATGGAATCAACCTAGGTTTCTATCAACTGAAGACTGGATAACGAAATTATGGTAAATATATTATATATAATATGGAATAATATTCAGCTGTAAAAAAAAACAATGAAATCCTGCCTTTTGCAATAAAATGTGTATAACTGGAAAGCATTATACTTAGTGAGATAAGCCAGTTCCAAAGAGACAAAGACTGTATGTTTTCCCTGATCTGTGTTAACTAATGGAGTATCAAAAATGTAGTGTACAGGACTGAAATTGACATTTTGAGATTTGATGATTATTTATAGCCCTTGTCTCTACTGTTGAAGTGCAATGTTTTCCTCTTACTAGTTGTTGAGCTTTTTACTTAGTGAAGGATTAATCTTCTGAGTATCTGAAAATAGATATTCGCAAAAATTAAGAGTGGGAATGAGAGGGGAAGGAAGAGAACAGGTGGGAGGGTAGGGTGGGAAGTATCACAGTGTTCCTAAATCTGTATATATGAAATACATGAAACTGGCTTATCTTAAAATAAAATTAAGAACAGAAAAAACTTCCTGGATAAGTCTGTATTTCTGTCTTTTTGCAAGTACTGTGTTATAGCTTTTTTGTGAATAAATATGGGGTACAGAGAAATCAGTTTTTTTCAACATGAAAAGTGATGCACGTTAATTTTTTTAAATTACCAAAGTAATGAAAATAAGAAGGGCTAAAAAGTCAATAGAAGATTAGAGGTGAGAACTAAGAAAAAAATTCAATAATCCAGAATAAGAAAGAAGGAATAAAGAACAAAGAAACAGAGGCTGAAAAGATAGATAATATAAGAGTAGACTTAAATATAACTATATCCGCAACTGTTAAGTGTTACTTGGCTTGTCTCCATAATTAAGGAATACTTATCATTATAATCAATCAAAAATAAAACTATTCTGAACAAAGATTGCTGGCAATACAGGAATATTAAACAAATGAATAATATCTATTATATTTTAGAGAAACACATTTTAAATATAAAGACACAGTTTGAAAATGAAAGGATGAATAAAGATATAACATTTAAACCAGATGTATAAGAAGGCTACAGTGGCTATAATTAATATTTAATAAAATTAGATTATCAATAAGAAGTGTTCAAAGGGGACTATTTGAAACTGATAAAGTCATTAACTCCTCAGAATGACATAGTCATACATATGCATATTCTATGTATCTGAAATAAAGTTTGATCAAATTAATAGAGGGATAGATAAATCTGCAATCACAGTGGGAGAAAATTAACATACTTTCTAAGCAGTTAATAGAACAAGTAGATAGAAAATCAATACAAATTTAGAAGACTTGAACAACACTAAGAACCAACTGAGCATAATTGATTTCTGTAGACTATCATACTAACAGCAGGAAAATGCACACTCTGTAAGGGCAGACCAAGGTAAACCACAAACTATGCTATATAATAAATCTCAGTGAGTTTTAAAAGGTTGAAGTTTTACTTAATATCTTCAGACCACAATGTGATTAACTTTGACTTCAGTACTAGCCCTTTATTCAGTATTTTACTGAATTTTTAAGCCACTGTGATAAGGCAAGAAAGAGAGAAATAAAGACAAACAATATGAAAGGAAGAAGATAATTGTCTTTTTATAGATAATATGTTACAGAATATGTAAAACAACTGCTGAAATTCATAATTGATTTAACAAATTGAAATCAATTGGATGTGTGTGTGTGTGTGTGTGAGAGAGAGAGAGAGAGAGAGAGAGAGAGAGAGAGAGAGGGAAGGAGGGAGGGAGGGAGAGAAAGTGAAAGAGAGATAATAATTTGTTCATTTGATTATAGAGAGGAAGCCCCATGCTCTGTCTGCAAGCTGAGAACCAGGACCCTTGGTGGTATAATTAAGTCCAAGTCTGAAGTTCCAAGAACCAGGAGCTCTAAGGTATAAGGGCAGGAGAACATAGATGTGCCTCTTCAAGAAAAGAGAATGAATTTGTCCTTCCTCTTACTTTTGTTATGTTTGAATTGAAGGATGCTGATCCACTTTGGTTAAGGGACTTCTTTATTTAGTCCCCTAATTCAAGTGCTAATTTCTTCTGGAAACAGACTCAGAAACATGCTTAGAGATTTTATGAACTATCTGAGCTATCTGTTGATGTGTTTTAAGCCACTGTTGCAATCACTGAATACCACAGATTTATTTATAAAGTAATCCTTTCTTTATCCTGAGCAGACAGTTGGCCTGGTAGTTAAGAAGCCAACATCTGGTATCAGAGCGTCTGGGTTGAGTCTTGGCTCCTGCTTCAGATTCCAGCTTCCTGCTAGTGCACATCCTGGGAAGGCAGCAAGTGATTGCTCAGGTAGTTGGGTCCTTCTACCCACGTGGGAGACAAAGATTGAGTTTCTGGGCTCCTGGCTTCAACTTGGCCAAGCCCTGGCAATTGTGGATATTTTTGGAATGAACCAGTGGATGGTGGAGTGCTTGTTCACTCTCTCTCCCTCCAGTCTGCAACCCTGTCTCTGGGCCAATTTTAAAAAATGGTAAGAAGAATCATTCATTAAGCTTACTGTTCTAGAGGTCGAAGGTTGAGGGGCTACATCTGATGAGGTCCTTCCTGCGGGGTCATGTCATGGGAAGGTATCACATGGTGAGATACAGCATCTAGCTCAGGTCTCTCCTGCTCTTACAAACCTGTAGTTCTGTTGGATCGCAATCACATCATCTTTATGTTTCCTGTAACTGTAATTATCTCACAGGTTCCACCTTCAAACACCATAGCATGATTAAAGCGGTACCCTCTTAATACTTTACAGTGGGGATTAAGTTTCAACTGGTAGCCAGACAAGAAGAACAGTATGGATGTGAGCAGCTCCAATAGATTAAGCAATTTCCATGCAAGCCAACACTAGACTCCTTTGTTTCCCAGAAAGGGCTCCTCAGGGAGGTATCTTGTAAGGGTGGGATGTAATGCAACTTGGCCACTCTTTTCCAAGCAGGTGGAAAGCATTGCTCTGGCTCTTGTCCTTGGCAGTGGGCTCAGGGAGCTAAGATGTGGCTTCTCCCCACCCACAGCTGGTATTTCTGCTGCATCTTTATGCATGGTGGTTCGCTTTGACTTTAGTCTGAGCTTACTGTAGCCTCAGGTGATTATTCCCCCGTCTGCCTCCAGGAAGGAAGAATGTTACTGCCTTAATGGAAAATGAAGATGAAATAATGCTCAAGATCTTTCAAATAAAGTATTCCCTATACTGAGAAAAAAAAAAAAGACAAGTTGACAAATAAAAGTCCTTGTCACAAACTTGCAATATGAGGATAATGTACAAATGAAGATTGTTTCTATTAGCTGCTGCAAATGTTTGGATATGAAAATTTTAGCAGTTCAAATGATAATCTCACAAGAAAACATAAAACATTGAGGTGTAAAGTTAACAAAGGTCTATATGATCTCACCATTCCTGGAAATCATAGAATATTATTGAGAGATAAAATTGATGGAGAGAAATAATCTTGTAATCTTGTTAATACATTGGTGGAGTCACATTAAGATACTTGGGCTCCTGAAGTTTATCTATAGAGACAAGGCAATCTCAGTTAAAAATTTAGTCCACTTTATTTTTAGAATTGACAAGCTGGTTAATTCACAAGGAATTATAAATGAACTTGAGGAGACAGAGTACTTTTTTAAAAATGTAAGAACAATGTAAGGAGGATTTATACTACCTGATTTCAAAATTCTCATACAGTGAATATTAAGTGAGAGTGGTACAATGAAAGGATACACACATAATAGAGCACAAAATAAACTCCCACACCTGGGGCATTTTATTTCCGTGGTGTGGGCTTGGTTATACTGTCTGTTCACCCATATTGGCAGAAAAAGTTGAGGCATATGAGTCAGAAATAGGTTCTGGGCAGGTGGGGCTATGGGGATTAGCATGAGAGGTCTTCAGAAAGATCATAGGAAATGCATATTATGAAAATAGACTGTACATTCATTTCAAAATTTTATACACCATTTTTCTAATGAATTTCTTTAATGTACTCTGCTATAAGATTTCTTGGAACTGCTTCTGTTTTCCAGAGAAATGAGAACCTCTGCTAAGAGAACAAATAAAACTGAGGGGCAGGGTAGTATGAAATAGCTGCCTGGTTTGGAAAGGAAAGTGAAATTGCATGGAATTATGTCCTAGAATATCGTTAAAGGTCCAATTGAAGTTGATTACCTTAAATGGAAAATACAGTTTTTCAGCATGGCTTTGTATCCCTTACACAGCTGTAGTCAAGCACATGATCAAGTGAAAGATTGATTAGGTTGCGTTGAGATGCTAACCAATAAAGTGATAAAAACAAGTAACGAATTTAGTAGTCTACTAATGATAGTGGAGTGGATTTTAGAAACTTATGGAGTCGGCACTAGAGGGAGTAAAGTGTGATTAAAAACAGGTGGAAGTGGAGGGTGAGATGTTTGAAACTGACATCATGAAGTCATAGCTATTGGTAATCACAAGGCTTGAATTGATTATAAAAATTGTTCTATTAGAGGAAATGTTGGCTGAGGCAGGTAAAATGGAATTGTCAAAAATGAGATCAAAGACTGCATGTTTTGTTGGGCACTTGTACACGGATATTCTAATTACCAAGCATCATTACAGGAAAAATGTTGAAAATCTTGATAAAAGTCGAGAGCTCAAATCCTCAGGGAATGGAAGGGAGGCTCAAGGAAATCGAATCTTTACAGAGTTTTATGGCGTGTGACTTGTGATGAGAATCAGAGGAAGGAAAATGATAGTTTTCTGATATTAATGCTGTTTAATAGTTGTTCCGAACTTCTGTGGTCAGAACGTCACATACTCGTTTTGATTACAAAGGTGCGGTTTTGTCAGGGCATTGTGTGAACAGATCATTTCTGTTGCACTCATCAACGGATGCAGCTCACATACTGGAGGCTGGAATACTGTGAAGATTCACTCGGGTAGAAGTTGTTTTTAGTTGTGGGATCGGATATTATTGGGGTTTTTAAGCTGGAACACCTACATGTAGCCATTTCATGTGACCACTGGGTTTTTCTACAGGTTACTGAGTCAATTCCAAGATTAAGTGTCACAAGAAGCTAACAGAGAAACTGTATTAATTTTTTTTATTTTTTAATTTTTTTGACAGGCAGAGTGGACAGTGACAGAGAGACAGAGAGAAAGGTCTTCCTTTGCCATTGGTTCACCCTTCAATGGCCGCTGCGGCCGCTGCGCTGCGGCCGGCGCACCGCGCTGATCCGATGGCAGGAGCCAGGTACTTATCCTGGTCTCCCATGCGGGTGCAGGGCCCAAGCACTTGGGCCATCCTCCACTGCACTCCCTGGCCACAGCAGAGAGCTGGCCTGGAAGAGGGGCAACCGGGACAGAATCCAGCGCCCTGACCGGGACTAGAACCTGGAGTGCTGGTGCCGCAAGGTGGAGGATTAGCCTCGTGAGCCGTGGCGCCGGCCTGTATTAGCTTTTAAACCTAGCAGTAAGATGCTTATCATCACTTCTCCTCTAATTATGTTCTGCTCAGATTCGAGGGGCAGGGACATAAATATACTTACTAATAATACTTCCAACATCATATCTGAAGAGGAGAGTATAGACTACAAGACTAGAGCTGCCATTGTAGAGAATATACTCTTCCACAGAGCAAGGGGAAGCCTTCACAGGTTGACCAGTAGGAGGGCATGAGAGAGGAATCATGTACCAGTGGACACAGTCATCAGGAGAAACCTGTGCATATTTAGAGAAAAAAGGTAAAGGGAATTTGAAAACAATTTGAAGGCAGAGAATTCACTTTATGATTTGAAGTAGATCAAGCATCGCCACTGTAAAATTACAGGAGTTACAGAATTGAGAGAGAGAAGATTAAAAAAAAAAAAAAGGACTATAAGTAATTATGTAGAGAAGACAGTTCAAGAAGGAAGGAATGGACTGGGAGGTCTAGAGTGATGATAGTGCAGTATGCTTACGACATGGCTGGCGTACAGCACACGATAAATAAATATGAAGTATTGAATTTTACAATGTAGATAAACATATTGTAGGGCCTCTGTTACCTTCAAAACACAAAAAGGTGAAAGACTTTTAAATGTTTAGAAGTCTTTGGAATTAGGAATAATTCTACTTTTATCTTTAAGCACTACACATCACCAAAGAATAATATATAAAGATAAAAACTTCCTACGATTTGTGCACTTAAGTAAATCAAAATCTGTCATGAATATTTAGTTGCTCCTCAAGAAGCACATTTGTAACTTCTTACTACTTAGATGAAGGCCCTTAAATGTGGGTTGAGCAAACACATATGACATAAATCACCAAAATAAGTTCTCCCAAATGTCATATTTTCTAACCACAAATTACTCCATTTGTCCAAACCACATAATAATTTGAGATTCCTTGTTTCTCTACAGATCCACAGCCAAATCTGCATGACATGCCTAATCATAGGACTAAAGACTTTTGGTTCTAGTAAACTCACACATCTGGTTTTGAAATTCGGTTATTTTTTTTCCAGAGTTTGCCAGCAGATTAACTTTTAAATGTCTGCATATAGAATAGATTTAGAAAAAGTTGGGTATATTGGTTTATGTTTTATGTTCACAGATTTAGCCTTAGAACAGTTTATACCAGATCTCACTGGAAAGATCAGACTTACTCTTAGTAAAGTGATCTCATAAGATGTTTAAATTCAAAAGAGGTGGCTGTTTCGAAATTCTTTGAAGTAGTTATAGCTTTCTGATATACCCAGAGGTTGGTGACAGTGAGTCTGGAATGGGTGATGTTAGTGAAGATTGTTGTGATATTTAAGGTGACATTAATAGTGGAAGAGGTGAAGTCTAAGAGAAAAAGCAATACTTTTGGTGGCATGTGATTCTATTACATCTATTTTTCTCTAAAAATGAATTATTATCCCTTTGAGAGCAGTTTAATGATATATTTGACAGAGCATAATATTAGAATGACAGACCAAAATTCTAGTCTCAAATTTCAGTATAACCTCAGATTATTTCATCTCCTTGTGTCTTGATTAAATAAGTAAAAGTCCTGAAATGACTGTTAGTCTGTATTTTCAGTTCTTTATGAGGTGTTGTGTTAAACTCTCACATTTCGTTAGCATGGTCCCTTCAATGGGGCAACAGCGGGCATGGGAGAGCTTACTGCTAGCTTCCTTTCCAAGCCAGTCCTCGTGGGTTGTATCAGGGACATGCCAGTCACATCCAAGGTCATTTCCGGTTCTGTATTCCCTTGATTGTGAGATTGAAATCTGTTTTGTATAGAAATCAACAGAATCTTAAGCACCTAAAACCCAATGGGGGCTGACATATTGATCATAAAATTCATCATTATTGTTTCAGATACCTACTGTTTATGTCTCACAAAGTTCTTGTGTATAGATATCCTGAAAAATCTACGCGTGGACTTCAAAGTTTTTGTGTGTCAAAGTAAATGTCTTCAAATTGCATTCTTTCTCAACTTTTTGGTATCCCTCCTGTGTGCATGTGGGTGTCCCTATTAAATCCTTACAGATTCTTCATGAGAGATGTACTATTATGGGGATAAAGGAACTTAGTATCCAGGTTGTAAAGTATCTTCTCAAGGGTCACACAGAGAAAGATGTACACGTTAATAAGACTTGAACTCAAGTGTGTGAGACCTCAAAGTATGTGGTCCTCTATAGCATGTGGACACACGGACTGAAAGAGCAGGCATTGTGGAGACCAGAGTAATGAGAAAAACAATAGTAAAAAAAAGGGGGGGGGTGGATCTTGCTAGTAACAGTCTGAGCTTATACACAGGATGCTCTTGGGATGCTCACCACGATTCTTAATCCTTGTTCGTGTTAATTGAAGGCAGACATGAGCTAATTATCTGAGTCTGTGCGGAGTGTTGTCCACCAGCTGAAGCTGGTGTCCTGCTGAATAAATATTGTGTCTTGTTAGTGTGGCTTCTGTCATTGCTGTCTGTCATGTGGTCACAAAACAGGGAGTATTCTGAGAAAAGGTGGCAAAATGACAGCCAGGAAATAACAATAGAAAAGGAGTAGTCTTTAAAATATAATTGAATTGGAGTTAGGATTATAACCTTGAAGTCTAAATTTCTATTTTACAAAATCAGGAACCTGCCTTCCAGTCATCCCTGATAGCAGCCTTTTGCTGTTACTGCTTGTCTGATGTTGGTTTTTCTCCCTTCTCTGGCTTTTGGAAGAAAATAAAAAAGTCAATTCTGGTTTTGAAATTGGGATCGCCAGATATAAAAGATGTAAAATAAACTGTAAAAATCAGTGAATGATTGTATAGTACTGATCATATTAAGAAAAGAATGAATAAGTTAACTAGCATTGATAAATAGAAATAATGTAATATCTAATGCTATGGGAAAAATGAGTATATTTGAGCATTTCCTTGGATGAAGCTTTTAGAGTAATCTAACGCAGTGCAGTTTTTATCAAGTTATTTTGGGTATGAATTTCCCATTCTGTGAATAAAGAATATGCCCTTAAATATTGACATCTGAAATTGTTTAATTTGAGACCCAGTAGGACACTTGCACACTGAAAATTAGGGGCAAATAGATGACTGCTTTTACCAAATGAGCTGCATTAGCCAGTTGCTTTTGCTAATTTACAGATTTTCAATTCAAAAGAGGAGCATTTCATAGATAGGGATTGAACATTTGTGAAATGACTTCATTCATTTTAATTCTCAGTGTACAATTTGGAGGAAACTGATTTAGAACAGACTGTATGGCCTCTGCATTCTCTGTCCTTCTTTCATTATATTTACATTCATGGCTACCAATATGCGATTTTCTGACATTCAAGTGGACTGTCATAAACATTCAGAGGGCATGTTTTTAACACAGCTTTTTGTATTTAAAGAAAATTATCGTTGCCAAACATTTGTTATTGTTTAACTGTATCTAGCTGTATATGCCTTTTAAAGAACTGCATTCTTAATGTTTTAATTAAACACAAATTATAAACAATCTGGGCAGTAATTCTCTAACTTGACCGAAGAATATTTCTTTTGTTTTAGTAGTTGCTTGAGATAAATATTGAATGAGATAATCTAATCACTATACTTATTCTACATATGGTTATTTATTTCAAAAGAGTAGACTTTAATTGTATACTTTCCATTTTGTCAAGGAGACTTAATTTTGTTATACAGACAGGATTGTCTTTTGAATCTATAAGGTAAGGCCAGTGGCACAAGGAGAAAACACTACTTTTGGGGTCGGCACTGTGGCACAGGGGCTTAACGCCCTGGCCCGAAGCGCCGGCATCCCATGTGGGTGCCAATTCCAGACCTGGGTGCTTCACTTCTGATCCAGCTCTCTGCTGTGGCCTGGGAAAGCAGTATAAGATGGCCCAAGTCCTTGGGCCCCTGCATCCTCATGGAAGACCTGGAAGAAGCTCCTGGCACCTGGCTTCCAATCGTCACAGCTCCGGCCGTTGTGGCCAACTGGGGAGTGAACCATCGGATGGAAGACCTCTCTCCTTTTGTCTCGACCTCTCTCACTCTCTGCCTCTCCTCTCTCTGTGTGACTCTGACTTTCAAATAAATAAATAATTTTTTAAAAAAGAGAAAACACTACTTCTTAGCTATCAAGGTCAAGATCCTAAGCCAGAATTTTCCGTTTATCCTACTTGTAAATGTTGCATTGTATATGCTTTTGTCCCATCCTGTGTATCATTACAAAAACAAAAGCAAAAAATTAACAAAAATCTATGCATGGATTTGAAATTTTTATTGCACTCAAACTTTTATTTCCATTGTCCACAGACTGTTTAACTCTGCCTCTCTCAGGGTGTGTGTGTGTGTGTGTGTGTGTGTATACACTTCACAATTTCATCATTTTATTTATGCACATATAAATGTATGTATCTGACACATTATACACACAGTGGATGTTATTGTTTTTTAAAGATGTATTTGTTTAAAAAGCAGTGTTACAGAGAGGCAGAAGCAGAGAGAGAGAGAGAGAAAGAGAGAGAGAGAGAGAGAAAGAGAGAGAGAATCTTCCATCAATATGTGGATCTGGGCCAATCCAAAGCCAGGACCCAGGAGCTTCTTCTGGGTCTCCCACGTGGGTGCAGGGGCTCAAGGACTTGTGCTGTCTTTTGCTGCTTTTCCAAGCACATTATCAGGGAGCTGGATTGGAAGTGGAGCAGCCAGGACTTGAACTGGTACTCATATGGGATGCCGGCACTGCAGGCAGCAGCTTTACCTGCTATGCCATGGTGCCAGCCCATGGATACTATTTTTTAAAGCTGTTGCTTTAATGTTCTTTTAATTGGATATATTTATATTAAATACCATTAAACAACTAGTGAAGGTGTACATATGTGCCATACAACATTTAAATCACAGACACCTATTGACTGAGTTATATTATATAAGACAGCCCAAGTCCTTGGGCCCCTGCACCCATGTGGGAGACCTGGAAGAAGCTCCTGGCTCCTGGCTTCAGATTGGCACAGCTCCATCCCTTGCAGCCATTTGGAGAGTGAACCAGGAGATGGAAGACCTCTCACTCTGCCTCTGCTTCTATCTCTGTGTAACTCCAACTTTCAAATAAATATTTAAAAAAAAATAGTAGCCTTGTTGCTTTCAGTCACTGAATCTCCTATCCTATTAGCCAACAAGCCTGAGTCTTTTTTTTTTTTTTTTTTTTTTTTTTTGACAGGCAGAGTTAGACAGTGAGAGAGATAGAGACAGAGAGAAAGGTCTTCCTTCCGTTGGTTCATCCCCCAGTGGCCGCTGCAGCCTGGTCTCACATGCAGGTACAGGGCCCAAGGACCTGGGCCATCCTCCACTGCCTTCCTGGCCCACAGCAGAGAAGGACTGGAAGGGTGGCAACCAGGACAGAATCCGGCACCCCAACCGGGACTAGAACCTGGGGTGCCTGCGCCGCAGGTGGAGAATTAGCCAAGTGAGCCACAGTGTCGGCCCAAGCCAGGGTCTTAAACAGGATACTTTTCCTGTTCCTGTTTGTAGTCACTCAAGTGGTGTTGCCTAATTTTATAGTTCACAATTTAATTATATTTTAATTGTGTCCATATTTTTACACAATACCTGTTTTTGTACTAATAAGATGTTTTAATTATGAGAATTGTTCAAATATTGTCAATAACAACAGTGCTATTTATAAGATTTAAATATGATACATTTTGAGTTTCTAGTTTCTTTATAGTGTTCTGTGTTAAGCTGTTTTTCTTAGTAAACACATCTCTTAAAGTTGGGCAGGCTTATCTTCATGGTCCCTCATTTTGAAAAATCTATTAAATAATCAAATTTGACTTAGCTGCTATCCTCTGATAATTCTCATATGATAGAGCTATGGTAAAAATCTTGTTTATAGTGATTTTCTGTCATTCTCAATAATGCATAATTGGATATATCCAATAACTTTTCTGAAGGTTAATTGTATCTTGAACCCTGTAGAACACAACAGACTGTACATTTTATTTCCCTTTCCTTTGATATATGTATATAAAATGTATCATACAATTCTAAATTTTATGACACAAACCAAAGAATATCATCATTGTAAATATTATGATTATCTACCTTTAAGAGACAATAGAATCTAAAGAAAAACAACTTTACATACAAGAAAAATTATGTAAGCAGACATAAGATAAATATCTAAAATCAAAACTTTTCATATATAAAATATATCTATTAGCATATTTAATAAAGTATTTATTTATTATGTCAACCAAGTTATGAAAAAAGTACTCATGAAAGTAGTAAATACTAGCTGTGTGTAGAAATGCGTGAAACTTTCCTGAAGGATATAACAGAGCTACAAAGGTTAAGCTTATATGTCAACTGGACTGGGTTAGTGCCAGGGTAGCTGAAGAGAGGCTATTTTTGTGTGTGTCTTTGAGGGTCTTTGCAGAAGAGAGCAGCAATTGAATTGGAGACAGAGAAAAAATTACTCTCACAGCATAGGTGGGCTTTGATAGCTTGTTTCTTTGATACCTTTCCAGTTTCTTGATGTAGGCACTGATGACTATAAACTTCCCTCTTTTTTTTTTTTTTTTTTTTTTTTTTTTTTTGGACAGGCAGAGTTAGAGAGAGAGAGAGAAAGGTCTTCCTTTTCCGTTGGTTCACCCCTGAAATGGCTTCCACGGCTGGCGCGCTGCGTCAATCCGTCAATCCGAAGCCAGGAGGCAGGTGCTTCCTCCTGGTCTCCCATGTGGGTGCAGGGCCCAAGCACTTGTGCCATCCTCCATTGCCCTCCCAGGCCACAGCAGAGAGCTGGACTGGAAGAGGAGCAACCGGGACAGCACCGGTGCCCCAACTGGGACTAGAACCCGGGGTGCCGATGCCGCAAGGCGGAGGATTAGCCAAACTTTCCTCTTATCACTGCTTTTGCTGTATCACGGAAGTTTTGATATGTTGTATTGTCATTTTCTTTTGTTTCTCTTTTGATTTTTTCTATGACCCACTGTTCATTCAGAATCATATTATTCAGTCTTCATGTGTTTGCATATGTTCTCGAGATTCTAGAGTTGTTAATTTCCAGCTTCATTCTATTGTAGTCCCAAAAGATGTATGGTATACTTTTGTTTTTTTTTTTGAATTTGCGGAGACTTGCTTAAATAATGGATTTAAAGGACTAGAATGCACCTGGATGCATGGAGAAATTATCTCTTAAACACCACTTTGATCTCATTGTTTCCCTGTTTGAAACCTTCAGTTACTGCAAATGTATTATATATTAATTTTGTCAGTTATGTCTTAGTAATATTAGAGGGGGAAAACACTTGTAATGACCTCCTTTTATCTATACAATAAAGTTGCAAATACAGACGCTCCTCGACTTTCAGTGGTTTTCCATCTTGATAAACCCATTATAAAGCGTACATATCATACTTCAAAAATGTATTCAAACTCTTATGAAAAATCATAGCTGAACCTCATCTACATTAGAGGTGCTTAGAATACTTACATTAAGCCTACAATTGGACAAAGTCCATCTAACACCAAGCACAAATTTTGTATATCATAACCATAGGATTGGGAAGCTGGGAGCTGCAGCCACTGCCACTGCTCAAAATTACAGATTATCAAAGTGTATATTGCCAACCCAGGCAAATACCAAAATGCAAATTTTGAAGCATGGTTTCTACTGAATGTGCATTGCTTTCCCTCCCTGTTGAAGCTGGAAACTCACCACTAGAACCTTTGCAAGTTAAGGACCATCTGTAATTAATGAAAAATGAGGTTTGTGACCTGGTGATCTCTTCCTTGTATAAATTTGTCCTTTCCAGTTTATTCCAGCTGTCTATCCTCACTGTATAGTCCCTGGCACGGATTTCTCCTTCTAAAACACTGCTTTGTGCCTGCTCAAATTGGATAATTTTCCTGTTCTCTCAAATACCAGCAGAGACCTAACTTCCTGATGGAAGTGTTTGATAATTCCATTTCAACTAGATATCTTGACTGGTTGTTTGACCTAGTGATTAAGATGCCTGTGAATCATATCCATTGACTAGAGTTCAAATCCCATCTCTGGCTCCTGACTCCAGCATTCCTGCTAATGCAGAGCCTTGGAGGCAGGGTGATGGTCCAAGTAAATTCCATCCCACATGGAAGATCTAGATTGCATTTGACTTCCAGTTTTGGCCCTGCCTCAGTACTGACCTTTGCAGGCACCTGGTGAGTGAGCCAGTGGATGGGAGCTCTTTTTGTCCATCTGTCTGTCTGGCACTCTCTCTTTCTAGTCTTCTATCAAATAAACCAATACAAGTTAAATAAGTAAATCCTAGTTGTCTGTGTACCCTCCTACCTCTCTTTCTCTATCCTGGGAAAAAATCGCATTCATAATTTTTTGTGTGATATCTTTAAGACTCCTATGAGCAAGGGCATGTGCATCCTGTTTACCTCTGTAACCCAGTACCACGCAGGATCTGAGGCCCATTGCACCTGCCAAGAGAATTTTGTTGAATTTCTGCAGAGGAAGATCCATTTGTCTGTTGTTTCCATATGTTTATATCATTTCTGTTTTCAAAGCTGCCATGGTTGTTTGAACAGCAGTGCTATATATGCTAATATGTAAAGCATTTGAAAGGCAGTTATTAAAAAGAAAGTAAGTGACTTTCTTTGATGAGTGATAAGTGAATTCCAAGTATGCAGAATATGTGAATTGACACTTTCTGTCTTTGAAAGCAAATAGAGTTTAAAATGAGAATGGGTTTCCTAAAAGGATAAAAGAAGAAAAATTGGATAACTTAGTTACATATGGTATTGGCTGCTGGAGGAATCCTATTATGAGAAAAATTATATTTTAAATCTTCTCCTAATCATTTAACTACAAGAGTACCCTTAATACTATCAAAAGCTCTTCTTATCTTTCAAAGACCTTCACATTCTCTCTGAGTTTATAAGAGCATTAAGGCTTTAGTATTACCATAATTAGATCCACAGAAAAGAGTACCTTCTCATTTTTGCCAACTCCTGATTACTCGTGGTGATGGATTACTAAAGCCCAAGATCATTTACAGCATATGAAAATCAGTCCCAATTCATTATGTCTATCAAAATTTCTGTTGAAATACAAGTTGACCTTTGAGCAGCAGCAAGTATGTATTGATGCTTGAAAAAATACTTTTCAGTAAATGTAGTGAATTTTTTAAATAGAAAAAAATAGAAGAATTGATTAGTTTTATGAAAAGTAAGCCCTAAAAAGTATTCTAGGCATCAGTTAGGTGTGCTTCAGTTGCTCCCACTAAGCAATTGGAATTCTACAATTTGATTTCATTAGTGATTGAGAAGAAAGACATATAAATGGCTAGGAAATCCACAGGATCAAAGATTTACTTTACAAGAATTTATTTACCTGACTACCAACTTATAAAAATTAACAAAAATAGCAGGGAATGTTCTCAAACAACTTCTCACAGTTACAACCTTCCTACTATGTCATTTATTCACATACATTTTGTAACATTTTTTGAACACCAATTATGGCCAAACACTGGGGTACATATTATGAATGTAAAACTAGTAAGGTATGGTTTCTATTCTTTATAGATCATTATAATTTGTATGGAATAAATACTGTAGATATTAGAATAATTAAATGTTAGACAAATTCTAAAATGGAGTTGAATGTAAAACAAAATACCTTAAGTCTGACTCCAACTGACATTAACATAATATGAGTGATATACTAGTTCAGTATGCTGCCACCCCAATTGACTGGAATTGTAAGCTTTTAGCATCTACTAATTAATTGATTAATTCAGTAACAAAATTCTGATGACCTACTATGTACTTTGCTATTCAAGGAACACATGGGATAATTGCATTTCTTCATCATAGATGTTCAATAATAATAGAATAAAGGAAATTGTACCCAAAGAACCACTTCATTTTCAAATACACATAATTATTTGCCTTTTACAAATATTTCTTAGAAGCTCCTGTATCATAAAAATAAACATCTGTGCTTTCCATACGTGTTTAATTTAAATACCTTACATAAATATTTGATTATCTGAATGAATAGCCTGATATTTAAGAGCCAGAAGCTAATGACAATCTCTTGAAATTGATGCAAAAACTTGTGTTATCTGTAATTGGTGTATGCTGTTCGGAATATTGACATGACTCACAAAACAAATGCTGCATCTATTCCTGGGAAACGCTTAGTTTCTTATTTCTCTTGACAGTGTGCAGACCTGGGTTCTTCAAAGCCTCACCTCACAGCCAGAGCTGCAGCAAATGTCCACCTCACAGTTACACCCATGAGGAAGCATCCACCTCTTGTGTCTGTGAAAAGGATTATTTCAGGAGGGAGTCTGATCCACCCACAATGGCATGCACAAGTAAGGAAACCCATGGATATGTGGTGATGCTAGCTTTCACCCGTTTGAAGAAACAGCATGACTGAGCCTGTTACATTCTATTAGCATTTCCTCTGAAACAGGCATAATGTTAGATCTTCATATAACTGTCACTAGATTTCTCTTTCCTTGAGAAGCATTGAAACATCTGAGTATCTTTGTATTATTTGCTTTTAGAAGCATCGTTTCCCCTAACTTTTATGTCAGCATCAGAGACATAGACCCAGAAATTTTCCTTTTATTTTGTCTTTTATTTAAATGCTCACGATAGCCAACATTACTGGTTAATCCACTTCCTTTTCAGGCTCTATTTTGTTTTTGTTTTTGTTTTTTGCCTCCTAGGTCAGTTTTCTGTTCACATATACATGGAGTAAGTGGCACTTTCCCCTTCTTAGCTAGCATGCCCCACTAAGCTGTCAAGGCTGATGAATGGGTCATTTATAAAAGATAGGAAGCATTTCAAGAACCTGGAGGTCTGGGGTTGCCAATCAGATTCAAGAGTATAATGCAAACCACACTTTAGGGTTTCCAAAAAGCTGTCATGTTTCTTGTTAGTGCGTGGCCTTTACTATTAAAAACATATTCGCTAATTGTGTAATCAGAGTAGATGAATATTGAACATTTAATTTCAAAATCTGCAGTGATCTGTCCAGGCTTTTGGTACTTTGGTTTTCCTAGTTTTCTGGGAATGTCATAGATTTATGGAGTTTTTACTAGATGACATCATTTCCTGAATTTTTTTTCCCAAAAGCAAAATTTCAAACAAAAACAGAAATAAAAGGAAATAAAAGTGAATTCCTCTCTCAATTTCTGTTATCTACCTTATGTTACTATTTTAGGTCCCAGTAACTTGTATTTATTCTTAGAAGTATTCTAAAGTCTTAAGAATTTTTGCTGTTCATCATTAATAATAGAAAAACAGTATTAAGTCCTTCTTGTAAAATAATCACAAGCTGAAGTTTGTCTGAATTTCATAGTGTCAATTGAACATACTTTCAGAATTTCTCAAATCATTGTCATTAATTCGCTTTACATTTGTAAAGATCCTTCTTTTGTCCATAGACAGATAATTTTATGTAGTAAACAATTACTAGTGAGAAAAGATTCCTCTGCAGATGAGTAGGTGACATTATTATACAGGCTTTTGGAGGGCATCTGAATGGAGGAGATACAAATCATGAGTGGATGTGATTTGTATTGATTGAAGTGGGGATGTAAACAATTATTTAAATCAGAGCAAAAGAATGACCCTAAATAGAAAAAAAAAATGTTGGCTAGAGAGTGGAGTTGGTGACGTTAGAGAGAACATGTATTGAATTACCTTTGAAATATTGTTAATTTTCTAATTAGTGCCCTACTTAAATAGTCCAGCTATTGCCTTGCTTTTACTGGCATGAAGTGAGCCTTCCTTTCTGTAGATTTGTTAGGGTTGGGGAAGGGGGAGAGGCTGTGCTTTGATGGCAGGGTCTGATCGGCAGCACTCTTAGGTAGAAAGATCACAGGCAGGCTTGGCATTTTCTCTCTGTGCAGGTATGTGAGTTTCTAGTGAGTTTGTCAAAAGAACACTGATTTGTATGCATTTCTTAAGAAAAAAAGACTCTTGGCATTCATGTATGAGATCTTTCAAATATATAACCTTAAAGTGTGTGTGCCTGTGTGTGTCTGTTTTTAGTTGCATTTGCAGTACCACAAATTCTGCATTTGATCCATTAATGGCTAGGTGGATGTTCAGATGAAGATCATGAACCTCACTTTGCTTTTGGATCTTTGGAATTGTACTCACAGTTTAACCTCATTTTGATAATTTTTTCTGGAATATATAGTTGTAAATATTTTTAATCTAGAAAACAGAATTTTACAGACACAGAAGAAAAAATCAAACAAAAATGAAAACTAAGATTGTGATGGATCTGCTTTTTAATGAAGCTTACTTATCACAACTCTACTTTGGTTCAAGCACTGTAACTTTTATGGGGCAGTGGAATATCATTACATTTTTCTTTAAGTTTACGTTAGGTGGAGCCTTTACTTTTTTAACTTGGAGTACTTTGCTTGAGTTTGAGTTTCATTTTGACTTAGAGGAGCTGTTAGCAAAAAAGTCAGAAGTGAAAGAAGAGTTAAATGTTTATCAGTTTTACAAACTTCCAGGGAAGGTGTTAAATGCAAGTGCATTTCAGCTGACGAAAGAAAAACCAGATAACGTATTTTTAAGCTAGACATATTTGACTCTTATTTTCTGTTGGTTCTTAGAAGTTAATCATGTAACATTTTGATCACAAATTCCATTTTCTCCATAATGTTATAAGCTAAAGTTTTTAGTAAACAATAATGCTTGTCTGTCCACTTTAGAATTGTTTCAACATAAAAGGAACTGTTCTGTATTGAAGTATATGAGTTTGCATATATGGAAAATTCATGGGATTTAATCTTAAATGTAGTCAATGTGCAGATTGTTTTGGGGAAAAAGTTCAATTCCTTAGTTATGGGATTTATTCATTTAAATGTCATTCATACAGCTGTATCACTAAGTACTAGGTAGCTTTCTTTCCAATTTTAAATTTGTTCCTCACAGTCATGATTAGAAAATTTAAGTAGAAATTAGTGCAACTGCTTATATTTAGAACACACAATGTATGCTGAGATAAACTTTAGTTCATCCTACATACTTTCATTTGGTTTTTGAAATATTCAACACCCATCATGCTCTATTTTCTTCCCAGTAGGGAGAGATGTAATAATTAAGGCTCTAAAATCAAGACTACTGAATTTTTGTTTTGAGAATATCTGATCATATAACATGAACAGATGATTGAAGTTTCAAATCCATCTAAAAGTCAACTGTAGAGTTACACATTATATAATCAACTTTAGATTTTACTATATGCTAATTATTAGGTTCAGAAGCAAAAAAAATATATAAAAATAGAGTATTGTTACATTGTACCTGAGAAATCATTTAAGCAATGCTAAATGTGAATCCTATTACTAGAATTTTACTGGAACTGTTCCATCTCACTGAAGTGAGATTTTTACATCCAGTCTCCATTCCCATATGGCTGAAAAAATGAAATGTCTGCTAAATAGTTTCTGAAGTTAGGAAATTTACATTGGTAGTACTCGAAGATGTTATTCTATAGTCTGTATTATGTTTGATTTAAGTGCATTTCATTCCTTATTGTAGTGGGTTATTAGAGACTAAAATTTGTTCTACGATCTTCGAAAATGTGAACAATTTCATTCATCCTAGTAGTGTTTCTTACGGCTATTTTTAAAGTGTATTTTAGATTTTCCAGTGAAGTAATATTCACAAGTCGCCAAACCATAATATGAAAAGAAAAGTGAAATAAGAGAAATTTTATGCGATGTTGCGACGTTGACCAGCTACTTAAATCCTACTGGTTTCTTGGCATAGGATATAGGGTCTCAAATTACACTGGTGATTTACCAACTAAGAGGCGACTTTTGATGGGAGGCAAGGCTGGTAATTTACTTGCTACAGAATCTGCTTCCAAGAGCCACACTGGCTCATGGATTACTATCAACAAGGACATAATCAGCATGGCCCCTAGAGATCCACCTACTAGTTAGTGTTCAAATGTCTGATCTTATCTAGCATTTCTTGTGCATACATAGTTTTACTCCATGATTTATTTTCATATACACCAAGCAAAACATCTGTCTTTCCTGCACTAGTGTTAGAACAATGCTAAGATTAATTATTCCCATAGGGTGTAACCTCTACTGCTATCCCTAAAAACCGAGGCACGCTTTGACAAAGATAATTACAAATGATGACCTAAAAGAGAGGTTGCAGATCTCCTTGATTTATTTCCTGCAGGCCAGGGATTAGTGGGTAAACAATGCCTTATTCATATCATCTGAAAATATGTTTTTCTCACTTTACTTTCCAAACCAGGACCCCCCTCAGCCCCTCGGAATGCCATCTCAAATGTTAATGAGACTAGTGTCTTTCTGGAATGGATTCCGCCTGCTGACACTGGTGGAAGGAAAGATGTGTCCTATTATATTGCATGCAAGAAGTGCAACTCCCATGCAGGTGTGTGTGAGGAGTGTGGCCGTCATGTCAGGTACCTCCCCCAGCAAATCGGCCTGAAAAACACCTCTGTCATGATGGTGGATCTGCTCGCTCACACAAACTATACCTTTGAGATTGAGGCAGTGAACGGAGTGTCCGACTTGAGCCCAGGAGCCCGGCAGTATGTGTCTGTAAATGTAACCACAAATCAAGCAGGTAAGTGCCATGTCCCACCACTTCGGGTATCTCAGGCCTAGCTCCTTCCGTTGTCTCTGCAGCCGGGCGCTAGGTTGACAGCTCTGTGCGAGAATACCCATCAGCTGAAAGCCAGGATGTAGATCAGAAAACATCTCAAAATGCTTTATGCGTTTTAAACGAATAAAAGCTAAGCCCACATATACCCACAGATCAAAATATACATATATCCTAATTTAGTATTTTGCTTTAAAAATATATTTTTGTATCACATACATTTGCGGGAAAGTGTTTAGTCTTATCTAATTCCATTCAGAGCATGTTTATACCTTAAATTTACTTTCATTGTTGTTCTGTTACATTCAAGTTTTTTTTTTTTTTTAATTTGTTCATTTACCTTGTGATCAGGCAGAATTTATTTGCTTATTTATTTGATTGCTTGCTTGGCATCACTGCTGAATTTTCTTTGCAGATTTTGATAGTCTTTTGAAAATTTATTTCTATTGTTATTTTAACACAAGTGAGTTAAACCAATTTTGCTAGGTTCATTTTAGCAAAATTTGAATAGCTGTGAACTGCTGTGCAACCATGTAAAAACAAATCTAAGCTCCACGTGTGTATTTCATTGTTACTAGCGAGTAGAGACTATTGTCTGTGCTGCTAACACCTCTGCATTTTCCCTTCACATGTTCGATTTTAAGCAAACCAACATGATCAAATGGAAGTCCAAGATAAACTGCAGCTGATTTAAAAACTCAGGCAACTGTGCGGAAAGAAATCATTCTAAGCCCAAGAATTACGTGTAACTTTTTTTTTTTTCTAACAAAAAGTAGAAAAGTATCTGGGAGGAGAAGATAAAGACATTAAAAGCCAAAATATGTAGCTGTCCCCTGTGATTGGACCTCAACTCAGTCCAGGGTTGTCCAGCTTTGTCCCTCACTGGTGTCTCTGCTGGGCTTTGGACTGGGAAAGCATCCTTGCCACCAGTGTGCACAATGACATAGGATGTGCATGACTGATTCACGTAATGTTAGTGTAAGCTTCTCAGTTGTGGAAGGAGGAAATGGAGTTGGTTATCAATTCTTATCCAAAATAAGTCTCAGAAACTATCGGATGTCACTTAAGAGTTTTTCTTAAGAAAAAGAAAGCGCTTAACACTGAGTTCAGGTTCCTCTGATGCATAAAGTTGGGGGAAACAGTCAAGAGTACCCCCAAATAATGCACGGTATCTGGGTAATTCAGTTAGAGTCATTCTGGACATCTTCACATATCAGAAAAATACTGGCTTTATTAAAGATTTATTTATATATTTATTTAAAAGGCAGAACAATGGACAGAGAAGGGGAGAGAGAGAGCGAGAGAGAGAGACCGACCGACTGTCCATTCACTAGTTCACTTCCCAAAATGGCCACTACAGCCAGGTCTGGGACAGGCCAAAGCAGGACACAGAAACTCCATCCTTCTCTCCCACTTGTGTGTCAGGGACCCAAGTACTTGAGCCATCTTCTGCTGCCTTCCCAGGCATATTAGCAGGAAGCTGGATCAGAAGCTGGGCAGCCAGAACTGAAGCCAGTACTCTGATACGAGATGCTGGCATCACAAATGTTGACTTAACCTGTTGTTCTAAAATTATGACCTCTCAAATAATTCTGGCTATAAAATCTATGATTTGACATTTCTTACCTAGCATATTTCTTTTTTTAAAAGATTTATTTATTTATCTGGGAGGCAGGGTTACACAAAGATGGAGAGACACAGAGAGTCTTCCATCTACTGGTTCACTCCCCAGATAGCCACAACGGCCAGAGCTGGGCAGATCTCTAGCCAGGAGCTCCTTCCACGTGGGTGCAGGGGCCCAAGCACGGAGGTCATCCTCTGCTGTTCTCCAGACCACCAGCAGGGAGCTGGATCAGAATTAGAGCAGCTGGGACTCGAACTGGCGCCCATATGGAATGCCAGTGCCATAGGTGGAGGTTTAACGAACTATATCACAGTACCCACCCCTATATAGCATCTTTCAGACTTACTTGGTCACAATAGGAAACTTCAGTTGACATTCTCTTCAGTTGAAAATTCTCTTGCTTGAGAAACCTTAACGTCCTTGAAAGACTCCATTGATGAGCTAGATACAGGAAGTGACTGTTTATTTGTTTCATGATGTGGTAAATAAATAAATATTTGTTCTAGTTGTCTTTGATGCACTGGTCCATTAGACTTCAAAGTATGTTATTTGGACTTGACTATCTTAAATGCCAAGAAAGATTAATTTTTATCTAGCTGGTTATGGCATAGCTATCACATAAAACAAACACTCATATTCAGAGCACACATCTTGTTGACTTTTGCTGGCTACTTTTTTCCCAGTTGTTCATGGTACACAGTGTAAAATTCTTCCAAGCCTAACCAAAAGTCAAAACAAGGTTTTCCTTAGTATCATCATTCCAGACCAACTCAATTTCCACAAAAATCATCAAGTCCAAGTAACTCCTCAAAAGCTTTAAATTTCAGGCTACTTGACTGAAGAAACATCAAGTACCAATCCTGCAGGCAGTGAGTTGTTGTATTTAATTTTCAGTATCTGAATATTTTGTAAATAAGCTGAACCCTATCTGGATTTTGTATAAAACTTTAGTCGCAAGTTCTTTTAAAGATTTTTTTCTGATAAATGTGTTTAAGTGATTTATTTTAGTTGTAAATGGATTAAAAATCATTGTGGGATTTATTAAATGCTATGATTATTATTATTTTATTGAATGACAGCCATATAGTATATGAATTAAAAATTCTGTTGAAAGCAGTTTCATTGAAAGTTTTGTTGGCTCATAAATTTGTATCTATTTATCATATTTTCTATGTAAAGTTTTCCCTAAAAATAACTGCACTAGGTACATTTAAGCTAGTTTATAGCTCTTTTAATGTACACATATGTATATTTTATCCCAAGAGAAAATAAGCTCAATCTAATCACAAAACAAGAATTACTATTTAATATGCAAAGGGACAGAATTCTGCATAAAGACTGAAGTATACCAAATTTTAATTGTTTAAGTGCTTGGAACCTGCCCTCAGGAGAGCTGTGTTGACATGACATCAGTGTAAGTGCAGCAAACTTGTCTCTTACTTTGGAGACTATCTCCTCATTGGCCCCAGTGTACTGGAAATATCACTAAAGTTGAGGATCCCTGTCTTTTGAAGGTGTGGTTTCTTGCTTCTCGCTGTGGTATCTGGAGGATGTGATCATCCCAGTTCACCAGACCCTTTCATTTTACTCCCAACCTTGTTGACCAGCATGATGGCTTAAGCTGTAGAGGTAGACATTTAAGAAAACAGAAATAAGAGGGTGAAAGGGCACTGTTGTTCCTGTAAAAAGAGAGGAGTCATTTTCTGGTGATCTCTATTGAGATATTTAAAGCTTGATTATCACTTGTTTGACCATTGTGTTATTTTAAATTTTATTTAAGGTATACACACTTCATGCATTTCATATATACAGCTTTAGAAACATAATGATTCTTCCCACCTTACCCTCCCTCCCGCCCACACTCTCACCCTTCTTCCTCCTCTCTTTCAGGTGCCAGGGTGTTTGTTGATTCTCTTTGGTGGATAGAACACTTTTCATTTTAGTCAAAGTGTGATGAAACACATTTTTAGTTGCCAACATTGTTTTCTTCTATATAGATCAGACAATTTAAATCTCCTTATGTATTTGTAACCCTCTTTCTTTTTCCATATTATTGATGTTGGCACAGATTCTCCTAGGAATTTGTGTTTCCTCGTTTAGTAGGAGAGGAAAGAGGTCCTTAGTTTTGCCATTTCTACAATTTTACAGCTTTTATTTCATAGACCCCTGAGGCAAAAAGGGCTGTTTTTATAGTTACAGAATAAACTTTCCAAGTACACCACAGAGGACTAGTGAAATAACTGAAAGATAGATCAGAGGTATCACTGTGCCAACTATAAAGTGGACTCAGCCCCAAATCCCATTCACCCAAGCCCCTTGTAGCCTCCATCTCCATCATTGTTTCTTAATGGTTTTCTGGTATCAGAGCTAGCTCAAAGGGCAATAGTCAATAACCTCTGAAAGGCTGGGCTGTTTACCTCCAAGCCCTTTGCTCTCCAGTGTATTTAGAAATGGTTGCAGATGCCTTTCAGAAATGCTAGCGGAAGATGAAAAGTGTTAACATGCATTGCTCTTGCCGAGGCCTTCTTTAAGGGTAGCCCCTTTCTCTTGGTTAAATGGCCATGGGCTCATAAACTAATGGAAGTCTGAAGGTCATGAAAAGGCCCTAACTGACTGGGTCACTACATTTAGATTTGATTCCTGGACTTTGTTACCATTGGGAGCTCACATCAACTGTCCTATTAGTTCAGTCTCCGCATGCCAGAGACTGTAGTTCTTACCATTCCAGCCCTACTGCCTGTATGAGATCTGTGCTCACCCTCCTTTCAGGCTGAAGCTCAGCTCTGGCTTCTTCCACTCCTGAAACCTGCTGTAACCAGGCAGTCATTTCAGTGGAGTTTCAAGCTCTGTGTTCACACATACAGAGAACAGAAGTGACAGAAATTTTTAAAAAGCAACAACATCCTTATTTTTTTCTATTGTTGTCGTGGCAAAGAGAGTGTCTCCGGGGCCATTTCTGAAGATGTAATCGGTGGATGATTTCACAGATCTGGACAATAAATCTGCCTTAAAATTTCTATTTCAGTAGGTCATTGAGTTCCTTCTCCCAGTTCATAAAAGTAATGCCCAGGACTGTAATTTAACTTAGACCACTTTCCAGTCCAGATTGTATTCAAATGATTAAAGAAGCATTTAGCACCTGTGCCAGCTACCAGGGGTAGCAGGTTGACTCTACAATCTAATCATCTACACGATTCGTTCTTGCCTCTATATCAGGAAAATGTAAAATCCATTTTCTTTCTTTTTTTTTTTTTGTAAAATCCATTTTCACACACACAGACAGCTTCCTGTGTGTGTTCACACTGAAGCTGTAGACCCTGCATGTCTCAGGTTTAAGAAGGTTGTACCACATTAACTAGATAATTGGCTCCCAAGAGGATGTTGGGTTCTTGAGGTAGAAGAAAATGAGCAGGAAGAGAATTGCTTCCTGCCTTCAGTTAACCAAGTTAGATGAGGTACGAAGTGGATATTGAAGAAATGAAGGAATGGCTTCTCTTGTCAGTTTTGGAATAGATTAAATGGTAGCACAAAGTGCTTATGTTTTAGAAGTTAAGAATATTTTGAGTCACCTGAGTTCTCCTGTTTATTTGAAAATTCTAATGACCTGGATTTCTCACTCCCCCCCCAGTCAGTGGTCCTTTTGTAAAGTGAATATATTCCATCCGCATTGTAATTCAGACAGTCTGTGGAAACACACTGGATCTTGATGAATGGCTGCCATCCGTCTTCACAGGCATCCTGGGGGCTCCCTCCTCTTCTTAGGGTCCCTTAAACTGAGCACTTGTTTGAGCTGATTATTTTATGTCTTTAGGCTCTCAGTGAATTTTTTAAAGAAGATTTATTTGTTTATTTAAAAGTCAGAGTTACATAGAAAGGAGGAGAGACACAGAGAGAAATCTTCCATCTGCTGGGTTACTCTCCAAATGGCCACAACAACCAGGGCTGGATCAGGCTGAAGCCAGGAGCCAGGAACTTTATTGAGGTGTCTCATGTGGGTAGAGGGGTCCAAGCACTTAGGCCACCTTCCTCTGCTTTTCCAGGCATATTAGCAGGGAGCTGAATTGGAAGTGGGGAAGCCAGCACTCAACCAGTGCCCATATTGAATGCCGGCATATCAGGTGGTGGCTTTACCTGCAGTGCCACGCCACAATGCTAGTCCTATATTCTTTTTTTTTTTTTGACAGGCAAAGTGGACAGTGAGAGAAAGAGACAGAGAGAAAGGTCTTCCTTTTCCGTTGGTTCACCCCACAATGGCTGCTGCGGCTGGCGTGCTGCGGCCAGCAAACCGCACTGATCCAAAGCCAGGAGCCAGGTGCTTCTCCTGGTCTCCCATGCGGGTGCAGAGCCCAAGGACTTGGGCCATCCTCCACTGCATTTCTGGGCCACAACGGAGAGCTGGCCTGGAAGAGGAGCAACTGGGACAGAATCCGGCACCCCGACCGGGACTAGAACCCGGTGTGCCGGCGCTGCAGGCAGAGGATTAGCCTATTGACCCGTGGCACCGGCCTAGTCCTATAGCCTTGAAGTACGTTTTTCTACAGTCTGCCATTTGCATATTTTTGTATTTCTCACATACTTAAAATACTAAAACAGATGAAGTTTGTTCACAAAAAATACTGTCTTCAAGAAGTACTTTATTTGAGGTGGGCATACATGATGATACACCTGCCCCTATATACCTGATATTGTCAGATTTGCCATCCTCTGACACTAAACAGATCCTTGATTCCTATCCCAAATCCATTTGTTCTTCTCCTGAGTTAAAGAGCAACCATTTTGGGGACTGATATTGTGGTGCAGCAGGTTAAGCTTCTATGTGCAATTCCAGCATCCCATATGGGCACTGGTTCAAGACCCAGTTGCTCCACTTCTAATCCAGATCCCTGGTAATGCATGGGGAAAGTACAAGGCCCAAGTGCTTGGGCCCCTACCACCCATGTAAGAAATCAAAATGGGGTCCTCTTGCCATTGTGTCCATTTGGGGAATGAACCAGCAAGCAAGAAGATTCTCTCTCTTTCTCTCCTCTCTCTCTCTCTCTACCTCTGCCTTTCAAATAAATAAATGAATATTTTCATAAATTAAGAGCAACTATTTTATATGTTTGCGTTTTCTTATTACAGAATGTTTATTTAATAGTATATACATATATTTTAATGTAATTGTTGGCTATATTATATGCCTCTTTCTGTCCAGAAATTTTCCACCATAATCAAAATGTCTTTACATTCACACATGTTGATTTTGACCATCTAACGTACTGCTTTTTACTGCTACATATGCACTACATTTGTCTTACGAACTTTCACCAGTCATAGGGGCCTAGATTCTTTGACCACCCTATTTGTAGGAAGTCTATATTCAGATTGAAGTCCTGGAATAGTGATTTTTAAATTCAGTTATATACAAGTTTATAAAATTAAAAAAAAAGAAAACAAAACAAAGTACTGGACCTTGTTGTCAGTTACTTTACCTTTTTCCTACATGGTGGACTGAATATATTTTATTATCTTCAAAATGAAATAAACAAAGAAGAAACTGTGTTTTCTTATATCTGTTACATAAGACTGATGATTAGAATTTTGGCTAAAGATCTGGACTTTTTGAGCCAAAGTATCTGGTTTCTGACTTGTCTGTGTCATTAGCTAGTGTTTTGATCTAGATAGCTATCCCAAGGCCACGGTTTATCCACTTATAAAGAGCAATAAAATAATATGCATATGACATAGGATGATTACAACAATTAAATGAGTTAATATTTTTAAAACAGCTAGTATAATATCTGGCATGTAACAAAGTACATGAAAATGCTATCATAGTAACACTTAAGAGACTTTTCAGTAATATTCCAAATAGTATGAATTCATGGGATAAACTATGGGGAAAATAGGGTTTGGACTTTATGAGTATAATGCGTAGAAAAAGATGAACATTTGAAAATGAAAATAGTGACTAGAAGTACTGACACTATTGATAACAAAAGTCACCTGCTATAAGCTTGGATTAAACCAAGAAAGTTCTTCTATAATGTGGACTAAACGGACAATGATTTTTTAAAACATTGAGTTTAATATTAACATTGAATCTTTCTAGTTTTGTTAAATATCCATAGCAATAGCATAAAGAAACAGCAATGTGATAGTATCAAAATAAGAGCAAACTGCGAAGATACTTTTTGTATAGAAAACATTCAGAATTTTTATTTAAATCAGTATGTATTTGAAAAAGTATAAATCTCATTGACTACATCGTTTTCACATGGGGATGGGTATTTGGTGAATTATTGAATTTTAAAAGGTAAATATCTGGAGAAAAAATGTTTTGTTTAATTACATATATTGGCCTCACACTGAAGTGTCTCCGTCAAGATTAGATTTCTGGTATGGTTGCCAACAAATCCTTTAAATTTTGCCAACTGAAGCTGTCTGTCTATTGTGAACCTGGCTTGCTTGAGGCTCTGGCTTGTGCTTGCTACCATGCCTGTTTGCTGTTTTGAAAACCGTTCAAAGATGAGATTCTAATGCAATGAACATGTCCATAATTCATCACTGTTAGTTAATACGGATTAGAGGATTGTGTGGACCATTTTTAGAACCTGTCAACGTGCATGCTTTGTTCATTGATGAAAACTTAATGATTTTGTTCACTGACTAACTTCGCTAGATACTCACCTAAAAGACTGCAAAAACACTACAGGGCCTTCTGTCTCTTCTCTTTCTCCCTGTTGGGGCAACATGAAGATCTGAAAATGATGCTGAGCACATGTCAGCACCTCCTCACGTTTTTATACAAAGAACTTCATTTACCTCTCTTTATTTGATCCTAGCAATATCCTCATGATAGAAAATTACTGTTGCCATTTTTAAACTGGAAGATAAATATGTGTAGTGATTTTCCCAAGATCTTGGATCTGTTAAGTGAGGGAATAGGAATCTGAATCAAGGAATTCTTACTCTACAGCTGTTATATTCTGAGTTACTATAGAGCGTCACAGTGCTGTTTCCTCTATGGGAGCCTGTTTTCTTACAAATTATCCAAGATAGCTCCATTTTCAGATCCTGTTAAATTGCTGCTTCCGTGCCAAAGCTGCTTCTGATCTCTGATATGAGCCAATTCTGCCTCCATGAGGTTACTCTGAATACAGGGCTCTAGAACTATCTGTTCTCTCTGCTTTTCTAAGATGTTTCCTGGGAACAGGGGAACAAGAAAGTTCACATACTTGTGTTTGTTAATATAATTCATTGAGAAGTTGTTTGATGGCTTCTCTTATTCAAATCAGTGTTATAATTCCAGTTACTATAGAGATGTTGTCTGAATACTATTTTTTATTTATTTGACATTTCTTTTTTTTTTTTTTTTTAATTGAGGATCCAGATCCAGATACAACCCTAATTCATAGGTTTAGGTTTTCAGAACCCTGAAATAGATATTCTTTAATGTCATGCTTAAATAGCCAGTCTACTTTCTTAATATGTCTTGTTTAGACACTGTAATCTTGCCAAAAGGATTCACTGAATATGACTAAGTCCATTCTTGAAAGATTTTATGCAATGATTACCGTGCTGTTTATTGGAAATTCACAATATTTTTCATTTAAGAATTACCTAAACATGTATCTTAAAGTGCATTCTCGTAGACTCCACAGCCTAACTGTATGATTCGTGTCTTCTTTAGGCACTGTAATTATGCCTTGTGTAAGTCTTGTCAGTGTGCTTTATAGATGTCTTATAGTAGTGAAACCACAGATGCAAAATCATGTTTAAGTCAAGCATATGCATGAATCCACTGTTATATTATAAACCCAGAGTACTTGGGATACAGAAAATTTGTGGCACAGTGTATTGAAATAACTTTTTCAAGTGGTTTCCCTGAAATTAACTCCCTGACATTCAAATATCACGTATTTATTCACTTTCTCCTGTATTTATTCTACTCTACAGAGAATCCTGAAATATACTGAAGTAGTCAAAGCCATGCTCTGTCTATATAGGATCTTATTTTCCCACTGGATAAAAATTGAATGATAAAGACTAATGAAATAAGATAATTAGTAAGGAATTAATGCAGTTGGGCATTAAAATCAATAGTGATAGCATCACATTCATTATTTTGAGTGACTGCATGGATTGGCCTGTGGACTTCACAGTGTCTTTTTTTCTGTCTCATTTTCCTCTATTATGACATGGGTGTGTCTGTGGAAACTTCACTCAAGTCTGCTTAATCATGGTACACTTTTGCAGTGATTAACAATTGATTAAAATTCATTTTCGCAACTGCTCTGTTGTCTATTTACGTGTCCATGCCTTGTTGAGGAGAATCAGTGCCAGCATAGTCAATTTTAGTGATAAGACCCATTGTTCAATGAACTGTTAACACACAGTGAAATGAGAAAAAACTATCAAGATTATCTTACTATTGGGAGCATTTTTATTTTCTCAGTTGTATTACATTTTATTAATAATTCACATGCCATTTGATACTTCATTGAAATAGAGTCAAAGCAACTTACCTATGTGTACTTTGGCTCCAAGACAACAATATTTTCTTTTTCAGAAGGAGCACATAGATTGAAGAGATTTTTTCCAGATGGAAATGTACTCCATTAAGCAAATTTCCTTTGAGTACCAGCTTTTTTTCTCACTTTTTTTTTTTTTACAAATTTTCCTCCAATAGAAGAAGATGCAATAATTTATTGAATTTTCAAGCCTTTAAAGCCCAAGAATATGACCTACATTAAAAACTGATGCTTGAATTATGGCTCATTTAATAATTTCTAGACTTGTAATATGAGCACAGTATATATACAATATTTTTTTTCTGACACTAAAATTTCTCTGATTTTATTACATCTGCTTGTTTAAAGTATACAAATTTAGAGAGTCTGTGTCTATTTTTTGAGTTATCTTCTTTCTTCCCTAATAAAATAGCAGGCGCTATTTGAAGATGAAACTGATTTTCTTAGGAATTATTAATCATTCAGTTTATTTTTTCTATTAACAGTATATTCATAGTAGGAAGGCTTCATTTCATAGTATATGCACTTAATGAATTTTTGATATGCTATTCATATAAGAGGAAATGTTTCTATGTCAGAAAAAAAGTTTCCTTCAAAAAAGCAAATTGATAACATTTTGAACTTAATATGGGTAGTGGTAGGGCTGCTACTAATGGTTTCTATTTTCACCCATTTCAGATAACTAAAGTATCTGAGAATAAAAGCATTCAAATGTTAATGATTTTCAGTGTTTCCCAATAAGATGGTGTCATCAGTACCCTCTGAAGGAAAATATACATTCAGTTTCTCCTGGAATTTACAGATATTTCTCCAGACTTTCGCCTGGAAACATGAGTGGTGTATCCATAAAGACTGTGAAATTACTAAACGTAATTGATGGGGACTGTAAACATCATGCAGCTTTATGTTTTTCTCTGGTATCTAACTACCACCATTATTTCTAGTCCTACAATTTCTCTACTTTCTCTAAGGAAAACATTCATTGCTCTATGTCACTGTGCTCTTTTCGAGAGATGGTATGAAGTAGTTGGTTAGTACAAGGCTGCAGAGGCAATGAATGTTCTGCAACTATTTAGAAAATATGTACTGCAGGTATTTACTTTAGAAAAAATGTTCTGCATATATTTAGAAAATGCTTCTGTAGCTTCTTCAGTTACTTTCACATGAGATTAAATTCTTGGGCTAAAATTGTAAAAGCCTTTATAGAGACAAGCCATGAACATCTTTAGAACCAGATACAGTGTGTGTGTGTGTGTGTGTGTGTGTGTGAGAGAGAGAGAGAGAGAGAGAGAGAGAGAGAATATCACATTGGTTGTTGGTGCAGCTGTACTTTGGTTTGACAGCACACTGCTCTCCTTTGGATTTATTTCATTAAGTGTATAGTTTATTTTTCATATTTTCATTTGTAATCAGGATTTATCCTAAAACTCTGTGTCCTTTAAACTTATTTTAAAAATGCTGGCAACGGCAGTGGTGGTTGTAGCTAAACTATTTGGTCCATTTCAAGTTATCCTAAATTTTAATGGGGTATGTTAAATAAATTACCTAAGAAAGGGTCTAAAATATTTTTGGTGAAATTAATACAAAATCCAGAATCTGCTTTTGTCCTGAATGTGTTCCTCTTTCCAAGCAGTTCTTAAATAATCCTTACACTGCTCACTGGCGTCTAACCCTGTGGCTTCTTACTCAGAAAAACTAAAGGTATACCAGCCTTTTTCTGACCCAAATATTGCTTTGGTTTTTAATTCTCCCATGAGTCATTTTTCCTTACACAATATTTTCTAAAAGACAAATGATAAAAAGCATCATCCAGTACCATTTTTGCTCATCACAGCAACTCTGAAGTATATAACTTGTATCTCAATTTTATGCACAGTTAGTAATCCAGAGATTTAAATTCATAGTTACTATAGCAGCCTTGAAGCTGCAAGTAACATAAATTCAGCTAGAGCATACTTAAACAATGCAGAGGTTCTGTTTTATCATGGAAAAGCATCGGTTTCAGAAGAGCTGTGATTATGAATCTGTCCTCTTTTCTCTGAGATTTGCACAACTGGATCTTCTCAGTCTACTTGATATCAAGCTGCAATTCTCCCTTCACAGCAAAATGACTAGAGCAGTTCCAGAATTTATGTATGTACCACATCATCCAGAAGGCAAGAAAACTTTGCTTCCTTCAATTGTTAAAAGACTCAGACTTGACTCTCAAGGGCCAGTTTGAGAGTCCATATCCAGGAAGCCATCACTGTGAGGAGGAGTTAGGAATAAGCCAGCTTGTCTGTTCTGATAGATGTTCTCTGTGGAACTCCCGATGTATCCAGATGTACAGGGTTGATGGAGTTGCTTTGGGCATTAGAACTCAGCCAGCATGTTGTAGAGCATTGTTCTTATCCGTAAGAGTTTTCTGAAGGGTTGCCTCTTGGTATTCCAAATATCCCTGTGAGTAAAATCCTTTGCTCCTGGAAAATCCAGTCCTACACACAGATACTCACACACACTGACACTCAAACAGGGATACACACACTCAAATATGATACTTCAAAAAGTCCATGGAAAAATAGACTTCAAAAATTAATTTTGGGTGCAAAAAATCTTGGAATCAATGCAGAGGTATTTCACGTGATCCATCTCATAGATGTTTTGAAGATAACACATGAGTATTTTTTTTTCCTTTGAGTAGTTTTTGTATTTCCTTTGGAAAATTATTTTACCCTTCCTATCAGTCTGTACCTACTTGTTCCTCAGAGCGCTGCTCTAGAACTTCTTCTCTTGTCACTAAAAAAGTGTTAGGACATTTAAAAAAAAAAGTGTTAGGACATTTCATTTCAAAAGTGTGTACTATGTGAGAAACCACCTCCAAACTCACTATCCCCTGGATGTACCTGCTTGCCTTACCTTGCTTCCTTAACCTCGTGTAATCAGGGCAGGTTGCATAGTTAACTATGTTCCTTCTGGCTGCTAGTAAAACAAATTACCACACTTAACCAACATTTATTGCCTCAAATTCTGTAAGTCAGAAATACAAGTCTCTCATGGGCTAAAATCCCAGTGTTAGGAGAGCTTAAGAATTTATTTCCTTGCCTGTCTTGCTTCAGGACTTCTGCGTTCTTTGATGATAGTCCCATTTCTCCCTCTTCAAGGCTATCAGCGATAGCTTACTTCCATGCATTGCCTTACCTTGGCCGCCTCTTCTCCCTCCGTCTTCACTCTTATGTACTGTTGTGATTATTCTGGGCTCACCTGGATAATCCAGAATAATTTATCTGCTCATTAGCAACCTTTATTCCATCTGTAGCTTTAACTTCCCTTTGCCCTTAAAATGTACCGTATGCAGAGGTTCTATGGATTAGAACATGGGTCTCTTGGGACGGCCTTTATTCTGCCTACCACAGTGACTTTGTTGATGTTATTTGAACTCTTATGCACATGAAGAATAGAAGACAGGCTGCTTTAAGATGACTTGAGTTACAATAACTAACCTTTTCTCTTTATGATCTTTAAACTTGCAACAGGTCGGCCAAGGTTTTTATCATAATAAATCAGGTTTATGAAATAAATAGCGTGTCATCACTTCAAAGTAATCTGTTGCCAGAAACTTGTAAGAAGTCTCAAAAAATCACAATATTGGTTTTCCATCTAACAACAAGGAGGAGCTGCAAAGTCACATGACAAATGGCATAGAGATTGAGGAGTTGGAGAATTAGGGCCATTTTTTGAAACAAATCTACAATCGTTGGAATACTTTCCTAACTGAAGAATTTACTTCTCACTCAGAAATCACCAGAAGAACTCTGATTTATTTTGTGAGCATGCAAATTCTCTTTTGCTTTTCCTCTTCCCATTCATATATGTTGTTCAGACAGAGTGGCACCCTGCCTTATTCCCCGTGATTATTCTGAGTAGAAAATGAATTAATCATTGTAACTTTGGTTTGCTATGTGAGTATCTCTTGAGAACCAGAGTTAAATTTTACTCTTTTTTTTCTTGTCATCTTTTTGTTATATCTTTCATAACCCACTCCTGTGTTCCAGTGGTGATTTAACAGGTACCAATTTTTGTTGCCTCATTTCTTGCTGTATGTTCCCAGATGTGGGCAAGATGTGGGAAATTTGTGAGAAGCAGCTGCTGACTAAAGTGCATTGGGTTTGCTTCCTTAGACATGAATGAAATGATACAGAAAAGATGCAGCCATCCTCACTGAGTATCTGACTTTAATAACAGGCCTGTTTGCCATAAAAGCAGAAAGAAAAGAAACAATCCAGGAATGACTGTGCTTATCATCAGGTATTGTCAAGTGTGCTTTGACAGTTCCAATACTTTGGTGTGTTTTTTCCCTAAAAATGTCACATTTAAGCTTCAGTAACTCCTAACTAGTCTACAACTAAATTTATCTATCACTCATTAGTTATCACTTCTTCCGTTGTTAATATCTTGATCCAAACCACCATTGTTTCTTAACTAGATTCCTGCGATAGTCTCCTAATTCATGTCCTTGTTTAGCATCTTGACTGCTATAGTTTATTTTCAATATAGCAGCCACCAGGATCTTTTAAAAACATATCAGTTGCGGCAGGCTGTGGCTTAACCCGCTATGCCACAGCATCGGCATCCCATATGGGTACCGGATTGAGACCCAGCTACTCCACTTCCGATCAAGCTTCCTGCTAATGTGCCTGGGAAAGCAGTGGAAGATGGCCAGTCCTTGGGCCCTTGCACCCACTAGGAAACTCAGAAGATCCTGGCTCCTGGCTTTGGACTGGCACAGCTTTAGCTGTGTGTCTGTTTGGGGAGTGAACCAGCAGATGGAAGACCTCTCTGTCTCTCTGTCTCTGTCTCTCCGTCTGTCTCTGTCTCTGTCTTTCTCTGCCTCTCCCTCTTTGTAACCCTGCCTTTCAAGTAAATAAGTAAATATTTAAAAACAAAAAAATCAATTGATATACATCCTGCTCACAAGCCTCTACTGAATTTGCATTTTATTACAAGACATAATCCTATGGGAACTGGGGCTTTTTCACTCACTGGCTGATCGTACGTATCTCCCAACATCTTCTGGCTCACTCATTTCGTGAGATCCACTTGCTTGTTTGCTAATCATTAAACTTTCTGGGGTTATTCTGTCCTCAAGACATTCATACTTATTTTATGCTTGTATAGAATTATCCTCTCCAAAATATTCATGCTTTTCCCCACCTGGGCCACCTTTGATTCAAATATATTTTCAAAACCATTTCATGACTGTGGGGAGCAACTCGGACTAGACTGTTACTGGAATTAAGACTTATTCTATGCATCTGCTCTCCCACAATATGGCACTGGGAGAGGAGGAAACAGCTTCTACACAGCTGCCTCCAGTTCAACCAATAAACTGTAGGACCTGCTCCTGATTGGAGGAGAGCAGCGTACTTGGCGTGGGTAGCAGAGTTGGGATTGGTGGAAGAGGACTATAAAGGAGGAGAGAGACAACATGCACCAGGAACACCTGAGGAACATCTGAGCAGCCCCCGAGAGAGCCGGCCAGTGGTGTGCCGCTCCCCCGCGGAAGTGGGGAAAGTGGCAGGGGGAACCGCCCTTCCACGGAGGTGGAAGGGACGGTAGCCAACCCGGGAAGAACCAGCAGCAAACCCGGCGAGGGCCAAGCAGACAAAAGAACAGTGCAGGGTCCTGTGTCGTTCCTCCACGAAGAGGGGGAGCGACAGTGACCATCCCATTTAAAAGGATGTGCCCCCACCTCACACAGCCACACACACACGCACACATACACACAGCCTTTATCCCTCTAGATTTTTCTATTCCATACATCAGCATTTTGTTTTTCCCTCTAAAACTATGTAGCTTACTCAGTTTGTACGTTTTTCCTAATTCTCAGATCATTTGCTATTCTCATTCTGGAAGATGTTGTTACATAGTGTGACAGTGCAGGACTCTATGGGGGAGACATCGGTCTTGCTCTGATTCCCTTCGCTTTTTGTTTGTTGGCCTCTAATCAGTCATTGTGCATGTATTATTAATGACTGAATTTGCAGCAGCTGCTATGCTTTTTACATGTAACAGGTACTAATGAATATTTAATGGATGAATAAATTGACATAATTAATTGATAGTTTATTGGTTTCAAATCAGGAAAACTAAGCATCTATTTTAATCATAAAACTTTTTAAAAAACATTTTAGTTATTTAATCTGAGGCAGAGTTACAGAGTGGGGGGGAAAGCTACTGACAGAGAGAGAGAGAGAGAGAACACATACAAGTGCTCCCATCTGCTGGTTCACTCTTCAAATGGTCACAATGGCAGGAGCTGAATCCAGAAACCAGGAAACCCATCTGGGTGTCTCATGTGGGTGGCAGTTCTCAAGCATGTGGTTCATCTTCCACTGCCTTCCCAGACACATTAGCATAGAGCAGGATTGGAAGGGAGCAACCAGAGTTCGCACGGGAGCCCATATGTGTTGCCAACATCACAGACGGCAGCTTAGCGCACTGCGTCACAATGCTGGTCCACGTGTTATTTCATAAAGAGAAAACTGATCTCCTTGAAAAAATACTAATACCAATTCTTTGTGACTCTTTCATCACCTCCAGATCAACTTTGTTTCCAAGATGGATTATTACAATTTCATCAACCTTGGCCTTTGGTCATAATTTTATGATTTTGTGTACTTTCCTCTTCAAATGCTTTTTAAAAATCGACTTTGGGGCTGACATTGTGGTGTAGAGGGTAAAGCCACTGCCTGCAGTGCTGGCATCACATATGGGCACCGGGTTGAGTCTTAGCTGCTCCACTTCCAATCCAGCTCTCTGCTGTGGCCTGGGAAAGCAGGAGATGGCCCAAGTCCTTGATCCCCTGCACCCTTGTGGGAGACTGGGAAGAAGCTCCTGGCTCTTGGCTGCAGATCAGCGCAGCTCCAGCCATTGCTGCAAATAAGGGAGTGAACCAGCGGATAAAAGATCTCTCTCTGTCTCTCTCTCTGTCTCTCTCTCTGTCTCTTTCTCTCTCTGCCTCTCCTTCTCTCTCTGTGTAACTCTGACTTTGAAATAAATAAATAAATCTTTAAAAAAATTGACTTCATCATGTGTGCATCATTCAGCATTAAAATTTCATTGTTATATCAAAATCATTGTTCATTTTAATGATCACAACCTGTAGATTTTCAGATATTTGTAAGATTGTATAAATTATTATTTATTGAAGTTAGGTTATTTAAGTTTTTTTTAATGTGCTTGTTTCTCATTTGGTGTTGCTTTATCAGTTCTTTGAGGCAGATTGTACCTAGCTTTTTTTTTTTTACTTTTTAATTTCCAGGCAAACCAGTCATTTTAAATTGATTAGAAATAGAAAAAAAAATCAGAAAATACTGTATATATATGAAATTTTACAAGTTTTAAAACTTAATACATTGAATGAAATTGAGTTTCAGTCAATGTGCATGAGCAAAACTTCTACAATGCATCTGTATATGAACTTATTACTTTATTTAGTACACAACCTGTATATTTTATTTAGCATACAACAAAAAGTTTGTGGAAATGGAATTAAAAGGTAAAATAAAAATTATACATTTTATTCCGCAATGATTCCCCAGGAAAACTGTCACAAAACTGGGCTTGTTTGATGAGAGGGATGAGCAGGAGCATTGTGATGGTGGAGAAGGGCACTGAGGGAACTTTCTCGGGCATTTTTCTGCTGAAGCTTGGGCTGACTTTGTCAAACCACTGTCATAATAAGCAGGATAAACTGGTGCTATAGCTTCTGACCCTGCAGTCAACAAGCAAAATATCTTGAACATCTACAAAACTGTTGCCTAGCATTTGCTCTTGAGTAATCAATCCACTTTTGTCATGACCATATCACTTCCATCTTCTGGTAGCCATTGCTTTCATTGTGTTTTGTCTCTAGGATGGTACTGCTAAAACCATGTTTCGTCTCCCAGTACAATACTTGGAAGAAAGGCTTCATGATCTTGGTTTCATTTGTTTACAACTTCCATTGAAAGCTCTGTTCTTGTTGTCAGTTGATTTGTATGCAATGGTTTCAGCATCCATCAAGCAAAAGGTCTTTTAATTTTAATGTATCAGTCAGAATTGTGTAAGCTAGACAAGTAGAGTTGTTTATGATGTTTGTTTTCGTTTCTGCTGTTAATTGTCAGAGTCTTCCGTGAGGGCACAAACAAGATTAAATTTACATGCAAAAATTGATTTGCATGATCTACCATTGTGGGTTTCATCTTCAACATTATCTCATACCTTCTTTTTTAAAGATTTATTTTATTTGAAAGATAGAGGTACAAAGGGAGGTAGACATACACACACACACACACACACACACAGAGAGAGAGAGAGAGAGAGAGAGAGAGGTCTTCCATCTGCTGGTTCATTACCCAAATGGCCACAGTGGCTGGAGCTGAGCTGATCCAACGCCAGTAGCCAGGAGCAGCTTCTGGGTCTCCTACGTTGGTGCCGGGGCCCAAGGACCTGGGCCTTCCTCTGCTGCTTTCCCAGGTGCATTACCAGGGAGCTGCATTGGAAGTGGAACAGCTGAGACTCAATCTAGCACACATATGGAATTGCTGACACTGCAGGCTGCACCACAGTGCCAGCCCTTCATCTCATCCCTTCTTAAAGTAATTTATCCATTTGGAGACTGCTGATTTGTTTGGGACATTGTCACCATTACTTTTTTATAAAGCATCAATAATTTCACTATTTTTCCACCCAAGCTTCACCATTAACTCGATGTTTCTTCTTGCTTAAATGTTAGCAGTTCGTGTTGCCATGATAAGGACTCTTTTCAAATTGATGTTTTATCCTTCTTGGTGACTCATAGTAGCTGCTGTTCTGACACATGATAACAAGTGGATGTGAGTTTATTTTGGTTCCATTTTTTTTCAAGTCCATGCAGTTTCTTTCATAAAATCCATTTTCTATGAACTTTTTGAAGATCTCTCATGTATTTGGAGTTGCACTCATTTACTTCATGATACTCTACTACCACATTTTCTAAATTCTTAGACTGGATGAAAGTCACAGCTTTATGAGATCTCTATGTCAATCTGCTTCATATTGTTATAGTTTTAATGGGTACAGGTTTTTAGTATGAGAATCAAATATAATATTGAATCACTTACTTAAACTTAAATATTAAAGTAGAAATTTTAGATATAGGAGTCAGGATACATTTTCACTAATACACTAAATCAGCTTGATGTCTGCATTTTAGCATTTTCATTATAACTTCTTATTCCATACCTATTTCAAAAGCATCTCAGTATGCATTAACCTACACTGTCTGACTAAATGTAAAATCCCCAAAGATTCATACTAAAGTTAAATAATTTTGTAGTAAATAAACACCTAAGTTCCAAGAGAAAAAGACTGAAGATTTTGTATGATTTGGCTTGTAGACAATGATTTTTTACCACATCTGAGTGCATCAATATTTAAGTGAAGATGGTAGCAAGTGAAGTATTTGTCAAAGGCTACCCGATAATTGGAAAGTACAGTTCTACGGTGCAGAGTTCTAGAATCTTCATTCTGCACTTGTTCACATTGTACCTTGTTTATTTCTTTGGGGTCCTGCTCTTATAATAGTGCAGTACTGATTGTTCAACGAGTTTTCTGTTACATCAAAGAAACTTTTTAAAATAGCAATGACATTTCACATAACTTTTGAAGAATCATTTTTACAGATTCATGACTTCATTTGCAGTAACTACAGTTCAGTTTGGGCCAAATGATTGACCTCACTGATACCACTGATTTCATGGTGTGACTGTCACGATTAAATGCCCACATAAAAAGTCATCTCAGCTGAGTGGACTTCCACATGGAGAGCTGTGTGCGATTTCAGAGTGAGCAAGCGTGCATCGTGCAACACACACTGTTTACATGGTAGAAGGATCCTACTTCATTTTAAAAAGTGGAGGAGAAAGATGTTGTTAATACTGTTTATGCACCAATACATACCTCTGTGTACCACGTACTGATTTCTTGAGAAAATATTAGGAAACGTTATTGAAAAATAATGGGTAGTAAGTGCAGTTTCTGTATTCCAGTGATTACACTTATCAATTGTGGGCTTCTTTAGAGACCTGAGGGAAAATTTTATTTCATTCTATTTTTTTATGCAGAGATAGGGATTCTATTTAATCATCCAGTTCCCAAAATAAAAATAACAGCTATGGTAGACTATAAAAATATAGCCACACATTTTTTTAAAAGATTTATTTATTTGTTTTAAAGGCAGAGTTAGAAACAGGAAGAATCAGAGGGAGAGAAAGAGATCTTCAATCAGTTGGTTCGCTTTGCCAATTAGTCGCAAGAACTGGAACTGGGCCAAGAGCTCAGAATTCCATCTGGCTCTCCCACAGGGATGGCAGGGGCCCAGGCAGTTGGGCCATCTTCCTCTGCTTTCCCAAGTGTGTTACCGGGGAGCTGGATCTGGAGTGGAGCAGCTGATATTTGAAGTGGTGCTCATGTGGATGCTGGCGTTGCAGGTGGTGGCTCGACCCACTGTACCACCAGCCTCTAGTCACACTTCTTTAGTCAAGAGGCTGAGTCTAATCCATCAGCTCTGGAGTATGGGCCATCTCATAGAGGGCCACAGGAATCACGTGTTTTGCTAATGGCTGTGCCTCTAAGGGTTTGCAGCTTCCCTGCCATCCTTGGAGCCCTGACACCACCATATGTTGAAGAAACCCAGTCCATCTCCCTCGAGGGTGGAGAGCCCTTGATGGGAGCTGGAGCTCCAGCCATGGCAGTCACTCCCATATCCCCAGCTGACACCTGAGGCTTGAAAGTACACCCCTCTAGGACAAACCCAGGGCCAGTTCTTACAAGATGAATGCAGTCAAGCTCTGCAGAAGAATCACCCAGCTAGTGCTTTGGATTATTAAGATTATTAAATCATTGTTCTTAAGTCACCAAATGTGAGGGAAGTTTCTTTACAGCAAGAAGCAATATTTACCAAATATTGCAAAATCCATGATGTTGCTCTGGGCAGAAAATGACAATTATATTATCATCATGTTACAATAATTTCTCATTGACTTAAGAAAACACTGACAGATCAAGAATCTAAGTCATTTGCATACAACCAATCAGTAGGGAAATCAGAATTTGAGCCTAGAGTGTTTTGCTTCAGAAATGTCATTTTAACCACAGACTATATTAGTTCTCATAAGATGATCCACAAATCTACACAGCTGGTTTATTCTTAAATTGTAAAAGCCAGGCTTTTCTAGTAGCCGTGCCCTATGTATGAAAATGTTTGAATGTGCTTATCTGTTCATCCATCTGTCACTCTGTCCACCATCTCTGTCATCTTATGTGTGCATAGACCTGATTCCTGAAGTAGACAGCATGTTCTGCTTGCTTAGCTGCCTGATTGTGCAACATCAATTATATTGTGTCACTGTATCTCAGCGGACCTGCTCAGACTTCCTTTTATAATAATACTCTCTTCATTGTCTTTTGCTCTACCTTGTTCCATTTTACATTTCACAACATGTTCATGGCCCTTTTTCAAAGCCTAAGCTTGAATCTCTGGATACATCAGTTTTAAAATTTGCCCCTTTTTTATAGCTGTCAAAGAATTTTTTCTGTACCCTTAAATGTGTCATTGTGTCTGAGGTTACAAGGTTTATGTATCTTTTGAGGAGATCATGATCCATACTTTTAAAGGCTAGATAATGTGCTTAAAAGCAATTCTTTCTTGATGGCTTTCATTAATCTAACCTTCGGTGATATATATTTGGTGACATTTTAAAGAAGTGTATAGTAAAATAAATACTTTTTAAAAAGCACAAGATAATACTGAGAAATAATTGGGATTTTACTTGTTATATGTAAAATATATTACAGTGAGTTGGAAGTTCTTTAAAAGAGGATAATGTAACACATTTAGATTTAGAGCAATAGACAGTTTCTTTGCATTCATAGGATTTATTGTTAATAGATTTTTAAATACATATTAATAAACTACATAAAAAACCCGAAGTCCAAAATTGTATAGCCAAACACAAGTGTAGTGTTAATCATGAATAGTGATTGGATTTGTTCTTCACATACATCTTCATCACCAGAAAACCAAACTTGGTGCATACATTTCTTTAGTCCCGATGGCTAGGAATAAATTTTCAATGCAGCTCTCAGAGTTGGTTGTTGGTTTGTTATTAGGTGAACAAAAATCTCAAAAAGATTAAACTGTGGGAATATTGTGGAGCATTGTAGAGATACAACGTGAATGAAAGCGCAGTAAATCTTTCTGTTGTTTTCAGTGTTCCTGTATGTTTTATCACCCATAGGATTTATAGCATGAATAGCAAACTGCTGACTTTTCACATTATAATGTTGTAAAGTGGTTAAAAATGAAATCTGAGAAAATGAAAAATACTAAAAATCGATATGATATAATCTAATTCTCCCTCTCTTCTTACCTCAAACAAGAACCCCCACAAATACATTCATATATTTGCAGAAACACACTTGTAAACATAAACACACACACTTTTTCACCATTACTATTATAAATGTTAGAGAAAAATATATTTAAATAATTCTCCAATGTAAAATAAGTACAAATTATTTGAAAAAGTCAATGTAAGTATCTAGCGGTTTATTTTTCATCATTATATTCAAAAAGAGAATGAGTAATATTCAAATGTTTCTCTGTTATGAAATTACTTAAATGTAATATTGTATGTATTCTCTAAGGCTGTTGGCCTTGGAAAGCTATTACTTGTAGCTAATAGTTACAGAGCATTTAGGATGTTCCAGGCAAAAAACTAAGTAATTTGTATGCTGTTTTATTTAATTCTCTATTATTTCTATTTAGAATCTTCATTGGAAATTGAGAAAACTAAGGCATAAGAAAATTAAGTAATTTTTCAATAATATGGTTAATGGTGAGGCTGAAATTAAAAGCCATGTTTGGGGGCTGGCACTGTGGTGTGCTGAATCGGGCCGCTGCCTATAATGTCAGTATCCCATATGGGCACAGGTTTGAGTCCCAGCTGTTCCATTTCCTATCCAGCTCCCTGCTGAAGGATGGCATAGGAAAATGACCCAAGTGGGAAATCTGGAGAAAGCTCCTGGCTCCCGGTTTTGGCCTGGCCCAGCCCTGACCGTTATGATCATTTGAAGGGTGAACCGGCAGATAGAAAATTTCTCTCTCTCTGTCTCTCCCTTTCTGTTTATGTAATTCTGTCTTTCAAATAATTAAAATAAATCCTTAAAAAATGTTTGACTATCTCCAGTCAGTTAAATTCATGCTTGGAAATATATAGGTCATATAAATATTCATTTCAAATTTGATACTACTTAGTATTAAAATTCTATGTAGGTTAACATAATTGTTCATTCATGCATATTTAGTGTATTTCCATCTCCAGAATACATATATATATGTCAATATTGTAAATATTATTTTAAAATAAAAATACGTTTACTTATTTTCAAGACATTGCGTTAAAATGAAAATGAATCTGGGAAAAAGGTCAAGAATTTATATTTCAAGTGTCTTATGCTGTGATTCCTAGATAATCCCATGTAGAGGGGAGATCATTTCAATATATGACTTGAGTAGTGTTCCCTGTTCACAATTTAGCACTAGACATAATTTCAGTGAAACTGTCCAAGCAGTTTATGTTGGATTGGGTAACTGGATATTTTAGAATCAACAAATACGGTTTTTCCTTCATAGCTTTCTCTTTGGCTTTTCTATTTCAAAATGACTTCTACCTTAGGTTTTCTGCAAAAAAAAAATTAAGCCCCCAGTGTCAGCTCTATTGGCTTCAGCATTTCTTTCATTGTCATTCTAACTAATAAAAGGCTGAAAATGCACAGGCAAAGAAATCTCTTTATTTTGTTTTTCCTCTTTTCAGAATTTTATAATGGCAGATGTCTTCAGTAAACACTATATTATTTGATACAGATTCCTCCATTATAATTTTCTGTATGTGGAGAATTATAACATTTGAAGATAATCATGCCTTAACAGTAAACCTTCTGTCAGTGATCAGTTGCATTTAAGACCACTGAACTGATATCCTTATTGAAAGAAAAAACCTCATATCCAGCTATTAATTCACATTTTTGTTGTGCTATTGGGTAAATGGAAATAGTTTTATATATTATAAGACATATGAAAATCCATAGAGAATTGTGATTTGTGCATTGTATAGCGTAACAGTTGAGGAAAATTGGAAAGGTAATTTTCCGTGAATACAGCTTAGTATTTCGAATTGTTGCCTTGCTTACTTTATAGTGATGGGAAAGGTAATTTGCAAATGTTAGGTCAGAAAATTTGAATTGAAATGCATTATTAAGTTGTACTATGCCTCTTACATTGTTTACAGATTAAAATGAGTTACGAATTGAACTAAGCATTGAATGTGGTTATTGGATCATAAAATCCTTGGATGTGTGTTGCATGGAATTGACCACTATTTAATTTCTAGAAGAAAGAAACATGGTAATTCTAATTTCTGTTTATACTTTTCTTGCTTACCTGGTTTACAGGCACTATGAAAATTAAATTCATTCTTAGTCTCTTGCAAAAGTCTAAGTATGAAAATTCACATGCGTTATCATTTGTATGACATAGACCCTTAAAATTAATTATACTGAAAAATCATTTTGAATTAGAAAGTTACAGCCTATAATGGAAGAATAAATTTATACTCAATTACATATTAATGACTTTGTTAACTGGCTTCCTACTGATGATAATCATCTCCTAAATGGAGCAAAATAACAAATTTGTTAACAAATGATATAAATGAATGGCTAAATAAATGGTTAAATGAATTAATATATGAGTGATACAATAAACCTACCTCCATTTATACATTTACTCTATAACAATTTTGTTTTTTTCTTTTTTTTAGCTTTTATTTAGTAAATATAAATTCCCAAAGTACAGTTTATGGATTACAATGGCTTCCCCCCCATAACTTCCCTCACACTCGCACCCCTCCCATCTCACACTCCCTCTCCCCTTCCATTCACATCAAGATTCATTTTAATTATCCTTATATACAGAGGATCAATTTAGTATATATTAAGTAAAGATTTAATCAGTTTGCACCCACACAGAACATAAAGTGTAAAATACTGTTGGAGTATTAGTTATAGCATTAATTCACATTGGACAACACATTAAGGACAGAGATCCTACATGGGGAGTAAGTGCACAGTGACTCCTGTTGTTGACTTAACAATTTGACACTCTTGTTTTTGGCATCAGAAATCTCCCTAGGCTCTAGTCATGAGTTTCCAAGGTTATGGAAGCCTTTTGAGTTTGCTGACTCCGATCTTAATTAGACAAGGTCATAGTCAAAGCGGAGGTTCACTCCTCCCTTCAGAGAAAGGTACCTCCTTCTTTGATGGCCCCATTCTTTCTACTGGATCTGAATACCTGTGCTTAGAAATGCACAATTTTGGGCAATGGTTCAAATAGGGAAACGAGGCATATTGTTACCTTCAGTGATTATAGTCATTAAAAGGGGAAGTTATTGTGTATATAAATAATTATGAGGTAAACTTGCAAGTTTGTCTGTTAGAGTCATATATTAGCCTGGGTATCCTGAATAATGTCATTATTTACAGATGAAAGAATCAGAAAGTTTCATGCAGGAGACTAGACTTTTAATGAGTAAGATCATGAATTGTGAGTAGGGTCTGAACATGTCGAGACTGAAATGAGTATGTTGGGCTAGAGAAACACATTGAGTAACAGCAGAGAAATAGCACTGTTAAGGATGAAGAAAAAAATACTTAGCCTAGTCCAGATTGTGCTGTATGTGAGATGGTGAGGTCATGTATTTGTAATGGTAAGTTAATGCAAGATTTTGGAAGGCTGTAATACTAGATTTAATGCTAAATTTTATTTAATCCTCTATTCAATGATAAGCCATTAAAGTTTCATAGATGAAGGTACCTTTTCTGTTTGATACTTTAAAAATAATTTTAAAAAATTATTTGTTTGAAAGGCAGAGGGACAGAGAGACAGGGAGACATAAACACAAACACAAACACACACGTACACAGGATGAGAGAGAGAGACAGACATGTTCCATCCAGTGGTTCATTCCCCGAATTCCCAGATGTGTTAACAGGAAGCTGAATCACAAGCAGAGCAGCTGGGACTTGAACTGGTACCCCAGCTTGGGAGGCCACGATCCATAGGAGCAGCTTAGTTGGATGTACCACAAGGCCAGCCCCTCCTACATTTTTTGTTAGTTGTTGAAAGGAACAACGGGAGCCGGTGCCACGGCTCACTAGGCTAATCCTCCGGCTGTGGCGCCGGTACCCGGGGTTCTAGTCCCAGTCGGGGTGCCGGATTCTGTCTTGGTTGCTCCTCTTCCAGGCCAGCTCTCTGCTGTGGCCCAGGAAGGCAGTGGAGGATGTTCCAAGTGTTTGGGCCCTGCGCCCGCGTGGGAGACCAGGAGAAGCACCTGGCTCCTGGCTTTGGATCAGTGCAGCGCACTGGCTGCAGTGTGCTGGCCGCAGTGGCCATTTGGGGGGTGAACCAACGGAAGGAAGACCTTTCTCTCTTTCTCTCTCACTGTCTAACTCTGTCAAAAAAATAAAGGAACAACAGGAAATGTGAAAAATATCTTACAATGATGTTTATGTTATCATTTATCATAGTATCGGGAACTGCTTCCAAAAGATTAGTCTTCAGTAATCCTCCATAAAAGTAAAACTGAAATGCATAAATATCTGCTACCTTGGCATTTCCAAAGTCAAAGACCCCGTGGTATACAGATGTAATGTAGGACAAAATATCTATGTTTCACCCAATTTTTGCTATTAATCCTGATGTAGTAGGTGCTGTTCTATATTTAGGGAAGCTTTGTGTTAACCTCTGAAACTTTTTAGTGATCAGAAAAATAATCATGAAGAAGGAGAAAAAACGATTTGCAGTTTTGAATTATTGTTTTTAAATATTTATTTGTTTATTTGGGAGGCAGAATTATGGGCAGAGAGAGAGACAGAGAGCGATCTTCTATCTGCTAGTTCACTCTCCAAATGGCTGCAACAGCCGGAGCTGGGCTGATCCAAAGCCAGGAACGAGGAGCTTCTTCCAGTCTTCCACGTGGGTAAAGGGGCCTAAGTACCTGGGCCATCCATCTTCCACTGCTTTCCCAGGCTATAGCAGAGAGCTGGAACAGAAGAGGAGCAGCCGGGTTTAGAACTGGCACCCATATGGGATGCTGGCGCTGAAGGTGCAGGTTCAGCCTGCTACGTCACAGTGGCAGCCCCCAGTTTTGAATTCTTGACTTCTTAGTTGAGAAACACATTTTAAAGTGATTCTCAGAAAATGTTAGTTAACAAAAATAGAATGTATACCCACATTGAGAGAAAATATGTGCCCCTGCGATGTACACGTAGTGTTGTCCCCATCTAGCCGTCGAGGCAACTGAGTTTAGCTAACTTGCCTTCATCACGAAGCAGCGTGGCAGAATCCTCACATGTGCACTTCATTAATCAAGCAGTGTGTGATTTCTTCATGGAAAATCCGCTGTGCCCCTTCCCATCCAGTCCTACAGGAGAAATGACTGTGATATGTTTATTTAAATTCATCAATGATAGCATACTAAAAGTTTTATTTCTCCTACCTCTAAAAATAATACTAATGGGATTTTTTTGGAGGTAATTTCTCAGATGATCACTTCTTCCCCTCTGTCATTTTCTGGGTCATACTGACATATTACATCCTAATAAAACAGTAATATTTACAGTGTATGTGATATTTATCGCTGCATTGAGGCAGCAGCAGCACTCGTAGGGTTATGCGTTTTCAGGTATTGAGCAGTTTAATCAAATTGAAAGGAAGGAATAATAACTGCATGTCCATCAGATTGCTTCCATGGCTTTCTAAAAATAGAAGGAAAACTTATATATTGCTAATCAATTTTTGAGAAGTCAATAGGTGACTTTTTTAATGGAAAGAAAAATTTTCATATAGTGCTAATAATTTTGAAGTAGGTGATGTATTAAAAGCCAGTGAATAGCATTGTATTTTTATGTTTATATGCATTTTTCTCTCATTCCTGATATTCTTTTATGAAGTCATATTTGTTTAGAATAACTGTGTTCCGTGAACCTTTTATGTTTATTAAAATCTCAATCATACATTTCCAAGATTCATCCATTAATTGGCTTCCTTCAAACTTTATCATAAATTAAGCAGCATATCAGATTAGTTTAAAATCTTGATGTGACATACTAATCATCACTGGCATTTATTTCATCATTGATTCTAAAAGGAAATGCACGGCTTCTTTTTCTGGTGTATTTGGAAAAGTAGAGTGCTTTCCACATTGTGCCTGGAATCATCCGACTTTCTTCCTCTCCTATGAAGGAACAGGAAATCGGAGGATGGTAAAGAATAGGTCACAAATGGAACCACAGAAATTAATGCTGTGAAATCTGAAGCAGGCAAAAGCAGTAAAGATCTGCTTCTAGTGTAGAATTTCTCTCTGCTGTCCTCTTAGAGGTCCCTTTTCTTTCATTGCCAGAGCACAGTTCAGGCATTCACTCTGACTCTGCTGATTTCCAGCATATTTGCATAGTAGTTTTTCTCACTGATTCATGGTTCTCTTTAACAAGCATTTCTGCCCCCCCACCAGCTTTGTTTTAGGAAGCCTCTCCTACCTTGATAAGTGGGGAAAATATTGTAATTGTGAATAGCTCTGAAATCTGATCTTTCCATAAAAGAGGGAGAGAAAGTTCTTTCCAAATTCAGTTAATAAAAATTAAAGATGTGTAACTAATAGAACTTGTATAATTAGTGAGCTTGGAATGTAGTTTCTGTTCTTATTAGGGACATAATATTTCTAATAACCTCAGAACTCATAACTTTTCAGAATGTGTGAAAACCTATTGTACATGTTTGGGGCATTTGTGTTTAAATTCAGAAATAGAAATAAGATTCTGAAAATTGCTCATCAGTGTTTATCTGGCATGCATCAATGATTTTTATGCATCGATATGCCTTCCTCACAGTGTTCAATCTATCCTGATTACTCAAGTTATGAGCAAATTTGAGAAGTGACTTCCACCAGGAACTTTGAATTGTCAATATTTGTGATAGGCCTTCTCAAGAGGAAGGGAGCAAAAACAGGAAGGAATAAAAAAAACAGCAGGTCTGGTATGTAGCTGTTTGCATATGCAAACCCAAGTAAATTTTGCATTGAAATTTAGGCAGTGTTCTATTAAAAAAGAGAAATGACTCATTTATTCAAAATTATGAATGAGAGAATGAGAGAGCTAAGAAAGTAATGTAGACATCCCTCTGTAAAAAAAAAAGGTTAATTTTTGAAGGCCGTTTATAAGAAAGTTTAAAGATTGCGGTTTTGAAAGTATTTCCACTGTGTGGTACTTGAGGTCTTACTTTGAAATTTTAAAATCAATCTTTGCAGTCTCTCTTGTCGATTTAAGTTAGAATGGGATCATTTCCCCAGACATAGTTTTCCTGCACTTTGAAATTTGTTGAGGCAGGTTCACCCTTTGTTGATAAACTGAGTGTTGTGATGCATTTTTGCACTGTTACATGAGCTCATTGACTGACTTGGGTAACATGTACATTCTAAAGGCTGCTGAATCTGTGGACACAACTGCAGCTACAGATCAGTGTTCCCTTACGCTTTTTTACCATCCTTTAAATAGAACCAGTCCTAGACTTTGGCTTGTGTTACTATTTGTCCAGTGTGCATCTGACATTGATCTGAACTTCTAGAAACACTAGAATAATTTTTCACTGAGTTAACTACGTGTCTGACAAATTTACTGGAGGTCCATTGACCATTTCATAAGATCAATAGTTTGAAAAAAGTTTGTAATATTTATAATAAAAATTAACCTTTATAATACTTTAAAATATTTTAGTTCTAAATTAATTTTTATATATTGTTTCATTTAATAACCACAGCAAAATGAGTGTTTTTATGGAATTTGTCAATATATTAGAATCTCGGTGTCATAGCAAAAGCATGGTAATTGCTACAACACAGTTCTTGTCAAGTCTCCTGTTAATGTGATATAGCTAGAAAGAGTGTAGTTCACAAATGGAATTCTAAAAATATAATACTTCCTTTTATCCCTTTCCTTCTCCTCTTCACTCCTTTTCTCCCTCTCCTCTCAATCCCCCCTTCCCCCTCCTTCCCTCTCTCCCTTCCCTCCTCCTCCCCCCTCCCTCCCTCCTTCTCTGTTGCTCTCCCTGTCTCCCTCTCTCCCTCTCTCCCTCTCCCTCTCTCCCTCTCTCCCTTCTCTCTCTCTTTCTTAATTCTTGAGATAACACATTTTAATTTACATTATAGCCAAAAGATACTATTTAGAGTAACTAACCCTCCCATGCCTTTTGCCAAAATGTGTATGTCTGTGTGTAACTTAAGTGGAAACAGTGCAGAATAATATATCTGACATACCTCATCATTTAGAACAAAATTTTTATACTATCTTCTCACTTCTTTTTGAGTACGCATTTCAAACTACTTTATTACAAAAATTAAATTTTGCATGTAAAAAGTATTAATTTCTTTTTGTCTAAAGAATTACACAGAAATCAATTATAAATCCTGACTCCTGCCTCACTGCATACCAATCACTGAGCTTGTGAGAAGTAACTTACCAATAAGTTACCCACAGGGGCTATCAGTAGCATTTTTGATAAACTGAAAGTGCTTGAAACTTTTCACTGGAATTGATTTTTTCTTTCTCTACAATCCATTCTTCTAATGATTGTAACATTGTTAACTAGATAGATTTCTCCACCATCATCCATTAAAAGGTTTTAAGGAATTGAAATATTAGCTTTGACTAACAAAATAATAGAAGTTTATTGGAAATTTAAAGGAGAAAATGGCAATAATTAAATGGGGGGAAGGAGATGGGTGTTTGTTGCACTGGTTAAGGGGCAGCTTGGGATGCCTGCATCCCGTATCAGAGTACCTGAGTTCAGTTCCTGGCTCTGCTCCTAGTTCCAGCTTTCTGCTTTCTTTCACCATGGGAGACAGCAGGTGGGCTCGACTACTTGGTCCCAGCACCCATGTGGCAAACTGGATTGAATTCTTGGCTCTGGCTTTGGCATGCCTCAGCTCTGGCCATTTGTGGTATTTTGGGAGTGCTCTTTGTGTCTGTGTGTGTGTCTCTCTCTCTCCTCTCTCTCCTCTCCTCCCCTCCGCTCCCCTCCACTCCCTCAAATAACTGAAAATAAATAAGTTAAGGAGACCAAAAGGTCGTTTTGGCGTCAGGCGGTCTCATAAATAGCCGGTGTCTGATTCCTCCTGTATCTTTCACAGATTCCTTCCACTCGTGATAACATCCATACTTCTTCCTCACGGGCCACACACATAAATATTCATAAGCATCTGACATAGCAGTGATGTGTATATATAAAGACCTGACCTTGACATTAGGCCTATTGGAGTTATTTTAGAAATCTTGTAATGATATTACAAGTAGAAAGTAAGTTTTAAATAGTCTACTGTTAACCAACCCAGACTATGATTATGGAAAATAGTCATATTACATAATACTTCAGTGCCCAAGGCTGTATTGTCTGGTTGTTTCTTACCTGTGATTTTAGTTGTTATAAAGGAGTAGTCCTGTCCTTTATATATCATGTTTAGATACCATAACTAGGATTCCTAAATCTAGATTCTAAATCTATATGCCTGGAACCTCCTAAATTCAGTGGTTAGGAAAACATAATATATTCACTGTGGTATTGTGTTTTGGATTGTTTAACGTGGTTAAAAGTCTTGTTCAAAATTGTTTTATCGGGGCCGGCACTGTGGCGCAGTGGGTTGACACCCTGGCCTGAAGTGCCAGCGTCCCATATGGGCGCCGGTTCTAGTCCCGGCTGCTCCTCTTCCAATCCAGCTCTCTGCTATGGCCTGGGAAGGCGGTGGAGGATGGCCCAAGTCTTTGGGCCCCTGCACCCGCGTGGGAGACCCAGAGGAAGCTCCTGGCTCCTGGTGTAGCTCTGACCATTGCGGCCAATTGGGGAGTGAACCATCGGATGGAAGACCTCTCTCTGCCTCTCCTCTCTCTGTGTAATTCTGACTTTCAAATAAATAGATATATCTTTAAAAAAAAATTGTTTTGTCAAAAAATGTTAACAATTTGATGATCCTTTAAAACATACTGTGAGAAAAATACAATCTACCTGTTTTTGCGTTCAAATAATCTTTCCTCAATTAAAAAGTAAAAATGTAGTGTTGCCTTTCAGCCAGCCAATGTCTAGGATATACAGTACCTCCTAGGAGAAGGCTGCTTATCCTACAGTGTTACTAAATCTACCTGTTCTGTTAGCCGAGCTTCATCATGTAACAGTGGACACTTCTGAACAGCCTGTAGTGTGCTCTTGAAGGCTTTGAAGTATCATTAGAAGGTCTGCGGTAAAGAATAAGGTTTCACTGTTCATGCTGCAGGCATTAGCCAAAGTGGGGAAAGCCTTTCCTCTCACACGTGAATACCCTTTCAGACTGTGTAAAGTTATACTTAAAGGGACAAAGCACTACTCATGTTTCAATTTTAAGACACAGAACCAGAACAAAAAAAGTGATTTAGGATTTGTACTGATAAATTAGATGTCATGGTTATTTTAAGTTTCTTTAGGAATATTATACTTTGTTCTGCGATTACTATGTGAACAAATTAATCATTTGAGAGATTGAAACGGGAAATCAATATGTAGGTGACTTCATCCCATCAGGGAAAATACACTGGTATGCTACTATGTCACTTTCATTTTTTAATCCAAAATCTAATGACTTGATATGAATGATAGTTACAAGGAGGAAGGATGTTTATAATGTTTCATACAATCAGATATAATTTGCTGTTCTGCTTTAAATGTGTGAGTGAAACAACTGACTTCAAGATTTCATGTTGATCTAAAAATCTTTTTCTCCACATAATGGTCATGAATAATTTTGTATTTGCTATAATAGCATAGATAGATCTATTGGGTATTAAAATGCAAAATAATGTAAGTTCTATATGTTTCATTGATAGTATTTTAAAAGTTGAAACAATTAAATGCCTACCTAAAATGATGGGATACACTTCCTAATCAGCAGAAAGAATCATCTCCCTCATGAGCTTAAGTTTGCTTTCTCTTTCCAAAAAAGACATTAAAATTTCTACAAACACCTTCTAGTAGCCTCCCCAGAATAGATGACTCTTGCACATCTTTTTTTTTCAGTGCTTTTAAAGACTTAGTTAATTTGATATTTGCATGAATTTGCTGTGTTTGATAGCCATATGTACCTCAAACTGAGTGAATTAAACAGCAGAATTCTTGTCTCAACAGTTCCACAGTCTAGTATCTCAGATCAAGATGTGAAAGCTCCAGCAAAGGAGTAGTTCCAGTCTTCCTCTCAGTTTCTGGTATTTCTCTGGCTCATGGTATCCTAATCTGTATCCTCAGAAGGCATTCTCTCTGTCATGGTCTCTACCCAAATTCCTTTTATTTTTGAGGCTGCCATCCTGATAGGGGTCACTTTAATGGATTCATCTTATCTTGATCATCTGCAAGGACTCTACATGTATTTCCAAATAAGGTTACATTCATAGGTACTGGAGATTAGGACGACACCTTCTTTGGTTAGAAAACAGTGCAACCTGTTACAGTACCTGTGCATCAACTTTACTGTAAATATAATCTCTATTCAAACCTTGAACTGACATAGGGTTTCATATTGACAATTTCTTTTTCTAATGCAAGCAATTGTCATACATTGCTCCTTTTTCTCATTTTCTAGTTTTATTGGCTAAGATATATAGATTAAAGTTTCTTTGATGGCAGAGTTTTCAAATTTCCCACCAGATTATGCAGGTCGGAATTCACAAAAATGGAAATCAATGTAAAAGATCCTTCCCATAAACTCTTGTTTATACTTGGTTTTTATCAGATTTTTAAAATTTTGGGTGTTAAATGAATCCAATTTTTTTTTTCATTTTCTTTGTGCTAATAAAAATTTTTTAAAAGTTTTCATGAAATTTTGGGCATTGGAATTTATTCTATAAATTACCTAGTTATTTTTAAAATAAAATTTTATAGTAATAATCTTCTTTATTCACATCATTAGATAGTAATTTTTATTGTTCTTAAGCTATGTCAATTTTTATAAATGTGTGATTTTTGGAAAAAGCTTTTCTGAAAAAACACATTGCCTTTCATCTAAATATATTTATTTATTTATTTTATTTTTTTTATCTTTTATTTAATGAATATAAATTTCCAAAGTACGACTTATGGATTACAATGGCTTCCCCCCCCCATACCGTCCCTCCCACCCACAACCCTCCCCTTTCCCACTCCCTCTCCCCTTCCATTCACATCAAGATTCATTTTCGATTATCTTAATATACAGAAGATCAGCTTAGTATACATTAAGTATGGATTTCAACAGTTTGCTCCCACACAGAAACATAAAGTGAAAAATAATAGATGATTTTTTTTTAAATGATGATGAAATCAGATCAGACCTATTGTCATGTTTAATCCCAGTGAGAGTCAAGTTGGGAATTGATAATTTCTTTTTTTTTTTTTTTTTACAAAAGATCAGTTTAGTGTACATTAAGTAAAGATTTCAATCGTTTGCACCCCCATAGAAACACAAAGTGAAATATACTGTTTGAGTACTCGTTATAGCATTAAGCTTCAGTGTACAGCACGTTAAGGACAGAGATCCTACATGAGGAGTAAGTGCACAGTGACTCCTGTTGTTGACTTTACAAATTGACACTCCTGTTTATGGCATCAGTAATCTCCCTATGCACCAGTTATGAGTTTCCAAGGCTATGGAAGCCCCTTGAGTTCTCCGACTCTTATCTTGTTTAGACACGGTCATAGTCAAAGTGGAGGTTCTCTCCTCCCTTCAGAGAAAGGCACCTCCCTCTTTGAAGACCTGTTCTTTCCACTGGGATCTCACTCACAGAGATCTTTTTGCCAGAGTGTCTTGGCTTTCCATGCCTGAAATACTCTCATGGGCTTTTCAGCCAGATCCGAGTGCCTTTAGGGCTGATTCTGAGGCCAGAGTGCTATTTAGGACATCCGCCATTCTATGAGTCTGCTGAGTATCTCACTTCCCATGTTGGATCACTCTCCCCTTTATTTATTCTATCGGTTGGTGTTAGCAGATACTAGACTTGTTTATGTGCTCCCTTTGACTCTTAGTCCTTTCATTATGATCAATTGTGAACTGAAATTGATCACTTGGAATAGTGAGATGGCATTGGCACATGCCACCTTGATGGGATTGAATTGGAATCCCCTGGTATGTTTCCAACTCTACCAATTGGGGCAAGTCAGCCCGAGCATGCCCCAAATTATACATCTCTTCCCTCTCTTATTCCCACTCTTATGTTTAACAGGGATCATTAATTTTCAACACTTAAGAATAACTGTGTGATAATTACAGAATTAAACCAGTCATATTAAGTAGAACAGACAAAAAAAAAAAAATACTATGAGGGATAATGTATTAAGTTGTCCATTAGCAGTCAGGGCTATGCTGATCAAGTCACCATTTCTCATAGTGTCCATTTCACTTCAGGAGGTTTCCTTTTTAGTGTTCAGTCAGTTGTCACCGATCAGGGAGAACATATGGTATTTGTCCCTTTGGGACTGGCTTATTTCACTCAGCATGATGTGTTCCAGATTCCTCCATTTTGTTGCAAATGACTGGATTTCATTGTTTCTTACTGCGGTATAGTACTCTAAAGAATACATATCCCATAATTTCTTTATCCAGTCTACCATTGATGGGCATTTAGGTTGGTTCCAGGTCTTGGCTATTGTGAATTGTGCTGCAATAAACATTAGGGTGCAGACCGCTTTTTTGTTTATCAATTTAAACTCCTTTGGGTAAATTCCAAGGAGTGGGATGGCTGGGTCGAACGGTAGGGTTATATTCAGGTTTCTGAGGAATCTCCAGACTGATTTCCATAGTGGCTTGACCAGTTTGCATTCCCACCAACAGTGGGTTAGTGTCCCTTTTTCCCCACATCCTCGCCAGCATCTGTTGTTGGTAGATTTCTGTATGTGAGCCATTCTAACCGGGGTGAGGTGAAACCTCATTGTGCTTTTGATTTGCATTTCCCTGATTGCTAGTGACCTTGAACATTTTTTCATGTGCCTGTTGGCCATTTGGATTTCCTCTTTTGAAAAATGTCTATTGAAGTCCTTGGCCCATCTCTTAAGTGGGTTGTTGGTTTTGTTTTTGTGGAGTTTCTTGATCTCTTTGTAGATTCTGGTTATTAACCCTTTATCTGTTGCATAGTTTGCAAATATTTTTTCCCATTCTGTCGGTTGTCTCTTCACTCTCCTGACTGTTTCTTTTGCAGTACAGAAACTTCTCAATTTGATGCAATCCCAATAGTTGATTTTGGCTTTGACTGTCTGTGCCTCCCGGGTCTTTTCCAGAAATTCTTTGCCTGTGCCAATATCTTGAAGGGTTTCTCCAATGTTCTCTAATAACCTGATGGTGTCAGGTCATAGATTTACGTCTTTAATCCACGTTGAGTGGATTTTTGTGTAAGGTGTAAGGTAGGGGTCTTGCTTCATGCTTCTGCACATGGAAATCCAGTTTTCCCAGCACCATTTATTGAATAGACTGTCCTTGCTCCAGGAATTAGTTTTAGATCCTTGATCAAATATAAGTTGGCTGTAGATGTTTGGATTGATTTCTGGTGTTTCTATTCTGTTCCATTGGTCTATCCATCTGTTTCTGTACCAGTACCATGCTGTTTTGATTACAACTGCCCTGTAGTATTTTCTGAAGTCTGGTATTGTGATGCCTCCGGCTTTGTTTTTGTTGTACAAGATTGCTTTAGCTATTCGAGGTCTCTTGTGCCTCCATATGAATTTCAGCATCATTTTTTCTAGATCTGCGAAGAATGTCTTTGGTATCTTGATTGGGATTGCATTGAATCTATAAATTGCTTTTGGGAGAATGGACATTTTGATGATATTGATTCTTCCAATCCATGAGCATGGACGATTTTTCCATTTTTTGGTATCCTCTTCTATTTCTTTCTTTAAGGTTTTGTAATTTTCATCATAGAGATCTTTAACGTCCTTGGTTAAGTTTATTCCAAGGTATTTGATTGTTTTTGTAGCTATTGTGAATGGGATTGATCTTAGCAGTTCTTTCTCAGTCATGGCATTGCTTGTGTATACAAAGGCTGTTGATTTTTGTGCATTGATTTTATATCCTGCCACTTTGCCAAACTCCTCAATGAGTTCCAATAGTCTCTTAGTAGAGTTCTTTGGATCCTCTAAGTACAGAATCATATCGTCTGCAAAGAGGGATAGTTTGACTTCTTCCTTCTTGATTTGTACTCCTTTGATTTCTTTTTCTTGTCTGATGGCTCTGGCTAAAACTTCCAGAACTATGTTAAATAGCAGTGGTGAGAGTGGGCATCCCTGCCTGGTGCCAGATTTCAGTGGAAATGCTTCCAACTTTTCCCCATTCAATAGGATGTTGGCTGTGGGTTTTTTATAAATTGCTTTGATTATATTGAGGAATGTTCCTTCTATACCCAATTTGCTTAGAGTTTTCATCATGAAAGGGTGTTGAATTTTATCAAATGCTTTCTCTGCATCAATTGAGATAATCATATGGTTTTTCTTCTGCAGTCTGTTTATGTGGTGAATCACATTGATTGATTTGCGAATGTTGAACCATCCCTGCATACCAGGGATGAATCCCACTTGGTCTGGGTGGATGATTTTCCTGATGTGTTGTTGTATTCTATTGGCCAGAATTTTATTGAAGATTTTGGCGTCTATGTTCATCAGGGATATTGGTCTGTAATTTTCTTTCAGTGCTGCATCTTTCTCTGGCTTAGGGATTAAGGTGATGCTGGCTTCATAGAAAGAATTTGGGAGGATTCCCTCTTTTTCGATTGTTCTGAATAGTTTGAGAAGAAATGGGATTAGTTCTTCTTTAAATGTCTGGTAGAATTCAGCAGTGAATCCATCTGGTCCTGGGCTTTTCTTTGTTGGGAGGGCCTTTATTACTGTTTCAATTTCTGTTTCAGTTATGGGTCTGTTTAGGTTTTCTATGTCTTCATGGTTCAATTTTGGTAGATTGCATGTGTCCAGGAATCTATCCATTTCTGATAGGTTTTCCTGTTTGCTGGCATACAAGTCCTGGTAGTAATTTCTGATGATTCTTTTTATTTCTGTGGTGTCTGTTGTAATGTTTCCTTTTTCATCTCTGATTTTATTGATTTGGGTCTTTTCTCTTCTTTTTTTAGTTAGTTGGGCCAATGGGGTGTCAATTTTGTTTATTTTTTCAAAAAACCAGCTTCTCGCTTGGCTGATTTTTTGTAAAGTTTTTTTGGATTCAATCCTGTTAATTTCTTCTCTGATTTTAATTATTTCTCTTCTCCTACTAGATTTGGGTTTGGTTTGCTGCAGTTTTTCTAGGTCCTTGAGGTGCGCTGAAAGCTCATTTATTTGGTACCTTTCCAATTTCTTGGTATAGGCACCTATTGCTATAAATTTGCCTCTCAATACTGCTTTTGCTGTATCCCATAAGTTTTGATATGTTGTGTTGTTGTCTTCATTTACTTCCAGAAAGTTTTTGATTTCTCTTTTGATTTCTTGAATGACCCAGTGTTCATTCAGGAGCATGTTGTTCAGTCTCCATGTGTTTGCATACTTTGTGGGGTTTCCTGAGTTGCTAATTTCCAGCTTCATCCCGCTGTGGTCTGAGAAGCTGCATGGTATGATTCTAATTCTTTTAAATTTGCTGAGACTTGCTTTATGGCCTAGTATGTGATCAATCCTAGAGAAGGTTCCATGCGCTGCTGAGAAGAATGTGAAGTCTGTAGATTTAGGGTTGAAAGTTCTGTAGATATCTGTTAGATCCATTTGGGCAATAGTGTCAATTAAATCTGCTGTTTCCTTGTTGATCTTCTGTCCGGATGATCTGTCTATTTCTGAGAGTGGAGTATTGAAGTCCCCCAGTACTATTGTATTGGAATCTAAATCTCCCTTTAAGTCCCTTAACATATCTTTTAAATAGACCGGTGCCCTGTAATTAGGTGCATATACATTTATAATAGTTACATCTTCCTGTCGAATTGAACCCTTAATCATTATATAGTGTCCCTCTTTGTCTCTCTTAACAGTTTTTGTATTAAAGTTTATTTTGTCTGATATTAATATGGCTACACCTGCTTTTTTTTGGTTTCTGTTGGCATGGAATATCTTTTTCCAACCTTTCACTTTCAGTCTGCATGCCTCTTTGTTAGAGAGATGTGTTTCTTGTAGGCAACAAATAGTTGGGTTGTGTTCTGTGAGCCAGTCAGTCAAACGGTGTCTTTTAACTGAAGAATTCAGACCATTAATGTTCAATGTGACTATTGATACGTAGTGACTTTGCCCTGCCATTTTCCCGGAAATATTTTCTAGTATATGCTTTGAGCTTCCCATGCGCTTTTACTGGTAGGTGTTCTTCCTTTCCCTTCTTTCATATTGATGGCCGTGTTTCTGTGTTTCTGAGTGTAGCACATCTTTAAGTATCTTTTGCAGGGCGGGATGAGTGGCCACAAAGTCTTTCAATTTCTGTTTGCTATGAAAGGTCTTTATTTCACCTTCATTCACAAATGAGAGCTTGGCAGGATATAATATTCTGGGCTGGCAATTTTTCTCTCTTAGCACCTGTGCTATGTCTCGCCATTCCCTCCTAGCTTGTAGGGTTTCTGATGAGAAGTCAGCTGTGAGTCTGATTGGAGATCCTCTGAGAGTAATCTGACGTTTCTCTCTTGCACATTTTAGGATCTTTTCTTTATGTTTCACTGTGGTAAGTTTAATTACCACGTGTCGTGGTGAGGATCTCTTTTGGTCATGTTTATTGGGGGTTCTATGAGCTTCCTGTACTAGGATATCTCTGTCCTTCTCCAAACCTGGAAAGTTCTCTGCTAGTATCTCACTAAAAAGGCCTTCCAATCCTTTCTCTCTCTCCATGCCTTCAGGAACTCCTAGAACTCGAATGTTGGTTTTTTTAATAGTATCCTGTAGATTCCCAACAATATTTTTTAGGTTTCTAATTTCCTCTTCTTTTCTTTGGTTTGACTGTATGTTTTCCTGTGCTCTGTCTTTTAAGTCCGATATTCTCTCTTCTGCTTCACCCATTCTGTTTTTAAGGCTTTCTAATGTGTTTGTCATTTGATCTATTGAGCTCTTCATTTCATTTTGATTTCTCTTCACTATAGCACTTTCCTGTTCTACTAGTTTCTGAGTTTCATTTTGACTCTTCCTTAAAATTTCGTTTTCACGAGAGAGATTTTCATTCTTGTCCATTAAGGATTTCTGTAGTTCAAGGATTTGCTTTTGAAAACTTCTAAATGTTCTTATAAATTTTTTGAAATCCGTATCTTGCATTTCTTCTATCTCATCATCTTCATACTCTTGGCTTGGGGTGTTTTGCTTATTTGGAGGCATCATAGTGTCATCGTTGATCTTGCTCCCTCTATTTCTGTGTTTGTTACTCGGCATAGTTAATCTTGCGTCACTGTGCGTTTTTTTTTTTTTTTTTTTTTTTTTTTTTTTTTTTTTTTTTATACTGTGTCAGTGTTAAGTGGACTGCCTGCTGTTGGAGGAGCCTTGGAGGCTTGAGATGGGTGCGGCCTGAGAGCTCTGCCTGGTTCTTCCTGGTTAAGGGTGTGCAAAGGTGACACCCTCAGGTTATGCGTGGTAAATCTCTCTCTTTTTATTTATTTATTTATTTTATTTATTCAGGGGGTAAGTAACACCGCAGGGCACAGCTGTGCAGAATTGATGGTATTTAGCTTCCAGTCTTTGGCTCCTCTGGACTCCCACTGGGTTGCCTAGGCTACTGAATTGTAGTGACTCAGTTCCTTAGCTCTCCCCCATTGATATGTAAATCCAGAGAGGAGGCCTGCTCTTTGTCTCTTGGGAATTCTTCAAGCCTTGCAGCCTTGTAACCTTTGCAAGGTTAGGGGGAAGAGAAACCCCCGAAGCTTTTTTTTTTTCCTTCTTTCCGGTAGTGAGTTTGCTGCACTTTCCGGCCCCCCTCTAGATTCTGACCCCCGTTTCCCCACCAATGTCTCGGGTTATTGAGCTCACCTCCCCTTCCAGCGCCAATGTGTGGACTCGGAGCCCTGAGCGCCAATGTGTGGACTGGGAGCCCTGAGCGTCCCAAGTCTCCCCGCTGTTGTCTGTGTGGCATGCACTCCCCTTGGAGCACTGGCGCGCAGACCCTGGGGCTTCTGCGGCTCGGTCCCGCGACTTGGCTTCCGCGTGGTGGGCGACCTTGTTCTCCCGGTAGGTCCTCGGATTCACGATTCCCGTGCAATTTTTTCCTGTTTTTTTTTTTTTTTTTTTTTTTTTTCTGCGGCTACCGTAACTCCCCTTTTATTAAACTAAATTTTCCCGGACTATCAGTGCGTGCCCTCACTATTCCGCCATCTTGGCTCCGCCTCATCTAAATATATTTAAAAATTTTAATTTGTTTTACGTGGTTTGTACTTTTCTATGTCAGTCTTTAAAAAACATTCATATTCTTATGTTTTCTGTTCTCAAAATTTATGTTTGGGTCTCCATATAATAATCTTCAATTTATCTGTAATTTATTTTCATTATGATGTGGGAGGTATTTTAATTAAAAAAATTTTGTTTTGACATTTCTTTGTTTTCTTATCGATTTTAAAGACACTCTGTAGTATACAGTGCACTTTATACCTATATATTTGAATCATTTCATAGACTATCCATTGTGTTTTTACCTATTTATTAATTTTATTATTTATTTCTATGTATAAATGAGTGCAAAAAATATAACTTAATAATTATTGGGAACTGTGGCTGATCTTTATTTCTTAGCATGACAATAAATGTTTTTAAATTTCTCTTGAGAGTCTTGGGTTGTATTCTGGAGTAGCCTCCTGTTATCAGCGTGAATTATCTGTGTAGATTTTCCTCCTTTCTTCTCTGGGGACTCAGATTTTATCTTGTTCTTATCTTTGTGGTTTACAGGTTCCATAGAACAAGAAGTTGACATTGATGTCATATTTTCATAGAAGACATTATTATTATCGAATATGAGGATATAACCTTTTCATATTTTGTACATTGATCACCATTGTGTCTTCAAATCTTTTTTTCTTTTGGCTCTTCATAGTCTTCTTTTTGAACTTCATTAGATTTTTTCATTGTATTTCCTGTATTTCTTCCCTCTGAAGGGATCATCTTAAAATATTTGTCATTATGTTGTGATTTTTCAGGTCTATCTTATAGATGTTTCTATGGCTTCTTTTTGCTAGACTAGGGTAAATTTCTTCAAATGCCAGAAATTCCCAGTTATTTTTAGTTCATTTCCTGTCTTATCATTACACTTTTCTGCAACTCAGTGAGATCATCTGTGGCAAAGAAATCAAATTGTAAACTGTCTGTGTTGACAGGGTATAGGTTATAAATGCCTCTTGTTGATTGGAGACTATGAACCCAAGCATAACATTCAGTAAGAATCTGAAATCTGGTTTCTGTCCATTTCTGCTTGAAGAGTAACCAGTGTGATTGAATTACTCTCAAGTCTAAACTTGAAAGTTATTTTCTTATAGGTAGATAGATAGTCAGATATGTGTGTGTGTGTGTGTGTATTACCTGATATTTGATGTACACATAACACTGTAAAAACCTCCTTGCAGGTAGCAGCTAGGACATAAGGAGCCATGGTTGTGTTTCCCATCAGCCATACTGATGGCTACAGTACAGTGAATGTAGTAGAATTAACTCGCAGAAGCCTTTGAAATATCAGAGTCATGGTCTTCACCCAGCAGCAAATGTCTGCGTGGACAATATTGTCATGTCTAAAAGGTCCATTTACAGCACCCACACTATCCACTGTTTCCATTGTAAGTAAAGTAAGCTTTTGAAAATACTGACTTGGTGATATCACTCTTTAGTTCTAAGTATTCAATAGTCCTGGTTGATCTTAGAATAAACATAAACTCCTCAATAAACCTAATTGACTCTTTATATGTACCCTTGCTTACCTTATTAGCTTCATATTTCACTCTCCAAATTCACAATTGTGTTATAGATACACAGAAGCAGCTTTAAGTACAGTCATGTGTCACTTAATGTCAGGGAAATATTCTGAGAAATGCATCGTTAGGTTATTTAATCTTCGTGAGAACTTCATAGACTATACCCACACAAACTAAGATGGCTATGATGTCACCATGTGATAGAGTCTTATGGGACCACTGGCATATATGTGGCCCATTATTGTCTGTGCTTCAAATATCATCCAGTGCCCTCCTCCTGTGCTACAATGTGTACACCACACACACATACATACATACACACACACACACACACACCCCACATGCAGTGCTCTTTCCACCAATAACATGCTTCCCTGAATTCCTTTAAGTGGCTGAATTCTGGACATTATTTGTATCTTGATTTATAACTCATTTCTTTTGGACAAACTTGCCTGATTCTACAAATACGAGGTTTCTTTTAAACATATAACTTTGGCAACCATTTTGTTAATGGTGATGTGGACAGAGTGGCAGAAGGCTGATCAGTTAGGATATTAATGATGGACCCAAGAGATATGACAGTGGCTCAGAGGACAATAGTGAAAAAAGGAGGGGTGTATTTTGATTGTTAAATTTGAGAATGAATTCAGTGTTAATAGGAGTTGTGGACTTCACAAATGGTAGCATCCTTCATTGGTAGCACTTCGTTCCTTCAGCTGCTAGGGGAGAAGGAGGAAGGAATTGTCAGTGTCGCTCCCCCTCTTCGTGGAGGAACGACACAGGACCCTGCGCTGTTCTTTTGTCTGCTCGGCCCTCCCCGGGTTTGCTGCTGGTTCTTCCCGGGTTGGCTACCATCCCTTCCACCTCTGTGGAAGCGGCACACCGCCGGCCGGCTCTCTCGGGGGCTGCACAGGTGTTCCTTCAGATAGATGTTCCCCTTAGATGTTCCTGGTGCATGTTGTCTCTCTCCTCCTTTATAGTCCTCTTCCGCCAATCCCAACTCTGCTACCCACACGCCGAGTACGCTGCTCTCCTCCAATCAGGAGCAGGTCCTGCTGTTTATTGGTTGAACTGGAGGCAGCTGTGTAGAAGCTGTTTCTCCCTTCTCAGCGCCATATTGTGGGAGAGCAGATGCATAGAATAAGTCTTAATTCCAGTAACTTAGTCTAGTCCGAGTTGCTCCCCACAGTCAGCTTTGCTCCTGAGGCTGTCCTCATATATGGATTTGAAATATTTGATTTGAGCACAGCTATTTGAACCAAGATTAATATTTTTGTGCAAGAACATTAATCCTTTTGTTGGTTTGAATGATGAATGCTGCAAGTCTAATCTGTCAGGGAGAAGGTCACTGTGTAAATACATGGCCCACTAATCTATAGGAAAAAAAGTGCTCAAATTTTAGATGACAACTAACTTTTTCAAGCTTGCAAGTTAAGACTGTCATACACAGATATTCTGTTTAATGTGGTGAAGTGAAAACTGCTTGTAATAAAAAATGATGAGCCTCTACTTCTCATATATTAATGTTTCATTTTTATGGCTAATTCTGTATAGAACAGCTAAAAGTTTGGTCTGCAAAGAAGCAGTTTCAGATGTAGTTAGCATTTTTGATGATAAATTTTATTTAGAGTGTTCACAATCCTGTTGGCATCTTCACTACCCAGAAAGCTTTAAATGATCAATTAAATTATCTAATAAACAGCAATATTTGAAGGCTTCTTGGTGTCCATATTTCATTTTAAGCAATTTTCTTACATCTGTGACCATCAGTATTCTTTTGCATTGATAATAAAGTCAGGAAAATACAATTTTTTGTTTAAAATGTTAATATTTCTGTCCACTCATTATAAACTCTAGTCAGATACTGCATGGCAAGAGGAAAATATAAATGGCTTTTAAAAATTTGCATATTTGAACCAACGGCAAAGGAAGACCTTTCTCTGTCTCTCTCTCTCACTGTCCACTCTGCCTATCAAAAAAAAAAATCATCTATTATTTTTCACTTTATGTTTCTGTGTGGGAGCAAACTGTTGAAATCCATACTTAATGTATACTAAGCTGATCTTCTGTATATTAAGATAATCGAAAATGAATCTTGATGTGAATGGAAGGGGAGAGGGAGTGGGAAAGGGGAGGGTTGTGGGTGGGAGGGACGGTATGGGGGGAAAGCCATTGTAATTCATAAGTCGTACTTTGGAAATTTATATGCATTAAATGAAAGTTTAAAAAAAAAAAAAAAAACAAAACACATGTGCATTGTACTCCATAAGCTGTACTTTGGAAAATTATATTCATTAAATAAAAGTTAAAAAAAAATTAAAAAAAAAAAAGGTAAAAAAAAAAAAAATTTGCATATAAACCTAAAATGTACATATAACACAGTTCAAACTATAAATATTTTCAAGTTTTATTTATTTATTTGAAAGGCAGTTTCATAGAAAGGGAGAGAGAGAGAGAGAAAGGGAGAGGGAGGGAGGGGGAGAGAGGGAGGGAGGGAGGTGGGGGAGAGAGAAAATCTTCCACTTTTCCATTTGCTGGTTCTCTCCCGAAATGGCATCAGTGGCTGGGGCTGAGTCAGGCTGGAGCCGGGAGTCAGGAACTTCATCCAGGTCTCCCATGTGGATTCAGGAGCACAGCACTTGTGCCATCTTCGGCTGCCGTCACAGGCGCATTAGAAGGGAGCTGGATTGGAAGTGGAGCAGCCAGGACTTGCATTCAAGTGCCCTTATGGGATGCCAGCACTGCTGGATGGGACTTAACCCGCTATGCCATGACACCAGTCCCCAATCATAATGTTTTGTCTGTTTTGGCAAATGTCTATTGAGCACTTAAGAAACATTATGTACTGCATAAACAATAAATAATACCCTTCTCTCGTAGTTTACTTTTTGAAAAACAGTTTATTGTGGTGTTACCACTAAAGTTCGATGAGTTTAAAATGGAATTACTATGAAGTTGCCACAACCCTTGTTTTATTACTATTTCATAAACTTTTATACCAGACATTTATACCAGACATTGAAAAGGAAAATAAATGTTTTCAAAGTAGAAAGAAAATCCGAAATAATAATTACTTATAGGAATTAAAGAATAAATGATAAAACATAGTAAATTTGCTGTGTGCAGATCTTCTAAAACCAGACTTTTGTTTGTTTTCTGTATTGGTTCAACAAAATAAAATGTGTTAAATGTCTAAGTCAAACAAAACTAAGAATAAGATCTATTTTATAGGTATCTATGGCCATAGGAAATGTGTAAGGCCAAAAGAATTTTAAATTTTTTGAGAAAATATCTACAAATGCTTCTAAAGCAATAAAAATGTATCACTATTTGGAATTACTATTTATTTCTCAATAAATATTAGTAAAGTATTATAATCGAGCTACCCAAAGAGAAGATAAATGTTAGCTACAGTGGCATGAAAAATGAACTAAATAAAATGTGTTCCTGATCTGGAATGAGAAGTACATGTGTACTCAGTACTCTTGGATGCTATTTTAGCTAAATTCATGAGAACCTAATGGACACATTTGGTATTTCCAGAATTGTGATTAAGGCAAAATAAAACAGCAACTAAATGCAATGGCAACAACAAGAATACAGTGATTTCAAATGTTGTTGTGCAGAAGTGAGCCATGCACTTCACCTTTCTAAGCTTCCTCTAGCTTGGAAAATCTGACAATATACCTGTAAAAGGACATCTATACAAGTCTTTCTATCTGTGTGCTGTCCACAGTAATTATCCAGTAAATAGAACTTTGATTTCATCTTTTCCACTGTGATTTGATGAATGTTGAATATGATAATTCAAATGAAAATACCTAGTATTCACAGTAAGAATATTATAATGGGGAGCACTATATAATATACAACCTTTTGCTGATAGATGTTGATTGTCACAGTAGAAACCAAAGCAGCAGAAAGTACCTGTGCACTCTCCCCGTCATTGTCCCCTTACACACACACACACACACACACACACACACGCATACACACATGCACACACACATAGACACCAAAGAGCTTAGGAGTACAAGGTGTTTTGTAGGAGAATTAGATGGTATATGAGTTTCTCTCCACTGGAAACCCACCCTAGTGCAGGCCACTTTGCCAAGCTAGGGCTGAGACCCAGCAAACTGGTTTCTCCACAGTCAAGAGTGTACTAATGGGAAGCCATAGGAGATTGGAATGGAGAAGGGAAGTCATCCATCCCATTTGCTTGCAGTCCCAGGCATTTTGTCCTAGCTATAATTCTTCCTGTTCACAGCAGCAGGTGGTTCCAGCCACCTTCCCCACTTAGGCATTTTCAGAACCAGCCTCTCTGCACCCTTCAGAGGCTCTCCTTGGAGACTCCTGAGCTGCCAGCTGTTGCCAGGCTTCTTGGTTCTGATATCCTCCCAATTTTCCTTTCCTTTGACCTAGGAATGTTAACTGCTTCTTGGAGTTGTTGCCACTGGGTTGCATCAATATTTCCTCTTTATCTAAGTCAGTACTTTACCACCAGTAAAAACAACCTCCTATATTAAATACCCATTGTTGAAATATCTGACATGATACCTATTTAGACCCACTGTAATTCAGGTTTAGTTTTAAGTAAATAGAATCCATGTTCATCTTAGAAAATTTGGAGAGCTTTATAGCATTCAGATAGGAGAGATTTTATATGGATACACTTTTTTAGTCTTGAAAAGCAGAAACATCTATGAAGTAAAATGCCTGAGTTTAGACAAGTTGTAAATAACTAGGGCACACCCCAGGACACTGCAGCCATGCCTTCTCATCCACTAAACCTGACATTTCAGATTTGCTCTTCTAAAAGGTAAGTCTCCAAGGTGTTTGAGGATTCTAGCATTGTTCTATGAAAAGAGCTGTTGGAGAAGATAGTTTGTTCAAATAGGGACTTTAAAAGGTTTCTGACTTTTGAAGTTCACTGTATAAATGATCGTGATCCAGTGAACTTAGTACAGATCTGAGTCTTGACAGTTGCATCTGAGTATCAGGCAGTGACTGTGTGACTGCCAGCAAGTCACTTACCCTCTTCTGGTCTCAGTGCCTTCTCACCTTACAGGACTTTGCCAGTTTGTGCTGACTTTCCCATGCCACTGTGGACAACACAAAATGGCTATGCAATTTCTTATTGCTGTCTGTAAGAAAAAAAAATCATTTTAGTGGATGAATTTTATTTTATTGCACTGTATTGTTTATACATGTAGAGAAATTTGGGATTTTAGAACTTTATCACCTGAATGTGTAAGTGTGAATAGTTATTTACCCAAATCCAACCCCTGAGATGCAAAGGTGCACAGAGCGAGGCTTCCTTAAAAATTTATAGCATAGAAGTAGGTGGTCAATCTTTGTAGTCAGCTAGGGATATGGCAACCAGATACCATAGAAGGGATGGCACAAACTGCAGACCTTTATTTTCTCATAGCTCTGGGAGCTAGAGAATCCAAGGTTGAAGTGCTAGCAGCTTTGCTTCCTTGGCTTGCAGACGACTGCCTTCTTACCGTGTCCTCAGTGGTGAGCCTCTCTTTCATTCATGCATGCAGGGAGGAAAATGCACTTTTTCTCAACTTGTATGGGCACTGTTCCCATTCTGAGGACCCTACCCTCATGAGCTCATGTTCCTTTCATAGCCCCATCTCCATATACCATGACATTGGGTGTTAGTGCTTCAACATATGAATGTAGGGGAGCATCAAATATGAAATCCATCATGACTCGCAAAGAGCTGCTTCTTACAAGACAGATAACATTGGACATTTTGCTTAGGAACATTTACTTAGCCCTTGCCTGTATTTTTAATAGGATAATAACATTAGTTAACACATGTGGATATGTAGAAGATTAATTGATTTCAATTCTGCAAAATGCCTAGCATGATACTTGAACACAGTGAAAGATCCTTGATATGTGCCTATATTACAACAAAGATATAATCAAGAAATTCATTTGAGCTGGCTAGATCTTCCTTGCTTAATTAGCACAAATCATATTCTTAAATTGAGATAGTTTCTCACTCTGATAAGCTTGATGGTCCAAATGATCCATTTATTTTCTTCTTAAAATGTCTTCTACAAATTCCCAAGTCAGAATTTGTATAACTTATAATAATTGTAACATAATCTATTTTGTTTTTTAAAGATTTATTTATTGATTTGAAAGAGTTACAGAGAGGCAGAGAGAGAGAGGTCTTTTATCCACTGATTCACTCACTCCCCAAATGGCCTCAATGGCTGGAGCTGTTCCTGTTGGAAGCCAGCAGCCTGGAGCTTCTTCCAGGTCTCCCAGGAGGAAGCAGGGGCCCAAGGTCTGGGGCCATCTTCTACTGCTTCCCTAGGCCACAACAGAGAGGTGGATTGAAAATGGAGCAGCTGGAACTCGAACCGGAGCCCAGTGGGATGCTGGAGCTGCAGGCAGTGGCTTTCCCTACTGTGCTATAGCACAGTAGCTCCTCTATTTTGCTGTTTAACGTTGTAGCTTATTCTATCAAGTGAATATAGTGTGATTTATTGTTCATTCAATTTCTCAGTTTTCTTCTCTCTCCCTCTTTCTCTCCTTCCCTTCCTTTCTTCCTTTTTGTCTTTATTGTTTTTCCCATTATAAATAAAGCTAGAGGAAATGGTAACTTTATGCATATGCCTTCCAAGTAGTAAAGATAAATTCTGTTATGTTTATACATTTTAAATTTAATTAATAGCTTAAAAATGTTTTTCAAATAATTTGTGGGTTTACTAATAAAGTATGGAAATATCCCACATGCTTAATAATGTATGATGTTTTTGAATTTTTATGTTTGCCATTTGGATGAGTAATGCTTTAATTTACATGAATGTAAGCACTTTTTTTCATGTTTACTTATCTGTTATGGAAATGCTCAGTATAGGAAAACAAGCCACCAAAGGGTGAAAGTGGTCAAGAATGAAATAAAACAGTTAATATTACAAAAGATGTGATTTATTTGGAGGATTTAGGGGCAGAGGCATGTCCCTAGGTTGGCAGCAGTGAGACAAGTGTAGTTCCCTGTGCAATGAGGTCTGAGAAAGGGGATTTTGAAGACCCAGCTCTCCTTGGCTAATCTGAATGCACCTGTACTCTTTCAAGAAATACTTGCATTTTCAGGCATCAGATAAGAGTGTCAGGTAAGAGTAGAAGTTTATGTTTTTAAATTTTTTTTTTTATTTCTTAGAAGGAGAAAGAGCAAGAGAGAGAGAGATCTTCCACTCTCTGGTTCACTCCCAAAATGGGAGTGTGGAGCAGTTTCTGTGTCACCTGTGTGGGTGCAGGGGCCACAGCACTTGGACCATCTTCCACAGGCTTTCTCAGGTGCATTAGCAGGGAGCTGGATTGGAAGTGGAGCAGTCAGGACCTGAACTACGGCATTAGTGCCAGTCCCTAGAAGTCTAGCTTCATGACTTGTTTATCCTTAATAGCTTGGAGTGACTCTCAGGTGTACCTGAAGAACAAGACTGAGGCTGTATTCAAAATGAGTGTGGTCAAGATGAATCCCTAATGCTTATTCATTGTTTTCCTTAATTATGTATTCTTTAATTGTGATATCAGGATATTCAAGTGTGCTATAAAGTATATATGCAAGTGTATTGACAAGCATTATTCATTTTTAAATTGTTAACTTTTTGTCTGTTATCCGGTGAATGACTTCTGATAATTTACTGGCAGGAAAACAAGTTTGGAAACTGAGTTGCTCATGGCAAAATGACATTTGTTTGAACGTTTCACATGGGCCTGGGCAGACAGCTATAGACAGAAGTTCCAGCACAGCTCGCTCCTACTACAGTTTATATGTTGCACACAAGTCCATTGACCCACTTCCTTTGGTTTGCCTTCCTCCAAACTACTGCTCCCCCAAAATACCCACTGGGCTCCCACTCTTGCTCTCCATCTGCTTCTCTCTCTTCTTCTTCTTATTATTATTATTGACAGGCAGAGTGGACAGTGAGAGAGACAGAGACAAAGGTCTTCCTTTGCCATTGGTTCACCCTACAATGGCCGCCGCGGCCGGCACACCATGCTGATCCGATGGCAGGAGCCAGGTGCTTCTCCTGGTCTACATGGGGTGCAGGGCCCAAGCACTTGGGCCATCCTCCACTGCACTCCCCGGCCACAGCAGAGAGCTGGCCTGGAAGAGGGGCAACCGGGACAGAATCCGGCGCCCCGACCGGGACTAGAACCTGGAGTGCCGGCGCCACTAGGCAGAGGATTAGCCTGTTGAGCCACGGCGCCGGCCTCTCTCTCTTCTTATAGGCATCAGAGTCCTTCCCAAATTGGTGTCTACTCCCTCAATCCCCAAAGACTTGCTTTCCATTTGCCTGGTAGGTGGGATGTGTTTTGATATCCAGTAACTTTAAAAGGGACAAGCACATACCTCGCAGTAGACAGAGGTGTACTTAATATGAATGAATGTTTCTTGAAAAATAACATTTAACATACATGTTGAACTACCACAAAGTAGCAGGTTTAATTGAAATACACTTCATGTTATCAACTAAGAGAAGATAACTTCATATCTCCTCTGACAAGAAGAGAGAATTTCTCCCTGTATTTGCTTTTCTTTGTGAAGACTTAGGGAAAATTCTGTTAGAAGAAAATAATAAATTCATATATTTTTCCATAATCTCATGATTAAATTATAATCATTGATGAAATTCTGAAGTTATAATAAAACTATTACATTTACATTCATTTATATATTATATATGATCAAGATTTTTTTAAAAAATTTAAAGGCAGAGTTACAGGAAGAGAGAAACAGTGGTGGGGGAGAGAGACAGATTCTTCCATCTGCTGGTTCACTCCCCAAGTGGACAGGCCTGGGCCAGACCGAAGCCAGGAGCCAGGAGCTTCTTCTGGGTCTCCCAGATGGGTACAGGGCTCTGAGCACTTGGGCCATATTCTGCTGCTTTCCCATTCATATTTGTGGGAGCTTAATCAGAAGTGGAGTAGCTGGAACGCGAACCGTTGCTGGCACTGTAGGCGATGGCCTTGCCTGATATGCCACACGTCAGCCCAATGAGCTTTCTTCTTAACTTAAATATTTTAATGTCAGTATATTGTAATTTCACTTGAGTTTAGGGTGGAATTTCTAGCCAGCGTTTGCATAATACAATCTTGATCAACTGAGAGATTTAAAGAGTGATAGATTCTGATCCTAAGTGTCCCATGGGAGATGTTTCTGTTACCAAATGATGATGTATCCTTTATATTAGGAATTGGACACAAACAGATCACACATTAAGCTAACTTGTATATTGTTCTAACTAAACTATACTGCTAAATATTTCTGTTTTCTTTACAAAATGCATTGTAGTTTTTATATATGAATATGAATGTTTTCAAGTATCCAAGTTTTTCTACCTCTTCTGGGATATTACCCCTATTACACATTATGGTAACAAACAATGTGTAAGATTCCTTGGGTGTGATAAACTCCAACACTAATGGTAGTCTGTTCTTACTTCAGTATCCTTATCTGTAAAATGAGGTTAATAGCATCTACTACATGGGATTATTTTGAGTTTTGTAAGATTTTGTCCAAGTTTAGTATATTTAATTTAGTTCTGTGTGTAGAGTTATACAGTCTGTCTGCAAGTGTTGCCTGTTAGAGGTATTTTCAAATAGAAATCCCTTCAACTCTGCTCTGCCATCTCCTCACTATCAATAGCTCTGAACTCTCACTTTTATTTTCAGTTACACAGTCTCATCTCTTGTGGTAACAACTTACTTTTAATTTTCTTTTCCTATTCTTTGTTCCTTTGACCTAATATTCTTGCATTTTTTTCTTTTTCAAATAAAACCATTAGCCATTTTGTTGGTAACTGGAAAAAATCATTTTCGGGCCCCAGCCTGGTTGATTTCCCTAAGGAATTTGTCTTTCCTTGTGACCTCCAGACTTGCTAAGTGTTGGCTCTGCTCGCGATCAGTGTTGAGCGGAAAGATGTGATGGCTGGAGGGAAATGCATGCGATAGGGCAGTGAAAGGTGAAACCAGAAGCATAGGCTTAGGAAAGGACAGGGTCTTTGTATACCAGGCTAAGAGCTTAAATTTTACATAGGATGGCAGTAATTCACCATGTAGAGACTATTGAAATTGTTGAGTTAGATTGCAGGACCCTTGCCTATGGATGGCATTGGAGTGGAGGTTAGGAAAGATTGATAGAGAAAAAAACCCTGTTGTGAATAAATCAGTAGAAGTTTGTGACATATTTAACTTTTGATTAGTTTATGGTTGATTTAATATGTTACTGTAGGGTACATGATGTCCTTCAGCTTTCCAACTGGGTAAGTGCTCATTTTTCTTCACTAAAAATGTGTGTTATGTGGGAGAAGTGGGGTGAGTAGGGTTTTTAGTCAAAGCAGTTAATGCCTTATAAATTTCTTGGGAAAAAAAAACAGAATTTACTTTAAAAAGGGCAAAAAATTGATGGGGGTTCATTTTAATTTTCTTTATTGTTTTAAAAATCCATAGTTGGGGTGAGTATTTAGCTAGATAGTTATGGTGCTACTTGGAGCACCCATATTCCTTATTGAAGTGCCTGGATTTGAGTCCTGGATCTGTTTCCAACCCCATCTTTGTGTTTATGCATACATACCCTGGGAGTTAACAGGTGATGGTTCAAATTCTTGGGTACTTTCCTCCATATGGGAGACCTGGACTGGGTTGCTGGCTCCTGCTTCAGCCTGTGCCAGCCCCAGCTGTTGCGGACACTTGGCATGTGAGCAAGTGCATGGGAGCTCTCTCTAAGTCTGTCTCTCCACTTCTCAAATAAAACTATAGATTAATGACTAAACAAAATTCCTTACTTTTATGTTTTCCTACTATCTCCTGTTCAGTGCACTAGCCTTCTTCCTATCCCAGACAGTCTGTGCACTTTTATAGAGATATCTTCCTAATATGGCACATATATGATGATGGTTCAGTAATACATATTTAAGAATATAACTAACATGTATGTATATGCTGTGTATGGACTCCTTTCTTCTTCTCTGCAATACAGTCCTATATTCAAGCTCCTGGTACTGTTATTCCTCAGAACTCTTTAGATCTAGTACCCAAATACTGGTAAGTAAAAGCCCTTCCATGTAGAGGTACAATTATTTTAGTATCTTTATGCTTACCTCTGTTTACTACTTAGCCCAGCTGAGAATTTGATATTTGTTAAGATCTCTTCGCTCTTGTCTGCCTGTTCATATCATGTAATTCAAGTCTATCAGATTCTTGCATATTCAGTTTACTTTTATTTCTGCAACCTTTTGCATTGTCACTAAATGATTTGTCATTTACTAGTATCATCACCATCACCAACAGTAACAAGTGTCCACAAGAGGGATCACAATCATTTAAAAATTGCTACTCATATACAATTGCTTCCACTAGAATTTGGGAGACTAAAGTTGGAGAAGAGGATTCATTGTTTTCAGGAGCTTATAATTGATTTGTAGAATCTATATTCACACATGAAATAAGAGAGTAATAACAATAGTAATATTAACAACATTAATGTAAAATATCCCAATTACAAAATCAATGATACATTTATCTGATTAAAACTCCTATTCAAGACTCTTTTTCTGCTGTCACCCACCATACATTTCCTTTATATTGCCAAATGTCCATTTTTTGCATGTATTTTCCTATTTCTTTCTTTACTGTTTTATACTTTTCATCATAGAGATCTTTGACCTCCTTGGTTAAATTTGTTCCAAGGTACTTAGTTCTGGGGGAGTTATTGTGAATGGGATTCATCTTAGAAGTTCTTTCTCAGCCATGGTATTGTCTGTGTATACAAAGGCTGTTGATTTTTCCAGGTGCCAACAAGAGCCTCTACAGCTGGTACTGATGTCAGAATGGCTCCTTCACCCCTCATGTTGCTGTCTGCATGCACTGAGCTGCTGCCACTGCTACTCAATATAATGGTTTCTAAAACTCTAGGGCTTCTTACTTGCAGTCCCTTAATCTTAATGGTTTATTAAGATTTTGTGCAATGGACATTTTCCCCATTAATCTTCACCCTATATTCTTTTTTATAATTTTTTTATTTAATAAATGTGAATTTACAAAGTGCAACTTTTGTATTGTTGTGGCTTCCCCCCTCCAACCTCCCTCCCTCCGCAACCCTCCCCTCTCCCACTCCCTCTCCCATCCCGCTCTTCATCGAGTTTCATTTTCAATTGCCTTCATATACTGAAGATCAACTTAGTATATACTAAGCAAGGATTTCAACAGGCTGCACTCACACAACCGCACAAGGTATAGGGTATTGTTTGACTAGTAGTGTTGTTTTTAAGTTTCCTAGTAAAACACATTAAGGACAGAGATCCTATGTGGGGAGCATGTACCCAGTGACTCCCATTGTTGTTTTAACAATTGGCACTCTTATTTATGACATCAGCAATCACCCGAGACTCTTGCTACGAGCTGTCTAGGCTATGGAAGCCCCTTGAGTTCACCAACTCTGAACTTGTTTAGTCAAGGCCGTATCACAGTGGAGGTTCCTTCCTCCCTTCAGAGAAAGGCACCTCTCTCCTTGATGGCCTGTTCCTTCTGCTGGGGTCTTGTTCACCAGGATCTTTCATTTAGATTGTTTTTTGCCACCGTGTCATGGCTTTCCATGCCTGTGAGACTCTCATGGACCTTTTAGCCAGATCCGAAAGTCCCAAGGGTTGATTCTGAGGCAGGAGTACTGTTTTGGGCGTTTGCCATTCTATGAGTCTGCTGTGTGTCCTACTTCCCCTGCAGGATCATTCTCTCCCTTTTAATTCTATCCTTCATTATTTGCTTACACTGGTCTTATTTGTGTAATCTCTTCGACACTTACCCCATCTTATTGATTGGTTGTGTATTTATACTTATCACTTTACCAAGTGCGTTGGCATTGGTACCTGACTCCTTGGTAAGGTTGAGTTGAAATCCCCTGGCACATTTCTAGTTCCGCCATTGGAGGTAAGTCCGAGTGAGAATGTGCCAACCTATATATCTACTCCCTCTCTTATTCCCGCTCCTATGTTTAACAGAGATCACTTTTCTGTCAATTTTAAACGCCTAAGAATGATTGTGCATTGATTACAGAGTTCAATCAGTGGTCTTATGTAGAACAAACAGAGCAACAACAACAACAGCAAAAATACTAAAAGGAATAAAATAGTAAGTTGTTCCTCAACAGTCTAGACAAGGGCTGATCATGTCATTGTCTCTCACTTCAATGGGTATCATTTTAGATGCTCGTTTAGTTGCCATCGATCAGGGAGAACATATGATATTTGTCCCTTTTGGACTGGCTTATTTCACTCAGCACAATGTTTTCGAGCTTCCTCCATTTTGTTGTAAATGCCCGGATTTCATTGTTTTTTACTGCTGTATAGTGTTCCATAGAGTACATATCCCATAGTTTCTTTATCCAGTCATCCGTTGATGGACATTTAGGTTGATTCCATGTCTTAGCTATTGCTTCACCCTATCTTCTTCCATATTCAAATTTTCAATCTGTCCTCAGCTGTCTTTTATGTGTTTCCATAGTTTTCAGCTGATATTTTAGAAAGCAGTGATGGGATGACATTCGACGAAAATATATGCATATATGTGTGTGTGTGTGTGTGTGTAACATACAGATATATATTTATAGTCACTTTTCTTTTACATTAATATCCATGTCTATAGATATAATTCCAAGAAGTGACTGACTTTAACTCTACTAATTAATTAATTAAACCGATGTAGGCATTTCATAGAGTGAAGAATGAGTTGAAAAGCAGATGTGCACCTTTTGCAGTGATCTGAATTCACAGAGTTCAATGGAACATTTTGTATTATAAATATGATTTTTTTCACATCCTGGCCACTAAGTAGATAGGTTTAGAGATTAATCAATAGAAATTTGAATGTAAGCTTCAAGAATGGGTGGGCCTCACTCTGTTGTTCATTGCTGTCTTTCCAGACATTTAATTGGTACCTGACACATGGCAGGCCCTCTGCAAGTATTTAATTAAGTGAAAGAATGATTGTACCATGAGCTTATGAGAATAGGTAAATACTGCTTTCATTTGTGACACGATTTTGAAAGGATACAGCATGATGACTATGGCATTTTATCACATATCACAGGAGACAAAAAGGAAATGATGCTTAAAATTTAATGGTGTAAATTCATGATGTGAAAGTTTTTTAATTTTTAATATAGAGAGTTTTATGGTTTAATGATTTTAGCATTACATTTAATATACCATCATCCCTGAGACTTTGTGAGTTAGAGAAAACTGATATTATCCTAATTTTACTAATGGATCTACTGAGGCACTTGAAGGATTTCTGAATTTGCCACATTTTGGCAGATTTTAAGCTAGAGTCCAGGTTCACTCTGAATTCCAGAATGCAATCCAGTTTCATAAATAGAAGCAAGATGTTTGCAATCAGAGAGATTGGTAATATTGTCTCTGTATTAGAAATGTGGGCAGTTTCCTAATTATTATATCTTTCAGAATGTTATATTCTTGCTTAATACTACTACTGAAATATAGTCAGTTGTATTTTAACATCTATTAAAATGAAATATCATTTAGTATTTATGAATTATTTAAAATATGATATGTGATTTTTATGAATTGAAGAGATGAGCAACTAACCTTCATGCTGGAAAATGGACACCCTCAAGGCCTTTTTGGAAAGGTTTGCCAACACTTGTAAGCATGGTCATTGTGTGCAGAAAGAAGTCTGGGATTGGCAGGAAGTCAGAGTTTTTTAAGAGAATATGAAAGCCCAGTAAGGTGACTTTGTTTCACTTTTTGCAAGAATATTGTAAGCAGAGACTCTGTAGTAGTCGGAGAAAAATACCTTAGAAATGCAGGAGTAAACAAGGACTTGAAATAAGATAAATTATAATTATGGTAGCATTTATTTATTCCTATTAGGAATTATTGTGTTTTTGATATTTTTTCTTCTTTACATATTCTTGAAATGTCCCTTTCAGTTTATTCAGGTACACTTAAAAATTAGAAGATTATTCATAAATTCTGGGCAGTGAGCACTGCTAAAAGAGTTTTCTTTCTTCCCTTATCACACTATTGTGATGGAAATACACAGATCAAAATCCTGGTACCATTCACTCAAGAGAAGGTAAAAAGAAGAAGAATGAGTGCTGAATTATTGGGGGGAAAAAAAAAACCTTTGACATCATGTAAGTAATCAGTGTCAGTGAGATTTCCACCTACCAGTAGGTGCAAGGTAGTTATGGGAAGGTAATCTCATATATAAATAGTCCACGGTAGTTATCCTTGTAGTCATTCATATATTTATGTGAGCTCATGCTGACTTGACTATTTAAAATATATGCTTTTAAAAAACCTGCTGTGCAGCTGAATCTAAGAATATTTTACAGAGTCTAGGAATGTTTTACTGAAATTTGGTCATATTAAGAAATGGAAAATATTGAATCACAAATTAATCAATTTCTAGTACAAATACAGTGCCAAACTATCTTTGTTTTATCCATCTCATTGGATTGCTCCATCAATACGTCGTCATCTTTAGTGCTTATTTAATCAGGACATATAATTGTTGAAGGTTTTAGGCCATTAGAAGTTTTAAATTATGAGGGAAAAAATGTAGATTTAATATGGAACTTTCCCAAGAAAATGTTTTTCATTAGAGATTGGCTTTATGTGTGTGCTTTTGGTAGTTTTTAGTCAACCTAGAGAGCTATGGGCTAGAAAACACAGAACACTTTTCTTCAAGGTATTAAATACTGTTTGAACAATACAAATAATTCAATAATAATTTTTATATATGACTCCTAATTCAAGTTCTGTTTCATCAGAACTCAGTCTCAAAAGAAGAATCTACCTCAACTAATCTACATCCTGTAAATATAGATCAAATTAATAAGCAGTCATCAAGTTTAATCTACTTCATAAAGGAGCTTGATCTTGTTTACAGTTATTTTATCAAGTGATGCTTTTATTGTTCATTCAGAATATTATGCTTACCACTACTAGATAAGATTTTTAATTAAATTGAAACATGATAAATGTTCAAAACCCTAGAGTAGGCAAAAATCATGTTGATAGGATAATTTTCGTTAATGCGAGTATTTAATTGGAATGATGGGCAGTATACTTACTGCTTGTCAGAGGACTGAGTTTTTCAATTCAGAAGGGTGTTTTTTCTTTCCAGTCCTTTAAAAGTGTTGTTTTTGAATTGACACATAGTACATCCTATGTACCTAATAGGGCCCATGTGATGTTTCCTTACCTGTGTACATATTTTTCTTTTAACTTTCAGAGAGCATAGTGGAGAGCGTCTGCTCCAGTCTACTGCAGAATCCTAACTTGAAATATAGAAAAGCATTTCCTATCAGCCTAAGATAGTGGTAGAGCCAGAATAAAACCTCTTCTCAGTACAAGAAGTGGGTTTTCAAGTAGGCACCAAGACTTTTCAGAAAACAAGGAGTGGGGAATGGCAAATATTGCCACAGCTAACAGAATTCTTTCTCTGGCAACTCTTAATTCCTTTGAGGTTATTTCTAGAAACTTTCAATCTCATTGGTTACTCCAGCTCTTTCCTTAAGGCCAAGTGAATCAGCATCAAGACCTGTAATATTTTGATTTTTCAGTATCTTCTATACTTAAAAAATCCTTTGAAGATGAAAATACCATGAAAAATGCTATTATGACTATATATTATGCCTTCCAGCATAGTTTTTTATTTAAATGCTGCAAATATTTTCCTTAGCCCATCTGTGTGGTCAAATCAATGAAACTGCTTCTGCTCTGAGTACAGAAATCTGTAACAGTAGATACAAATCATGTACTAATCCAAGACACCTATTACCAAAATCTATAATAGTCAGTGACAGTATACTGGGATTTAATATGTGGTAATAAAACATTCATGAACTTGCCCATGGTGTGTATGTGTGTGTGTGTGTGTATATATCTATAGTTTATGGCCAAGTGTTAGGAATTGCATAGTATAGGTGATTTGCTTTCTTTTTTGAGGTTATTATATCTAACATAGGCAATTAATGGGAAACTTGTGTTCCTTTGTATATCACAGTTTTCATATAGGGAGGGAATTGGGGAAATTATAAGGACTTACATTTTTTGTGGTGTCCCACTTGAATAAAAGTCTTAGTTTTTATCACTATATCTTAACAAAACACAATGCACACCTGTGTTTTTCGGTCTCTGAAACAGGCAGAAAAGTCATATATCTTCCTATACAGAATATGCCTTGTGTTAATTACTTCATAGTCTGATAAGAATAGTTACATTTTGGTCTCAACATTAGTACTTATTAATGAAATTGGTTGCAAAGTTATGTAGGTCAGTAATCTTGATTCAAGGGGAGAATTTTGTGCTTATCCTGTTGGAATTTCAAAACAATTTAAGGAAGGGCACATTAATATCTGAACAAGGCAAGTGAAGAATGAAAAACGATTTGGAGGTAACACAGAAAAGGGATGCCTTGCAAAACATATTTAGTGATGTTTCAGAGATGAGATCAATTTTCAGGGGAAAATCCTGCATGAATAAGTACAAATAGGATACTAATATGCTAACTGTGTCTGAGGAAACCCATGGAAAGTGTTTATCTATGCGTATCTAAAATGTAATTGGAAAGATGCATTTAATAATTCAGTAACAGACATTTTCATAAAAATGCTTCCTAAGAGTGTTGTATAGGAAGACAAGCCACATACAGTGATCCACATTGCACACAACAACGAAGGTAAAAATTAGAGTACGTATAACTGTGGGAGACTATATAATGGCACTCAGGCAAAAATATTCACATACTAATCCCTAGAATATACTACGTGACATGGAAAAGAAACTTTACTGAAGTGATCAAAGGATGGATGTTGAGATTGGGATGCTTTTTATGTATGGTGAATCAAAGCAATATAATCATAAGGCTCCTTACACAAAGCAGGCAGGAGAGTTGGACTTGGATAAAAAGGGGATGTGTTGATTGAATTCAGTGCTGGAGGGATATGCACTGAAAGTGCAGAGGAAGGCTGTAGCCCGGATACTGGCAGTCTCTGGAAACTGCGGAAGGCATAGGAATGGATTCTCTCCTGGAGCCTCACAACGCTACAACCCTTAGACCTCTAGAAATGTGAGATAATAAGTTTATGGTGAGTTTTGCAGGAAATTGACACAACAGAACAACACAGTACTGGAATGTGTGTGAGTATCTGGATGAGTGGAATCCAGACCCACATGCACTATTCCTGCCACAGTAAGCTGATTAGACATTCCAGGATAATCTCAAAGATGGCTGTGTGTGTTTAGGGCTGTGTTTCACCAATCACAGGTCAAATAATTAGACTGGACCTTGGAATAGTTTGTTATATATTTGTATATATTTTAATATAAGCTTTACCTAAATTTTATGTAAATCATTTAGTTTCTGTTTTTACAGAATGAAATGTTTATATTATTTGTCATTTTTAAGTTTACCAAATATAAAGAATCTGTGTTAAAAACAAATACCTTGTGAGGTTTTTAATGAATTAAAAAATATTATTCACTCTTTAATTATACTTATATTCTTTATTTTGTTCCAGTTTAGATAGTTAAATATAAATATGATATTTTGAATTAGGAGGTGAACATTTCATGTATATATGTATATATTTTACAGTATTACAACTCACTTCAGATTGATTTTGGTGAGCACCTTTTTGTATCACTATATAAAGAAGCAACATGTGAGGTACCATCAGATTTGTACTTTCCTATTTAAATCACAACTCTACTACTTACAAGCTCTTAGTACTAAAACAAAGAGTTATTAAATATATTTACATATATACATATATGTAATATATGAATGCACACAGTAACTGTATCTACCTACTGTATAAAACGTAAGATACAGGGGCCAGTGCTGTGGTGCTGTAGGCTAAGCCTCTGCCTGTGGTGCCAGCATCCCGGCTGCTCTTCTCCTGAGCCCCCTTTCTGCTTTGGCCTGTGAAAGTAGTGAAAGATGGCCCAAGTGCTTGGAGAAGAAGCTCCTAGCTCCTGTCTTTGGATGGGCTCAGCTCCAGCCATTGTGGCCATTTGGGGAATGAACCAGAAGATGGACGACTTTTCTCTCTGTCTCTCCCTCTCTCTCTAACTCTACCTCTCAAATAAATAATTAAACTTAAAAAATGTAGGATACATTCTACTCAATGAAGAATAAAAACGGCAAACTAATGAACTTAACAAATTGACAGTCTAGGACTAGTTAGATGATTTCCAAGGAGGATACCAGAAATATTCTCACTTTTGTTTCCAATTAGAAACTTACAGACACTCTCTACAAAGAAGAGTTAATAAACTTGTTTTTCAGTGTCTTAAAATGGATTACTGATTACTCTTGCTTTACTGTAAAAAATGGTGAATTTCTACATTTGTAAATATGCTGTTACAGCAGTTAATTGCATATAACATATCCTTGAGGCATATGATGAAGTTACATGGATTGCAGTACTTGGTGATTTTCAGCTGCCTCAAGTCTTCTTTGTATTCATGTGAACTGGTTATCTTTTCATTTCTACTAATCAATAGTATGGGTAGACATTCAACTGGAGATAAACTCAAACTTGTGAATAGCATGAGGATGTTTTGCAGGTTTATTTCCTTTTGTATTTTTCCAATGAAGCTCATATACAAGGAACATGGTATTTGTCAGTTTAATCCATAGATTTTGAAAAGCCAAAATCCCATTATGTTTTTAATGATGATATTACATCTCCACTACTTGTCAGAAATATCTGGTGTCACTTTCCTGTTTCATTGGTTTCTTGATTGATGGAACCATTTTATTTATTGGGCGCAAACCATGTACTTGTTCTCTTTCTAGTTACAGAGGCTACAAAGATAAATGAGGCCACCCACTGTACACAGGAATGGTACAGTTTGGGAAGCAGGTGTATGAACTCTCAGAGGAATTGTCCTGTAACTTTTAATATTTATGGTATCCAGTACTTTTGCCAGACTTTTTTTTAATATTCCAGGTTTATGTTCATTGGCCTAAATGTATAGAGTTGTTGATTGCTACAGACTGATTGACTAGTCCCTCGTACATGTTAGGTTGTCAGCAATATTAAGAAAGAAGAATGGGGCAATGCAGATAATTGCTGAACCAATTGTTTCCTTCTGGGGGTGTCTAGAATTCCCCCAGAGAATGAGAGAGAGAGATGGCATGAGTTTTGAGGACAGGAGTACAGTGGAGGAAAGAGGGAGAGTTTATCCTATGAATATTGCATGTCTCTCCTGTATTACTTGACATGTGTGTTCTGTTTTATGACTTCTTTTTAAATTTACTGTTCATTTATTAACCTTGAAATTATTTTTAAGTGCTAAAACTTAAAAGTGATCGCTGTTAAATATAAGAGTGGGAATAAGAGAGGGAAGAGATGTGCAATTTGGGACATGCTCAAGCTGACTTACCTCAAACGGTAGAGTTAGAAACATACCAGGGGATTCCAATTCAATCCCATCGAGGTGGCATGTACCAATGCCATCTCACTAGTCCCAGTGATCCATTTCAGTTCACAATTGATCATAATGATAGGACTAAGAACCAAAGGGATCACATAAACAAGAATAGTGTCTGCAAATACTAGTTGATAGAATAAAAAAGGGAGAGAATGATCTAACATGGGAAGTGAGATACACAGCAGACCCATAGAATGGCAGATGTCCTAAACAGCACTCTGGCCTCAGAATCAGCCCTTAAGGCATGCAGATCCGGCTGAAATGCCCATGAGAGTATTTCAGGCATGAAAAGCCAAGACACTCTGGGAAAAAAAAAAAAAAAAAAAAAAAAACCCTAAATGAAAGATCTCCGCGAGTGAGATCCCAGTGGAAAGAACAGGTCATCAAAGAAGGAGGTACCTTTCTCTGAAGGGAGGAGAGAACTTCCACTTTGACCATGGCCTTGTCTAAATATGATCAGAGTCGGTGAACTCAGGGGGCTTCCATAGCCTTGGCAGCTCAGGACAAGAGCCTAGGGTGATTACTGATGCCATAAACAAGAGTGTCAATTTGTTAAGTCAACAACAGGAGTCACTGTGCACTTACTCCTCATGTAGGATCTCTGTCCTTAATGTGCTGTACATTGAGATTTAATGCTATAACTAGTACCCAAACAGTATTTTTCACTTTATGTTTCTGTGTGGGAGCAACCTGTTGAAATCTTTACTTAATGTATGCTAAACTGATCTTCTGTATATAAAGAGAATTGAAAATGAATCTTGATGTGAATGGAAGGGGAGAGGGAGTGGGAAAGGGGAGGGTTGTGGGTTGGAGGGACGTTATGGGGGGGGAAGCCATTGTAATCCATAAGCCGTACTTTGGAAATTTATATTCATTAAATAAAAGTTAAAAAAAAGAAATACTAATTTTGTTAAGTATAAATTTTGAATATACATAACCTAGAGGGTATTTATGACTCTGTATGGTAATATTTGCTTCACAGTGTCTGCATGTGAATTTATGAGGAGTAGAGAAGGTTGAACTTGCACTTAGCTTTCAAGGAATCACTCAAAAAATGCATAGTTTACCTTTGGTATCATGGAACACATGGAGTGTTGTCATTCCATATGAATTTTAAACGAGGGCGAAGATTATGACTTGACTTGGGACATTCCATGAGATTTTATAAGTTTCAGGGTTTTTTTTTAAGATTTATTTATTTATTTGAAAGTCAGAGTTACATAGAGAGGAGAGGCAGAGAGAGAGAGAGAGAGAGGTTTTCCATCCACTGGTTCACTCCCCAATTTACTGTAACGGCCAGAGCTACACAGATCCGAAGCCAGGAGCTTCCCATGTGGGTGTAGGAGCCCAAGGACTTGAGCCATCTTCTACTGCTTTCCCAGGCCACAGCAGAGAGCTGGATGGGAAGTGGAGCAGCCAGGACTAGAACCAGAGTCCATATGGGATGCTGGCGCTTCAGGCAAGGGTGTTAACCCACTGCACCACAGTGCTGGCGCCCTTTTTTTTCTTTTTATGATTTATTTATTTATTTGAAAGTCAGAGTTACACAGAGAGGAGAGGCAGAGAGAGAGAGAGAGAGAGAGAGAGAGAGAGAGAGAGAGAGAGGAATTTAAATCCAAGATATCTCTACAGGTAACTGTAGATGTGTTACAGCAGATACAACTTGTAAACTGGCATAAGCATTTGACCTAGTGGTCACCGTGGCCATATTGCTTATCAGAGCATCTGGATTTGCTCCCACTCCTGGCCTTCTGCTAATGTGCACCCCGAGAGGTAGCAGGCTACGGATGAAGCACTTGGAGTCCCCCTATCCACAAGGGAGACCCTGACAACCTAACACATAGCTGGGACTACTAAGTCAGTCTGTAGCAATCAACAACACTACACATAGTGGTCAATGAATATAAAACATGGACTAGTAAAAATAAACTGAGTAAAATAATAGATACCTTAAATATAGAAAATTATATCATTCCTAAATAAATATGAACTTTAAGTGAGAACCAGTGGTTGGGAATTTCTCTCTGTCTCTTTCAATCTCTCTTTCTCTCTCTCCCGCTCCCTTTCAAATAGATAATAAAAATTTAAGGACTATTGATTAGGAAATACAACTCAGACAAAATTACATGGCATGGATTATATACATGATATGTGACAATAAAGGATTACCTAATAACTATGAAACAGTGTTGTTTTCCTTTTTGTTGTCATCAGCTATGCAAACCTCTAAGGATATTGAAAAAAAAATAAAGATGTTAAAATGTTTAAAAGAAAAATTATATAATTGTAATAATCTCTAATCTGATTTGTGATACACAGTAAGTGTAACAACTCTATTATGAGCCTTCTTTCTTTATTTTATGGATTTTTTTTATTTTTCTATATATTTATTTTTTTTTTAACTTTTATTTAATGAATATAAATTTCCAAAATACGGCTTATGGATTACAATGGCTTCCCCCCGTAACGTCCCTCCCACCCGCAACCCTCCCCTTTCCCACTTCCTATTTTATGGAATAATATTTAGGAGTACAATCTGATGTGGGATGGCTTTGATTTGCCAAAGCCTGGTGGATGAATTTGGCCAAGTTACTGAAGTTTCCTGTGCCTCAAGGAGGGTGATTGTAGTTTTCGGGATGTTGGGAAAATTGAATGAGTTAATGTGTATGAAGAGCTTAGACTATAAAGTGTTTGGCTCATAATGTTAAATATAAATTATTGTATCCCCATGGTAATATGATTATAATAACATATATATCTTTTCATTCATCTACATGCATTTGTTAATTTATTTAGCCAACATTTTCAAACACTTTTAAAGTTCTCAAAATAAAGTTGAACTTAGTTCTTTGTAATACCTGAAATTTTTACAAAATCCCTCACCTTGAGCATTTTATAGTCAGAACTACATACAATTTTAATTTTTGTATATATAAGCACAAACTACTCTTTCAGTGGCACAAAATTATGGACTTTAGGTCATTTGAACTTCTGATGACAAATGTGTAGGGCTATATTTTTGTGTTCTTTGACCATGTCTCTGTGTGATCCCTCCAAGAAGAAAATGACATGACCTGTGTCACTTCAGCATTAGTTGACATTTTCCACAACTTGGAGAATATCTAGTTTGATTCACTAAAGTTAGTCCTATGGAAAGAACTGCGAAATTAAATATCTGGTAACATCACTGATTTCAAAACAGAATGTTGTAGTAATTTGGCATTCTCCTGCACTGTAACAGGTTGACCAGCTGTAGCATTAATTCTCTAGCTCTAGTACCAGCCTGTGGTGCTGCTGCAAGAAATTGCGCTGTGTAAAAACATTGTGATTGGAATGTTTGTAAGCGCACCTGATAAACACTGCTCAGGTCTCCATGGTTGTTCTGTAGCCATGAAGTTCAATTTTCTGTGTCCATTGGCCCAACTTCAAATTTCAAAGTAATCTTGGCAGATGGCCTCAGAGAAAATATATTTAGGAAAAGAAGATGTAATGGTCCTGGATTTTAATAGTGTAACGGAAATATAATCAATATGTAAATGACAAGTTATTGTTGTGGTTTGTCGTGAATTAAATGATTCCTCTCTTATGTGTTTTAAGATTAAGACCAATGAGAAAAAAGAGGACATGTACCGTGTTTATATTTATGATATATTTGTGTTGCTTTTTACAGTATTTTGTCAGTGACGCTATATTGTGAAAATCTTGAAGTAATTAAGAATTCAATTAGAGTTTGTACTTTATGGCTTTGTAACTATTAGTGGCTTATTCTGTGTTTAACAAGATGTTACATAAGGTGGATTTATAAGAAGAGATTAATTTTTTCTCATTAAAAAAGGACATGAGCTGTGGGAGTTTGTTTTTTGACCTAATTACTACTTATCTACCTATAAAATTAATTGCCATAACCCATAATTAAGGTTTAATATTGATAAAACAATATTGAAAATTATGGGACTCTATTCCCTTGAACATAATATAACTTAATACATTGTTGATTAAAGTTTTCCAACTGTGCCTCATTATTTCCTAGATATAACCTCATTTTATTTTAAAAAGGTTATTGTAAACTTTGTTTAAATTTGGTTTCTTATAAAATGAGTATTGTGGTTACTAAGACTAAGTAATTGTTGATGTTAGGACCATTTGGTGTATTACAATTTCACTATAAGATAATAGTGAGTAATAAATGAAAAATAAATTCTACAGTATATTTTATTTGGTATGGAATTAATTATGCTATCTGAAAAAGGCATGCCGTCATTTTACACCTTGTTATGTACACAATTTGTTTTTATAGTCTGCACAATTGCAGAATGGTAACTATAAGCCCCAGTGAGACAGTTCTCTATTTGTATTATCACAATTTTCTAACTAGATCATTGTAAGTGTGACTTCAGAATAATATTTGACACACATAGTTTTGCACTTAGGTTACTCTTAATTCCCAGTTAAAGTGCTATGTTTTTAAGACTCTGTGATTTTCAAATGTTTGTCCAAAAAAAAAAAAAAAACTATGTCTAATGGAACAAGCTGGTTCATAGGTTCTTTTTATTAAAAAAGATGAAATCTCTCTAGAGCTAGTGACATTTAAAGCCAGATTTTTGTGAAATGGTCATTTTAAAACTTCACTGAGATCATATATCAAAAGATCTACTTGCAGGCTTTTAAGATGAAGTGATTGTAGGTTTTTGAATGAATGAGCAGATTGAATTTTTATTTGAGAAAGAAACCTTTAAATGCCCTCTTTCTTTTGTAGAGACCATGGGTACCAGGTGTGTTGCGAGTGCATTATAGTAATTTTCCTTGGTCCAGTAGTCTCAAATGGCAACATAATAAGAGTATAAAGATATAATAGATATTTGCAGCTTATAGACTGCATATATTCTAAGAAATGTAAAATATACTAAATACATAGATTTGTGTGTGTGTATTTTACAATACTGTCCTGTTAACAATTTTAGATATGTACATAGGATAATTCAACAACTGCATTTCTGACTTACTTTAGGAAAGCTATGTACTCATTTCCTTATCTTCAAGTGATAGACGCATACTCTAAAACAAATATAGGAAAGGGATCATTTTATGTATTTCATTAAAACTGCTATCAAAAACATCAATCTACACATGACGTTCCTTTCTTTTTCTGTTTCCCTCTTGTATGTTCTCTGTATGTGTGTGTGTGTGCAGAGAGAAATTATCTATATGTACATTTATTTAAATATACATATCATTAGCATATATGATAATCTTAGCACAGATGTGTGCATGTGTGTATGTAAAGAAAGAATTATCTAAACACACATTTCTTTAAATATGCATTTAGCATATGTACATATACATATGCATACATAAAATCCACAGACTAGTGTGTGTGTGTAGTCTCTGGGAAGATTTTAATTGGAATTGTTATCATGAGTGTATACTTGGGTACACTTAGGAAAAGCAGGAATAAAATTACTATGTCAATATCAATGTAATTTCATCTTGGAAAACGTAAGTTACAGATAATGGGTTGGATTTATGTTTTGTGGTGTTCCAGAATATAATGTCTCTGAAATTTCTATCACTGTATCTTACTTTAATGTTATTTGGGAAATGTCTTCCAATTTAATCCATTCTCCTTTTCCATCTTCTTTTATGAAGAAATGAAAGAAAATTTTATGGAGAGCGAAATCAGAGACAGTAGATCTAAAACCTGTACCTTCTTTGTTATCATTTCAAAAGTCTATTCTTTACTCAGATAATGTATTTGAATTTCAAAATACACTCAAGTTTTTTTTTATCATTTTATTCCTATATATGCAATTGTTTTTATCTGTATAAATTTGAAATTATATATATATGTATTATGCTTTAAAATATATTTCAGTAGCCCTCATTTTGTTTGGGGTGATAGAATATAGACTAAAAACCAGTTCTTTACTTTCTACCCCATAAATCTCTAGACTTATTAAATACTTAAATAGCTATTTTTGTTTTAATAACCTCTGATGTACATATTCAGCAGTACATCATGTACGTATTCAGCATGTACTAAATTCACATGTAACTTTATCTGTATTGTGCTGTGTCATAAATACGTTGGAAGTATGTCATTGTGAGTATGTCTATATGAGAATTAAACAATTATGCCAATGGATGGCAAATAGTGGTAGCTGCTTTTGGCATGGGAGAGTACAAACAGGTAAGGTAGGAGACTTGACTGGTCCATGTGACAGTTTATTTGATAACTGGAAAGTACAACCATGTGTTACATATTACATATAATTTATTAGCTTTAAATCCTACAGAAGTAACTTATTCATAATAAAAAATTAAAGATCATTCTATATTCCAGGAATTTTCAAGACACAGGAGATAAGCAGTGAATCGGATAGCCAGAAGGGACAGTGAAGAAATAAACATTATTTCAGGCAGGGCCAAAATAAAGAAAATAATGGAGCTATTGAATGATAGATTAGTGTGTAAATATAGCTTGTTTCTAAAAATACAACTGATGCTTTTCAAAGACCTGAATAGACTGAAGAGAAATTCATACAGAATTCAGGAAGTATGTTCTCAACAAAGAGACATACATGTGTCAAGTTCCCAAGGCAGGAAAAACTGAGAGTGTTCATGAGTAACACAGGGAACCAAGGACAGTAGAGGAGATGCGTTTGGCGATTCAGGTAGAGGGCAGAACATTTGTGGTGTACTGTACCACGTTGCCGTTTTGAGCATAGTGATGACATGACCAAGACGGTGTGAAGAATGACACACTGATTATACTTAGGAGAAATCACTGAAGGTGTGCAAGGTGTGAGAGTTCAGTCAGAAGGGAGATCACAGTGTCTTCAACAAAGCAGTAGTTGTACATTTTAAAAAGTCAGAAGCTCTCAAAAGGACTTAGCAGGCAAGAGTGAACAGCACATAAGTGTTTCTAATTAAATGGAGATGTTAGCTTGATTAGAATAAATTGCATTATGTTTGAATGAACCAGGATATCAGTTTACCAAAATATACTAAAGGGTCAGGAAAATATCAAATATCAGGAGCAAAAAAATTCCTTAAGTGCAGGAAGACAAACGTGGTCACAAAGATCAGGATAACATGCAATATCGACCCAGGTTCCAGCTATACATATTTAAGTTTATACAAGTCCATTAAAAATTAATCTTCCTTGATGTTCTCTGAATTTTACCAGTAAAATGATTCCACTGGCATCTTTGTTAAAAGTGAGACCCTTTGATCTTAGTCGGACCTACTGTGTCAAAATTTCCAAGAAAGATATGTAGTAATCTGTACTTTGGGGTATACTAGCCTAGACTCACCTAGGTCACTAAAGGCCTCTAAGTATGATAAATTGCACATGGCAGAGAAAAACATGGCTCCAGCTGTCAGTTACTGATGGCGCACTTTCAAACAGTGGAGATGCAGTTAAGATATATGTAGGTTTTTACACTTAAATTTTAATTCCATGTGTTATAAACATTTTGAAATATCCTCATACAGCTGATGACAGAGCTTTCTATACTACTGCTTTTTGCCATTTAGGTGTTAAGGTTGCTGCAAAATATCCTTATCAGTAACTTGCACATGGGGTAACACTTTCTAAATAATTAGTCATGCATGAACATTTAGACAAGTGGATGGCAGATGTGGGAGCCGAGGGAGACTCTGTTTGAAAGGGAGGTTACAGGTAAGTAAGGTAACGAGGGTAGAATGATCCATGGAGTGATTGATAAGAGCTGGCAATGTCAGGGTATACTTATGTAGCTTAACATAGATGGAAACATGAAGAAATACTTACAGATATACCTGAGTTAATGTATTCATTTGCTTGTTCTGTCAGCCTAGAAGTATTAGCATCTCAGTTGCAAGGAGCACACTAGCACCCAGATCTGGGTTTCTGATGCCCTTCTCCAATAAAGAAATCAATGTTCCTTAAAGAAATGACTCCTTCTAGGAATGGGGCAGTAGATAAGCAACATGACCTTGGAGTGTCTTGTGTATTTCAAGAATTAAGAACAGAGAAAACTAACAAACGCAGCTTTCAAAAGCTGAAGGACTGCCAAAGAAAAAGGATCTGTGAAGGAACTTCTAGTGGCCAAAAACTAACAGTTTGAAGAACAAAATAAGATATTAGATTATAAATCAATGTATTATAAAACTCCATGACTCCATGTTGATGTCAATTTATGATTAAATATATTTTAAAATGAGAAAGAAAAGATAAATGTAGTGTACAAATTTCCTAATAAATTAAGTGGACACTCCATCCTCACAAAGGCAGATCATAAATCTCTACTCCTTCGATGTGAACTGCATCTAGTGACTTCTATAGGGTAAAGTGTGAGAAGCTGGAAAAAAGATAACTGCGATGGAGAAACTTAGAAATATTACCTCAGTATTGTGATCTACATTAATAGAACCTTGATGTTATACAGATCACAGGTACTCTTGATGTGATGTAATGGGAATAATAACTTGCCTCTGTGATTTCCCCCCCAAAAAACTCACTATCCTAGTATAATCATTACCAAAAAAATTAATTCCAGTTATGGGACAGTCTGTAAAATATGTGATCAATATGTCTGTAAACTGTCAAGGTCATTCATTTAAGGAGAGTCTGAAGACTGTCATAGCTGAGAAGAGCATAAAGAAAGATGATGACCACAAATAATGTGGTGTCCTGGCTGGGGCTCTGAGACAGAACACGGAGGAAACTAAGGGCATCTGAATAAGGGCTTCAGTTACTAAGTCAGTAGTGGTCATTATGATAGATACACTATAATAATGTAATATGTACCTAATATAGCACTCTGGGTATGAGATATGTGGGAACTTAATAGTCTTCTCTTTTTAATCAGTATATCACATCAATTCAAAAGGTAATTTAAAATATTCAAACAGACAAGAATTAGTCTGTAATGAGAACTGTTACTAGTCTAAAGGATTAGGTTCTTACAAGTTATACCGGTACCAAAAATCAGATCCTATATGGAAGTTATACTACAGAAAAATCCAGTACTAAAACTTGGGAGTCATGTAAATCATTTTGTCTCTCTACAAATTTGTATCTTTGACAGTTTTTGTATTATTCAAGAACAGGAATCAGTCTATAATTTGACATCATCCAAAACCATTTTATAGGCAGACGTGCTCTGTTATTCTTGTTTGATGTCAGATTTAATAGAAGTTTGAGTGGGCAGAGAATGAGCAAGAGGTATCAGTGAGGGAGAGAGGTAGGATAAACTGAACGTGTCCCCAGTACTGAAAGATCTATGCACAGTTGATTGGCTTTGCTGTGGTGGGGTCCTGCGTGGGAGCGGCCGTACCCCCACTTTGATCACCTTTTCTCAAGCAATGTGGACATGCTCTTGTCACAAAGGAAGTTATTCCTGAACTATTCTAAGATCAAAAGTAATCTCCCATTTTGAACCATTATTTTAAAGAATATTTTAGGCCCTGAGAAAACCAACTTTGGAAAACAGTGGCATTTGTTAAGCGATTTTTGAAAGCTAAACAATTCAGGTTTCACTTTGATGGACACGAGTAATTCACTAAATATTCCACTTTGAGCTGGTTGTATCTGTATTTGCAGTTATTCGATAGCTTAACTTTGAAATGGTTGATTATTTTGTGAAAGAATAGATTGTTTTAAAATAAAGCACAATTCACAAACTAAGATTATCCTTACATGTACATCGAAGATGGACCAAAATGGTTTAGAATGGTACATGATGATGTATGTATTTGCCATTCAGTTATTCATCCATCCGTCCATTCAGAATGGTTTAGTAAATTATTATGTGCCAAGTAATAGTCTTTCCCTGGAAATATAGCAGTGAACCAAACCAAATAAATACTTGCCTTCATGGAGCATATGTGTTAAATGTGATTCATGAATAGAAAGGTTGTAATACCAGAAGTCTTGTCAAGGAAAACTGGCATTTGTCTCTGAAAAATATATCCTGTTCAAGGGATGTTTGCACCATAATGAAGTGAAAAAGAATGTGGAGGAATTTTAATCTTTAGTAAAAGAATTAATCTTTATATAATGCATAATATATATATATGGAGAGTAAGTTAATTTGTGATTAAATTTATGACAAAATATTTACTACTAGACAAAACACATTAAAAGAATCGATTGCCTTCCTTAATCCTTTGTTACTGTTTCTATTTAAGGAAACTCGCTGTTTTGCTGCAGATGCTACCTTGAAGTAGGCAGCTCATAGCTCACTCTTCCACATTGCTGTGTCTCAGGGTGCAGCATCCTCAGAGCTGAACACGGCATGACTCCTCCCTGAGGGGGAATCTGTGATGCCCAAATCTGACTGTGAGAGCTGCCTTTCAGTTACAATTTCCAAGAAAGTAAACTGCAATATCAGTATCACTCTTAGGCAGTCATTTCTTTTCATGTTCAGATAATTTTATAGAACTGTCCATGGTTAAGGCAGCAAGACAAGAGCAAAGCATCATTCACCCAAATGTCAACAGGTTCTGAAATGAAAAGAATGAACATATGCATTAAAATGCAAAAACGCTGTCACCCTTTTATAAGTATATAAAACACCAGTTAACTCATTTTGTCTCTTACAAATTATATTTATTTCTGTGTATCTTATTTTCCCTGAAAGACAAATGTCACCCTGAGTTTCATTAAGTTTTTGTCATTGATCAAAACTAACAAATTTTAAACATTATGAATATCTACTCTTGAATTTTTACATCTGTTCATTTTGTAAGCATGTGTTGACTGTTGCACTATACCAGAGACAATTGTAGATACTAAAGATACCACAGAATGAAACAAATGATATCCCTACCATTGTACAGTCTATGTTATAGTTGGAAGGGTTAAAAAGAAAGTAAAGGTAAGATATATAAGGGTATTTCAAAATGTTCATATAAAGTGAAATTAAAAGATTGGTTTAGTTTGATTTAGAATATTTTTGAAAACCATGCATATGAGAGATATTCAGAAAGTTCATAGAAATGTGTATTATGTAAATGTATGTATTTTTCAAAATTTCAAGATTTTTTGAATGCAAATAAACAAATTTTTAAAAATCAGTTTTATTGAAGAGAGAGAGATCCCCTTGCTCCTTTCACGCACAGTAGCCAGTGCTGAGTCAGACCAAAGCCTGAATACCTCAATCCAGGTCTCCCATGTAAATGGCAGGAGCTTAGTTACTTTACCCATCACCATTGCCTATCAGGGTCTGCATTAGAGGGAGCTGGAATCAGGAGGCAGGGCCAGGACTTGAACCCGGCCACTGGGCTGTGCAATGTGGCTGTCCCAGTTGATGTCTGAGCAGAGGAAACATGAGTTGATTTTGCTGCTGTTTAAAAATCATCAGCTTACCTCCTTCACTTTCACACTGCTGTTGGGTTTCAGAGGACACCAGTACGCATTGCTCTTGCGGTCTATTGCTCAAAGTGGAGCCTCTGCTTTGGTTGCCTTTTCTAGGGGTGTTAGAAAGGTTAAACATGACCGGTTGTCTGAACAAGGTTATATTTAAAATTTAACCTCACTAGTTGTTGGTTAATACTCTGATCAGGCTATGCCCTAGATTCTACACGACTCACTATGCCTGATTTTTAAATACATAGCACGGATGACTGGACCATGATGGTTTTCTTACATCTTTTATGAAAGCTGAGATCTGACAGCTAGAGGACATCGGCATCAGCAAAAACTATTCATCAATACCCTGCATTGTGGTTAAACCAAGAAGGTCTATGCAAACTCAACAAATTGATAAATACAGACCTTGATTTCAATATCCAGATGTTTTGTGAACTCAGAATATCCAGACCTGTCTGAAATAGCATATACAGCTTTTTCCTATTTTCATGAGGAAAGTAGTCATCTAAAAGACACTGTAAGAGAAATTGGTGTACACACTGATTGTGTGTGTGTTTTCTCATGAAATATTAGGGTAAAATGGAAAGCAAAGAAAATGTTTCATCTATTTGCTATAGATTTCAATACATAGTACACATTTAATAGCATTTTGAAGGAAACTCTCACTAAATGTAACACATAAATTTATTAATGGTTGCAGGACCCATGTGTTTCAAAACTAATAAATATGTTAAAGAGCCTTAAAGTTGTGGAAATGTGGTAATGTATGTAATTATGAATGCATTAGCATCATGGGGAATCTTACATATTCTATAAATTTTACAAACATAAAAGATACATGTAAGGCTACAGAAACCTTCTTCATTTTCCAAAAAAGTATAATAATCTGTCTGTATTTCTGAACTTCTAAAGAGAAAATTAAGGCAACATTCTGTTACTACAGTTTTATTATAAAAAAAATCCTCAGAATATTTACCTGACTTACATTTGTAAATCACTTCATAATATACTCACATAGAGAAAGTTAAGTAGTTACCATGTTAAAAGAAAGTGTCACTGTTTGGGTTTTGTATTACACTATATTCTAAAAGTGTTAATATTTGCAATAGGGAGAACAAGATACAATCTCAGGGATTCTATTAATCAAGTTTCTTTTTACTTGTATTGTTTTGCAGCCCCCTCGCCAGTCACCAACGTGAAGAAGGGGAAAATTGCCAAAAACAGCATCTCTCTGTCTTGGCAAGAGCCAGATCGCCCCAATGGAATCATCCTAGAATATGAAATCAAATATTTTGAAAAGGTGGGACTAATAGAATGAAAATTGTCCTTTCTTCCCTGTCTCTCATTTCAGCAGCTGCAATTACCCAATTTGTAGAAGAGTATGTTGCAGTTTCATGTGTGAATCGATGACAATTGATTCTCCGGGCACGACTATGGAGGCTACAAGTGTACAAGGAGTGCTCTGCACATGCTCTTCCACTGCAGATAGCTTTTGCTGCCTGTGTGCTGTGGTGTAGTCCAACACTGGCTTAACTAGATTTCCCAGCACTAAAAAGATGAAACCACAGGGCGTTTTGAAAGTATGCCTAACACTTAAGCTGCTGATCTTCTGTAGTGACAGCACATGCTATGGGGAAAACCATACCTGCATCTAGCCAGTAAATGGACATAAATCCCACTCTGTTCAGGAAGAACTGACCAAATAGGTGCACATCCAACACATGAGGGACCTACAGAAAGTTCATGGGATGTGCACCTTATGAAACAGTGCTCATAGATTTCAGAAAATCGTTGCATCAAAATAAAATTACCTTTTAATTCCATTTTTCTTAAAATTTTTGTTGGATTTATATTCATAAGACAGTTCATATTTAAAGTACATATCGAAAAATTATTACTAGGATAAAAGAAAATTTAGTGGCATAGTAATGCCCTTCCATATTTTTTGTAAAGATCCATAAGACACATCTGACACTGTGTTATGCGTTACTTTTCATTTGGGAGATTCAAAATCAAATATGGGTGCCTCATATTCCCTATAGTTCCTTGCTATTCTCTTCTTCCCTGACTTGTCTCTTTTGTTCAACCTTCCCTGTTTTAACATATGGTAGTTGCAGCCTAAAGGGAATAATCATCCCCTTTCCTCTCTTTTATTCCACAGCCCTGTGAGCTATTGATAAGAGTTATGCAAATGGATGCTAAAGATGGGGTTGGAACTTGCAGAGCTGACCTAGAGTGTGTGACTTAGAAATGGAGCCAACTGTGCCCCATTCCACTGTGATCTATATGCAGCCTGCATCTGAAATGTGCTCTGGAGAACAATCTGACAATGCTCAAAGAGGCACGGTAGATGGATGCCCTTGCCAGCCTCTAGAAACCATTGTATCCCTCATTTCCCCTATACATGCAACCTTGGATATTTTCACTTCCACTATTCGACATATGCATGACTCTCATTCTGTGTATAATATTTAAGAAGAGCAAATATTTAAATGCTTTTAAGTTAGTACATTTTTTTTTTATTTGACAGGTAGAGTTATAGACAGAGAGACAGAGACAGAGACAGAGAGAAAGGTCTTCCTTCTGTTGGATCACCCGCCAAATGGCCGCTATGGCCAGCCCTGCACTGATCCGAAGCCAGGAGCCAGGTGCTTCTTCCTGGTCTCCTGTGCGGGTGCAGGGGCCCAAGCACTTGGGTCATCTTCCACTGCCCTCCCGGGCCATAGCAGAGAGCTGGACTGGAAAAGGAGCAACCTGGACTAGAACCCGGCACCCATATGGGATGCTGGCATCACAGGCGGAAGATTAACCAAGTGAGCCACGGCGCTGGCCCCAAGTTGGTACATTTTAATAGAGTTACTCAACAAACTGAGGGAGGAGATCATTTCCCTTAATATTTCTTCCAGTGAATTTTATCCATGTTGTGCAATTATTTTCTTTATCCATTAATTTTTTTGAATTAATTTATTTAAGTAGGGATTGTTTCTACTGAAGTTACATTTAATGCTGCAAAACTACATCAGTTTGCAAAGCTCAGTAAGCAACGATGATTTCGAAAAAGAAACCAAGATTTCCATATATATATATATCACCTGTGATATGTTTAAAAAGAGCAAAATCTTTATATAATAGATAATTATTAACTCCACTTAATCACTGTTTGCTTTTTTACATGAAGATGCTAATTCCCAGACCTTTTTGTCAAACCTGGTTATTGAACACACTATATGGATAAAATACATGTACGTATCTTAAGACTTTCAGGAAAGAAAAAAATGGGACCATGGGGTTTTCATACCGTGAATTGAGATGACAGGTCTGGATGGATCTCTGGAGCTCATTTTGAACCTGCAGACACCACTTGTTTTAGTGGATGGCTTTTGGCCAGACACAGGTGGCAGAGTTTTCCAGGGCACATGCATTTGCCAGCTGGCGTTCCTGCCTTGCACTGCTCGCCTCTAATGGAGGTCACTGGGCTTCTCTGCTCTGGTGTGGTGATGGGCCCCTTGCCATCTCTTAATTAAAGGCAGAGGAAGAGGGAAGCTGCCCCTTGGCAGAGTGTTTGCCAGCTGGCTGGGGCTGCGGAGGCCCGCCCCTCCCCGCGTGGGAACAGTGTTTGCAGAGCAGCTGGGGAATGCAGCTCATTTGCTCAGCTGGGGCACAAAGCTGCAAAAGCCACCGCCCTGAGCCAGGAATTGGCATCCAGGTGGTTGTGGGTGTTGACGACATGTATAGAGGGTTTGTAATGGGAAAAAAAATTTAACAGGTGAGTAGGTTAAAGGACAGGAACAGAAGTAAATTCTGGAACACACTTAGATCACCCACAAAATCAATTCATTCATTTTCATCCCTTACGTAGATGCTTGGCTAAATTCTCTTCTCTAGTACAGTATTCAGCTAACTCAGAGATGAAATGTACAATTAGATTCTAACATATATATATATATATAAAAAACATTAATGTTATATATATGTATAACATTATATATATAACTCTAGTATATAACTTTAATTGTTAGAGTGTTGTCTAATATTTGCAGTTGATACTTAATCATACACTATTACAAGGATTGCCATACTGGTTTCTTTGTAATGGTTTTCACCTATTCGCAGAAGTATCAGTTACAATACATTCTACAGAATATATTCATTATATGTTTAATGGTTAATGTTAATAGCCATACCAATTTTTATACATTGTCTTGATTTTTACTTTTCTCTTTTTTTAAGAAAGATTTGTTTATTTAAAAAGCAGAGAGAGAAAAAAAGAGAGATCTTCATCCACTGGTTCACTCCCCCAAATGGCCACAACAGCCATGGCTGAGCCAGGCTTGAGCCAGGCTTAAATATTTTCCAGTTTTCCCATGTAGGTGGCAAAGGCCCTAGGATTTGGGCCATCATCCAGTACTTTCCCAGGCTCATTAAGCTGAGAACTGGATGAGAAGTTGAGCAGCTGGGTCTCAAAGATGAGATGCCAGCATGGAAGACAGCAGTTTAACCTGCTGAGCCACAACACTGGCCCCTGATTTTTACTTTTCAGTGGAAGATTTTACCAGCATGCTGTGGAGTTAAGAATAATCAAATTCCACAAGAACTGACTACATTGTACAGGCTGTGCTTTGAGCTACATCTGTGAACTGTATTTTATTCTCCCGCAGAAACTCTTGATCGATAATCTCCATTTCACAGAGGCATAAACTGAGGTTCAGAATTCTGTACTCACATCTCTCTCGACACCTACTTAGTTAATGATGTGTCTGGAATTCTAATGCTGTTATTCCTTTTAAAACTGTTACTTCTTTTAAAAAAACACCTTGTTTTACATTGTAAATGTTACTATTTTGTTAAAATCACTATGATATAAAATGTCAGAATCATATTTTAGTTTTGAGCAAATTTTTAACCACGTTAAATCTCTCTAAATAAATTAGAATAGTATCAGCAGACATTTAATCATTTCTTACTGAAAATATTTCTGCAACATAGCTGAACTGATAATTATATTATTGAGCAATAATTTATTTTAATATTGAGAAGTAATAAACCTTATCATCAGGTTTATTCATTCATAAACCTGAGCTTTGCCAGGACTCTCCATATGTTATAGAAGCTTCTTACAAGTTTTAGAAGAAATACATCAAGAAATTATCTGGGGGCCTGCGCTGTGGCGTAGTGGATAAAGCCACCACCTGCAGTGCCAGCATCCCATATGGGCTCCGGTTCGAGTCCAGGCTGCTCCACTTCCGATCCAGCTCTATGCAATGGCTTGGGAAAGCAGTAGAAGATGGCCCAAGTGCTTGGGCCCCTGCACCCATGTAGGAAACACAGAGGAGGCTCCTTGCTCCTGGCTTCTGTTTGGCACAGCTCTGGTCGTTGGACCTTTTTGGGGATGAACCAGTGGATGGAAGACCTCTCTCTCTCTCTCTCTCTCTCTCTCTCCCTCCCTCCCTCTGCCTCTCTGTAACTCTGTCTTTTAAATAAATAAATAAATAAATCTTTTTTTTTTTTTTTAAGAAATTGGCTTTTTACTGCTGTATATAGAAGACATAATAGACAGTAGAAGATCAATGCATGGAGTGAATGAAGAAACTAGCTGATGTACTAAAGTTTTGTAGGTCTTAATTACCTTCTTAAAGTCTTTCTAATAATAAATTAATCTGCCCATTGAAACCTAAAGTTCAATCATTTGCCTCGAATGAGTGAGAAACACATATTTGGTTTTGAAATTAAAGCATATTTATTTAGAGAGAAATTTGGATATACTTATCTCTAAGAAATAATTTCCTACGTTAGAACACTAAAAGAGGAATGATACGAGTATTTTAAAAGAAGAATACAGGCTATTTATTTTAAATGGGATTAGTGGTATTATTGAAAGTGATTAGAAATCAGCATTTATTAGTCAGATTTGAGTTGAGAAAACAATTAAAAATAACGGAAATGAAAACGTATATTTCAGTTTATAAATTGTTTTCTTGTGCATGACATGTTTCATTATAATAACATCTCTGTAAATAAATGCAAGCAAGAGTTTCTACCCCAATTTCACAGTCAAGGGCACTGGGGAGAGCAGTAATAGTGCAACTGCTTTATTCTAGCATGGGCTTTCAGTGGCAACACTAAAATCAGGTGGTAACCTCAGAGGGGTTATGGATGGTTACTTTATAGTTAGCTGTCAAAATAGAAGCCAGTCATTTTTTTTTCCTACTCCGTCACTTCTTTCTTTGCCATCTCCCCCCTCCATAGGGAATATTTTTTAAAGAAAAGAAAATTCCAGGTTATTTGTATTTTTCAATTAATGATCCTTTTTAAAGTTTAATGAATTAACGTTCTCCAGTGAGGTGCTGATTTCTGCTCCCAAGCCCTAACTGCAGTTATGAAGTTCATTCACCAAAGACGTAAAGCATGAAGTCACACATAACAGCGTGTGAGACACTGTCATCTTTCTCTGGACTGACATCGCAATTGATATGCTCTAATACAACATTTCAGAGGAAAACAGGCACAGCAAAAACATCATGGAAACCTCTGTAAACTAATTGATCTGCAACACAGTGTTTACAGTTTTACAGGTCTATTTTTGCCAAAGGCAAGGATGGTAGATGGGTGGCGGGCAAGTCACTACCACTTTAGGTTCTAGAAAATACTTCAGGATTTTTCTGGAAGTAGCACACCTAGGACACACAGGGCTTTTTCTCCTAAGACATGATGTTTGTACTAATAGACAGTTCATTGGTTTCTGGTTCACTTTGTGATCTGTGAGTCTAAGTTTTGCTGCCATGAGAAACTCATATTCTGTTTTTTTATATCTTTGTGTAATCCAGGACCAGGAGACCAGCTACACAATTATCAAATCTAAAGAGACAACCATTACCGCAGAGGGCCTGAAACCAGCGTCAGTGTATGTCTTCCAAATTCGAGCACGTACAGCAGCAGGCTATGGGGTCTTTAGTCGAAGATTCGAGTTTGAAACCATCCCAGTGTGTAAGTCATTTTAATTACTGTCAACTCATGTCTCTGTAATGGTTACCAGAAAAGAGTCAGTGGATCAATACCCTCCCTGGGCCCTCTGTCAGTCTCACTGTCCTTCTCTGTCTCCCAGGCATGACCCCCTCAGGTAGGAAGCGTTGTGTCATGCTATTATGGTAGGTCTGCAGGTTAACACTCCTGCTCATCCTCATCGCCTTTATCTGCTGGGAGATGGTGCATCAGGAAATCCTTCAAAATGCTTCAACCTTACTTTTAAAGGCTTTCTTCCCATGGCTGCCGCACTTTATTGAATTATTGCCATTTACTTTTTTGCTTTATTGAGCGAAGTTACTAGGTTTACTCTTTCCAGGAAAATTCCACAGAGAACGAACTCCAATATTGAGTTTGGTAAGAAAATGGTGCTCTGGGGCCGCTCTGATTTCTTAAAAACTTTTAAATATCTCATAGTATTTTTCAGTGGAGAATCTGAAAATGTTCTGAATATGCTTTTGGTACTCTTTTACCCCCCCCCCCCCAAACAAATGTCATTAAAATCTTTTCCTCTTTAAGTTCAACAAAATGTTGACATTATTTACTTGTTCTTAAAGAAAATATATTGAAAGTAGGATTAGAAAAAGAGTTCAATAACTTGACTTGTTAATAGATGAAAGAACAGACACTATTAAAATATTATTATAAAAGAATACCATACAAGAGTACTGTGAAATGTTAAATGTGTATGTACATGGGGCTGGCGCTATGGCGTAGCAGGTAAAGCCACCACCTGCAGTGCCGGCTGCCAATATTGGCACTGGTTCAAGACCCGGCTTCCCCATTTCTGATCCAGCTCTCAAGTCCTCAGGCCCCTGCACCAGCATGGGAGGCCCAGAGGAAGCACCTGGTTCCTGCCTTCAGACTGGCACAGCTCTGGCTGTTGGGGCCACCTGGGAAGTGAACCAGTGGATGGAAGACTCTTCTCTCTTTCTCTCTCTCTCTCTCTCTCTCTCTCTGGCTCTGCTTCTCTGTAGTTCTGCCTTTCAAATAGATATGTAAACCTTAAAAAAACATAAATGTGTATGTACACTTTGTAAAGCCTAATTTTATAAAATTAGTGATGTTAAAATAAAGAAAATAACATGCCCATTTTTTAAAAATCAACAAAATGAAACCCTAGTTGTTGAATTAATTTTGCAAGTATTAGAGGAATTATTAAAATTTTAGTGAATCTATGGAAAATGACTCCAGAAAATTCAAGATATGCTATAGGAAGCATGTTGAATAGAATTACAAAATAATTTTTTGAAGATTTATCAATTTATTTTGAAAATCAGTTCTATGCAGAGAGAGGGAGAGAGAAAGATATCTTCCATCCTTGTTCTTTCCCAAAATGCCTGCAATGGTCAGAGCTGGGCCAAGCCAAATCCAGGATCCAGAAGCTTCTAGGTCTCCCACGAAGGTGCAGGGGCTAAACCTCTTGGGCCATCTTTGTCTGCTTTTTAAGGCTGGTACCAGGGAACTAAATCAAAAGCGGCACAGCCAGGAATCGAGTGTGCATCCATTTGGGATCCTAGCACTGCAGGCAGTGGCTGAACCCACTATGCCACAATGCCAGCCCCAGAAAATATTTTTTATTACTTAAACGGTAAAAAGGTAGTTTCCTATGTGACACCCCACTGAATCTTATATAGGTAAGTGTGCCATTGAGAAAAATGGTAGAAATTTTCTTGCAAATCAAAGGAAAATTCCATAGCTGATATCTAATTGTAGGAAATAAAATTTGAATCACTAATGGTACTTAGAAAATTTTCTTCATAGATTTGATAATAATAAATAAGATTAATCAGAAAAGTCCCATAATCTTGGCGATGAATTAGTTATTTGGTTTCACACCTTGAACCCAAAATGGATTAATGACAAAAGATGTGTAATGTAAGCTGACCATTCTAATAGCTCTTGGTGCTATTTAGGACATTAGTAATATGTACTTCTTGTGCGACCTGCCAACTCTGGGAACAAAGCCATATTTAATATCTCAAAATATGCCTGAGGTCTTTATAGCTATGCAAATGAAAAATGCCATCTTAAAAAGTATTGCAAAATTCTACTCACTTTTAGGATATTGACATGTTCAGCAACTATTTTTCCTGCAGACTTTTCAACATCCATCTGATACTTTATTAAATAGCAGTTTCTAGGCATGCCAAAATTCATCAGAGTACTGAGAGAACTAATATGCACTTATTTTCTTTTACAATTTTATAACGTCTCACTTGAGACTTGCTGCTTTAAAATTTTTCCTACATAATTTCTAGAGGAAAAGAAAAAGCAGGAAAATATTCTTTTTCAAAAATAAATTTTGTGTTATTAGCAACAGGTAATGAAAATATTTTAGGGTTCTACTGCCTCCTAGCTGTTGGTAGATCTTATTTTTACTTGAGTATGTGTGCAAGTGTTTGCAAGCACTTGGGAGCATTATATGCACTAGTCTTGATCTGGATGTAGAATGCTTTGTGGACATATTCAGCAGGAGTATGTTGAGTGTGTAGTATCTATGAGGCTTTGGAGAAATCATGAGAATCAGATGCACACATCTATGCAGACAGTGAGATTATCATGCATTTAGTGCTGAAGAATGAAATACTTATTACAAATACCACTTTATAATAATCGTTTTTGATTGTTTAAAGACATTTGGTTTTTACCATCAGTCTATCAGAAGGCCTTTCACCATGGGTACTGTGAGTGACTCAAAAAGTGTAGGTGCAGTCCCTTCTTTCTCAAGGCAGATCGTCTCACAGGGAGTAAAAGCTGAGGTGCAATGATGATTCAAATTAGACTTCATTCTGAAGGGATGTAGCATTTGTGTGAGAAGCCTTTCACTTGACTATTGTTGTGCAGGCTTTTGTGAAATAATATTAATTATTTTATATGGCAATTTCTTGGTAATATAATTAATTATTTACTTGCATATATTATTTCCCCAGCAAGGTCTCATAGTGTTTGAATGCAAGAATTATGCTGCCACAGAAGTATTTTTATTTTCCCCTAAAGTGATCAGTGCTTTTTCTCCCAGTGGTGACAGTTAAGCATACTCTCCTTAATGAGTCACACTAGTAAGACAAGTAAATTGTATCACTCAGGGATGTATGTGGACAAAAATATTATGGGGAAGCTAGCTTAAACAAACTTTTAAAAGAATTTTCTAATAGATTACTCCATTCCTAAAATGATATGTAATAATTCATAGATTCATTATTGATTTGCTTAATTAAAAATTATTTATTAATTTACATTATGCTTTGGTCATTTATTTAAAAGAAAGTAAAATGATTACAGGAACTTTCTTTTCCGATCTACATTATGTTGTAAGTAAAAAATAGAGCCCTCAAACTAAATGGAAATAGTAGTAAAAGTAGGAATGTAATAATATTTATTTGCAAAAGACTATTTAATATGAGGGTTAAGATGTAAAATCTCCAGCCTTCTCCCCCCCCCAAGCTTTGACTATTATCTTCTTCATTTTAACTTTATCATGCATAAAAATCATGTATTTAAACCTTATCAGCAGGTGTTAGCTAGCAGTTCAGGTGCTGGTTGGAATATGCATTTTCCGTATCTGTGTGCCTGAGTTCAGTATTTGCCTCTGCTTTTGAATCCAGATTCCTGCTCTTGCAGATCCTGGGAGGTAGCAATGATGACTCAAGTGACTGAGTCCCTGGCTTTGGATTCAGCTTTATAGGCATCTGGAGAGAGAAACCAGCAGGTGGTGGTATCTCTCCCTCTCTCTCTCTCACTCTCTCTCTCTCTCTCTCTCTCTCGACCCCTCCGCCCCTTGTTCCTCTACCTCTTAAACAATTTTTTTTTTCAATGAATTCCATGTGTTTAGCTTGTTCTCAAAGACTGACTAGCAGCATACCAACAAATCAACGTATTGTGAAAGAAACCATTCTACTTAGCTCTTTCTTACTTCTTTTAGCCTAACTTGTCTTGAAACTTCAAGATTGTCATTGAATCTGTCTTAAATCCTATTTGGCCTAAATTCAGTAATCACTTTTATTTTCTTCTGATTTTTCTAAATGCATCACTTTCTTTTATCCAACTCTTACCTATTTTCAAGGCTGTATTAAAAACTTATAGAATAGATTCAGCGCCACGACTCACTAGGCTAATCTTGCACCTGTGGCGCTGGCACCCCGGGTTCTGGTCCCGGTTGGGACGTCGGATTCTGTCCCAGTTGTTCCTCTTCCAGTCCAGCTCTCTGCTGTGGCCTGGGAAGGCAGTGGAGGATGGCCCAAGTGCTTGGGCCCTGCACCTGCATGGGAGACCAGGAGGAAGCACCTGGCTCCTGGCTTTGGATCAGCACAGTGCTCTGGCCATAGCGGCCATTTGAGAGGTGAACCAACAGAAGGAAGACCTTTCTCTCTGTCTCTCACTGTCTGACTCTGCCTGTCAAAAAAAAAAAAAAAAAAAAAAAACTTATAGAATAATGCTATTATGGTCTTTAATTTGAATTTTATTGAGATACTTTAGATTCATATGCAATTGTTTTCAATAATACGGAAAAGTCTAGTATAAATTTCTGTTTTGCCAAATGGTAACATATTGTTAAACTATAATATAATATCACCGCCAGGATATTTATATTTAAACAACCCACAGATTTAAGTCCTATTATCTGATGCTCCTTTGTATGGGTGTGTTTGGACATTGTGTGACAGGTTGATCACTTGTTTGGGTTGAGGTAGCTATGAAAATATCAAATAGTGTAAACATCATAAAGATCCCAAGTGTTCCCTTAAAACCATGCACACTACCTTTAGGAACAACACCTGTTCCATCACTAATCTGGAAACCACTCATCTGTCCTTCATTTCGATATTTCAAAAATGTTTCATTAGTGGAATTATTCAGGAGTTAACCTTATGGTTTGAATTGGCTTTTGTTCTTCCTCAGCATGATTTCCCAGAGATTCATTCATGTTGTTGGGGGCATCCTGTTTGCTTATTTTTGTTAACTAAGAGTGTTTCATGGAATGTGCCTATCATTGTTTGTTTAACCAAATGCACCTTTTCTTAACATGGTTTGTTAATATGTTAAAGGACATCTAGGCTTATTTTGGCCTTCATTATTGCAGATGAAAATGCCATGAACAACTGTGTATATTTTTTTGAGTCAAGATAAGTTTTCATTTTCCTTGGATAAATTCCCAAGTGTAGAATTGCTGGGTTATAAGGTAATTATATGTTTAGTTTTCTAAACAACTGCCAATTGTTCTCCAGAATCACCTCATCATTTTACGTTCCCACCAGAGACGCATGGATGATAGGTTCTCTGCATCTTCATTAACGTTTGGTGGTGTCACTATTTGCTAGTCATTTTGGATTATTGGGCAATGATCTTTCATTGTGGTTTTCATATTGAACTTTCCTGATAGCTAAGATATTCGATGTCTTTTCATGGGATTACTTACTTGCCAATGGGTTTCAAATTTTTCCACTGCCTCCTAGATGCTCACATCATTTATGAAAAATTATAACTTCAATGAGATTCTCCTGATTAAGAAAGTTAACTAGTGCCTATTGTTGGGAGAAGGGTCTCATATCTCAGCCTGTTCTTCGAAAGCTCTTATAACCTGGTTCTAAAACGTGTGTCGGCCTCTGTTATTAACTTTTCAAACATAAGCTAGGAAACATGTGAGGTTAAAAAGAATTGTGATTTTTTTTCAATATATACTACCTCAAAATTTCCAAGAATGGTGTGAATGTGTAACTGTTAAAAAACCTTAAATGTGGCCAGCACCGCGGCTCACTAGGCTAATCCTCCACCTTGTGGCACCGGCACACCGGGTTCTACTCCCGGTCGGGGCACTGGATTCTGTCCCGGTTGCCCCTCTTCCAGGCCAGCTCTCTGCTGTGGCCAGGGAATGCAGTGGAGGATGGCCCAAATCCTTGGGCCCTGCACCCCATGGGAGACCAGGAGAAGTACCTGGCTCCTGCCATCGGATCAGCGCGGTGCGCTGGCCGCAGCGCGCTGGCCGTGGCGGCCATTGGAGGGTGGACCAACGGCAAAGGAGGACCTTTCTCTCTGCCTCTCTCTCTCACTGTCCACTCTGCCTGTCAAAAAATAAAAAATAAAAAAAAATCCTTAAATGTAATATGTTAAGGATACTAGAATAGTTTTTGTAATTGTGTTACCATTGCTTTAAACTTGGCTTTTCAGTCTTCAGGAGCTACTGCTCAACTATTTTTCCAAGACAATATCAACTCTCTCAACGAATTGTTTTAAGTACAGAAGAAATCTGGATAAAAGGGTGCCTAAAGATTCATATTCCTATGGATTACAAGTTTAGAATGTGTTCAATGATAAACATAGGTCATGCTGGGCCTCTGTTTTATCCCACTAGTAATGAATGAGCAAGCATGAAGCACTGACAGCCATATAAAGTCTCTGTTGCCATCTTAATTAATACAATGAATGATACTCTTTATGCTCTGAAGACAAACTAGGAGTAAATAATACAAAATCTGTGTAAATAATTGCTATTAGAAATCACATTAATCAGTGAATGTGAAATAGTCAATGATAAAAGCTAGCAAAGAACTTAGAAAATGCTGCAAAATTTAAAGAAAAATAAAAATGTATTCCTTAAGTTCTCCTAATTCCATGATTTATTTGACTGTCCTACCAAAAAAAGACTTGATTTCAATGTGCATTAGATAAAGACATAGAAACATGAATGTTTGTTATTTGACAGTACTTATAAAGTGATTATGATTGTATACATTTTAATCAAATGCATGATTATTGGATGAAAGGAAGTGATATATGGGGGGAAAAGGAAACAGAAAAATATTTAAGTAATTCATGGGGGAGTAACGGTTAAGAAAGACTCAATGGTTGCTAAAAGAAACCAGAAAGATGTCAAGTCAGTTTTGATTATTGGCTTGATTTATGGTATGTTCATTTTTTGATGTGTTTTGTTAATGCCCTTGACGGTGGATGTGGTATAAGGGTCAGTTTTAAAAGTTTGGTTTTATGTGACAATAAAATCCCAATAAAGGGGAAAACAGTCTGTTATTAAAAAAAAAAAAAGTGGTGCTTGGAGAGAAATAATTGTTAGAGTACAGCAGCTGACAGTTATTTTGCCACAAGCAAAGAAGTATCCATGAGAGGGAGGAAGAAAGTTAAGGAAGGAGCAAAAGCAGAAAGGCAGGGGAGAAGTGAGGAAGATCAGGGGTGAGCACTCACCAAGAATCACATCGAAGACATTGGAAGAGAATGTGGATCCAGCAGAGCTGACAAAGCACCACTTCAGGAGAGGAAAAAGAGAAAACGTGCTGTCTGATATCATAGGAAGCAAATAGCTTCCAGGATGAGGTATAGGTTCACCAAGGTCAGATTCCTTACTATTGTGCAAGGTAAGATGAATGTAGAAGTACTTACTCCATTTAGTGAATAGCATATCATCCTTGGAATCCAAAGCAGAAAAGAAAAGTTTCAGAGAGAATTTAATAATGCTGGCCATCAGAGGACAGGGCAGGTTCCATATAACCCAGACAGGAGGCTGACAAATAATAATAGTAAATAAACTAGGAGCTGATGCTATTTATTTAAAGTTGGCAGTAGTTGAAGCACTCTGCTAATTGCTTTTTATATATAATTGCTGATCTTAACAGAAATACAATGGTCAAGGGAAATTATCCCTCTTTGAAAAGTAAAGGAATGCGATCTTAAAAGGTTATACAATTTTCTTGGCCCTTGTGTCTACTAAATGTTGGTCCTGATTTCTAATCAGGTTGAAATAATGCCAGTAGATTGAAGTATAAGCATTTCTTTTTCCCCAAAGGCTTGTATGTAGCACAGAAGCAGCCTGTCAGGGAACAAAAATCTCTTCTGAAGGGAGGCTTTTGTTTAATTTTTTTACCAATATAATAAATTTTAAAATAATAACATGATTAAAACTATGGTAGTATATCATTCTAAGGAACTTGTTGACAAAGATGAAAACAGAATATCACAAAACTAGATTTGCAACAGTAGTGTGGCACAGGGGTATTTCTTTTTTTCCTGTTTTCTTTCTTTTTTTTTTTTTAATTTTGGAGGATATTTGAAGAAGCAGGGTCTCAGAAAAGGCCAAAGGGGTTTTAACAATGGTGTCAGAGGCCACCACCAGTAACTTTCATTTATTTATTTTATATTTTGTCATTTATTTGAGAGGTAGAATTACAGACAGAGAGAGGGAGAGACAGAGAGAAAGGTCTTCCATCTGCTGGTTCACTCCCCAAATGGCCGCAACAGCCTGAACTGGGCCAGGCTGAAGGCAGGAGCCAGGAGCTTCTTCCAGGTCTCCCACATGGGTGCAGGGGTCCAAGCACTTGGGCCATCCTCTGTGCTTTCCCCAGCCATTATTGGAAAGCCGGATCAGAAGAGGAGCAGGTGGGAACTGAATCAGTACCCATATGGGATGTCGGTGTGCTGAAGGCAGAGGCTTAGCCCAATATGCCACAGTACAGGCCGCCACTCACTTTTATCTATCAAATGTTGCATTTCTAAACAAGGGGAGTGGGAATGGATTAGTGCATTGAGAAAATGAGAAAGGATTTTAGGGAGATAATTTTTTTACTTAATAAGGAGGTTCAGAGGCTTCCATGCAACAGTTAGAACCCATTCAAAATAACACCAAACTTTTTTTTTTTTCTTGACAGGCAGAGTGGACAGTGAGAGAGAGAGAGAGACAGAGAGAAAGGTCTTCCTTTTGCCGTTGGTTCACCCTACAATGGCCGTTGCGGCCGGCGCACCGTGCTGATCCGAAGGCAGGAGCCAGGTGCTTCTCCTGGTCTCCCATGGGGTGCAGGGCCCAAGCACTTGGGCCATCCTCCACTGCACTCCTGGGCCATAGCAGAGGGCTGGCCTGGAAGAGGGGCAACTGGGACAGAATCCGGCACCCCGACCGGGACTAGAACCCGGTGTGCCGGCGCTGCAAGGTGGAGGATTAGCCTAGTGAGCCGCAGCACCAGCAACACCAAACTTCTGTAGGCCAAGTCTGCATGGTTTTTTCCAGAAAGGTGCCTTCTGCCAAAAAAGAAAAATAATTGAGAAAAAGCAGGGAGAGAAGTGGTCTGAGTTTAGAGATTAATAAAGCAAATCTTAGTGAAGGCTACTGTGCCTGAGGGGTAGTTTTTCCCGCACCCCATTTCCACTGTACTCAGTAACTAAATTCCTTACCATAGACTGTAGCATCAGCGAATAGGAGAAATCGGGGTGAAGGATTACTGAGTCGTAAATGTTATCACCCAGAAAGTAAGAATACAGGTTGATGGATCATAGTTCCATTCAAACTTGTTGTCCATAGTATTGGGTTCTGAAGGCAAAAAAGTGGCCAGAGAATGAGTCCGTTTTGGATGTTGACAATTAAGGGGGTGGGCATTATGGCCCAGCAGGTGGGGTTCCTGTTTGGCCTGCCAGTGTTCCATATCAGAGTGCCTGGCGCAGGGACCCATTGCTGCACGCTTCCAGTGCAGCTTCCTGCTAATGTGCCTGGGAGGCAGCATCTGATGGTCCAAGTATTTTGGTTCCTGCCACACACTTGGGAGACCTGCATGGATTTCCAGGCTCCCTGCTTCTGCTTGGCCCAGTCCTGGCTGTTGTGGGCTTTTGGAGAATGAGCTAACAGAAAATCTCTCACTCTCTCAATCTCTCCTCTCTCTCTCTCTCCTTCTTTGCCTTTCCAACAAATTAATGTATCTTAAGGATTAAAGATGAATTAAGGACAAGGTGATCAAAATAAAAGGGAAGTGTGAAATCCAAAACTCTTTTTGGGCCCAAATTTGGCAAGGCATAAAAGCAAAGCACGGAGAATGTGTTCTTAGTTTTGCTTCCTTAAAATTTGGTGTCATGGAGGTGAACTAGCAATTTTCTCGATTTTTCCAAGTGAGTATGTCTTAAACAGGAAATACGTAGGAATTGTCTTAAAGAATTCTTGAGGCTATTAGTAAAATGTATTATGCACTAGAGGTTTCTTATTTTAATCAGGGTTAGTTATTAATACAAGTGAAACATATCTTTGCTTATTTAGGTACAGATAATCATGTCCATGTTTCTCTTATCATAGAAATTATGTTATTAAAATATAAATATTTATCTAAATCCATGTGCTTTTTTAATAAAATGTAATAAAAATGAATGTAATCTAACTGCAGACATCTTGAACTTGGAAATATATGCCTTGATGTTTTTCAAAAAATGATCTCACTCACTGATTATATTCTGCTTAAAATTGTGTTTTCTTTTAAATTATATTCAGAACAGTGATATTATATTGAACTTCAATGAGTTCATAGCCCCATTATTTTAGACTTCAAGCTATGTCTCTGGGGAAAAAAAATCCCATCTGAATTAATCACATTCTTTTTTTTCTAGACAACAACAGCATGCAAACTCTAAAATTGTCAAATCTTACATACCTAACACCTCCTTCTTGGATAAAGGTATTTCAAGCCAAGCAGGATGTCCCATTGTATCTTGCAAACCTAAGGCCGCTAGATGGATACTGTGAAAATAATATGCATTCATTTTTTTGTGAAGACAAAGAAATTATCACTGAATTTAGTGATGGTTTTGCATTTCTATTTGAAGTGTAAATATTTTCTCCTAAAGATGACTTTTCAATTACATACTTTTGAGAAAAGATATTAGGGGGGAATCTCAGTCATGTGTGGGTAAAGGGCTGGGACCATGACTTGATTGCCAGCTATTAAGCAGCTTTTATTTTGAATGCAGATGATCACTTTAACCACAAGCTCCATTTTCTGTGTCTCCTATCAGCAGTTGCAGCATCCAGCGATCAAAGCCAGATTCCTATAATTGCTGTGTCCGTGACAGTGGGAGTCATTTTGTTGGCAGTGGTTATCGGCTTCCTCCTCAGTGGAAGGTAAGAGAGGAAGCTATGATTCTGAAATTTTGCAGCTGATCCCTTCCCTACCTTGATCTGACCACTTGGTTCTGTTGCACATCCCAAAACAAATAAGGCATGCAGTAGATAACCCCAGTGTATGACTTACTTCCTAAGCCTTATCTTGTGCATGTGAGTGCTAATTTTTTTAAGCACAGGAATTGTCTCTCCGGGGATGCTCTCTTCTTAAGAGTAGTGTTAACATGTTATTGTTTACTCTGTTATTAGCATAATTCGATCTCTTTTACTGATGTAGTTTACTTCTCATTCTGGATTATTTTCTGTCTCGAGAGTATATATACTTGCCTAATTTAGTTTTCTTTAGTGTTCAAGACGGTCCATATCTCTGACCAGTAGACCTTTGAGATAGAACTGATGATACTGGTTAGCAGCATCTGTTCCTACAGCCTGATGGACAGAACTCCTTGTCCTGGCAGACAAGGAGTTGGGGAAATAACCAAGCCCTTTCAGTGACTGCTTTTATTTTCCGCTGCTGAAGTTTAACCGGAATACATCAGTCATGGTGTATACTGATTTAAGAGTGAACTTTATCGAATGTCATATGCATAGATACATGAATACGTGTATTACATATCTACATTTTTGCTTTTGAACAAAACTAAAAAAATCCAAAGGAGAGCTTTAGTACAAGCCATTTTCTGACATTGAGCTAAACATAATCAGACTCCCTAAAAATAAAACAAAATAAGTAAATATGTAAATAGGTATGCTCTATAGCTGCAACAAACACATCTTCATATGTTTTATCCAGGCCACTGGTAGAAGGGATATTTAGTAATGAGAGCTGTCCATTTGAAAAGGTATTTCGAGTTAGACCATTAAAGAAAACCTGATGAAAATCTTCAAGGAAATATTTAAACCTGACAAAAATGGGAAAATGTACTGAAAGGCTCCCAAAAGAAGGTCAGGAAATCAATATTCATATTGATTTTGTTACTGTTCTATTCATTTATTGTTGGCTCTTCAGCACCTCTTCAACTCATAAATATACAAAATTAGGCACTTTTCAATACACTGTATTGTGACCCAAAAAGATTTATGGCCATATACTTAAATTACAAAAGTAACAGTTTATTTTCATAATGTATTGCTACTCCCTTAACATTCTCTTTGTAGCTGAAAATTCTATTTCTTCTAGTTCTTGTTAAGACTGTTGGAAGTTTCTCAAGAATATATTTAGTGATCCATTGCTTACTTTTAATATGAGAAGGGCAGTTATGCATCTTTAGAATTCTGGGTAGAGAGAAGTTTGTGGTCTGTTAAGGACAATTAAGACCAATCAGGAGGGCCAGTGCCGTGGCACACTAGGTTAATCCTCTGTCTGCGGCGCTGGCATCCCATATGGGCACTGGTTCTAGTCTCTGTTGCTCCTCTTTCAGTCCGGCTCTCTGCTGTGGCCCGAGAGGGCAGTGGAGGATGGCCCAAGTGCTTGGGCTCCTGCACCTGCATGGGAGACCAGGAAGAAACGCCTGGCTCCTGGCTTTGGATCGGTGCAGCTCTGGCCGTTGTGGCCATTTGGAGAATGAATCAATGGAAGGAGGACCTTTCTCTCTCTCTCTCTCCCTCTCCCTCTCCCTCTCCCTCTCCCTCTCCCTCTCCCCCTCTCTCTCTCTCTCTTTCTCTCACTATCTGTAAACTCTACCTGTCAAATAAATAAGTAAAAAATCTAAAAAAAAAAAAAAAAAAAAGACCAAGCAGGGGCCAGCATGTGAGGGGAGTACCTGTGTCAAGTCTTAGCTAGACCCCATGAGATCCAGCTTCCTGCTAATGCAAGTGGGAAGGCATTGGATCCTGGAGCCCCGTCACCAGGTTGGAGTCCCTGGCTCCTTGCTTCTGCTTGGCCCAGATTTGGCTACTGAGGCCAGTTGGGGAGTAAACAAACAGTTGAAACATCTCTTTTTACCTGGTTCTTCCTCTGCTTCTCTGTCACTGTCTCTGTTGCTCGGCCTTTCAACTAAACAAACAAATATTACAAAAAAAAAAAAAAAAAAAAAAAAAAAAAGGCCTACTCAACCCAGGGAACCCAGGGTGTGATCCCTTGATCTCTGTAGTAACTTGAGAAGAATGTCCAGTCTGACCCTGCTTTCTGGAAGATAAGCGGATTTCTCCAATCTTGTCATAAAAACTGTACAGTTGACAAGATAGCAAATTCAACCCCCTACCCCATCCCCAGGGCCACCACCACCACCAAAAACAAAAAAAGAAAAAAAACTGAGGCTTAAATATTTTTACAAGCAAATTTTTTTGCAAGAAATTTTCCCTGCTTCATTTTTATATTCTTGAACTTAAGGGGACATGTGTTATATGATAGAAATATAATTGGCTATTCTGTTTTACTCTATGAACAAATTACTTGATGATTGCAATAGATGTACCTATGTTTACTCAAAACCTAAATGACAGGATTCTTGAAAGACTTTCCCATCTCATTGGATGCAATGAACATTGCAATTTTTGACTGAATCTTGTGTTTCCTGCACTATTGGAGGGAGATTGCTGTGACTCAATGCAGTTATTTGTCAAATAAGAAGAATGCTAAATGAAAAAATATAGCCAAAATCTAAGCAAAATTGGGAAACTATGAGTTCTACCATATTATAGAATAAAAGACAGTCCAAAGAATGATGTAAGAAGTTGAATTCTGTGTGATCCTCTCTCCTTTCTGTTCCAAAATATGATCCACATACATAAAATGTTATGACACTTTTCTCACCTTGAGCTTTCCCTCTTTCATCACTTTTCTTCTTCTGATTATTATATTGTAAACCAACTATTTACTTCTAGGTAACGTCTTTTAATTAAAAATAATTTGACTTATCTGTACATTATAACCTTATTTTACTTTTATATATAGTAAAACATTAATATGACTTGTATGTAACAATGATTGGTGATTTCTGTCATTATTTGGACCAAAGAGAAAACATATCTTCTAGATCCATATTCATTGGCAATTTATATTTTTATTTAGACCAGAAGAAAAAGAATTTTAAGTTCTTGCATACTTGTATCCATTTTAAAGAAAAAATACTCTAGTTTTTAAATGATAAAATGCATTCAAGGAGAAAAAAAGAAGTCAATATAGAGACTTTCTAATTCTTTTTTGAGGCTTCAGTTGATTATGTAGAAATCTTTTGGAAGCTTCATACCTACACATAGTTTAAAATGTCATAGACAGATATCAATCTTGAAGCAAATGACTCGTTTTAAAAAATGGCGAAGTGGCTGTCTGTTTTAAAGGTTTTCATTATTACATAGCATTTTCTGCAGGGTTCAAACTCTCCTTTCACTACGTTTTTTCCCAATTATCTTTAAATGATTTTTCTGTGGGATTACAAAACAATTGATATGCCCTCAGCAAACCATAAACTAATTATCTTAGGATGAATATAAGTTAAACCCTTTCACATGGCTGGCTTATTGTAATGGCTCTTTAATCTTTTTCTTTTGTCAATGGAGACATTGGTCACTGATAATTTTCTGGTATCATAATTTTGTGAAGAAACAACTTTATAGATATAATTCTTTAAGCTATCGCTCTTTCATCTCCAAGCTCTTCCAGGTAATGTCTGAGAAAGTGTTTGTGCCCTTTCTGGTCTCTGAGCTTCCTTTGATGAAGTGGAGGTTTTCCCCCTCTGTGTTCACATTTGAATCTTACAGCCTAAATTTGAATGTTAAGTACTGGGTACTTCATAGTCTAAAATAAAGCTCAAAATCATGGGCTTTAGTGGTATAGAAAATACAAAGCAAATCATCTTTTAGTGTACAGAATCTATTTCTTATTTGATTCTTCCTCAATATCAAGGTATTGAGATTAACCACTACTTATAATATTTTATTTTTGATTGCTCATTTATTTCATATTCATGAATTTAATTATATTTCAAGAAAATGCCTGAGCTTTCTTTCATTTCAGATTAATCCCACATATTTATGAAAAGAAAAATGATACACACTGCTACCTATATTGCTATATTGCACATATTCTTTCCTATAAACACCAAAAAAGGTAAAGCTTCTTGCCAACTTTGAAATTGGAAGACAAAAAAAAAAAAAAAAAAAAAAAAAACCAGAAAAAATCTCCCTAGGAGAATGAATGATCCCTTTATGCTGCATGGCCTTGAATGTGACTTTAAGGCTATTATTCATATGCAACTTTCTTGCTATGATATTCTTGAGATGATACATTTAGTCTAAGGGGTAGCTTAAGACCTCAAGAAATTATTGTTTTCCAGGCAAAATGTCTTCCTTTGTATGCCCTGGTCATTTTGAAATCCTGTGCCAGGGCATAGAACTACTAAATCCTATTTCCCTGGCTCTCCATTAAACAACTGAAACTTGATCCATTTGAAAAAGTCTCATAGTTTGCAGAGGCAAAAATTCTTCAGTAGTCAGTAGATACTCTATTACTCTATTTGGAAGCTAGCCTGTCTACATTAAGATACTAAGACCATGTCAGAAGCTTAGAGAAACAAGCAGACTCATAAAATACTTCTTTATATGTTTTTGTTACTTGAAAAATCACATTAAAATTTAGTCTTTTTGTAATTATTTTCAAGTTCCCTGAAGAGTAAAACAGGCTGTAAATGACGGCTTCTGCATAATCATCCATTATAAAGATTTACTAAGCCCCTTTGCATGTAAAACCAAGGTAAGTCGCATTCATGGAAGACAAAAAAAAAAAAAAAAAAAAAATCAATATCCTTTGCCCCAGATGTTTTCAGCCTTGTTTTTGAGGCCTAAAACAAGGATGAAGTGAAGAATTTAAGTAAGACTGGAATCATTCTTTTCGTGGTAACTTTTCTCATTTGTACCAACATGATGTTCTATTCATTACTTCTAGAAATATCTGAGTTCTTATTACATGCCTGTCCCAGTTCCTGTGTTAACAAAAGCAATGGCTTAAGAGTAAAATCCTTAGGATATAAAATGTCTTCTTCAAGCTCATTGGGAGCCAAATAAAATAATTATGCAACTGTTTTGAATGCAACTGTTTAATTTAGGCAAAGGCCAAAACTCTGCCTACAACTGACATCATTGCATCGTAATTTCTCAAAGGAGTACTTTTCAATGGGTCTGAAATGTTCTAAAGCCTTCAGAGAAGCCACTTTGCCTGATGCAAGTAGCATGGTTATTACATTATAATTACATATTGCCCTATTGCTAGTCCTTCTTCTATGGGCTTCCCAAGCAGTATCTCAGTGCCAGTTTTATATTCAATCTGTAGATACTGATACCAGTATCTCTTTGCTGTTTAAACGTTGTTAAATTGGCCACTGCCTAGGACATTGGCACCGACTCTTCCTGTTGCCCAAAACTCACTGACCCTGGAGAAAGGCATGGTTTTCTCCTCACTTCTTTCAATTCTGTGCTCAGTGACATCCTCTCAAGTGCACTTACTCAGCTTCTGACCCATGCTTCCTTCCTCTGCATGCCAGATCTGTTTTCTCATCTTTGATTGCTGTTACATAGCACTTGCCTATGTCTTTTATTGACTTTGACATTTCATTTCTGCAAGAGTATAAGTCACAGACCAGTAGAGAGGAGATTTTTATCCCCACTCTTCCCTTGGAAAAGTGTCTAGAAGATAGATTATTGTACACAACTAGTCAGTGAGGAACTGGGTCTTGAACCCTGCTCTAACTTTAGGGTTCTTGATCTTCACTATATAATTTCCCCAGAACATTTGACATTCAAACTTTTGAAATCTTGTGTACAAAGCCTCTGATTCTCTGTTAAAAACAGTTGTACTAACATTTAAAATTTTTCCAAACTGATCAGTAATAGGATTAAATGTCAATTAGAAATTAATGTCAATGTAATTATGCTAACATAAACTAAAAAATACATTGAATCTTTTTTTTTTTTTTTGACAGGCAGAGTAGACAGAGAGAGAGAGAGAGAGAGAGAGAGAGAAAGAGAGGTCTTCCTTTTGCCGTTGGTTCACCCTCCAATGGCTGCTGTGGCTGGCGCATGGCGCTGATCCGAAGGCAGGAGCCAGGTGCTTATCCTGGTCTCCCATGGGGTGCAGGGCCCAAGCACTTGGGCCATCCTCCACTGCACTCCCTGGCCACAGCAGAGAGCTGGCCTGGAAGAGGGGCAACCGGGACAGAATCCGGCGTCCCGACCGTGACCAGAACCCGGTGTGCCAGCGCCGCAAGGCGGAGGATTAGCCTAGTGAGCCGCGGCGCCGGCCTAAAAATACATTGAATCTTAATGGTTTTGCCTTTACCTGTTACTAGAATATTATAGTTGGCAAATTGCATTTATTATAAAATCACACAAAATCCAAATATCCCTAGATCTATTAGCAGTCCTGATTTTGTGAAGGCTGGTTAGTGTCACCTCTGTGAACCCTTAACATTTTACTCTCCCACTGAAGTGCTTTTATTTGATCATTAATATGATGTCTGCCTTTAGAGATATGTGTTTGGCTTTAATACACAGATAGTCATGAAGAGTCCCAGGGGATGTCTACTGTATGACTGAAGGAGCAGATCTGGAGATCAAGAATTTTGAAGATGTTGTTCAAACTGCCTTTCCAATGATACTGCTGTGTGATGGTTTTGTTTTGTTATATTTTATTTTGTTTTTGTAGAATTCTTTGGTTGCAAATGGCAAAAGCCAGATTCAAAGTAATTTAATCCAAAAGAGATAGATCAAGTAACTAAAAGGTTCCATATATTTAAAACAAAAATCCAAAATGTAGGTGCTGATAGTTCGACCTGTTAAAATGATGTCTGCTGTGCCATTTGAGACACAAGACTGAAGAATGCTGTGGCACAAATACAGTGACATCATTGGGTTGAGTCCTAAAACTAATGAAGTTGTTGTGTAGAGCCCTGGGAAGCCCTTGGGAGAGTTTCCAGCCAAACAATCTGAGAAGGAATGGCCATGAGGTATCAGGAGACTGCACAGCTATGAATCTACCCATGGGAGAGTAGCCACTGCATTGAACCCAGCTCTGATTTGATGCTCTTCACTGTCAGAGCTCACATAGCACAGGGTCTCACAGAAATTTGACACCCAGCACTGTGACCTTCACTAAAGTTGAAGAGATGGAAAAGTTACATTTTAAGGCCCAGCACAGTAGGAGCTGGCACGTGAACCTGAAGATAAGGTCAGTATCACAAAAACTCCAGGACCCGAGGGAAGAAAGAGGATCTCACTGTGCACTTTTACTCATATCCAACATTATCACAGAAGAAGCTTCCTACCGTTTCTCAAAATCGAAGCCTTATGCGTATGTCAAGACCTGCACCGTCCAGTTTATCATACAGCCTTCCTCCATTCCTTCGCCCAAGCACTTTCATCTTCCATTGAAGACTTCGAACAGTATCAGTATATCTCATGGAGTTTAACACTTGAAACCACATAGTATAGGATGTAGCATACATATTTTCTGTCTTCTTCCTGCCAGTAAGTATTTAGAAGACAAAGACTTGTGTGGCTCTCACACGTAATGTAACTGAATGAATGCCTCATGAATTATGGAACTAAAGATGAGCAGTGCATCAACTCCATTTGAAATTCCTTGTCCATTTATGCATATTAATGTTGATAGTTTAGAAGGTTAAACATGTTAGCAGTTCTAACAGAAGCATAATAGAATGCCCAACCCATAAATATGCATTCTCTAAATAAAACACTTTTTGGTGCTGTCACAGAATACATGGAATGATTTTCAAGAAGTACTACATAGCAGTTAAGAAATCTTCATTGACTTACACTGTGCTTTATTGGATGTGTAGACCCACTTGTGCCAATATCATGACGTACCTGGTATATCAGGCAGGAATATCTTTTATATATAATAATGTAGATAAAAATATTTGTGCTAGGGAAATTCAAAAAGTTCATTGAAAGTATATTTAAAATATATTTATTTTTGATACAAAACAAATATTTTCCAGTAATATGTACTTTTCATAAGCTTTCTGATCTTTCCCTCCTAATTTTCTGTAGGTTGGGAGTGTCATGGATCCATTGATGTATTTGTCATCTTTAATATAACTAGGATAATACGGTTTCTCTTTTTATAAGTAAAAATTTATGAAAATATTTTACTCTGATGCTTTTATTTTTAAATGATAGACCAATATTTCTAATTGCACATGTAATCCAAGAGCTCATTAAATCTCCGCACTATATGAATTAACAATAGATGTGATGTTATAAAACAATAATAAATCCAGACATGTGTATTGGGTTAGTATCTGAGGTTTGTAATCCCTTTTATTTTCTTGTGATTACATATTTTTTCTTCAAAGACTCTGAATCAAAAATAATTGTAGAGCATATCATAATTTATTAATGACTGAAAAATGGAGATCAGGGCAGAATAATGCCAGGAATACTAGAGGCATAGCAGTAACTAATGGCCTAGTGTGGGAAGTCAGTTGTCCTAGGACACTGAGCCTAGAAGGGTTACCGTCTCAATTGTTCAACACTATTGAATATCCCAGCTGAGGCTTCTCACAGAGGAAGCATGGAAACCAGCATAACTCTCAGGCAGTTTCACTGAGGAAAACCTTTCAAAAGGAAAACTTCCTGGTCCTGGAGACAAAAGGCTCATATTGATTGGCAGCAATGCAAATTATTTTAGTAAAGAATGTAGACACTCTTAGATTTCAGCTAATAGGAAGCAAAGGGCAGGTCAAAAGCCCAACCACAAGAACAAAATACACTTTTTCTCTTAAGTTCCATTTGCTCAAAGCTCCATTTCTGTAAGAATGTGATCCCACCTGAAATCGAGAGCAGCTGGCGTGTTCAGAAGATCCAGGGCTCTGGGGAAGACTTTGCTGGTTTCTGGGAATTTTACCACATCTTTCAGAGTCGACAATAATGCAGGCTCTCACAGGAACCCGATACCTGACTCCGCAATGAAAATCAATAGCACTGTCCTGTGTCAAAGGGTAGAACATCTATTCAACAACAACAACAAAAAATCAGTTAATTTTCTGAGCCATGTTAGGAGTATACTCATTGCTGAAAAATGAAGCAAAATGTCCCAAATGATTTTCAATGCCAGCTGAAAGTCATAAGTATTCAAGATTTGTGCCTTGAAAGACCTGCATGAACCAGAAAAAAAAAAAAAAAGATAAGCTTCTAACAACTCATTCTTGAAAAGTTGAATTCTTATTATGTCAATGGAAGGAGTGACTTCAGGTACATCTGATGACTGTGATACTAACAGTAGCATATTAAATCCCAGTAATCTTGCTTACCAAAATTCTTTTACCAGGTTTCACTCCTTGTTTCTTTTGGTAATTCTTAATCCTCTGACTTTTGAATTTCACAAAGTATAATACTTTTGTATTTCAGATCTTTGACATATGTGTGCTTTCACTAGTTGATACACATTCCATATCTTGTTGCCATAAGTATTACAGATAACCTCAGTTGGTTTTAGTTGTGGTTTGGTGACTCTTTCAGGGTTGTTGTTTTTGTTAATGAGCTGTTTTCTCTTTGTAAGATTAAGGTTTGGTTTTGGGAACCCTATATCCATTATTTGTTCCAGTTCCTGTATATATTATATGAAGGTCAATCATCTAGTAGCAAAAGGGGAAATACAGAAACATCTCAGAATAACAGTTTACTGTACTCATGGGCCCTAGAAAGAGGAGATATGACACCCTATGTAGACAGGGTAAAACACTGGATTTATGTCTGGAGGCAAAAGAGGAGTGAGAGTAAAGTCAGAACCAGGACCTAAATTGTGGTTTCTGTGGTAAATGCAAGGCAGAGCAGGGCAAATAGTTTAGGACTGACTCATTCTGATAAGCCAGGGCAGGGACGATTAAGGCAGAGAAAGTATTGCCTACAGAGGGTACAGAGTGGATGGAAGAGGTATGGTTCTGGATGGGTTAGTTTTTTTAATCCAAGGCATTTAACATGATAATCCCTCTGCTACGTCTAAGAATTGACTAGCTCTTTAGAAGAGCATTCTCTGGAGCCAGAATGCTTGTTGAGATTTTGAAATTTCTTATTATGGATAAAATAAAAATATATAAATACTATAATTGAGATATTAGAAATATAGTTATGATGTTGCTATGGTTTGAATAGACTATGGTTTCCGAACTCATGCTTAGAACCATTACTAATGATACTAGTGTGGAAAATTGGTCCAATATGGATATTTAGGAGGTGCACCCACTGGAAGGTCTTTAGTCCTCTGGGAGCATGCGTGCTTTCCTAAGGGAATTAGTGTGAGATGGGTACTCATAAAAGTTGAGTTGGAACCAGTCTCTTCTTGCCTTCTTGGTTTGCAATGTGCTTATTCCTCCAATGTCATGCCATTGCCATCTACCACTTTCACTGGTTACCAGCCGGTAGGGCTACCCAATCTTGTTCTTGAACTTCCAAAACCATGTGAAATAAACTTTTTCCTTTATTTATAAGAAGACTCGTTTAGATATTTCATTATGGTAGCAAAAAAACTAGTGCAGACATTATTTTTTCCATCAGCTACTCACAGGTCTACTTTCTGTCCTAAAACCAAGAACATATCAAGTCAGGCCAGGAAAGCTTTCTTTCTCACACATTTTCTTGTGCTGTGTTCAGACAAACTTTATAATTTCTTTTAGTGTTCCTTCAAATTGACCATTGAAGTAGATTCAAACAGTACCCTGTACCACACAAACAACATGTACACACCTCTGAAAATTCTCCATCCCTCTGTATTAGGGGTGCTACTGTTATTCTGACACCAGCAGGCCTATTTCATTTGATTTTCCTGAAGCAAATTTAATAGCGTTTGTTAAGACTGATTCTATCCATAAATGATTTGTACGTTTTACCAACATTAAAATATCAAAAAATCTGTTATCTATGTTCAGTTTAAAGTCATGTATCTTTGGTTGTTTAACAACTCAATTGTTTGATACACTCACTGTTTAATATATAGTAATGAATGTACACTGATACCTATTGTAAAATATGAATGCTCATATTACCCATTAAATATTTAATAAATTCACATATTTTTTACAGACTGTAAATGGTACTCATACAACTATAGAACCAAGAGTCAAAGAAGAATCTTTAAAACTTCTAATAATGTAGGATGAGTTGAATATTGCATCTACCAATGTTAATTTTCCTGAATATGCTGGAATCTCACTATAAGCCCTCAGACCTAATATTGTTTATGAAAAGGTCAAATATGCCACAGCTGTAATACTACAGTTTGAAGGATTTCAAATTCAATATAACTATTTATCTAGTTAGTGACATTAAAAGTACAGTTATTCTGCCGGCGCCGTGGCTCAATAGGCTAATCCTCCACCTTGCGGCGCCGGCACACCGGGTTCTAGTCCCGGTTGGGGCGCCGGATTCTGTCCCGGTTGCCCCTCTTCCAGGCCAGCTCTCTGCTATGGCCAGGGAGTGCAGTGGAGGATGGCCCAGGTGCTTGGGCCCTGCACCCCATGGGAGACCAGGAAAAGCACCTGGCTCCTGGCTCCTGCCAGGATCAGCGCGGTGCGCCCGCTGCAGCGGCGGCCATTGGAGGGTGAACCAGCGGCAAAGGAAGACCTTTCTCTCTCTGTCTCTCTCTCACTGTCCACTCTGCCTGTCAAAAAAAAAAAAAAAAAAAAAAAAAAAAAAAAGTACAGTTATTCTGACTTTCTTAATTTGCTGCAATTTCAGTAAATACCATAGGTTCTGTTTCCCTCAGAAAACTTTTAAGATGAAAGTTAGCTATTGAAATGACTAATCTATCTTGTCATGAAAAAGGTGCACTTAAATCTAACAAGGCTTCATCAAATCAGCATGAATTCAGTATTCACATGCCAGGTGATGCTGACGATTGTTCTCTTGTGAAAAATATTTTGGAAAGAAAAATATTTTAGAAACCAGAAATCGACATTTGTTATCACTTGCATGGTTTGTAACACACAGGGCCTTCTTGATTTTTATGTCCATATCTGCTTTTTTCTTACCTAGTCCTGTTCCACCTGTTTCAATTGTATCTATAGTGGTCTTCTGGATTCACATCTTCTCTAGTAGTCATTAACTACACTTCAAACAAGGACGGACCCTGTATATGATGGTGGTCCCATATGAAGCTGAAAAATCGCTGATGTTTTATTTTTACAGTACCTTTTTGGTTTATATATACAAATATATATATTTTTATATAATAATTGTTATAATTGCCTTTGGTATTCAGGAGAATAGATGCTATACAGGTTTGTGGCCTAGAAGCAATGGATTTGACCAAAAAGCCTAGGTGTTCAGTAGGCTCCACCATCTAGCTTTGTCTAAGTACATACCAGAGTGTTTGCACATGATGAAATTGATCAGGGACACATTTTTCAGAACATACTGCCATCATTAACTAGGCTCATGGCTGTAAGTTGGAAAATGTGTTTCCAGTTCTGGCTTCTCCACTTCTAATCTGGCTTCCTGCTAATGCACCTAGGAAGACACTGGAATATGGCCCAAGTACTTGGGCTCCTGCCACCCATATGAGAGACTAGGATGGAGTTCCTGGTTCTGGTTTGGCCTGGTCCAGACCTAGCTGTTGTGGTCATTTGGAGAGTGAACCAACAAATGAAAGATATTCTCTCTCCCTCCCCCCCTCCCTCCCTCTCTCTCTCCTTTCTCTCTTTCTCACTCTCACTCAGCCTTTCAAACAAATACACAAAAAACAACAACAAAAACCTAAAAGCTGGCCTTCTCTAGAGTCTAAACAATTTATAATTCATCATTCCAAAGTTGTGCTGCTGTGTATTATCACGCTGCAAGTCCAAGAGGGAAATAGAGACTTTTTAATTCCAAGTAAATATCTATTTTACCATCCAGTATCTTTCTGCTTGAACCTCAGGGCTTCTGAATGTTCAACCAAAAAATTGAAATGAGAAGAAATCCCTGCTGACATTCCACATATCTGAATGGGGCCTGTGCAGTTTAACTCATTAGGTCTCATCAGGACCCAAAGTCACAGTACCGACTCTTCCAAACCCGTGAAAAGCCCCACTCTAATTAGAGGATTCAGATAACCCAGGTTGGAAATCTCTGAGGGGGATCCTGGGACACCACTGGTCCTGAAGTGAAAATCGTTGTTTTGCTTCCATCCGCCTACCCAGTCATTGCAATGTAACTCCATACACACAGTTATACAGATCGCACAATCCAAGGATAGCTGGATTCCAACCTCTCCTTGGATGTCAGATTATCGGTCACTCCCTGATGTTACTGGGTACTCTTTCTGCTCCCTGCTCCTGTAAGTTTCCCTTTTCTGTACATTTCAGTGTGTGTTTTACATTGCATTTTACAAAGTTGGCATGATTAAGTTGATTGATCTGACTTCTTTCTAGCTGCTCTTTTCTTTAGGCTAGTTTTTTGGTTAAAAATCATAAAGAACATATAAGACAAAATGTACAAAGAAAAGTCATGCAAATATGAATGACAATCACTACTAATACTTTGTCATATTTAAGTTGTTTTATATTTAAAATTGAGTTCATAATATAGTTTGGTTCTTCTTTTCATTTCATTTAACATTATCACATAAAATATACCTGAGTAACTGAAAATATTTTAAGAGCAAATACTTTCTTACATGTTTTCCTCATTTAGTTTTCTGGGGTTGTTTTAGAAAGGATTTGTGTTTTCTTTTGTTACTATTTCTGTCTTTAATGTCTTTAAACATTAGAATATGGTCATCTAGTTTACAGTTAGGTAAACTGATACAATTATTTTAAGATTGTTGATACATATTGACAAACAGCTGTTAAATCTTTATACTAGACAGCATTCCCAGCAGGCATTAAATTGCCTGGTAGTGTGCAACCTAGTAAATGTTTACTAATTTAATAGGAGAAAAACAGTTCTGTGTTTTCAATTGCATTTCTTTTTTATATTCAAGATTTAATAGGTTCATTTATATATAAGGGAAAGTATAGTAATTAGCAATTTTATTACCTATTTTGTAAACCGCATATACAGTCTCTTTAACTATAGGCTAGGGGGATTTTAGTCCTTGATATAGTAAAGATGTATTATTGAAAGGGTCAAATCTTGTCTCCAGAATAATATTTCGCATTTTAAAATAGTAATTCTATTTGGGAATTTGAGTTTATATTTTTCACAAATTTATGCAAGTGTGTAGTATTTTATCACTGAGCCCCCAAAACTCAAATAAAGGTATTCATAGATATTTTTGTCTCCAAATTGGGTCCGGGCTATCAAAGGTATCCTGTTAGTTTGTCTAGCTTGTAGTAGTATCATATGAGTTTAAATATTGTAATGTTGAAATATTTATTCATGTTTGATCAGGTGAATTCTTGTTGGGGATCATAAATAATTAGAATTATAAATATTTCATTTGAGCATTTTGTACACAATATATTTTTACACGTGTTTGTATAAAGCAGCTTAATCCGTAATTAACCAGTTATACAATCTATGTGTAAATGTATGGATTAGTTCCAATTTATCATCATCATCACAATATTTACTCTTAAACATTTATAATTACTAAAGTATGTTATTTGGTACTAGTAGTCAATAATTATAGAAAACAGAGTGTGCTTATGTGGAATATGAATAGTTTGACATGAAAATTTAGCATCTAGCTTCATTTTAACTCATTATCATATAATCAGTTATCTTAACACTTTTATGTTAACCCAAAAATACATACATACATTGGATTTTGGTAATTTCAATATGCTTTCACAATTACTTTTATTATTTGAAAGTGAAATAATTGTTGAAACCTTAGTCCTTTTGATTTTTTCCACCTTAAATATTTATTGCTGGTAGATGTGCTTCAACTACTGACTTCATCATGAAAGAATTTAAAAAATAAGGAATTACATGATTGGCTTGTTTCTTTGACTTATTTTCATCTTCTTTGGAACTCACTCCTATTTTAATCAATACTGTTTTTTATTAAAACAAATGAGCTTTTAAAACCCATGTTATCATCAAAGCCTTGCTATTAGTCTTACTTTTTTTAAGCTGGCAAAATTAGCATCATATTTTTGCAACTTTATCTGCTGGAACATTTTCTCTCTACTTTTCTCAAAATAAATTAAAACCTGAAATAGCTGAGCACACTGCAGGTGCGTCATTAAAGTCACGTGCTCTTCTCCAAGTGTTCTCAGAGAGAGACCTAATTCAGCTGTGAAATGAGAGGGAGGCAGAAGTTCAATGGAAGAAGCTTCTAGTAACTTTAGGCTTCTAGTTAGAAGGTAATTGATGTCTGCTTAGCATAGGCAGCAGCATGCTGGAAACAGAATCCCAAGATTCAGACAGAACTAAGATGGTGCTTGATTGCACAAATGAATCTTTGGCTTTTCCCTTCACTGACGAAGTAAAGCTGTCTTCTGTGGAAATAAACTGAAGCCACCAAGATGAAAACAAATTTGAGCTATATTTTTCCAGAGCGTGCAGTAGAAGGGAGTCAGCCAACATCTCTTGAATTTGGCAGAGATTTAAAAGCAGGCTGGATAGGGTGAAAGCTCTATGATGGAAAAAAGGGAAGGCTCTGTGTATGGCCTGATCGGAGCTTGCTGGCCTGGGGAAGCTGAAAGTGGGCCAGCTGGAATCAGAGCATCCCAGGGGATTCGGCTCCCTTTGGTTGGTCCTAATTTAGAAGTGGGGACAAGAACAAGGGAAGCTGGCAGTTAGCAAGTCTTGACTACTTGGTCCAGTGATTACATGGGTCATGGGTTGGCTTCCTGAACTGGTTGCTATAGATTGTGGCTATTTGGAGAGAATTGAGAACAAATTGGTGTGAGGATATAAGATACGATTATTCATGCCAGAGTGAGTATAGAAACAGAAATGATTGATTTGAGCTGTGTGCACCTTGCGGATGAAGACAAACGTTACCTGAGAGGTTTGAGAGGACAATGGAGGAGGCACGTAGGCATGGATGCACACAACGTGCGCAGTCTCCTGCCACTCCTTAGCCCAGCCCGCAGGCTTTCCACAGTCCTTACTGATGATCCTTAGGCTCATCACCCATTGCTTCCTGCCTGGTTGATGATATGCACTTTCTCATATACAAACTGTTCTTTTAAACATAACGAAGTTAGTTTTCACACCCATAAGCACTCAAGATTTTCATCGTTGGGTGTGATATTTTTACGGCACATGATAGAGTTTAAAACAGTTTTGTTTTCATTGCTGTTTCAGGGGAATGCATGACTTCTACGTTGTCTGTCTTTTTTTGTTTCAGATTATGACTCACTCATAAAGCATTTAAAAATTTTAAAGGCACACCTTTCTTCCTGCTTTCCCCACACTGTGTTTCCTACTGTTAAACACTTAGGGAGGAAGAGATTCCCAAATGCTCAGATCATTTACATGTGAGTACAGCTAGTTAGCAGGGGAGTACCATGACTCCTACAGAAGTACTGATGTTAGCAGCAGGGCGGCCCTGGAGAATCCTCCAGTGGGACACAGACTCTGTGGTGAACTTTGTGAAACGTGTGCTCTCAAAACCACAGAAGGATTTCGTCAGCTTTTAAAACATCTCGTGATGGGTTGTTCCCCTCCACCCTCCTGCTCCTCCTGCCTCCAGTGAAAATAAGTAAGATTTTCTTATTATTTGGCCTTTTTAGTTTTTGTGGTGGTAGTAGTGATAATGGTTTTTTTTTTTTTTATTTTTCAAGAGAGAAAGTTTAAGATTCCTATGGGAAGGCATATGTCTTTCTGACCCATTATTGTTGCCACAATCTCATGTCCAGGAGGCTTGTATTAATTTCAGAAATTTGTATGGGAAAACAAAGAAGAAATCATATCTTTAATTTCTTATTAGAATTGCCCCTGATTGTGTGTATGTGTGTGTATATGTGTGTGTAATTTCAGCACCTTATCATGGGTTACCTAACGAAGGATCTGCGTCCTGATAGATGACATTTGTTGATTTCCTCATTGTACAGGCATAAGAGAGTGCATTTATACAAATCTGTGTGGTTTATAGCCTACTTCACATCTGGGCTATGTAATCCATACCCTCATATGTTCTGTCATTAACTGAAATGTCAGTATGAGGAGCATCACTATATTACATACACGTTATATTAAATGTAGTATAGCTCTGATATAATCTAGCTCTAAAACAGGTCACAAAGAATGATATTGTATTTCAAATATTCACCACTTCTTCAAGATTCTTTCCTTGCAAGTCTGGGCAGAAAATTGGATTTTGCTTTTACATGAATTTAAGTCTATGGTCCAATAGCTCAGAAGTGCAAAATGGGGATGTTGAATATAGATAATTTTAGTTATTGTTTGAGATTTTATGACTCCTAGAAAATCCAAGTACCAAGTATTGAAATATAGAACGGAAAAGAACAGAATAATTTTAAAGACCACTAAACTTAAAGTTAAAATAAATCTTTAAAGTATTAAAGGGAACAATTGTGATTTAAATTAATAGGAGATACAATGAAGTTTAGTTACTTTGCAAAACCAGTTGTCATTTGTATATAATACAAATTAACATTGTAAACAAATTACTGGAGAATTATTTAAAGTACTTACTAGAGAACAAATTGTTTTTAAGCACCTACAGGCACTTTAGAAGTTTGTATTAGCATGCAGATCATTTATATGCTAATTACAAACCTTTCCCTTTTCATTCATTAAGTAAATTCCCCTAAGACTTTTGTAAGACACATCACTCAATGCAGTAAGTATTCATTGAGTATATATTGGATCTGTAGTTTTTAGCTTGAAGAGAATTTAGAAAGTAACTAAGAGCTTTTGAAAAATAGTGATGTTTGGGTCCCGAGATCAACCTGTTCTTACCTAATTGCTAAAAGGTAAGGACTGGACATTGTTTTTAATTTGTTTTTTGTTTACAAGCTCCCTTGCAGAATCTAATCTGTATCCAGCTTTTGAACAACTATATTATATGGAGGTAGAAAATTCTTAATACATGATTTCTCCATTCTTAAAGAATAGGTAGCACATAGATTCTCAGTCAATATTTGCTGATAGAGACAATAATTGTGTCTACAAAATGTTTACAAAAGGTGGTTAATATTTCATGAAATTTGTTTTGAGTTCAATTATATGCTGGAATAAGCAAACTGTATTTAAAGGGTTCAATAACGTTTGCTTGCTACATCAATCCCTTTACATTGTGGCATTCATGGGAGAAGAAGCTAATGTGTTGTAAGCATGCCTGGCCCACTGCAATGAAGGAACAAGGAAAGTACAGAGAACTATCGTTAAAGTATAGATTGGGGAAAAAGCAATTGCTTCGCAGTCTAAATCTATTTCACCTCGTCTTCTTTTTTCTTTCATTTAGTTTGATATTTTTAGGTCCTAGTAGTTATTTTCCACAAAAGAAATTAGGAGAGATTTTGATCCCAACATTAAAGTGAGTATTTGATTGTGACTCTGTCCTTAAAACATTAAGTGGGACACTGAGTAGAGTTTTGGTTTGTTTGTTTTATAAATTCTTGAAGCATGTGTAGTTTACCTCAGTTATTTATATGATTTATTGTCTATTTTAAATATGCATTTAAATAATATAACAGAAAAGACAGCGTTGTATCATTGTGGGTAAAGCCGATGCCTACAAAGCAGGTATCCCATATGGGCACCAGTTTCCAGCCAGCTCCCTACTAATGGCCTGGGAAAAGCAACTGAGGATGGCTGAAGTACCTAGGCCCCTGCCACTCAAGTGAGAGACCTGGAAGAATCTTCTGGCTCCTGGCTTCGGCCTGGTCCAGTGCTAGCCATTGCGGGCCTCTAGGGAGAGAAGGGAGAGAACCAACAGATGGAAAAACTCTCTCTCTCTCTCTCCCCCTCCCTCCTACTCTGAATCTCTGACTTTCAAAATAAATAAATAAATCTTAAAAATATCTATATATAGTAGAGTTTGGGACATTGAATATTATGAAGCTACCCATCCTTTAATGCTTTAGAAAATTTTACTACTAAGGGCTAGAATTATATGAAAGATTGCTTTACAGTTTTAGCCCTACATCATCAGGAAATCAGCTGTAAATTTTAGAAGGGCTTTAAGTTCACAGAATATGGGAGATCTCTGTCTCTGTCTCCCCCTCTCTGTCTCTCTAAATAAATAATAAATACTTTTTGTAAAGATTGATTTATGTTTTTGAGAGGCAGACTCGGGGACAGAAAGGAGAGATGGAGAGAAAGATCATCCACCCACTGTTCACTTCCCAAACGGTCATAATGGCAGGAGCCGGGCCCATCTGAACCAGGAGCCAGGAGTTTCTTCTGGGTTTCGCAATGGGTGCAGAGTCCACGGCCTTCCTAGCCCATCAGCAGAGGGCTGGATGGGAAGAGGAGCAGCTGGGACACAAACCAGTGACCATATGGATGCCAGAGCCACAGGCAGAGGCTTAGCCCACTACACCACAGCACAAGCCCCAGTTAGTAAATGCTTTTTAAAAGAAGCTGGTCTGTTTGGATCCTGATGAGGGCTGTCCTGGCCTGCAGGCAATTCTTTCTTCTTGTCCACATAATCAAAAAGGGACAAGGACGCTCTCTTGGTTCTGTTGGAGAGGGAGCCCTGATTTCCTCGCTGGAGGCTATGCCTCACAACCTGATCACCTCTAATACCACTGCAGAGGTCAGGATGTCAACCTGGGATTTCATAGAGATGTGGACATTCTGGGTGTGGCAGCAGAGCATCATGGGATACCTCAACAAATGTATAACACAGTTAACATCGTCAGTATTAATGACAGTGGACAGTTTCCCCAGTTTCCCATGTTGTGAATGTTAATTATACATTTTAATTAGTTTTCTCACTTTAAAACTGGTAAATGGTGAAAGTGTATTGCAGAAATCAGCACAGTTGGAATTGTTTCAATTATTTTATTGTTGTACTCAAATTCTGAAGTGAAATGGCCTAACAAAAACAAAACTAAAAGTCTTCCCATAATGATATTTAATGTAACACTACAACAGTAGATCTTAGAGGTTTGTTATGTTTGTTCCATCATTTTATTTCTCTTCACGCTCAGTTTTATCTGATTTAAAGAGGTTAATACTATAGTGTATTTCTTCCCATCCCCCCACCCATAGGTAACTTCTACATTTATTTTATACCAAAAAATTAGTATCTCATTGCTTCATCGACTCCACAAATGTTTTTGTTTCCTGTATTCATTTACTATGTTGTTTATTTAATTCCTTTAAAATATTTGTAAAGCCTCATGTATATTATTTTCATCCCCCTCTTTGTGCTAAGACAGTAATATCAGTTAGAAACTTTTAAGTGCTGTGATCGCAGAACAGCACAGAGAATTTTATGTGCGTTATTAAGCCATTCTTCAAAGCAACCTTTTGTGGTATAGTGTTATTACTTCATTTTCATCAATAACTGTTCAACCCAAAGCCATACCTGTAGTAATGAATACATCCAGGCCTGCTTCTAGTTTGACTACAGACCTCATGTTCTTCACTGTTTTTGTAGCACCATGATGATCTTTGGTACATTTTACTGTACAGATGCTTCTCAATTTAACATGGTTATAAAGCAAGCGTAGGCTGAATGTATTGTTAGTTTGAAAATGCACTGAGCAGATCTAAGCTGCTAAATACTGAAGCTCAGAGACACAGAATAGTGGTGGGGGCTTCCCCTGGTAGCCAGAGGGCAGTGTGGCAGCTGCATTCCCACTGCCTCATTCCCACCTGCCCAGGAAAAAGATCATCCTTTAACGTCTGAAGGGTCTCTCCTGATTATGTACTGCTTTCTCACTCTTATGAAGTAGAACCGTTGCTGAACTATGAAAAGTCAGGGATCATATGTGTTGTTTTCTAAAGGATCTATCCCATCTGCCCTGAGTGAGGGCATTGGCTCAATGAGAACCTTCATTCCTGGTTACTTCAGTTTAAAACCAGTAAACAAGGTAATCTTATAGTCTCAGCTCCCCCATTGTTTACAAATAAAGGGAAAATATTTTCCGAGTTTTTCTTTTTGTGAAATTACTCTTCCTGCCTTCATTTCATTTATCTATGAGCATGTTAGTGTTTTTCTTATCCACTTGTCTGATCTCTTGTTTAAGAATCTAAGTCATCATGTATCCATGGGCTGTGGTTTTGCTTCCCTGATCTGCTACCTTTGAGAATCTTTCCCCTGGAGGTATAATGGCCTTGCTTGCTGGGGGGAGGTTCTCTCTTACAGTGACACCCTATACATATATTGGTCACCTTTCAGAAAGCTCTGGCTAAAGTAATTTCATTCAAATCTACACCAGGTCTGGAAAGCTTCTGTTATCATATTTTTATCTTCTGAAGGACATGTTGAAATATCCTGTTAAAACAGAGACCAACAGTGTTTGATTATAAGCCAGGAAGTGCTTACCTATTTTAAACTTGGATAATAATGATCTTGTAATAGCTTCATGCAGTTACTTACGGAGTTCCAGGTGCTAAAAACTGATGGGAATGCAAATGTACCCCACTTTGAACTGTAGTTCACAGAAATTAGATTGGTTGCTATTTCTAGCACATTTTGGTTTCTATTTCTGAATTATCTCCAAGAGTTGTAAGGCTTTTCAGCCTGCACTTATCTGAGAATTGATTGATTGAGGAAAAACTATGCCTTATACCACCTGGTGCTGAGATGTTACTGTAACAGCGTTCTCAGAGTTGATTCCAGAAAACTTGTTTGGGGGGTTGTTAATCCACTTCAGATATTTCTAGAAAAGGGACTTCAGTTTGAATTTTCTTAGTCACATATTAATCCACAGATGCTCTGATCTTTTAAATTCTTAGAAAACATATTTTGTAGAAAGTTATTTTTAATTACATTCACTATTTATATGAATTGAAGTGAATATAATTATTCAGTTATATTATAAATACGATTAGTTAGGATGGTAATATCACATGAGTCATGAAAAAAATTCTGTCCAGAGAATGAGATTCTATTCTATACTACTGATTATAATGTTACTGAGAGTAACAGCAACCGCTTTTTACCCAAAATGTTTGATGTGTAAGAATCTGTTCAAAGTGAAATATACATATTCTCTCACTGTATTTCCACAAACCTGTGCTATAAGATCCATTGTTATCACTACTCTACCGCTGTCACCCTAGACAAAGAAGAGTTCACTGAGTTACCCAGGGCAGTTTATTCAGGCTAAGACAAAGAAAATCTAATATCAATAAAATCTATAACAATGATTAAGAAAAAATCGGAGAAGAAGTGCTTGATTTTACATGTATCAGGATTTTTGAATGAATTTTATTGAAAGTGTTAAGTAGAATTCTAACGATAGGTAAGGTGATTTAGTTCTTTCTTAATGCTTTCTTCAGAACTAAAATGTCAATTTGATGTTACAGTGAATTGCATGTGAGTGTGTGAGTGTGTGTGTGTACTAATTGGTAAGACACAGGTCTCACTAATTTTTTTTAATTTGAGAGAACTGAAAAAACTGTTTTCTTTGGTATAATTAATGGGTCTCTTGAGTATGCAGGTCCAACAGAGTATTAGACAAATCCTTTTAGGGAATGGCCAGAGAGCAATGAGCACGCTCTCCAGCACAGTCCTGTATACGTTTGTAAACTATGCACACTCTTTCATCTACAAGGATGGTTTGACTGCTTGAGCAGACATCGTCATCTTTTCTCACTAAAATCCAACTGAATACGCTCATTAACAATCAAACATTATTTATTATTTATTGAGTTGGAACTGTGCTGTTTGAAATGGACATATGTATGCGAAGTTTCTGTGTCAGATATCAGTAAATTGAGGTAATTGTTCTGTTAATAGCAGTTACAGTGAAACATTGGCCACTTAACAAGTGTCATTCATCGCATGCTTAAATTGTGACCGAAAGAAGAAAGATCAAGGAGTCATCCTCATTTCAAGAAACTAATAGTACAAGAAAGGAGGGTACAGTTCCTCGGTGGGGCCAGAGAGCTACTGCCTCGGCTCTGCAGGCAGTTCAGTCCCTGTCACGGCTGCTTCACTGAGCCACACTGGCACTCAAGAGTCTGAGCAAGAAGGAGGGGCCTGGCTGTGTTCCAAGAGATTGCATTTTACAAACAAATGGTGGCTGGATTTATCCTGCGGGCTGTGGTTTTCCTAACCTTGATCTGAGTGCTGTGATAAGAATGAAGCAATAGGAAAATGAATAGGAGTATAGTAAATCTTAACGACATTAATGAAATAAGTGTAAATACAAAGAAATATAACATGCAAGAGGTCCAGAATATTCCACAGATGCTTATTGTAGTCTTTGAATATTTAATATTTTGATATACTGTTACTGCAACTTCCAGTATTTCTATGGGGAAAATAATTATCATAATTTTAAGAGTATATTTTAATAGATAGTCAAATTCAAAATAATTGTTCTAGTACCCATTTGTTTATTAATATTCCATTTGAGTGACAGCCAAATCTCAATTCATATTACTAAAAATTGAGACATTGTGAGTGTTACAAAAATATTTATGGAACAATGTTTTCTTTTGAAAAAGACCCATTTGAGTTTGACTTGGAAATATTGTCTGTCTGCATCAGTTTGGGTGTTTAAATTTTATTATCTTTTCCTTATTTGTTTTAAAACATAGTAGATACATTTCCAGTAATTCAAGCCCCAAATAGATTTTATACAAAAGCCAAGACATAGTATTTGGTATCATAACTGAGTTCACATTACAGTTCTCTTGAAATCATTGTGAATGTTATTCAGAAAAAGTACTTGAAAGCAAATGCATTGAAGCACTAAATAACTTCTTCACTATATTCTGCCAGCCAGTTATGTGGTTTCTATCAGTAAAGTGCATTTTATTAAATAAGTTACTTTGTATTTTCTGGATTATTTTTCCTAAAAATATATGGAAAAGTTTAAGGAGTCTCAAACGTTGCAATATCCAGAAAAATACCTGTAATATAAAGTTTGCTTTCTTTTAATGTGACAAATAGGTCTGAAAATACATATTTGGAAATGCAGTTTTAAAATCTGAAAATGAAAATTTATATCAGGAGCCTTCCAGAAGTGATTGGAGAAATCACATAAGCATAACATTGACTGTGATAATGTAATACCACTGACCTAAGAAATCAGTGAACCTAATGAGGAAGACTTCATTGTTACTCTAAACTTGTGGGCTACATGCAAAACATGTATTTAAAGGGCTACATAGAATGTCTTCCAATGCAAATTTTGAGGGAATTTTTGAGGGAAGATATATTTAAATGGCCTTACCTCTTTATTTGTATGTCTTTATTAATTATATACAATGAATTAAAATATAGTGGCTCGTTGTATTTCCTACTAAGTAATCACTTTAAGTGAAATAAAAACTGCTTAGAACAACTCTACTTTTTTAATCCGTAAAATGCTTCTTAACTTGAAAGGTAATGTGGAAAATACTTGATTGCATGCATCTAGGGGTTTTTGCTTTTGGAAAGCAAAGCAGACACCTGCATAAATTCTTAGTGTCTTGATTCTGTCTTCCAGGGGTTGGGATCTCTTCCTTATCGTGGGCTCTCTTGTTTGCTTTTCAGTTGCTGCGAATGTGGCTGTGGAAGGGCTTCTTCCCTGTGCGCTGTTGCCCATCCAAGCCTAATATGGTTAGTGGTGCCTCCCGCTTTCACTCTTCTGTGCTGTCCACCTCTGTGTATCGCCGCCAGCGTTCCTTTGCTTTCTCCATTTGTGTACATTCTTAACAGTTAGTACACGCGTACACCCTAACAGTGAGAAGAAGATGGTGAAACTGGTCCCCAGATGTGAAGCCTGAAAAGTGACGTCACAGTGGATTATTCCAAATAAAATACTGTACATAGCAGCACATCATCCTGATGTCAAGCTTTCATACCTCTCTTCTGAGGCTTTTAGCATGGTTCTGACGGAAAGCCAGGACACTGTAAGATTTAACATGTGTTCCGCATTTAACATGTCGCTGTTTTTGTTGTTCCATTAGTAAAAACCATATCACTCATGGAAATAAAGTGCTACTTCTGTCAAGGTGAAATCCCCTTCTCCATCTTCAAGAACCATGCGATGACCATAACGTGACTGCAATCAGCTATTGTCATAATTATCGTGGCTATATATGGCATGGGGGAAGGAAACTATGTGCAATTTAAAATGTTTTACCTTATTTTATTAAGTCTGAACTATTGTTGATGGTAGGAGGGATATTCCTAATTTGATACCAGTAAAAAGCACATTTTTTGGAATCACTGGTTAAATGAGATAGTCACAATTATTTATGAAGACAAACCCTAAATATGCATCCAGATTATATAATAGTATAGCCTGGAATGTGAAAGTCAGAAGAGAACTCTATTCACAGATTTAGAGGAACTCCTACACAATGGTGAACCTCCCTGTAAAAATTAAATACTTCAGATAATTGCTTTGTAGATTAAGGGTTCTAACTCCTTGCACTATTGGAATGAGTTGTCATTCATTGTCAAACTTTACAAAGAAAAGATAATATACAAGATGCATCTTAGAGAATTATTACATTTTCTAGATGCATTATAAGTTGTGACTTGTATTGTCTAGGCATAAGTTTTGTTGATTAAATAAAGTGTGTGAATGTGTGCAGGTGTGAAAAAAAAGTGTGTGTGAATGCGTCACTCAAGTGCACATGAGAGAAATGGTGGAATGTATACCAGTGACCTCTTGAGAACAAGGGAGAGTAAACAAGCACAGACTGATAAAATTCAGAGATCTTTCTCTCAAGCTTTTGCAAATTTCATATTTGTAAAAAAGCAAATATAAAAGTATCAATTTATCTCAAAATAGTTAACTCGTCTGGGAAATTCTTAGAAGCATGGAGCTTCAGTGACAGAGCAAATAAAAACTGAAATGTGGCTGTGGCTAAAATGTTAAATGGTTTTGTATTGTGGTCTTTTCTATACTGTACTATGAAAAACTAAAAAAGAAATGGTCGCTGAATTGCCTATTCTGCTTCAGTTTCAAATACAGTTGTTTAAAGAGGTAAATTCTTATTGAAGCAATATAGGCAGAATTTATCATCTTAGGAAAAAAGAAAGATTGACATCTATGTCTACCCAGAACTAAACTCAAAAGTACCTCAATGGCTGTGTGAATGTGTATGAGTCCTTGACTTAGGAAATTGAAGACTAAGTTTAGCTAGATTGATATGCTTTTACTTTTAAAAGTAATACCTTTTTTCCATTGCATAGTTGGCTTCACAACTAACAACTACTATTTGGAGGTTTATATAGTAAAAGGTGAAATTGTTCCTTCACAGAGAGTTCATCAGGAAACTGAAGATAAAAACCTTCTTTCTAATATCTTTCTTTGAATAATTCTAGGACTTATGGAGGCATATATGTGGGTGCATGTAACTGTGTGTGGGTGTACATGCATGTGTGTGTGCAAAGTTAAAATTTAGTCACAGATGCATTTAGGAACTCAATAAAAGACTAACAATCTTCATGGAAAGATTCATGGACCAGCTAGAAATTTTTCTTAATGCAATCTTAATTTTAAAAAAACTGAATAAAGCAAAAGAAACAAACTTTAATTTTGCATATGTAAATTAGACAATGAAAATATTGTTTAAGATTATTACTTTGGAAGAATGAAAGTTGCAAATGTTTTGATCACTGTTTGCTGAACTTCTGTTTTACAATTTCAAGTCACAACATTGTTTCAGTATAGTTGGCTTTAGTTTAGAATATACCATTAGAGATAAAAAAAAAACCTTTACCTAATGGAAATCAAATTATTGAGAAGAACCATTTTTCTACTATAGTCAGTAAAATCCTAAGAAATATGAAATCTTGTTCCTAATTTTGCATGTGTAACTATACTAGCATTTGTCAATTACTATATAAATAATTTTCAGGGAACACTGTCATCAGCATTAATAAACAGACAGTTTGATTTTGATTGTAAGAATCTCATTGTTTTCATTTATTGGAATATCACTCATGAATATATGTTTGATTCATTTTGACCTTAACGGTGACTCATATACATTAAAAACCTTTGGTACATATGTTGGCTTTTAGAAATACCTCGAGATACCGTATGGAAATCTAGGTTCCAATGAACATTATTTGAAATCCATTGATCGAGACCCTTGATTCTACAACTGGCTAAATGAAAACTTCTGTCTGGCTCAGTGGTTTTGATATTTAGTCTGTCATGTTTCCCACCAGTAAGCAGCATTTTTATTATTTTTAAAATATATAATTCTCCATTTATGAAATGAAAATTGTGATCCCACGTTGCCAACATTGATCCTTCTACCTCAAATTATTTTTCGTCCCTATAGTTTCTTGCTTTGTTGTGGCCTCCATAAACATGGTGTTAATTTTCAAAATAGTCTCCCTGCTTTGACTGAAACCTATGCAGTGATGGACACTGTTCTGTATTATTTCTGAATAAAATTCAGCACCCTGTCTCTAGGATTGCCCCTGTTTTTTACAGAGGTGTCTTTTATCAGTTGTCACTGCCTTTATGCCATTGCAACTGGCTTGAGAACCTAATCATTGTTTCACTACTGAAAGAAAATATATGTTTTTGCTAATGAACAGTGTTAAGTTGATTTTTAAATGGAAATACGATGTATAATTTCTAAAATATTGTCCCCAGTTATCCCTGAGTATTTACTTAAATTTATGTTTACAGAAACCAATACATACACTTATATGTATAATACAATTATAAGTCCATATGAAGTATCCCAGAGTCCTGACATCTATTTCTTGTATCAAACATATGTCAGATTGTTTCCCTCATTCACCTGTTTTCATGCTTTCCAGTGTTTTCATTTCATTTATTCCTTTTTCAGAGGCGTTCAAATGACAGGGGGAAGGGAGTTCACTATTTTGAATGTGGAAATATTTAGTTTGTTCACTTCTGTGATCTTTAGAAAATCAAGTTCATTTTTAAATACATTTTCTTACTATATATTTATGACTAGAGACATAAGCAGAACTGTAACTCTTGTTATAATAGATATTTTAAAATTTTCTTCAGAGATGTAAAGCAAAAAAACAATTTCTCTGGCAAAAAGGAGTATTAGTGATGTTAAAGTTAATTAGTATCTTAATTTTATTTAACTGTCTTATTTATAGCATCTTGAAATTTTAAGTGAGTTGCTTTTTATTTCCACACATACTTTGCAGACATTATTCATTCAACATTACAAGATGTTCACCAGGATTTATGTGGAACATTCTTACCTTTTGTACAGCAGGAAGGGAGCTAAAGGATAGAAATTAGACACTTGTAACAATTTTAGACCCCCATTTTAAAGCAGATGTGAGGATTGATCGAAATGCAGAGTATATTAAATTCTGATGGAAGGTATGCTGTGTAAAATATGACCGTGAACTATTCCAAAGTCCTATTGTTAAATAATATTGGGAAACTCAGATGATAGGAGATATTAAGTGAGCCTGCTCTGACTGAAAAATCCAGTGGAGGCACCCATATAGTAGGTAATAATTAATAGGAATTTACACATTCCAGCAATAGAACAAAACTGGTTGAAAACAAGGAAAGCTTATAGGCCGGCACCGCGGCTCACTAGGCTAATCCTCCGCCTTGTGGCGCCGGCACTCTGGCTTCTAGTCCCGGTCGGGGCGCCGGATTCTGTCCCGGTTGCCCCTCTTCCAGGCCAGCTCTCTGCTGTGGCCAGGGAGTGCAGTGGAGGATGGCCCAAGTGCTTGGGCCCTGCACCCCTTGGGAGACCAGGAGAAGTACCTGGCTCCTGCCATCGGATCAGCGCGGTGCGCCAGTCGCAGTGCGCCAGCCACGGCGGCCATTGGAGGGTGAACCAACAGCAAAGGAAGACCTTTCTCTCTGTCTCTCTCTCTCACTGTCCACTCTGCCTGTTAAAAAAAAAAAATTACAAAAAAAGAAAAAAAAAAACAAGGAGAGCTTATAATCATATGACATAATTTAGGAAACATATTGTTAAATCAGAAGTCTAAGTCAAAATTTAATTCAACACTGAAAATAGATTAAAATCAATCTGTGAATTTGTGGAAGTGTTTGAAATTGTTCAGGTACTCCTGTTAATGCTAAGGAACATTTTGCCTAAAAAGACTTTTAATAGTTTATTAATGGAAGATGTACAAATGCATGTGTGCTACACTGTTATTGAAGATGTTATCTAAACATTTCATTCATTCTTTGCAAAAACATCTTTAGTTTATGAGGCTCAATCAGCTGAACTTTTATTAAAACTAATTTTGTTTAATTGGAGAGAATCCTGATTTGAAAAAGTCAATGTATTTTCCAAAAAGCTGTAACGTTATTTAAATACTCCAGGAGCAAAATTTTTGAATAATACTATATGCAATGGTTGTGGTCATTGTTATGTCAACTCACGTTGAATAGATCATGTGATTTTAAAAAATACTAAATTAAGAGTATTTCGTTTTCAGTAAGTAAAACACAGAAATTGTGTGTACTGTAATTCTTTTGAATACTTTTCTACAGTTTTCTGAGTATAGGAAAAGCATTTCTTAATCAATTTCAACTAGAAGAACAAGCAGTGCCTTTTTCTGAGGTAGTCTGCATGTGCTCAATGAAATAGAATTGCAAAAACACTCCCCTTTCACCATTTTGTCCCACTCCTCCTTTTTAAAATTAAGGTGAAAAAACTTTCAGTGTTTAGTTCTGTAGGTAAAGCAAGGGAAAAAATCTGACTTTGCAGAGGCTTTTGTTGAGCAAGGATTTGCATTCTCTTTGGCTGTCTATTCGTTCATCTTTCCACATTGGCCACTAGAGAGCCATTTAGTCAATTACTCTTTGGGCATTGGTTCTCTGGAGTGCTTGACATTCATATCTTTAACTCATTATCAAGCCCTAGATTTATGCCCAAGAACTAAATTATTCACTGGCATCTCCATGCATGCATAAAGATCATCGTTTTCTAGTTCATATAATTTGGAAGTTTCAAATTTAGATGTTATGGCTGGGACCAAGTTTTTAAGGTTGGTATTATTATTATTATCAAAGTGGTGTTATCCAACTCCTTAGAATAGGTATGCTAGAAAATGAATTAATTTCTAAATCACTCATAAGGTAATTGTGATATTTATATATCAAGCATTTCTGGGACTTTTATTGAATATTAATTAAAGGATGTTAGTTATGCCTTCATGTAATATAATTTCTCATACCCATCTTCATTTCTAAAAGCTTAAACCACATTGTTTTCTGGAAGAATATGAGTATAAATGATTAAAAGATTATTATCCTAAATACAAACACTACAGATATATTAGTGCAATAATTTAAAAGCTCATTAAAATTGTGATAAGAAGTAAAATGAAGATGCTTTCTTTTCCATTCAGAAAAAAAAAACATATTTCTACAAAGTAGGAGGCATAATTTATGTACAGGATGACATAATTTATGTACAAGATGCCATATTCTTGACGAGCTTATTGCTGAAAATTATACATCTGGAGTAGGCACAGTAGATGATTCTGATTGAACAGGCTTCCTGCAATGCTCTGTTAGTGAGCTTGAACGGCTGTGGAGTGCCAGTCCTGCCAGCTGCAAGTTTACTTGCTGTATCTTGTTGAGACTTGTTTTAATGATGCTTTTGGGGGAATTCCAGAACTTATTTTATATGTTAATGCAACATACAGCCGTATATGTTTTAGAACTCCAGAGTTGCCCATAGTCAAAAATAACTGTTTTCCATTGCCTTCCCAACTAATAACCGCAATAAAATGTTAACTGTTCCTCACCAGTATATTCCCAAATCATTTTTAGATATAGTACAAAGTTTTATTTCCATGTTCATAAGAGGAATTTGCATGCAAATTAAGTATCCATGAAGCTTATTTAGATAAAGGCTATTTTGAAAGCCGATTGTTTTTGTTTTTGAAGTTGGAAGAGTTGAAGGTGGAGTAGATGTTAATTTCCTGTTGTAAATTGTAAGAAAGTGTATACATTTAGGTCTCTTTAGATTCCAATTACAAAACTTTTTGGTAGTATTATTTAACGTAAATCTCAAGATAATTTCACACAGTTGTGTTTGGAACACTGTTAAAAAGAACTATCAATAATGCTTTCCTCCAGGGACACATACATTAGAGATGGGAAGGATAATGTAACACCTAGCAAAATTATGAACAAATACAATAAAATACCTCAAATCTTTACTGAACAGACCAAATACGATTTCCGTATGGTTTCATGTGTTTGATTTTTCTCCCCATTTCACTGCAGTGAGGTGATTCAAGATGTCTCAAGGGCTCTTAAATGACAAATGAATCCAAGTGTTAAGGATAAAATTTGAAAAACCACCCAGTTCCTGTTGTGTATTTTCCCTAGCCCAAGAACTCTCTATCTATTAAGTATATTACTTCAAATTTACTCAAAAGTGCACTAGCTAAACTTCTCCAATTAATTGCCAGTTCCTTGATGTGAAAAGGAAATTGTATTTTTAAAAAATATTGATATATTAATTGTATTGTCCAGTTTTTCTAATACATATTTAATTGCATACCATGTATGACAAAATAGTTTTTAATGTTTATCAAAATATACAAGATATTTAAAATATGCTAGAGTTGTAACAGGAGCAGTCTCTGTTAGTGAATATATATTAGATACTTTATTTACAAAACAATTGATTTTCAACCAAATTTATGATGAAAATACTTTGTCTACCATCTTGGCTCTATTTTCTCAATGCAAAAATAAATGAAGATTTTGTTTTAAATTAACTCAGTTTTGTGGTGGGGCCTTATGAACAGTACAGTCACTTCCTTGGAGTTTCAGTAAAGCTAATTTAAATATTTTCGTTTCAGCTAGTTGTTTCATGTTCTGTGGTTAATCATGTCCCACATCAATTCAGTATTCATCCTCATGGTTCTTTTCCAAATACCTGTCATTGTGTAGACACAATAAAATGTCTTTCACTCATTCATTTACTCATTCATCAGTGTGACAGATATTTTTGGTGCCAACTCTGAGTCAGGTGCTAGATCACTGGAGGAATTTATAGATGACTGCTAGTTGTCATCATTCAAGAAGTTGACAGGCAGTAAGGGAGCTGAACAGTGTACCAAAATGAATATGCTGTACCGTGGAGTTGGGAGTCTAACAAAAAGAGTTTAGATAAAGCTATTATTTTCAGAAAGATAAGATTACATTAAGTTGGAGTATCAAGGACAAAATTGAACTGGACTTTGATGACTAAAAATTGCTAGGAAGAACATATTCAGTGAAGGAGCCTATAGAATTATGTGCAAAGGTATAGAAGCATGGAGAAAGAGCTTGATTATTTTAGGGAAAGGTTTAGTATTCCTGAAGACAAACATTTGGACATGATGCTGCAAATATGTTTTAAGGCTACATTTAGGAATATTTGCCTTGCCATTTTATTGAAGATTTTGCAGTAGAGAGCTAATGCAATAAAACACGTCTTATAGACAGTTAATTTGGCTACAAACGTATCTATCATAGTTTAGAGAAGGAGTTACAGAATGAAGAAGCATCATTTCAGAGGCACTTAGGGTAATCCAGATGAAAAATAGCAAGGCCTTAATTGAGGTAGAGCTAATGAAAAGGCAACGATGGATTGTAAGATATTTACATTGTTTAATGCCTGGGATTTGGCAACTACTTTGTTGTGAAGGACACAGAGTAAAGCTTTGAACTTAAGTGACCAAGGCCATGACAGTGTTATGAACAAGAAAAGAAAAAGGCCTCTGCACTGGGAGAAGTAAAGAGAAATTCACTGCTGTCTGTCTTTAGAGCCGTTGAGTGTGAATGCCAGGGGGATATCCCTATACAATAAATACATCTATCCCCATAGAATAAATATATCAGGAATAAGAGTATAATCCTAAACAACTAAATCAGAGATAGGGAGTATTAATTACATTGGTAGAAACAGATTATTTGAGAGGAAAACTAGATAAGGTCATTCAGAGGTCCTTAGGAAATGTCCTGCATAAACGTAGGGAGCAGCAAGAAGCATTAGAAAAGTCCTTAGTGATGGGGGTTCCTCAACACCATCAACAGGGAGACACATCCTTGGATGTAGAGGTTAAGAGCTCATCTGTGAGTCTTGGACAGAGTTTGTCAGCGTTAAGAACAGTTTGCAAGACCTGCAAATCAGTGGGTTGATGAGAAAAACAGACTTAAGTTTTAAGGAGTGGAACTAGGAGGTATAGCAGGTTGTGGTCAATTTCATAGTGACCTGGCTGCATGTGAGTGGAATATAGCCAGAGAAACCACTGAAGATTACAAAACTGTGGAGAGGAAGAGAGATAAAGAGGAGAGGCAGAGATAGAGATAGAAATGGAGAGAGAGACATAGAGAAAGAGAGAGAAGAAGACAAACAAAACCTGTAGAGGAGGGTGTATAGTTGGGAGGCTACTGGATCAGAGGCACTCTCTCAGCAGAGGCCACTGAACTGACAAAACAGGCAGAAGTCCCTGAGCTGACAAAACAAGTTAAAGAGGGAGAAAGAAGAGCAATGTTCCGTGTGTGTTCCGTGTGTTCCGTGGTGAAGAGAAGTTTAAAAATGGGTTTGTAGAACATCAGACTTCCCTGTAAAATCTAGGTGAGTCAGAGTGAGGAATACTGGTGGGAGAAGTCCTTTCATCCAAAAGGATTCCCTTCATTCCTTGCATCCAAAAGGAATATGGGTATTATGTCCTGTTAGGATGATGATCAGTGTAGGATTACGGTAATTTCAGTAGCATTCCGTGCTTCTGGGTAGATGTGGCTGATTCACCCCTTTGAGATGAGGCTAATTGTAGCTTACTTTGTTCCAGGCGGTGTGGCTACAGCAAAGCAAAGCAAGATCCGGAAGAGGAAAAGATGCATTTTCATAATGGGCACAGTAAGCACGTTGTACAATAAAAGCAAAACAAAGTAGGAGAGACTTGTTGATTGTTTTGTTCTCTTTTCAGGGTGGGGAATTTCTAAGCTAATTCTAATTCCTAACAGCACTATAGGTAGAAATCTATCAATGAATAACACCATTAGGTTAAATGAGTAAAATTACTCAGTTTTTTTCCTCCCTCTAACACTACAGTGGGAATCCGATATCAGCAACCTTGGGTCAAGTGCCTTGAAAAAGATGATACTTCTAAGAAATGTAGAAAATCTAATTTTAATAAGAACTTTAAAAATTAAGCATGGTATTTTAATTTTTTTCCATAAATAATGATGGTTCAGTTAATTTGTCAAGTCAATGATGAAGAGTTTCTTCTGTTTTTGTCACTGGCATGAACATAAAAGTGAAATCTCTATAGGCATACCTCATGTTTCAATGTTCAAGTACATTTCATAGGCTTATTTAATATTTTTCCTTAAAAACACTAACACTGTGCACGTGGCAGTGGTAGTCTTTGAAATTGAAAAAATTGACTCATGAAACAGAAGAACTGGTTTAGCATTATGCAACATGTAGAATTCTTCTTTTCTTTTGATATGTGTATTTAGCCTTTGTTTTACCATAGCACCAGAAAAATTATTACAAATTATTCCTTATAAAGTCAAAATTAGTAATCTGTGATGATATCTCTAAGTGAAAAATAAAACAGAAAATAAATTCCAGGCATTTCATTTTCCAGTTTAATAAACAGAATTGTCTCATTTTGCCTCAGAAGCTGATGTTCTGAATATTATCTTTGAAAGATGTATTTACTCAAATACATCATCACACATGTATTTTGTATACATGCAATAATCCAGATTTTTTTTTTAAATGACAAGAACAATATGCAAAAGCTGTACAAATGACTCTCAGAACTCTGGAGATGATCTATCCTTGAAGCTTAGCTTCTTCTTTCTAGAAATTAGAGATATAAACCATAGAGTATGTTAAAGTTTATAATGTACTCACCCATGATGGCCACTTGTATTGTAATGCCCATTTATTTTTACAGTTAAACTGCCAGGAGTAAGAACTTACATTGATCCGCATACCTATGAGGATCCCAACCAAGCTGTACATGAATTTGCCAAGGAGATAGAAGCTTCATGTATTACCATCGAAAGAGTTATTGGAGCAGGTAAGGCAATGTTTCCCTCTGACTTCTGAGTTTTGTTTGTACTACAGAATATAATAGGTTAATGTCCTAATCAAACATGGAATGTCTTTAATCTTTCATAATTGTCTTCCTTTCAAAGTTGTATGTAATTGACCTTATCTTACTGCAGCCTTCTGTCTCATGCATGCTTAAACTAGCAAATATCTGGTTGACAAAATAAAATACATATGTGTTTTTCAGCTAAATAAGTTTTTACCTTCTACTGTTAATGTGAGTGTATATATATATATATATATATATGTAGGAAATTTATAATATCCAAAATTATTTACATCATTCATTTCTGCCTTAAATTGTTTCCTTTTTGTAGAGTTGTAAACTTTTATTATTTTGTCTCTTTATTAATAGTACTACTAGATGAGAAATAAAAGCAAGAAGTGATTTGCAGTCAGTGTCTTTAAATTTCTTTATAAATTTTTATTAAATTTGTAGATGAAGTGGGTGAAGCTGATGACACCAGTGTGTTACCATCATCTGCAGATGACTTTTCCCAACATACTACTTATTTCTGTTCACATTAATAATAATAAAGCCTAGATTCCTGTCTCTGTTTTTTTTTTTTATTTTGGTCTGAGTCTTTTTTTTTTTTTTTTTTTTTTTTTTTTTTTTTTTTTAATTTTTGATAGGCAGAGTGGACAGTGAGAGAGAGAGACAGAGAGAGAAAGGTCTTCCTTTTGCCGTTGGTTCACCCTCCAATGGCCGCCGCTGCAGCCGGCGCACCGCGCTGATCCGATGGCAGGAGCCAGGATCCAGGTGCTTTTCTTGGTCTCCCATGGGGTGCAGGGCCCAAGCACCTGGGCCATCCTCCACTGCACTCCCTGGCCATAGCAGAGAGCTGGCCTGGAAGAGGGGCAACCGGGACAGAATCCGGTGCCCCGACCGGGACTAGAACCCGGTGTGCCGGCGCCGCAAGGTGGAGGATTAGCCTATTGAGCCACGGCGCCGGCTTGGTCTGAGTCTTAATACGCTCAGAACATTGTAGTAAGAATTTCAAATGAGAATATGTGTTTTTCCCCTCTTTATCACAGGTGAATTTGGTGAAGTGTGTAGTGGACGTCTGAAGCTGCCAGGTAAAAGAGAATTACCTGTGGCTATCAAAACCCTGAAGGTGGGCTACACTGAGAAGCAGCGCAGAGATTTCCTTGGTGAAGCAAGTATCATGGGGCAGTTCGATCATCCTAACATCATCCACTTGGAAGGTGTTGTGACCAAAAGTAAGTGCAATGGCAAAGTGTGCATGTGTGCATGCATCTCATAAATATCTACATAGACTGCTATTAATGTTAGATTCATGAGACATTAACCATAGTAATGCATTGACTTCTCCATTTTCAATGATACTTTTCCTACATTGTTTATATATTTGTCAAAGATGATTTAAATGAGCTGAATTTTTATTTTTTCCCAGTAATATGTATGAACCCATTAACTAGGAATGACATAACAGGGAAAAATATATACAGATAAAAGAAGTAGTAAAGACAGCCACAGGTTTTCATACTGACTTTTTCACTTTTTATCCTAATGAAATGTTAACTTCAAAGTTTTGATTGTGGGATTGAAGTTAAACATTTAATAGGACAGCTAGATGCCCTGCCATGTTTCAAGCAGTTCTTCATAGCCAGATGCATTGGTGTGTTTAATTTTTCTACATGGTTTCTTTTTAATTAATTAAATTGATTTATTAAGGAATACAAATTTCACAAATACAAATTTAGGAATATAGTTATTCTTCCTAACGTACCCACCCTCCAACCCACACTCCCACCCCTCCTTCTCTTCCCTCTCCCATTCCCAGTCCCATTCTCTGTTAAGATTCATTTTCTTTTTTTTTTTTTTAAGATTTATTTATTTGAAAGGCAGAGTTACAGAGAGGCAGAGGCAGAGAGAAAGAGAGAGAGATCTTGTATCTGCTGACTCACTCCCCAGATGGCCACAATGGGCAGAGCTGCAGTGATCCAAAGCCAGGAGCCAGGAGCTTTTTCTAGGTCTCCCACACAGGTGCAGAGGCCCAAGGACTTGTGTCATCTTTTACTGTTTTCCCAAGTCATAGCAGAGAGCCAGATTAGAAGCGGAGCAGCTGGGACTCAAACCAGCATCCATATGGGATGCCGGCACTGCAGGTGGAGGCTTTATCTGCTATGCCACAACACCAGCCCCAAGATTCATTTTCAATTAACTTTGTACACAGAAGACCAACTCTTTACGAAGTAAATATTTCAACAATTTATACATATATACACACACTGAAAATTAATTTTACAGTTAACTCTCATAATACAATCCATTGAGGACAGAGGTTTTACATGGGGCGTTAGTGCACAGTGACTCCTGTTGTTAATTTAACAATTAATACTCTTATGTATACATCAGTGACCACTCGAAGCTCTTGATATGAGGTGCCTAGGCTATGGAAGCCTTTTGAGTCCACAATCTCCTTCAGTATTTAGACAAGGCCATAAGCAAGGTGGAAGTTCTCTCCTCCCATTAGAGAAAAGTGCATCCTTTTTTGCTGGCCGCTTCTTTCCGCTGGGGTCTCACTCACAAAGATCCTTCATGTAGAACATTTTTCCATAGTGTCTTGGCTTTCCATGCTTGTCTATATGGTATCTTAATAGTTCTTAGGAAGGAAACAGCCTCAGAAGACTGGAGAAGGCCCTGTGACCAACTTTTGCTAAAGCAGATCTGGTTCCTACTCAGAAATATCTCGATTTTTACATCTCTTTTAAATTTCTTGTAGTGTCTTACGAATGTCTGACAAACCATCCCAAAACAGGATTAAAATCATTTTCAGTCACCAAATATCTTATGTGGCATGAACGGAGACCATTTTTTATGTTTAGTTCATTCTTTCTTTAGCACTCCTGTGTATTATATGCTCTGCCTTCATCCCTCCTACCTGACATGCCAATTACTAAAATTATCTGAGAACTTTGACAAAGATAACTCTGTCGACTTGCTTTCAATTGCTTTATCAACTTCCAGTTTCTATCCACAAAGGTTGAGATTAATATGCCTCAAGCATGGCTACCAGCAATATATTCAGTTAGTACACAACTTAGAGAGCAATTTCAATTGATTCAACATCCATTTATGCCATTTATATTTTAAATATGGCAAACAAAACAAATCAACAGCAACAGCAACAAAAAACAAAGCCTTTTCAGAAAAAAAAAGAGGCCCAAAGAAGCAAATAAAATAGTCTATCACTTAAGTTCATACTCAATTCATGATTCATTCTCAAGTTGGGGACAGAAAACAGAAAGCCCTCACATGTCCTAGAAAAAGTGCATAGTACAATTTATCATGTGAATGATTGGATGTGCTTTGGAATCAGCCTGTGTTCCTGGAAGAGTTTTTCTCCACACATGTTAAAGAGATCCACATATCCAGTATGGATACTCTACGAGAAATACAACAAAGAAAGAGAGTTACCTGCAGACTTTTAGGTTATCTCAAATTTTAGGTGAATTTCTCCCAACTTTTTAGTGAACACTGTACATTATTTTTCTCTTACTTGTAACCCAAGGTAGGCATTGCTGGTGCAAAAAGGACACTTTGAGGTCTTATCAGAAAGAATTAGTTGCTATAGAAAAGTGGGAGACAGCAACAAGAGAGAATCAGACAGCAGATAGGAAAGAAATATATTTTTTGAAAAAAAAGAAATAAAAATGCTTTATAATAATTATATACTAGGATGAATTTGTAGTGATATTATTAATAAGAATAGTACAGAATATCATGTAAGCTACACTAAAATAAATTAATAATTTTGATGTCACTACACTGGTCTTCCATCTGAGGGCTAGATACTGTCTGGTGCTAGATACTGTAGAATAAGAATCATAATAGCAAAGATTCCATAAAATGATTCCCTATGCAGAAATGGTATCATAATAAATATTATGGTATATAATATATAGTTCTTATGTTTTATATTATATAATATACATGATGTAAAATATATGTTTTATGATGATACTAGTAATCAATAAGGAGCAAATATTTGATAAATTTCATGTCTTCATCTCATCCTTTACATGGCTGCCAAGTTTAACTTCCCTCAAATGAACTCTGACCATGACCTCCCATCACCCAGGGTGAAGGGCAAGCTCCCTGGACAAGCAGGCTACCCTCCCTAATGATGTACACAAAATATGATGCAGTGTTCAGAACTGTGCTGGGTCAATTTGACCATGGAAGACCACTTTCCATGCTGCTCAAGAAACTGAACTATGAATCTGGTCACTCAGTTTGGATTTTGGTTCTGTCACAAACACTGTGTGGCTGGGCACCACTTTGTTAAGCCTTCGGAACCTTAGCTTCCTATGAATGATGTGGGGTGAGAAAATCTCAGTGTTATTTTGAACACAACATGAATTAAGTCAGAAAAAAATTCAGAGGCCGGTGTTATGTATCAGTAGAGCTGCTGCCTGTGACACCAGCATCCCATATAGGCACCACTTCCCCTAGCTGCTCTACTTTCAATGCAGCTCCCTGCTTATGGCCTGGGAAAAGCAATGGAAGATGAGCCAAATATTTGGGCTCCTGTCACCCATGTGGGAGACTGTATGAAGCTCCTGGATTTGGGCTTAGGCCTGGCCTATCAGTAGCCATTGCTGCCATCTTGAGGAATGAACCAATGGATAAAAGATATTTCTCTCCCTCTCTCTTTCCTTCTTCCCTCCCTCCCCACTTTCCCTCTCTCCCTCTCTATGTAAATTTGCTTTTCAAAATAAATACATCATTGTTTTAAAAGTCAGATAAAGTTTAGAATGGATGCAGCACACAGCACATGATATTACACAATTGGTATTTTTCCATTTATCTCTCTTCCTAGGTTCTGAATTCTTCCATATCCATTTTATTCTTAGTCAATTTTTATGTTTCTTAAATTGTCCTCTATATTGCTTCTTTCTCTGAAACTTACATCCTCATATTCACTACCTGTTCAATTCCTTCAAATCTCTATTCAATTTTTTTTTACTTCCATGAAGCAATTGCTCATCACATGACCCTGAAATCATCTCTTTCATGACCACTGTGCTTGTGTAAAACTTTTGCAGTAGACTATGTTTCTTTCTTTGATCTAAAAATAGTATCCAAATTTTAGATTTTTTGTCTCTTTTACATGTATTTTTCAGCTCCCTGCCTAAAACCTTCTAACCCTTGAAGACACAGATCATGTCCTAAGCATTTGTGTAAGCTGTTGTGTCTAAATCTGTGCCAATCACTTGTACTTGATTTGAACATTTGGAGCCTCAATGTCACATAAAAAGAGGAATATAATGCATATTTTAAATGATTGTCATGTGGGACCGGCGCCACGGCTCACTAGGCTAATCCTCCACCTTGCGGCGCCAGCACACTGGGTTCTAGTCCCGGTCGGGGCACCGGATTCTGTCCTGGTTGCCCTCTTCCAGGCTAGCTCTCTGCTGTGGCCAGGGAGTGCAGTGGAGGATTGCCCAAGTACTTGGGCCCTGCACCCCATGGCCCGCAGCGGCCATTGGAGGGTGAACCAATGGCAAAGGAAGACCTTTTTCTCTGTCTCTCTCACTGTCCACTCTGCCTGTCAAAAAAATAAAATTAAAAAAAAAATGGTTGTCATGTGAGTCTCATGTCAAGTTATGTGAGTGTGAGTGTCTAAGGATGTGTAAGTAGAATTGTGTGTATGAAAAAATGGCAGGGAATTATTTTGGTGAATATTACTTTGTTTCAATCTGTTCAAGTGAATGCATCATATAGTATTGGACAATTTCCAGTAATTATTAGAAATTATTAATTATACAGTAATAATAATTACTACAGAATTTGTTTTCCGTGAGTATTGACTGAGATGAAGTAAGACAACCTCTTATATTATTATGGCTAAATTTTATATATATTATATATAAATTTATATAATATAAATATTATATGTATGTATATCTGAAACCTTTATTTTTAGAAACTAGTATCAATATCAACAAATGAACATATCTAGATTCTGTGAATTCTAGCCTAAAAAATTATAGTATGATTTGGATGACAGTTTTACATTTCTGACCTGTTAATGAATGATTCTGTCGATTTTACTGCCCACTATGAGGCTAAATTTATAAGCAAAGGAAAATGCAAATACTTAAATATTTACTTGTGTATACTTTATATTCTGTGTGAATTGAAATCATCCCTTTTATAAATGTAGCTCTTGATATTCAACTTAGGAAGTCTTCAACTTGTTTTTAATTTACCATGTTGCATCTCACTTTATTTGTGTCCTTAATTTCATGCTCTCTGATCTGATGCTAATTTATTCAGCAATTATTCTCAACCTGCAGCACACAGATAATGAGACATAAGTGCAACTAAATCTTGTGATTCTTCTGATTGGAGCTGGGGCAGGAGCCGAAGTAGCACTCCTGTGGGTGGTGTCATTGAGAGCTTTCAGCTTTCCTGTCACTGTGTGATGTGCCGGAAGCTTGGGCTCCCATTCAGATTTCTTTTGTGATTTGTTATGAAACAGGATGTGCATGTGTATGTGTGTGTGTGTGTGTGTGTGTGTGTAGTTATTCTGCAGAGCTTCCATAACACATGCTGTAAAAAACTCACAGGTCCTGGCTTAATTGATTGATTTGCAATGCACCACACTTTATTGGAATATACCCAGTGCCAGCTTTCACTATTTAATAAGATCAAAGAAAAAATATAAAGAGAATAGTGTTACAATTTCTAATCATATGTAACAAATCTTAGTTCTCCTATGAAATTAATAAATTCATACAAAATATTACAAAAATATTAAAAGAATCTCTGCCTCCTCTTTAAATAGATTGTACACTCAGTGACAGTGATGACATAAGTTATCAGACAATTTTGACTCATTTGTGAATTTATTATAATTACCTTATTATTTCATTCTGCCTCATCAGGTCTTTCCCTTGAAGGGCTCTTATTGTGTATTACCTAGGACTATTCCAACAGTCTGACAGCGCCTCAGCCTTAGTCTGTTCTGTACACACTGTTTCATGTAGCTGTTGCTAAATCACTGCACTCCTGTCAAACTTCATCATCATGCAAGTAAACCAACTGATAAAAATGCAAATAATCAGATACTTCTTCTGATACAACTACACTACCTTTCCATATCCTATTGTCTTCTCCAAATCTCTTGCTGTGTTCTTTTGAGATTCTTCACCTCATCCTAGTTTGTCTTCCCTTTCTGCTTTCAGATTTAGTTCAAAGGCAGGTTTCTCCATGAGGTCAGCGTCATTTGCCTTCATTTTTGTTCAGTCTTGAGTGTCTGCAGAGCAAAGAGTAGGCACTCAGTAATGCTGAATGATTGAGTAGTGGAAAGCTTCCCACGTCTACATTATAATACCAGTTTTAGAGGGCAGGGATTTTTGTTTTTCATTGTTTTTTTTTGAGATGAAGTGTCCTGCATATGTAAGCACTTCAGGTGTTTGTTGAATGAATGACTTCTTTGCCAAGAGAGTCAATAGCTTGTCTCTGCACTTGGGCGTACTATCCATGATGTCACAGCTGTATCTGCATGTTTTCTTCCCCCTTCTCCTTGAAATTGACATAAGTTTCTAGTCTCACAGTTGCAGACACATTCAGTAAATGTTTTTAAAGACATGAATGAAATGAACTAAGTGAATGACTAAACTGTACTTGTGGAAACATTTAAATTGGTTAGAATAATATCATTTGTATTTTCTTTTAAAGAACTTTATTCTGTAAGACCACTGGCTTTTTAGAAAAAATTTTAAAAAATGTAAGAAAAACTGCCTCAGAATCCTTTCACAGGATCTAGCACATATAAGTTATTACTACTACTAATCATTAGCAGCAGAAGAGTTTACCAAGTGTAATACCCTTTATCTGTCCCTTTGCTCTGTGCACTGATGCTACGCTATAGGCACTAGTATTTGTTCTCATTTTACGTATGGGAAACATTATCATTAAAGATGTAAAGTACCTTATCCAAAATCCTGAAACTAGCATGAGTTAGTGCCATATTTTAAAACAGTTGCTCTGTCTGACTCTAAAACCTAAGCTCTTAAACTGTATAATCAACATCGTATCTCATCATACTGTGTACTCAAGAAAAGAAACACTTGTTTATTCAAAATATTAATTGATAACCTAATGTTTGTCTATCCTGTTAATCAGTGAGGCTACAGCAGAGATTAAACAGACTGAGTTCCTGTCTTTACAGAGGTTGCCTTTGGGTGGCAGAGATTCAAACAAATAAGCACATAACTTAAAATGCGTTCAATGTAAAACACCAAACTGAGTAAGCAGATTAGGACCTGAGGCTTGTTGGTTTCTGGTTTTTCTTAGAGAAGGCTTGAAAAGGGTGACATGGGCCTTACAGACATCTGGGGACATGGGTACAGGAAGAGGGACCAGCAAGGTTGTAATCATACTTGTTTACAATATTCATGAAACAGCAAGTAGGCCAGTGTTGCTGCAAAGGAACGAGGGACAGGTGTCTGATCAGAGCTCATAGTAGAGATATCAGAAGAAGAGAGATTTTATAAAGACTTTTCAGTCTCTCTGATCTGATAAAAACTTTATAGCCTAAATGTGATAAAATGCAATTTGTACATTAATAGGAGCAGTCAGGTGGCTTGGTCTGGATAGTCAGTTTGAGCCAGTGTTTCTTTTTTTAATTTTTAAATTTATTTACATTATTTATTTGAAAAGCAGAGAGAAGGGCAAGACAGAGAGAGAGAGAGCCCATCTGCTGTTTTATTCCTCAACTACCTGCAACAAGCAGACCCTGGGCAGGCCAGGCTCGGAGCTGAGAACTCAGATCAAGTCCTTCACGTGAGTGACAGGAACCCAAGTGCTTGAGCCTTCATGTGCTGCGTCCCAGAGTCCACGCTAGGAAACTGGGATGGAGAACATAGCCGGGACGCAGACTCAGGCACTCTGTATGGGATACGAGCATCCCAAACAGCAAGTTTATCGCTCAGTCAAATCTTCATCCCTTCATTTTAAAAATATTTATCTATCAGTTTAGGAGCCAGAGAGGCAGTCAGGAAGCAACTCACAGTATTCACTGGTCTTAATGGAGTGGCTGGGAGCCTGGGACTCAGGTCTTCAATGTGAACAGCAGGAGTGCGATATTGAGCCATTACAGCTCTCTTCAGGTATCTGCACTGGAGAGAAACTGGATTCAGGAATTTGAGCTGGACTCAAACCCAAGTATTCCAGTGTGAGATGAGGGCATCCTACCTGCTAGCTTTACTGCCCACTTCCTGTCTAGATAATTTGAAATCAGTCCCAGTATGGTTCCTTGTGAATGAAAGGAGTCTAGGATAATTATCTTTTTTGCCCTGGGTGCCTTAAAGAAAAGAGGGAAGATTTATGGAGAAGAGTTTGGCAGGAGCATGATTATGGTGAGTAATCAGTTGTGGACCTATGAAAATTGGGATGTCAGCGTAGAATTACAGAATGTTGTATATAAAGTTGGATGTGCCTTTAGTGGTAAAGAGCACAAGTGAAAATGTCTGAATATGAATATACTTGAAATTTTGTAAAGATTTATTTATTTTTTGAAAGGTAGGTCACAGAGAGTGAGGACAGGTGGGAGGGAGAGAGAGGTGTCTTCCATCTATTGGTTTGCCCCCAAATTGCCTGCAACAGCCAGTGATAGGCCATGCCAAAGCCAGGAGCCAGGCACTCCAACCAGGTCCTTCATGTGTGTAGCGGGAGCCCAAGTTCTTGGGCTTCCCAGACCATTAGCAAAAAGCCAGATTGGAAGCGCAGAGTAGCTGGAATTTCAGTGAGATACTCCAGTATGTGATGCAGGCTTAACCCACTGCACCACAAGGCCTGCCTCAGTATGCTTGAATTTTCTATGTTCCATTTCACACAGACAAAAACTTAAATTATATGAACCAGTCATAAACTATGAAGAAAATAAGCAATTTTAAAACTGAAATTTATACAGAAGCCAGCTCTTTATTTGATAGTTGCTTTTCTTTAGGGCATGTACAGAGGTTTAATAAATGCATGAAAGTAATTATGAGTAATTTAGAAATTACCTTTCTTAAAAAAATCTAATAGTTATTTGAGAAAAAACATAGCTCTATAGAAATAGAAATTTATTGATTTATAAATTGACCAATACTAACATTGTGTTTTGTTACTTTAATTTTTAAAATATTTATTTATTTATTTTAATGTCAGAATTAGAGGAGGGGGGAGGTACAGAGAAAGATATCTTCTATCCACTGGTTCATTCCCCGGATGGCCACAGCAGTCAGCACTGGGCCAGGCTGAAACCAGGAGCCTCTTCTGGGTCTGCTGTGTGAGTGGCAGGGTCCCAGGTACTTGGGCTGTCTTCCACTGCTGGCTTTTCGCAGGCCATTTGCATGAAGCTGCACTGGAAGTAGAGCAGCTGGGACAGTAGCAGGTTCCCGAATGGGATGCCAGCTTCTCAGGCAGTGGCTTTACCTGCTGTACCACAACGCTGGCCCAGTTTTTATCATTATTAATAAAATTTGTCACATTTCACAGTGTTTTGATTCTGTACCTACCCCCCCCCCGAAAAGTCTAATTTCTGCACATTCACCAATGTGAAATTTCAGTTTATTTTCTAATTTGAGAATTGAGTATCTACTAAGAAAATTCACATTAATATAAAGAATCTGAAATAAAGGAGGATGTTTTGAAAGGTTGGGATTTCTACTTGTGGGGACATTTTGCATTTTTATGTTCTTCTCTCAAGGGAGGTATAAAGCTTTTTAATCATATTTCCCTAAATTAGAATTATATAATTTTATAAGTGATTTACCCTAACATGTTAGCCAGCCGATAAAGACCATAATAAAATTAAAATATCTGAGTACCCTTCTGCATGCTAACTAGCCACTCCATAGCTTTTACATGTTGTTGCTGTCATCTGGTTTGTTTATCCCTCTTAAAAAAACTTATCTGTTTCCAGTACAAGCACAAGATCCTATGTTCTGGTTGGCCATTAATAATTGATTCACCATATTTGTTTTATCCCAAGTTTCTCTTGGAATAAAATTAAAGTCATTTCAAACAATCTCCATTGTTCTTATGCTAAATAGAATACAACCTAAAGAAGGTGGCATCCTAAAATGAAACTATAGGTGTAGAAGTTTAAGCAGGGTATAGCCATGTAAACGTCTGGGTAGCTTTCCAGTGAATTAGGCTGCTTCCAAGTGGAAAGCTCCCCGGTGACCCTGAGTGGGATCACGTGTTTATTGATGACTTAGTGGGTTCAGCAGAGCAGTTGGAACGAATGCAGATAAAATAGTCCAGAGTTAGCAGCAACTCTCGTGATACAGCCTAGCTAAATTTCACAAAATTCAATGTGCCTCAGGGGATATCATGAAATTGCAGAATATCTTTCAACGCACGCGATGGGACTGCATTTTGCATTTCTAACAGCCTCCCAGACCATTCTCCTGCTACTGTCAGGGACCCTGCTCTGAGAAGCAGAGTTAGAGCACACCTCCCGTGTTCTTTTCTCCAAACGTGGAGATGTCTGATGCCAAGGATTGCATGGTCCGGAACGACATACTGTGTTCTCTCTTGCAGCATTTGTACTGAATGTTGGCACCAAAGTATTACACAGTAAGGAAACAAACTCATTTCTTGTTCATTGTAAGGGAAAGAAAAAAATATATACCATGAGATCTGATCTCCTCATAAATGTTTAATTGTATGGTGAACTGTTGTTGACACTCAGCACAGTGTTGTACTGCAGGCTTCCGGAACTTTCTTGCCTTGCGTAACTGCAGCTCCATAGTCATGGAACAGCAGCTGCCCAGCCCCTCCCTGCCTCAGCCGCTGGCAGCCACCTTTCTACTGTCTACTTCTGTGATTTGAAGTACTTGAGGTACCTTTATAAGTGGGGTCCAAGGTCATTCCACAGTAGACTGCTTGGGGCATATGCAAGTAATGACCTTCAGCAAAAATAGAATATTTATTGAGAGAAGCTGAATTCCTATGAGGCCAACCTTCAGTGATGGAATTGTTTGAATGACATAGTCATGATGATCAATTTTGTATTAATACAAGAAAGTGAATATTTCTGAGATTTTAAAATGAACTTTAACATTTAAAGCAAATATTTCAAAATTATGGGGGTCCTTGTATGGAAGAAGGGAAAAAGCCTTTATATTTAAATAGATATGAATTGGATTTCCAGCTTTGCTTCTTATATGACCTGTTGTCAACTCATAATGCAGGGATCTTTTCTGAACTTCTCTTTCTTTGAAAAAGTCTGATGAGCTATCCTAGTTTTTGTAAGAATTAATAAGAAGATAGTGCCTTATAAATAGTAGGCGGTCAATAAAGCAATAAATTGGAGCCCTTTTATTATTATCAATTACAAAGATGACTTCCATAAATAATGTGTTTCTATTTTTTGGACTCTGCCTGGGCTGGACCCTAGGTGAATTATAAATACAAAGTAATATGGAAACTCTACTCTGATTAAAATCATGTTTTGACATGCTTTATGAGCTCTTTTTCTATGGATTTTTGATAATTTGCTTTCAAAATTATTGGCAGATCCATTCTTTGCCTGTACTTCAAACTGGATAATGGAAAATGATTTATACAGTTTTATTGAATTTGCAAGGGTTAGAGTAAGCCAGGTTAATTATTGCTATGTCATTCTTGCAGGCTAGCAGGAACTGAGACAAAACATAAGCCAAACTAAATGTAATTAGCATTAAAATGAGTCCAGCATGGAAAATAATCGAATGGTTTCTGAAGCATCTTATCCTTGTCAGCAGAAGAAGACCATATTTGTTTGCAAATATTCATTTTAATTGGTTTTCCCTCATCATCTGAGATATAAGAAATGATTTAGGTTCCTATCATATTTCTCAAAAAACGTTTTTTTGTTTTTGACATTACAACCTGTGCTGTCATGTATAATTAATTTGACTTTTAAAACTAGGTGATGCTAGCTAAAAAATGTTTCAAGATGAAAATCGGGTGCCCATCTCCCAAAAAGTAATCACTTTTTCTTTCCAAGTGTATATTATTCAGTTCATACATTTTCTGATCAGGGAATTCTCTTGTATAAATTCTGTTCTCTAAGTTCAATGAATTTGAGTTGTATTTATTATACAAATTTACCCAGGAAGGAGATACTCTTACAGGGAATCCTGTGCAAACCCTGCTTACTAGACTGAGTGAGCGGTGGTCAATGCCGTTATCCCTCCACATCTACATATTCTGCATCCCTGGATTCAACCAACTCCAAATATCTGGGGGAAAAATAATTGCTTCTGTTTTGAACACATACAGAGTTGATTTTTTATCTGTTGTTACTTTTCATAAACAATACATCTAACAATTACATATATAGCATTTACATTGCATTAGGCTTTTTACATAATCTAGAGATGATTGTAAGGGTGTAGTCTAGAGATGATTGAAAGGGTATAGAAGAATGGATATGGGTTATATGCAAATAATACCCTATGTTATATAAAGGACTTGGAAACTGACAGATTTTTGGTGTCTAGAGAGATGCTGAGCAGTCTCCCTTGGATGCTGCGGGGTGAATGTATTTCCCACTGACTCATAACTGAAAGAGTATAAGAGAAAATAGGGTCCAGCGCTATAGCGTGGTAGGCTGAGCCTCCGCCTGCAGCACGGATCACATCTGAGTGCCAGCTTGTGTCCCAGCTGCTCCTCTTCCAATCCACCTCCCTGCCGAATGCCTAGGAAAGAAGTACTTGGGCCACTACGTGTCGCTCCCCCTCTTCGTGGAGGAACGACACTAAACCCTGCCTAGGCTTCATATCCGAGTCACGGCACCATTATATCGCTCCCCCTCTTCGCAGAGGAACGACACAGGACCCTGCGTTGTTCTTTTGTCTGCTCGGCCCTCCCCGGGTTTGCTGCTGGTTCTTCCCGGGTTGGCTACCGTCCCTTCCACCTCCGTGGAAGGGCGGTTCCCCCTAGCCACTTTCCCCACTTCCGCGGGGGAGCGGCACACCGCCGGCCGGCTCTCTGGAGGGCTGCACAGGTGTTCCTTCAGATAGATGTTCCTGGTGCATGTTGTCTCTCTCCTCCTTTATAGTCCTCTTCCACCAATCCTAACTCGGCTACCCACACACCGAGTACGCTGCTCTCCTCCAATCAGAGTCAGCTCCTGCTGCTTAATGGTTGAACTGGAGGCAGCTGTGTAGAAGCTGTTTCCTCCTCTCCCAGCGCCATATTGTGGGAGAGCAGATGCATAGAATAAGTCTTAATTCCAGTAACAGTCTAGTCTGAGTTGCTCCCAGTTGCTCCCCACACCTACGCCCATGTTAGAAACGCAGAAGCAGCTCCTGGCTTCAGAATGGTCCAGTTCCAGCTGTTGCAGCCAGTTGGGGAGTAAACTGGTGGATGGAAGACATTTCTCTGTGTCTCTTCCTCTTTGTCTGTAACTTTGCCTCTCAAATAGATAAATAAAATCTTAAAAAAGATGAAAGATAGGCAGAAAGAAGGACCTCTAAGCCAAGAGAGAAGAAACTGAAAATGTTGCATGTAGATTTATAGGGAAAGATCTGTAAGCATAAAGGGTGAGGGGTGCAGTAGATAATGATAGCAGTAGACCAGTGTTTTGCTTTGATGGACAAGGTCTTTGCTCATAAGGCCTAAGATGTGCCAAGGAGACATAAGGCTGTTGTCCTGTGGTGTTTTCTAGAATTCAGTTCTGCAAATCCCTTATGATGTCACAAAGATTTGTATAAGTGATGGCGAGTCTGAGTATAGCCACACAGGGAGGATTCCTGGAATCTCTGGCTAATTCCAGGGAATTGAATGTATTCTTTTGGCTTTGTTAGCTGTAAGTGCATTGAAATAGTACTGTACTGTTTAGTAAGTGCTGCTCTGAGAAGTGCCCATATGTCCCCTTTGTATGAATATACTGCATCATCCTTGGGTATTTCTGAATTCTGAGGATCAGGCCAGTGCAGGGGCAATGCCTAGGAAAGCAGGGTGCCCTGGCTCTCCAGTCTTGTAGCTGGTGTAAATTCTGCCGCATGAGTACTGTGCTAAAGAAGTTGGACTATCATCCCCAGAAGGCATTATTAATTTTGGGCTCTTAAAAGATGACCTCATATAGAAATAAAAGGCTAATGTGGGCTGTGAGATGTGAGAGTAGAACCAAAAGCATGCAGTGCAAAATGTTGTCTATTTTAGAGTTAATCTGATGTATACTAAAATGGGTGTGGTAATACCTTTATATAAAATTTAAATTGGAAGCATTTCTTTTAATTAGTATGATTATAGTCATACTAAGAAAAAAATGTACATAATTTTCCTTATCATTCTGTCAGGATGTCAGGACCATTTTCAAATACAATCTAAATCATTGGGTTTTTTCTTTTTTTCTTTATTTTTTTTTTAAGTAAGGTACTGCGTTTCTACCTCATTTTAAAATCAGTAGTCCTAAAAAAAAATAAAAAATTAAAATAAAATAAAATAAAATCAGTAGTCCTTACCTCATGTCCTGTCAGTTCACTGTTTAAAAAAAAATAAATAACAAAATTTGAAACTCCAGCCATGTTTGAATCTGATAGGCTTTTTCATGTCAAGCTGCCTCGGCACATCCTGCTGCTTTTGCCAGAATACAGGTCTCCTGTTATTATGCCAGGGGCGCCTTCTCTCATCAGGCTTCAGATCAAGTGGTATCTCTAATACACCTTTTCTACACATGTGATATTTTTCATAAACTAAGCATCTACAAGCGTATGTTAACTGAATTATATTGATAAAACTTTTTATAACTTTTATAAATCTCATGAGGGGAGTTGTGTCTGCCTTTGTAATGCACTTGTCACATTCCAATAAAGGAATACTAATTTTAAAGGTTTGTAAAAGATCAGTATCTAAGTGGGAATTTAGACTGCCCTACCTTATTATGCAAACTGAGTTTTAAGTGATCTTGGAATGAGAAATTCCTTTTCCTCCAGTTATTTCTTTTTCATATGTGATTGTCATACTTTATCTCTGTTTGCACGTCTGAATAACGTGGTGTGTATAAAGTGCATGCTCTAATTCTGTGACCTGAATTAATTAGTACTCGAGTAAAATACAGATGCCCTTCTGGAGAATACCATTTAGTTCATCGTAATTCATTTCACAGTTGTGTAGGCCTTATTTCCTTTCATAATAGAAAAAGTTAATTAAATGGATATATAATTGTGCTGTCATAAATCTCTTCTTTCTCAACTCAAAATAATTTAAATTAATGCTTTAATTTTATTTAGTATGTTTATGTTAAAAAGTAAAGGAGCACTGTTTAAAACATAGTAAGGTTAATATTGACTAATAAAACTGACCACTGTATTTTAAATATTTTTTTACTTATTTGTTAATATAAGGGAACAGATTTCATGTAGTTCATAGTTATAATTCTAAGAACATAATGATGCTTTCCTCCATTCTTTCTTTTTGCTTTTTTGATTTTTGTGATAATCTAGCATTTTTCATTCTGTATTGCAGATATACTGATTACAGATGTACAGTCATTTTATGGGAGCTAACAACATATGATTTATTCTCTTAGTCAACTATGTCTAGCAAGGATGTTAACCCAACACATTGAAAATTAATAAAATTTATAAAGCTACAATATTTAACTCTTACATAGCAAATTCAAAGTGACAGGGAGTGTTCTCTGTGCCTTAGGTGACCATGTGACTTGGTGGGTTCTCAAAACAGCCCTGTGCTGTGGATGCCAGAGTTGTTTTCCTTTCAAAGATGAGAAAAAGAGTAAATTGAATTGCTCAAGACTGCGAGTTAGTTGGGGTTCTCCAGAGAGATGGAACCAATAGGATATGTATACGGATATGTGGGAGGGGATTTATCACAGGAATTAGTTCATGCAGTTATGGCTGCCTACAAGTCCTTTGATAGGCTGGATAGTCTAGAATGTTATTAGCTTGGCTCAGTCCAAGTCCAAAGGCCTTAAAATTGGGAGAGTAGATGGTGTTGGATGTCCAAACCTGCGAGTGGGGCGAGGAAAGGTCATTGTAATGAGCCCTGGCATCCAAAAGGGCAAGCCTGCGGTTTTGATCTCCAGCAAGGCAAAGGTCTCTCCCATCTCTCCCACTTCTCAGAGAAAGAAAACCAGTCCACCTTCTGCATTTGTTGGCCCCAGTGCAGAAGGGCCAGCTGGTGGTGTCCACCCACTTGAAGCCAAGTTCGTCCATGTTTCATACACTCGGATGCTCAGCTAGTTATTTCTGAAAACGTTACCACCTGTGCACTAGAAATAATATTTGCCACGTTGTCAGGTATCCCTTTATCTAGTGAAGTTGATGCCTAAAAAAACCATCTGAATGTGTGATTGTTTCTGGATTAAATGCCAGGGAGGAAGGCTCCAGGGCCTGTTGATGTACTCTCTAGGCCACCTCTCCTTGACAGGTCTGACAGGAGGAAACCCCTCCCGGAAATGATGGCTAGGGAAGCTGTCGCTCGCCACGTGAATTAGACCAGAGCTCTGAAGAATGAAAAAATACGGTGATAGAAATTCTAAGTGTGCAGTGAAGAGAAGAATGGAGATTTACCGTAAAGGAAGGAATAACCAAAAAGTAAAGTGGAGAATACAATATTTACTTAAGGAATCCTAAGCAGGTCAGGTAGATAGGATAGGTGTTTTTGTGTAGGAATTTGAAGAGGAAGAATATGTCCCCAGTGTTTTCATAGATATTATTTGATATATCATTATCTCCATGAAAATACAATGACCCTTAAGCTTGCTTATTTATATAACTCAGTTCTGGTATTGGCACTTGTATATTTGTGTGTAGGCTTGTGTGTACATCTGTTATTAACTTTGTTCTTTTTTATTTCTCACTAATCCCATCCATCATACCAGGTTAAGATCTCATCATGTCAGGAATATACTTGATACTCAAGAAGATGTTTTATATATGTATATATATATACACATGTGTATGCATTCATATACATAGATACATATATATATATGTAAATATATGTGATAAGAAAATCTTCTAGTTAAATTTTCCCAGATAAGAATGCAGAAATCGAGAAGCAGAGGCCTTGCTCACTCCCTTCTCTTTTCAGGTAAACCCGTGATGATTGTGACAGAGTACATGGAGAATGGCTCTCTCGATACATTTTTAAAGGTACAATTTAGTCTTCATTTAGTTGTTCAAAGTATTATTTATATAGTGACTGTGATGGTGAACTTGAAATTAGGCCACTTTAGAGTTAAACTTTTAAATAGGGTGGAAATATATGGAGTCAGAATAATTATACTCCAAAATTCACTTTGGTTTGAAAATTATCCTTTCCAGAACCTTACACAAATTACACATCCCTACGGTTTTATTGAAGTATCTATTAATTTGCAGAAAAAGAAATACACAAAAAACGAAGAATAAAGAAGTAAGGAAACAGGAGAGGGAAAGGGTTTGAAGAAGAAGGAGGGGGAACTTGAGGGAGGGGAGAGGAGGGAAGCCTTTACATCTTCTTAACTTACTTAGCGCTCATGAAATCAGAAAAGTACACTTGTTGGAAGGTCTATGGAGCTCATGGCAGGCACTCCTGGCACCAGCACAGTACTCACATCGGTGACATGGAAGCACCAACATGTCAGATGGTCAAACAACTGTAAATGTTGGTATCTTCCCTTAATAGTAAACACACTTTGTTATCTGTTGTAACGTCTTTGTGGGCCTGATTACACCCATAGGCTGACAGTTTGTGTCTGCAAATTGGTGACTGTTGCTATGGATCAGGAAAAGGGATGGGATGGTAGCATGATTATAATTATAGTAGTTATAAGTGGACCCTGTGCAATGAATTGATAGTTGTCCAAATTTCTCTTCCAATTTCAAGCCCCCACCAGATTCTTGTGCCAAATTTCTTCTTCTTACCCGGAAGTTTTCTAGTCTTAGAAAGTCACATCATTTCTTTACTTCAGAATAAGCATCAGTAAAGCCCTCTGGAGGCTGTGTGACAGCGCTGATTAGCGAACACAGCCCGCTTCTAAGCGCCGCTAACACTGTCCTGGTCCCTGTTCAGCCATCCCTTTCCCCTGTGTTGCTGCAGGAAGCCCCGTGTCCCCGCTAGTCACTTCATCTTCCCCCAGTGTACCACCCCAACTGGCTTTGTTTAAATCACTTCCAAATACATGCAGTGTTAACCCAAGGCAAGTACTAGGCTAGGGTGACAAATAGACTCCTCTGATGACTGAGAATAACGGAGTTACAATGCAGCAAAGGGTAACTAAATGAGGTTTTTGAAAAGGTCTTTCAAAGCCTGTGTCTGCTTTGAGCAGAGGACAGATAAGCGTTACCAAGTTATCCATGTACGTTCCGACATTTTCCGTTCTCCGTCAGATAGAAATTGCGTGTGAGTCTTGATGGATGACGGGATTCATTTGGAGACTGTAGGAAGACCCTTTGAAACGGTCCCCCGGTGATTAGGTAGACTAATATTTCCACACTGCTTCTGCAGAAGAACGATGGGCAGTTCACAGTGATTCAGCTCGTCGGCATGCTGAGAGGCATCGCTGCAGGAGTGAAGTACCTGTCTGACATGGGCTACGTGCACCGAGACCTTGCTGCCAGGAACATCTTAATCAACAGCAACCTTGTGTGCAAAGTGTCTGACTTTGGACTTTCCAGGGTACTGGAAGATGATCCTGAGGCAGCCTACACCACAAGGGTAAGATCTAACAGAATGCATTTCTGAAACACAGACTAGAGACATTTAATTTTTAAAGCTGTTAAAGGAAATAGCAAAAGGGCATCTCTCCAACAAAGTCTTGCAGAGAGAGGGAGGATCAAAATCAGATAATTCTCATTTTAGAAATCAGCAAACTCAAATATTAAACTCAATGACACTCAGTATTCACTTTCCCAGTCTTGATCATTTATTTTAGCTAAACATACTAAAAATATTCTGAATTCAGAATGGATGCAACAAAGTAAATAACAGTTTTAAGTGTAAAAAACATCCAAGACCAATGATCCTATATTAAGACAAATATATATGTATGTATATAGTATGTGTATACAAATATATATGAATGTATATCTTATATAGCATTATTGAGTAGATTAAGCTCTCTGCTGTATAGTATAAGCCCTTATAAAATAAATATGATAATACCTAGATCCAACTTTTTATAAAGGATGTCCCTTGTGCTGGAAGAAAGACCTACTTCATGGCTGGTGCCGTGGCTCAAAAGGCTAATCCTTCACCTTGTGGCGCCGGCACACGGGTTCTAGTCCCAGTCGGGGCACCGGATTCTGTCCCGGTTGCCCCTCTTCCAGGCCAGCTCTCTGCTATGGCCCGGGAGTGCAGTGGAGGATGGCCCAAGTGCTTGGGCCCTGCACTCCATGGGAGACCAGGGTAAGCACCTGGCTCCTACCATCGGATCAGCGCGGTGCGCCGGCCGCAGTGCGCCGGCCGCGGTGGCCATTGGAGGGTGAACCAACAGCAAAAGGAAGACCTTTCTCTCTGTCTCTCTCTCTCACTGTCCACTCTGCCTGTCAAAAAGAAAAAAAAAAAAAGACCTAGTTCTTCAATATTTTTGATTGACATGAGGTATTGCAATGCTTAATTGCTTTTTTCACATACCATAGAAACTGTTAAGCCCCCCTCGATGGAAAATCAGTCACTAACTCATGTGGTCATAATTAGCATAAATTAACGCTTTTCCAGTGAAGTAATTGCTTCCTGATGATAGGGTATATAATTGAGTTTTTCCTATAGATGATTGCCAACCTGACTACAACAGAATTTTCTGGACAGTTTGTGATATTGTACCTCCTGGGTTTGAATCCCTCATAAGGTCCCATATTTGATTGTAAATCTTTTCAGTGGCATCCGCTAGATATCCTCTGTGTCAGAATGCCTGTTTTGAAATCAAGGATTCATCATTTGATCCCTTAGCCATACAATTCAGTTACCTTTTGTTTAAACAGAGCAGTGTTTTCCTAGTTCTCATACTCTGGGTAGCTGACTTACATGTTTTATTGAATTCAACATTTAAAAATTTATTTGCTTGATAGAGAGAATGAGAGAACATGCAAGTGGGAGGAGGGAGAGATTGATCCCATCCACTGGATCATTCCATCAACAGCAGCTAAGTTTTGCCCACGCCACATCAGGAGCCAGGAATGCCATCCAGGTCTCCCTAGATGGTTGCATGGACCCTATCATTTGAGCCATCATCTGTTGTCTGCTAAGATCTACCTTCCTGCGTTAACAGGAAGCTGGAATGAGAGGTAGAGCTGGGACTTGTTCCCAGGTTCTCCAATTTGGATGGGATATGGGTGTCACATGCAGCATCTCAACATGCCCACCACTCATTCACCTTTTTAAAATTATTAGACATCTGCTGATAGTCTAATGAAGTTTATTTCATGGTTTATAAAGCAAGTGTTTTTTTTTTTTTTTTTTTTTTTTTTTTTTTTTTTTTTTTTTTTACTTATGTTGTTGCTTTGTGACTACATATGTTTGGGTATTTGCACTATATTCAATGCACAAGTGTAACTTACCCAAGCAGACAAAGGCTTCCAAAGGTCAGCTCAATAAATCAATCAATTGAATGCTGGGATAGGTCTCCTCCTCTAAACCTAACTGCCATTTTCAGTCCAAGTATTTGCATTAAATGAAAGCTCAATTAAGAGTTCTCCTGGGATAAAAGTTGCACTTAATAAAATTGGCACTTGGGGTCATAGAATAGTTCTTTACCAGGGTGATTGGTTGGTGTCTTAGTTACATGCAAATTTATATCCTTCAAGGTCAGTGTCAGTATGTCATGCTTCAGGCCAGGGATATGAACAGATATCCAGAGACCCTCAAGATGTACTCTGAGGAGGGGAATGGTGGCAGCTTGAAGGAATTGTATGTACTTAGAGATGAGATGGTATTGGAACTTTGGATGTTATTGATGACACATGGGATGCTCAGAGGACCAGCAGAAAAAGTATGGGCTGATGTTTAACACACTCAAGAAAATACAAACCGAAGAGTCTTATTAATTGGACATTTTAGAACATCAGTTCTATGAATAACTAAGTCTTGAGTGAGCTATGAAAATATTTAATTAATGAAAATAAGGAGGGTGGTAGGGGAGGTAGATTGGGAAGTATTATTATGGTCTTAAAACTGTATGTATGAAATACATGAGATTTGCTTCCTTTATTTAATTAAAAAAGTAAAATAAATAATTTTCAGAACAGTTGTCTTCAAATGGCATTGCCATAGATCTAAGGAGCAAACAATTTGAACCTACCTTCAACTTCCAGAATAATTTCAGGCATAATGCAAAAGTGTTATTTCCTCATATATCTTGTAATTTGATTCATAACAGCAATTTAAGTTCCATTTTTTTCCCTGGGTCATGAATTAAATAATTCCTTTCCTGAAAAATGGGAAGGCATATGTTAGTCTTTTTTTAGAATAAAATACTGGAAACTTACTTTTCTATTTTTTTTTTCAATAGGAGGGTACTTTGAATATTCCTGGAAAAATGGAATTTAAAGACAAGTTTATTTGGAACAAGACATTTTGAAATTGGGACTGATATTGTGGTACAGTGGGTAGGCTGTTACCTGCAACACCAGCATCCCATACGGGTGCTGGTTCAAGTCCCGGTTGTTCCACTTCCAATGTTAGCTCCATGCTAATGTCCCTGGGAAAGCAGAAGATGGCCCAAGTATTTGAGCTCCTGCCACTCACGTAGGAGACCTGGATGAAGCTCCTGGCTCCTGGCTTATGTGGCCTAGCCCCAGCTATTGTGGCCATCTGCGGGGGGGGGGGGGGGGGGGGGTGTGAACCAGTGGATGGAAGAGCAATATCTCAGTCAACCAATCTCACTCTTTCTCTCTCTCTCTCTCCTTCTCCTCCCCCATTCTCTCTCTCCCTCTGCATCTCCCCTCCCTCCCTCTCTTTCTACAAATATGCCTTTCACACACAGTTAGCTTGTAATATGCATTTTCTATGAACTTTTGAGAGACCTTTTGTGTTTGCTTTGGGGTAAAATACTTAGTTTTCTAGTTTGGGCTGCTTTTAAAACTTAAGAGAAAATTTTTACCCTGAAAGGAGCAGGATATAAAAGTATTGATGTGAACTAAAAAAAAGATCAAACCCATTTTTCCACCATGTAGAAAAATCTCACATTTGACAATATCATAATATTTTACCGATAACCCAGGTTCAATACTTTTTCTTTTGGTTGAATTTTCCAAGATACCAAAATCTTAGGCTAAACTGTATAAAAACAAAATTTAAAAAAGGACGCAATGTGGAGGGAAAGAATAGCTTTCTACCTGATCTTCATGCTTGTCTTATTAACTGGTAAACTTATTAAGATTGTATTCAGCAGCATGGGCTTTGCACTTAAATCTTCTGTGTCAAAAGCAGCTCAGAGGGAATTGGAGTCTTTCACTCATGCTCAGATATTCCTAGCGTCTTACTTATTGATCTGCTTGATCCCTGCTTTCCCGTACTTAGAGCTGCCATCCTGAGTACTGTAATTGAGCTGTAGGTCCTGTTTGTGCTCCACGAGTCAAGCAGAATTTAAACTAGAGAACTTCTGCGCAACCAATCAGTAGTTAGTCTACAAGTGCTTATGGACGGAGAGATGTGAAAAGAGACCACGTTCAGTCCAACAGTTTCACTTTAAAAACGCTACATCTCCGTCCAGACCTTCTCCATGAGACAGCCATATCCCCACATCGATCTGAAATATGCAAGGAGTTTGTTTTATTCTTTTTTTCCACTTTTAGGGAGGCAAAATTCCAATCCGATGGACTGCCCCAGAAGCAATCGCTTTCCGAAAGTTCACCTCCGCCAGTGATGTCTGGAGCTATGGAATTGTAATGTGGGAAGTTGTGTCTTACGGAGAGAGACCCTACTGGGAGATGACCAATCAAGATGTGAGTATGGAAATACTGTCTCTCGAGTTGGGAAAGAAATGCTGTGTCCTCTGAGTCAAGACAGTTGTAGTGTTTTGCATTTCCTAAAATGACAGTTCCTTAAAGAATATGAAATACTTTTCTTACCCTGTGACCCATTTTGTTATTGTCGAAATAGCCTTCATGCAAAAGCTAATGATGTCTTAGTACAAAGTAACATAAGTTACAGTTATATAAAAATCTAGTCCCTTGCCAGACAGTTTTAGCTGCACCAGAGTGATGTTTCACTCAATTTATGTCAGTATCATTTTCAAAGATGAAGAAAGAGCCATCAAAGAATGAATCCTGACAGGCAGATTTCTATGATTTGCATTTGATAAAGGCAGCTAAGGCTCAAACTGAAAGGATGAGTGATATTGATCTAATAGTGGATGCTCTTAAAAGACAAAAGAGAATAGTCTATGTTTCTTTAAATTAAAACACATTAAGAAGAGTTGAATTGTCTATTTAATTGGAGGAGAAAAACAGACTTTTTTTCCCACAGTGAAAAAACAATTCATACTTGTTATAATAGAATCCTAGAATTAAGGGAACCATGAAAGAATCTTCTCACTTTCAAAATGTTTATGATATGAGGTCTGACACCTGGTTCTTTGGTCTTTGTTTTGTATTTTCTGTCATTAAATGCTTAGTGCAGGCCTTTCCATTTTGTATCATATTAAAATTTGATCTTTTTCATTCAAATAGCAAGCATTATATAAGCGGTAAACATTTATGGAGCCTCATGTCATATACTGTCTTAAATGCTTTATTAATGAATATTTTTACAATTTCTTTGTAAAGCTAGTACATTGAACAGTTCTAACTCCATAATATACTTATTAAATTATTGTTTTGTTCTCCAATGTTTTTTCCCTCCATGTTCTATAAGATTCTCCTTTCCCGTGCAAGTCCCAGGGATTGTTGGACATATGCCATATATCCAGCCAAATTGTGTTGAAACAGCAGTCCCAAGCCAGTATTAGCACCTATGTTCTATTATAGAAGTTAGAGGTGCAGGTTAAATTCATAGTTAAGATGCCAGTTGAAACACTTAGATCCCCCATCAGGTTGTCTGGGTTTCCGTTTCAGCTGTGCTCCTGCTTCCTGCTGACGGGTGGAGGCAGCAGGTGATGACTCTAGTACTTGAGTTCCTGCCGCCCAGCTGGGAAACCTGAATTGGGATCCAGGCACAAGTTTGGCCTTTTGCAGCCCCAGCTTTGCATGCATTTGGGGAGTGAACTAGTGTATGAGAGCTCTCTTTATGTCTCTCTTCCCCTTAAATAAGTGCACATTTTAAAATCATCACATGACATTAAGTGTGATTTAAAGTCAATCTCAAATCAGTTCATGGTGTTGTCCACAACCCCAGGTCACCCTGCGCCTAGTTAGGAGGCTTGACAAAGAAGCATGGTGAGATTTTTTTGCCTCCTCCTCTGCCAATGTCTGCATCTGGGTTCTTCTTGAGGGGTCCAGATGAAGAGTTAGCAAAGAAGAGTGCAAGATGACTTTCCTAGCATTAGGTTGTTGAAGCTGCCTGTGGGCAGACACCCAGATGTGACTTCTCCAGGGAGGAGCATGAGTGGCCTTTGATGGGGGCCTCCTTTGGACGAGGCCCCTAAAGGAGGCAGATGCCCACCCCTACCACCACCACTTGCACAAGACCACTGCCTTGCCCCTGGTCACTGTCTGTGAGTCTTCTGCACCACGCTGGGGTCTGCTTTACTAAGTTGAATGCTTTCCTGGTGCTCCCCCTGTAGAGATTCCCACACAAGCTGCTGCAGCCGGCCTGGCTTCTTTCAGATGTCCGCAGGTGTGAAGCTATGACCACATAGCAGCTTTCCCAAGAATTATTTCATGCTGCTTTTCTCTGATGGCAACCGCCAAGTGTGTCTGTGGGTCCCTGCCTCTCAGCAAGCCAACAGCAGGCTGGTGAAACTTGAAGTCACCTGAAACGGCTGCAGTCGGTTTCCTGGGTGCCTCACTCTCTTAACCTGGGGAGGGCGGTGCTGTCTTGTATTTCTTCATTCTGGGAGAAGATAGTTTCTGTTGTCTTTAGCTTCGTGATTTAATGGCAGAACCATAGTGTATCTGTCATTCAATTTCTGCTATGTGTATTTATATATTTTTATTTAACCACCCATTAGAGAAACACTATTTCTATTCCTGATTTGTGGTTAGAGAAGCACTATTTCTATTCCTGATTTGTGGTCACTAAACAAAGGCATAGTGAGGTTAAATAACTCTTAAGGACACAGAAACAGTGAAAGCTACACCAAGAATTTCAACATCATTCTCCAAAAATAAATTTTTTTAACCTAACACACTGTCTCCAGTTGAATCTATGTCTGATTTCTTCTTTTCATTTCCAGTCAATGATCAGCCTTCTCATTGAATATAAAATATAACATATTCAATTCAATATGTAATGATTACTTTGGATTGATCTAGGCTAGACTGAGACCAGACTCACTACTTCTTATTCTTCAGATAAATGCCAAATGCTGACATGACCAACAGAGCACTATGTGGTTTTGCTTGTAACTTAATCTTGGGTCTTATTTCAGGACTATTATGCCCTTTAATTTTTGTGAAATTATTGTTTTGCTTTCTGCCCATAAGAATTCAAGCACTGTTCCCCACCATGAGCCTGCTTCATTCAAAGGAAATGTTTGTCTCTGATTTGCCTAGTTAACTGGTACTCATATGTAAGATAGTTGAAATTTTGATTCTGTTGGTTATACTTACTAGTCTTTCCGAATCTGTAGCCGATCATCCTCATTATTGAAAAATATGCATAACATACTTATATCTGTCACAGATAAAATTATGTACCATAGTAGACAGTGGTGATAGATGAAGTTTCTTCAGGCTTGTCATATTCACTTGTTTCTGGAGGTCTGTCGATCTATGCTGGTCCACCACAGACCCCTTCACAAGCCTCTCATCTTTTTCCTGAAACTATCAGGCTAACTCAAATGTGATTTCATATACCAAGGACTTTAAAGTCAACAGGAACCCAGTTGTACCTCAGCCTGTAATATATTTGCCTGCTAAAATCCATCATCAAAGCTGTGAGTCAGTGTACACTGTTCCAGTGGGTGGGCACTAGTGTTACACAGAGAAGGATGTAGCAGCAAGAAGATGTGAGGATGTGGGATGAATTCCCTAATCCTTTACCTCTTCCTGTTCCAGTAGCATTCTTGATGCAGCCTATAGCTTGTGTAATAATGCTGTTTCTCCACCATGTATTTTTGCTTTCTATTTTCAAATATTTGATACTCAGTAGCTCCTTTGGCATTGTGGCATCAGACAATCTTACTTTCACAGTTGCTTCCTTTGCATTTTATTACTGCTTTGTAAATCTTTTTCCTGATTTCTGCAATTGGCTGTCTTGATACTCTTTTCAGATAATGTTATTTCAAACTATTGAGAAAAACCCAGGATGATGCTGATGTAATGTTTTTAGGAAGTTATAACAATACAAATAATATTTTGGCTTTGGAAAATTTTTCTAAGAATTAGAATGAGGTTTCTGGAAATTGATCATATAATTACAGATCTTTCTAAAATGTCTGTTCTCAATACAATGCCTGTTACATGCTTTCTTATTTCTTCAGCAAGTCCATGATCACAGTGACATTTAGGTTTTAGAGATAGCACTAAGTTTGATATGCCAAAATTGCTATCCTATTTTGTATCCAGGAAACATGACAAAGCAACTGTATTTGAAGATAATGATCAGTGAATATTTGTTTAGAAAAAAGTGCTGAGAGCAAAGTAGAAGCACTGATTTGACAGTTCTAAGTGACACATCCCACAGTCTCTGTATCCCAAATACTCTGATTCTGAAAGGACTTTGCCACCATGAAAATGAAAATGTTACATTTCCAGTCCATCTAGGACGATGTAAATTGTATCGAGAAGACTTTCCTCTTTGTCAAGGGGGCAGAATGCAGCAGTGCTTTCTTTTGATTTACATTTGCTGCTGCCATCACAGAGAAAAATTGTAACAACATATCCTAAAAATCAACTAGAATGACTGAGACTTTTTTTTTTTTTTTTTTTTTTTTTTTTTTTTTTTTGGACAGGCAGAGTAGACAGTGAGAGAGAGAGACAGAGAGAAAGGTCTTCCTTTGCCGTTGGTTCACCCTCCAATGGCCGCCGCGGCCGGCGCACCGCGCCAATCCTGAAGACAGGAGCCAGGTGCTTCTCCTGGTCTCCCAGGGGTGCAGGGCCCAAGCACTTGGGCCATCCTCCACTGCACTCCCGGGCCACAGCAGAGAGCTGGCCTGGAAGAGGAGCAACCGGGACAGAATCCGGCGCCCCGACCGGGACTAGAACCTGGAGTGCCGGCGCCACTAGGCAGAGGATTAGCCTAGTGAGCCACGGCACCGGCCTGAGACATTTTAAAATAAATATCAAACTATTAACTTGATTCAAGCTTAAGATGCTAAAATAATGTCCTGTAATCTGGAGAGAAGTGTATTTATTAACAGCAAACATTTTAAGTGTCAACATTTTTCAGAATCTAAAATAACCAGCAAAGACAATTCCATTGTACCTTTTTAAAAAAAAAAAAATTATTTCATTTATTTGAAAGACAGAGTTACAGAGAGAGGTAGAGACAGAGAGAGGTCTTCCATCCGCTGGTTCATTGTTCACTCCCCTGATGGCCGCAGCAGCCAGAGCTGTGCTGATCCAAAGCCGGGAGCCAGGAGCTTCTTCCAGGTCTCCCAGTGGGTGGAGGATCCCAAGGACTTGGACCATCTTCTACTGCTTTCCCAGGCCACAACAGAGAGCTGGATTGGGATGCTGGTGCTTCAGGCAAGGGCTTTAAACTACTGCACCACAGCTCCAGCCCCCATTCCATTATGCCTTTGTGTTTAATGACAGTCTTTCTCTTTTGTGTGCTGTAGAGTGTATGAACACAGATTCCACTAAGCATGAGGATTTCAGAATGTTTCAGAAATTCATTTAAGTCATCTTTTAATCGTGTTATATTAGAATTATTGTTGTCACTTTTGTAAGAATCAGTTTTCTCTGCATTCCTTGTGCTACACAGTGTAAGCCAGCAGGTATTACTTCTTCTGGCAGCCCAGATCTGGTTGGATGGCAGGTAGAAGAGGTAACGCCACAGGAGGTCAACATACTTTGTAGTGGACCCTGTCTCATCCACTTCCTGTTCCTTGTTTCAGTGTCTGATGTGACACACCTACATCTGAAACTATAAAAGCAGGAATATTTTATGGTAAAAACAAACAGGTAAAATACTGTTACCAACTAAAGTAGGCGTATGGGGAATTTAATTCTCATCCTGCAGATTACTGGGACTTGACAATGAGTACCTGATTCAGCTTTCTTAGCCACAGTGTAATAATGTCTAAAGTGAGAATATTGGACAAAGGAATATAATGTACCTTTGGGTTTTTTTTTTTTTAGATTTATTTTATTTATTTGAAAGGCAGAATTACAGAGAAAAAGAAGGAGAGACAGAGAGAAAGAATGATCTTCCATCTGCTAGCCAGGAGCTTCTTCTGTGCCACCTACGCAGGAGCAGGGGCCCAAGTACTTGGACCGTCTTCGGCTGCTTTCCCAGGCACATTATCAGGGAACTGGTTGGGAGTGGAACAGCTGGGACTCAGTTGGCACCCATATGGGATGCTGGCAGGGCAGGCGGCAGCTTTACTCACTGTGACATAGCGTCGGTCCCACGTAATACCGGTTTTCTGAGGATAATGCTGCCCTTGGATCTAAGTAACTTTTTTTGGAACTGGTATCTTCACTGTAAGTCTGACTTCTTTTGAAAGAATGATACAGAAATATCAGTGCTTTGACTTAAAATTCATGGACCTTGATGTTTAACAAAAATAATAACAAAATAAAATTCTTCAATTTAAAGCCAAGAATACCTTGAATTCTGTAACTCTCTGTCAGTTCCAATGATTATACAGGAAAAGAATCTAAACTGAGAATTCCTTAGATCTCCTTAATCTTTGGAACTGTGTTGGTCAGGATTGATGCACTAAGAAAAATACATACTAATATTTCTTTAATAAGTATTGAAAACAAGAAAGAAACTTTGAGACGGTACTGGTACATCTAATTGTGTTATGTTATCTGAGATTAGTTCCAGAAATACATTAAAATATATATAGTCATATGTGGTGATTCTCAAAGTTTGTAGTAATAGCCCTATATGTGAAATTTCAATCAAATAATAGTGGTATAGTGCTCCTTAGATAGAATTTAGTTCATAGAAACGCACTGCAGATGCCCAAGTTCCCTGTATAACCCTCCTCTTCTAAGTGCTTGGGCCACTGCACCCACGTGGGATACCCATAGGAAGCTTCTGACTCCTGACTTCGGATGGGTGCATCTTCGGCCCTTTTGGCCATTTGGGGAATAAACCAGTGCATGGAGGTCCTCTCTCTCTGTCTCTGTCTGTAACTATGCCTCTTAAGTAAACAAATAAAATCTTTTAAAATAAATTTTACCAAAAAATCTGTTTAAGCTATTTTAATTCTATTTTCTGTGAACTTTATGCATACACGTAGATTTTATGGGGCATAAATATGATTCTATTGTGGAAGGTTCTTCTCTCATAATTTTCCTGGGAGATGTTACTTATTCCTGATTTTAATTGATGTAACTCAATGCCAGGATGAAAAGAGGATAGGTTTACATGTCAAAAATCTGTGAATGTGAGAGGTACCACCACCATTTCTTAGCTATGTTACCTGAACAGTTACTTAACCATCTGGACCCTCAAGTGTTTCCTCTCCAGAGTGTGCATAATAATTCTCACCTTGTAGATACTCTGCTGCAGGATAAATATAGATAACACATGCACAGTCTGCATCAGAGACCCTCTGAGATAATCTGGAGTTGGGGTACTCTGAGAAGCTATGCCAAGAGGACGTTAGATATATGTGATTATTAGTATAGGGGAAAGGGGGTGGGCGCTGTGGTGCAACAGGTTAACGCCCTGGCCTGAAGCACCAGTATCCCATATGAGTGCCAGTTCTAGTCCAGGCTGCTCCTCTTCCAATCCAGCTCTCTGCGATGGACTGGGAAAGCAGTGGAAGATGGCCCAAGTCCTTGGGCCCCTGCACCCACATGGGAAACCTGGGAGAAGCTCCTGGCTTTGGATCTGTGCAGCTCCGGCCGTTACAGCCAACTGGGGAGTGAACCAGCGGATGGACGACCTCTCTCTGTCTCTACCTCTCTCTGTAACTCTGTCTTAAAAATAAATAAATCCTTAGAATGGGGGGGGGGGTGTTTGCAAGAGAAATTATGGAGAAACGAAAGAGAGAACTGAAAAGATACCAGTCTATGACACTTCTTTTTTTTTTTTTTTTCTATAATTTTTATTTTTTTATTTTTTTTTAATTTATTTAATGAGCATAAATTTCCAAAGTACAGCTTATGGACCACAATAGCCTCCCCCCCCCACCCGTGTCTTCCCTCCCATCCACAATGCTCCCCTCTCCCACTCCCTCTTCCCTTCCCTTTCACATCACAATTAATTTTCAATTATCTTTATATACAGAAGATCAATTTAGCGTATGTTAAGTAAAGATTACCACATTTTGCTCCCACACAGAAACATAAAGTGTAAAATACTATTTGAGTACTAGTTATAGCATTAATTAAACACCTAAGAGTAATTGTGTATTAATTACATAGCTCAACCAATAGTTTTAAGTAGAATATAAAATGCATCTTTTGCATTGTTGTGGCTTCCCCCCAACCTCCCTCCCTCCCATGGCCCTCCCCTCACCCACTTCCTCTCCCCTCTCCCCCCTTCATCACGTTTCATTTTCGGTTACCTTCATATACCGAAGATCAATTTAGTCTATACTAAGCAGGGATTTCAACAGGTTGCACTCACACAACCGAACCAGGTATAGGGTATTGTTCGACTAGTAGTGTTGTTTTTGAGTTTCATAGATAAACATATTAAGGACAGAGATCCTGCGAGGGGAGCATGAACCCAGTGACTCCGTTGTTGATTTAACAATTGGCACTCTTATTTATGACGTCAGCAATCACCCGAGACTCTTGCTATGAGCTGTCTAGGCTATGGAGGCCCCTTGAGTTCACCAACTCTGTATTTGTTTAGTCAAGGCCATATCACAGTGGAGGTTCCTTCCTCCCTTCAGAGAAAGGCGCCTCTCTCCTTGATGGCCTGATCCTTCTGCTGGAGTGTTGTTCGCCAGGATCCTTCATTTAGATTGTTTTTTTGCCACCGTGTCATGGCTTTCCATGCCTGCGAGACTCTCATGGACCTTTTAGTCAGATCCGAATGTATGACACTTCTTTATTCCCAGATACAATGAGATTGGAGAAAGGATGATTGGGTGCAAGCATGTGAGAAAGAATTGCAGTTCAAAAGAATTTGGAACACCTGGGGAATCCTTAATCCGACACGGCCTGTCCTGGGAGTCCCTGGCCTCATGAGAGTGACTTGTCTTATTGTCCCTACCATGGTCAGTGACTGCTGGTAGGAAACTATACAAAGCATGGCCTTGGTGCCAATGTGATAAAGCGTTTAGAGTGCAGCAGTGAAGCTCATTGATCAGGTATCTTTTCTGCAGATGAAGATCTCAGAGACACATTTGCATGGTGGTCACACTCTGCCCCTTTTCTAGCACAGACCTGTTTTCCAGAGAGCATCTCTTCCGTGGTTCCATGGACTTCTCTTCCGTAATGGGTAAAGCTACTGCCTGTAGTGCTGGCATCCCATATGGGCACCAATTCAAGTCCCGGCTGCTCCACTTTCAATCCAGCTCTCTGCTATGGCCTGGGAAAGCAGTAGAAGATGGCCCAAGTCTTTGGGCCCCTGCACTCATGTGGGAGACCCAGAGAAAGCTCCCGGCTCCTGGCTTTAGATCAGCCCATCTCTGGCCTTTGCAGCCACTTGGGGAGTGAACCAGCAGATGGAAGACCTCTCTCCTCTCTCTTCTGCCCCACCCCCCTTGCCTCTTCTCTGTAACTTTACCTTTCAAATAAATAAATAAATCTTTAAAACAATACTATATCAGGGCTATAGTGTTTGGAGTGTAAGCCTTAAAAAGGAAAGGTGGCATTCTTTAAATTGTGCTCAGAATATTTACGTGTCAATGCCAAGAAAATGCATGACTTACATTAATGTTTTAGATGTAACACCTCTGAACTGGCCCTAATTGTCTTAAGAAGTCTGCCTCCCTTTGATCATCTCAAACATCCAGATTAACAAATATAGTAGTAATGAGGAAGTCATTTGAGATTATGACTCATCTGGTTGTATGGTATAAACTCTATGGTAAAGTTCACAGCCTAAATGGAACTCATGTTGATGTAGGTAGATTTCACCAATCAATCGAGTACTAGTACTATCATGTATGACTAAAACCATGAAGGGAACAATAGTTAAGATGAAAACAATTCAACAATTCTAGACAAAATTTGAAGCGATACTTCCTACTTTAAAGATAAATGCTAAAGATGAATTTACAGTTACGTTTAGAGACTTAATTATCTGGGTCAAGTTTTAAGTTAACTTATTGACAGGAAGTCATATTTCTACATACAAATTTACCTGAAAATAAAAGTGATTAAGTAACAGATTCTATAAATGACTTCACAGGTCAAATAACTTATTAAGTTGCTGTAAAACTAATGAATTGATTTAATTTATTCTTTTCATAGTAACATATAAAAGTCAGTGCTAAGTGTAGTTAAGACTATTTTTAGATAAGTGCGAAAGAAGAAAATAGAACTAATTGATAATAGCATTGGGGAAAAGGCACATTGTGAAATAAATCATAATTTAAGTAAATGTGAATTACCATTATCATTGCATACTGAAACCATTTCATGATTCATACTAGCTATATTAGGACTTCTTATTTTGGGACAAAGATGTCCTTAAAGAGAATACTCAGTATTCTTATCAGCAGTAAGACATGTTACAAAAAGTAAACTAATGAATCTCCATTAATACATGAGTGCAAATGATACTTGTTATTCTTTTAGTGTTGTTTATTACCAGTGAGGATAGCTTCCAAAAATTATTCAGCATTTTTACCTTTTGTGTTTGTGTGTGATTTTGGTTACCCTCTATTTCTTCTTCATTATTTTATGATTTCATTTTTTTCAATATTTGTTAAGTTTTAATGCAGTGGCTATGTTAGCCAGACATTACAGTTGAAAATATTTTTTCTATGATTTTCCTATAATTGTTTTTGAGTTAAGTGAGTTAATTAAGGTGATAGATGGCCCTTGGATCTTTTGCCTGTAGTGATCCAATTATTTCTCTGAGCACTGATGTTCAGAGTCCTTGAGTACTTTATTTCTCTCTCTGCACATAATTATTGGTGCTTCTCGGGAACCTTTATTATAGGCTTTTCCTGTGGAGAAATAAACTACACCGACCTCAAGCTGTGACCAATCGCTGATGACCCTCACATGTGGATTATCAGCCCAGATCCTGTGCGCCAGCAAGGTCCCTGCAAATTGCCATCTGGGTGTTCTCCACTCACCTCGAATAAGAGAAGCCTGAATTACACCTGGTAGCTTCTCCTCCATACACTTGCTTACTTGATGATAATAGACACAGCCGTCCAGTGTGATGGGCTTGAACTCCTTTGCTCTCGACTACTGCCCCCCGCCACTCCTGTGCCAGACACATCTCAAACTGGCCGAATCATCTTCTTTCCCACTGCAGCAGCACTTACTCAGGTGCCAGTGACTATCACAGAGGGACTGGTTTCTTTCCAGTCATTAAGAATTATCTTTGTAAAATTCCTCTTCTGTTCATTTTTTTTTCCATTGACCAAATCTAAATGCCCCTTGGAAAAATGTAACCAATTCAGCTGTTAAAGATATATCCATTCTAAGATATCAGAAATATGTTCACCGATATTGGTTTTTGGTGTCTCTCAAATATTGGAGATTTTAGTTTGAATAAGACATGAATTGTGAAGCATCCTGTGCAGTTCTCTTCTGGAGTTAGATATTTTGATGGTAACAGCCACATTACAACCATTTCCAATAAAACAGCATCACAACTAGACCGATGCACACATATGTGGTTATGGTTAAAATCAATGACATTTGTAATGCTTATGCTACTAGACAGTCATTCAGAATTCCCGACAGAATCAGCAGATGATAATAAACAGTCAAAGCTTGATATTATTAAATGATACATGAGACAGTTATGCTAATTTAGCCTTTGACTTATCCATCATTTACCATCCACAAGTCTCTTTTGAAGTAAAATTGCAGTTCTATTACTTTAAAAAATGTTGCTCTGCACATATTTTTCATTAAAAAGACATTAACTTTTGGGAGAAATCACTAGAAAATTTAATCTCTGTTTGATTCCAGAATGCAAGGATAAATAAAACATGAACTGTATATTTTATGTCAATTAATTTTACAAATTACCCTTTGCCAACATTTTCAATAAAAATGATTGCCATTTATTTTACTTCTAAAATATGTGAAGAAAGCTTTGCTTTTCATGTAGTGATAGTGTGTTTTTAATGTTGTTTTATTTTGCAGCTAGTAGAAGTGGAAAGATAGTGATGCCCATGATTTTGCAAGAGTATGGATAAGAGAGAATGAAAATGGACGGTGGAAAGATTCAGATTACTCTGTTAGATGTGCAGTGTTGAGGTTCTGATTTTGCTTTGCCTTCTGCAGGTGATTAAAGCAGTAGAGGAAGGCTACCGTCTGCCAAGCCCCATGGACTGCCCTGCTGCTCTCTATCAACTAATGCTGGACTGCTGGCAGAAGGACCGAAATAGTAGGCCCAAGTTTGATGAAATAGTCAACATGCTGGACAAGCTGATACGCAACCCAAGTAGTCTGAAGACATTGGTTAATGCATCAAGCAGGTACAAAGCCAGGCATGAGCATTTTTCCTGAAAATAACTAATTCAGATTAATGCCACAAATATGTCATCAATTAATTCCTTTTTGTATACATGCTAATCTGAGTATATATGATGCTAATTTATTTGCATATGACTTTTTGTATAATGTTACTATCTTATAGTGAGTGAAATAAAAGTGAATAAAATATACTTAAAAGCAACTGTCACCTAATCTAATAGTACACTATAACATGCTAGTTTCAGAAATATGTGAGCTGGAGCCATAGTGAGGTAGCATAAAAATAAAACTCTTACCTTTATGTATCTTCCTGTACATTGAAGGATAGATGTGAATGGAGGAGACAACTTTATATGACCAATAAAGCAAAGGCAATTAAGCACTGATAAATTTTAAGTTAGAAATATCATACAGAGGCTGATGCTGTGGTGTAGTTGGCTAAGCCTCTGCCTGCGGCACTGGCAGCCCACTGGGTGCTGGTTCTTGTCCTGGCTGTTCCTTTTATGATCCAGCTCTCTGCTATGGCCTGGGAAAGAGTAGAGGATGGCCCAAGTGCTTGGGCTCCTGCACCCATGTGGGAGAATAGAGGGAGCTCCTGGCTCCTGGCTTTGTATCGGCCAAGCTCTAGCCATTGCAACCATCTGGGGAGTGAGCCAGTGGGTGGAAGACCTTTCTGTCTCTCCATCTTTCTGTAACTCTAACACTCAAATAATAAACAGAATCTTAAAAAAATCAAACTAATTACTCTTTGATTTCTTCAGAATGTACTTTAGTTCTTGTCATTTACTTATGACGTCATTTTAGTGTTCATATTTTATGAAAATTGACAACTTTGGAGACTCTTTGGCGCTTAACAGTTGTAAGAGATACTCAGTTAATCACTTAATATGAGCTTAATATAGACTTAAAACTGATAAATGAGTTATGGATAAAAGTTATGAGCAAGTAACCATATTTTTTTACTTTTCTGCATAATACTTAAATGAATTTAAATAATGTTTCATACTTATAAAACATGTTTTTCTGTTTATCTGAGTAGAATTATCCTCTCAAAAAATGAATTCATTTGATTCCATGCAAGAAACGTTCCCTATACATGAGGCAGTTGTATATTTATATAGAAAGAATGTTGTGGCAGTGACTGAATTGGCTGCCTATTAGCATTAACTAAATGAGAAACAATTTGTTGATAAAGTTACATAAGTTCTATGATTTTGACATAACACTTGTTTACTAGGCAAAAGTCATTTTAAATACAAATGAGGAATGAATCTTCACACTCTGTTCAGGCATCATTAACTTTCTCTAGCAGCAACTGCAAAATCCATCTTCTTAGCAATTGTCCCTTACATTGTTCCCTGAGTATCTGTTTTTAAGTTGTTTATAAAATATTAGACCTTTCTTTCATTTGTTTGTTTGAATTAGTTATGCTGTCACAAATGGACATAAGGAAATGAAATATTAAAAGGAAATGCTCAATGTTCTGAAATTGCATTAATTTACATGAGCATTATTATAGTAGTTAAGAGCAGCTTAAAATCCTCTAAAGATTTTTGTGTTTCCTTGTGTGCACTCTGTAGGACTGAGTTTGCTTGGTTTTATTTAAACAAATGTAGCTTTAGGCCATAGCATTAACTACCCTCCTTTATTGAATCATTTGCAAAGCCAAATTCTAGAAGATATTCATTCTTTATTCATTGTCATATTTGCACTCCATCCCTATCCTGTTACAAGATTTGATGGTTTCAGTGTTCATGTAGGTGATACTTATATATCTCTCAATACCTTGAAAATTTCTTCAGTCATTTTGTTCTCTAACCTTTCTTGAACTGTCATTGCCATGATCATACTATAGACCCTGCTATTACAAAAGAAAATTGCAACTCTTCCATAATTTCACCTTCAATGATTCTACCTTCTAAATATTTTTTCTTACACTTTGATCTCTAAAAATTCTTGAATTCCATTGCTTAATGACTAAAAATTATGAGAATATGTTCATTTATTCACTAATATTTCAACTCGGTGTCATATTGTATGCTATGTGCCTAGTATATAACATTAAGCTAATAGTCCTATTTATCTGTCTTTATGGAGTCCACAAAATAAAAACAAACCTCAAAAGAAAACTTGTGTTTGGTTTTGGAATGGGATTGAGAATAGAATTCAAGAAGATGACTAGGAGACTTGAACTATTGTGCAGGTGAGCATGGTGCTGTCTTGGAAATAGTGGTGATAAATGAGATAAAGAAATAGGTGTGACATCTACTGGAAGTAGAATGGATAGTATGCACCATGATAGATTATGCTGAGAATGAGGGCAGCCAAAGTGGACACTTGCATCATACTCTATTACGGGGAGTGCTTCAGGAGAAGTGGAATGGGAGAAGGTACAGAATTTAGCTTGGCCATGTTGGGTGATATTCCTAAGAGAATGGAGGAGGAAAAAAGTAGGTGTAAGAATATGTATTCTAGTGTATATATAAAATTTGAAAAATTAGATTTCTATTTGAAGCCTTCAAAGTAGGTAAAGTCATCCAAACAAGAGTTGAATGATAGCCTGAGTACAGAAGATGTAGGGCCAAGTCATGGTTCCCTCCTGATTTTAAAATAAGAAATAACAGGCAAAGAACAGTCAAGAGAATCCAAGTACACATGAGGTCCTGGTAGCCAGAAAAAAAAAAAAAAAAAGAGAGAAAATAGTGGTTCAAAAACTGTTGAGATATAGTATGATCTCTGTTTTCCTTTAACTTTGTTTTGGAATAGTTTTAAATTTACAAAACAAAAATTGTGAGGTAGTGCAGAGTTCCCATATACCCCACACCCAGCTTGCTATATTGTTATCCACTTACATTAGTAAGATTTATTTGTAACAATCTATAAACCGCATTTCAAGAGACGGATGATAGGGGCTGGCATTATGGCATAGCAGGTTAAGCCACGGCTTAGGATGCTGGTATCCCCGATCAGAGTGCTTAAGTGTGTGCTGGCCACCTTCTTGGCAACAAGCCTAGAAAGGCAGTAGAAGATGCCACAGCACTGAGGCCCCATCACTCATGTGGGAGACCAGAACGGAGTTCCTGTCCCAGACCTGTTTGGTGAGGCTCTTTGAACCAGCAGATGGAAGATATATATCTCTCTCTACCTGTCTCTCTCTCGCTGTTTCTCTCTCTCTCTCATTTTTCCCTCCCTCTTTCTCTGACATTCTGGTTTTTAAATAAATAAATAAATAACTTTTTGGAGAGGCAAGTGGTTATGTGGTAGTTTAATATTTCTTTCTTTTTTTTTTTTTTTTACAGGCAGAGTGGATAGTGAGAGAGAGAGACAGAGAGAGAAAGGTCTTCCTTTGCCGTTGGTTCACCCTCCAATGGCCGCCACGGCCGGCGCGCTGCGGCCGGCACACCGCGCTGATCCGATGGCAGGAGCCAGGAGCCAGGTGCTTTTCCTGGTCTCCCATGGGGTGCAGGGCCCAAGCACCTGGGCCATCCTCCACTGCACTCCCTGGCCACAGCAGAGGGCTGGCCTGGAAGAGGGGCAACCGGGACAGAATCCGGCGCCCCGACCGGGACTAGAACCCGGTGTGCCGGCGCCGCTAGGCGGAGGATTAGCCTAGTGAGCCGCGGCGCCGGCTAAGGTAGTTTAATATTTCTAAGAGATCAGGCACTTATAGATTGAATTTTGTCCATGGATTTTGGCAACATAGAGATCATAGCTACCTGAGAGAAATTTTCATATAATTGAATTTGAAAAAATTACAAGTAGGTTGTAGTATAAATGGAATGTGAGGAAGTGCTGAAAGCTTATGTAGAAAAAAAAATATTTGTGTCTTGCACCTTACAGTTGAAATTTACTTAAGTAACTTCCTGTTTATGGACCTGCATTTTTTTATGTTTTGATACATGTACCTTTTACCATTTTTCTTCATTACTTCATTAAGATATGTTTCTACAAATCACCACCACCACCACCATCATCATGTTATTATCATTATTGGCCAAAAAATTTGAACTTAATATAGTTAAAAGTATCTTATGGTATATTTGGGTTTACATTTTGTTTTCCAGGTTTTACTACTTCTAGGTGAATAATTAAGCTTCCTTATGTAAGAGCATGAGTAAAGGATAAATAATTTCTGGACTTCCTGAGAAATGAGCTTAAATTAACATGAGTTCCTCTAGCAAAGTTTAGAAACAATTTGATTTACAGGAATAACTCCAAATATATCTAATGATTATCATTTCCTATGTTATTTTAATAAACAGAAAAGTAGTAGAAAATACTCACAGATAAATTTCTTTACCTGAAACAATTTTAGTATACCACTTTTGAACACAATTTTAGGTTAGATTCTCAGCCAAACTGAGTGAAAAGTACCTCATACCACACAGTCTTCACTTCTTCAATTGCATTAACAACCACCCCTTGAATGGCATATTTATTATAGCTTGATGGACCTACATGGACTTATCATTCACAATCCACAGTTTCACTAGGGTTCATTCCTGGTGTTATACATATTGTAGGATTGAAAAAAATTATAATGAGATGGCAACTACCATTATGGTGGCTTAGAGTAGTTTTATTGCCCTCCTGTCTATGTGTTTATACTATATAAAATCTTTAGCTGTTATTTTACTTTGTAGAAAAGTTACTTGTTAAAAGTCCTCATTAATTATGGGTAAAATCTCTGTGGACTGATTTTGTATCATCATGTCTATTGGATCATTTTCTTTCATGTTTACACTTGTATATTTTTGCCCGGCAAGTATACTTAAAGACTCAAATAGCAATTGAAAATTAGTTAACTTTATAATAAATGTTGCTGTAAAAGAGTTAAAGTATTGCTTCTAACATTTATGTTTTCTGTGTTTTAGAGTATCTAATTTATTGGCAGAACATGTCCCACTAGGATCGGGGGCCTACAGATCAGTAGGTGAATGGCTAGAAGCAATCAAGATGGGCCGGTATACAGAGATTTTCATGGAAAATGGATACAGTTCTATGGACGCTGTGGCTCAGGTGACCTTGGAGTGAGTAATTTTTCTGATAATTTTTACATAATTGCTAGGGCAAAGAAAAATGTTCAGAAACCAATCTGGATGAGGTCAAGGTATGAAATCAGTTAATCTTTGTCCCTGTGTGGCAGCTTTCAAAGATGCCTCATCTTTTTTAGCCCGTGTTGTTAACAACTGCATGGTTAATGCTTCTGTGCCGGTATCTTTGCCTCTGTGCTTCAAACAAATAGCACTTGAGTATTTGAAAAATTGGACTCACAGATCCTTGGCAAGATACTGGTATTTTGTGTTGTGGAAAAGATGTTTTCTTGACAAGTTTTTATACTGATAGCTATGTTTATGAATGTAAATATGAAACGAAACAAACTGTAAGCACAATTGGTGTGGCTAATCCTACCTAACAACCAAACTTTCATAAATTTTGGCTCTCTTCATATACCACCCAGGCAACTACAGCTTAAAGAAAGTGTTCCTGGCAGGAATCCCACTTAACCTCTGAATGGTGCACCTTATATTCTTACAATCTAAGGATATATGCAGTCCTGCCTCTGATTTGTTATTTGTTACAATCTCAGTGGAACCAATTGTGCCCTTTTCTGTTTGCACGTTTAAGATAAAGTTTATCAAATCTTATCAAATGAAAATCACTAGAGTTAAATATTAAATTCTTTAAGGTTGTACATTGTTTGTATTTTATTAAATACTCTGTATGTGTAATTATTTTAGCCTAATTGTTATTTGTGAAAATTAACTGTCCTTATGGTGGTTCCATCTAGATCACATTAACATTAATAAGGTTTTAACCTGTGACTATAACAATTACTTCGAATTACCTGCAAATTGAAAGGTTAACATATTGTTGTGAGGATTAGAAAATGATAGAATATTCTGAAGCACTAAGCCACATTCCTTATTACACTGCTTCACATAATACGAATATTAAGCAATCACTCTCACCATCTCTTTGATTCTGGCATTCTTTAATTCATTGAGTTCATTGCTCATCTCCACAAAAGGTAACAGGGTACCACCATTTATCACCCATTAAAGTCACCCTCTCAGCATTCTCTTCCTTCATACCACTAGGTAAGAGGACCTGAAGTCAACCAGCGCTCAGCTTGCAATCTTAATTTATTGAACCCCATTCTCACTGTCACCACCAAATCATATCTACTTGACTGCAAATATGCTTTGCTCATTATTTCTTTGGACACTCAAGGAACTCATTTGTGCTATATTTAAAATAGTGTACTGAAAATTGACTGATAATTTAAAAATATTTTTACATGATTGCTATTTAATTTTTCAGTAAAAATGGTCATTTTAATTTATTAAAGTCATTTGTCATTTTATATTAAAATGATACTGTAGGTATTTCTTCTACCCAATGTCAGTTTACTTGTAAATATGCAATAAAATTATTTGCATTAAACAAAGCCTCTTTTTTATTCAAATAGCACATTCATTATAGTCACATCTTCTACATTTTAGCTTCTTCATAGAATAATTATAAAGAATGTTCTCTGTATTAATTATCTATTTTACTTAATCTCTGGGGGGGGCCCAAAATACCACAAATAAACTAAATATTTTAGCATTATGATTTCACTTTTTCTTATTCCTTTCATTCTTTTGTATTTACTTTACTGTCTGCATTGCTGTCCCCAAATTCTCCTCATTTTCTGTGTTTTCTTTCAATCAGTAACAGGACAACTTCTTCTGTCTTCTTACAAGATGGTTCTTCCCAGCTTATTGCCTTTAGCTGTATTACATTCTTGGAAATATTTTTGTGTTTTAATCATTTTACTTGAAGACAGTAAAGTGACATAAGCAGCTTTACACATTTAAGTTCTTCCTGTTCAGAGAATGTTCATCCACTTGAGTCGATTGTTTCATAATCCTGGAGCCTATAATCATGAACATATTCCTGACTAGGAATTGAAACAAAAAGCCATAACTCCGGTGAAGCTAATGTCTTGCAGAGTTCAACAGTTGTCCACTGTGTTTTTGACTGCATTTTTTGTAATTCATAAAAAAAATTACTGAAATATGAAATTATTCACAAAATAGTGATTAATCAGTTACTTGGTTGTTCAAGAATTAAAAAAAACTATACTTTTTACTTGTTTTTCCTCCCCAAAAAAGAGAAAAAAGACAACTCTGCTACAGGCTAGTAACAGGGAACTGGGATTATCAGCAAAAGACAAAGACAACTCTCAAAACACCCGGTCAAATTTTTCACTCAACTATATAAATAATAATTTAATGAAGCCTCATATATATAGTATAACATAATATTGTTCCTAGAGTTATTGCCATGACATGGCAGAAATATAATGAAAGAATGCATTCATAGCTGTTACCACTGTGTAGAGAAAGGTATAAAAATCAATCCCTATAAAGCAGCAGCAGATAACCAAACTGCCATAAATTAACTAAAAATTTGTTATAATTTGGACATCAAATTTGTTTCAGTGGTGGGTTTAGAAATATAAAAGTAAAATGTTAGTTTTCTTTAATCATATGCTTTGGTTAAAAATTTATTTCATGGAGGTTTGACTTGTTTATGAATTGTTTGCCAGTACATACCTGTATGGGTTAATGGGGAAAGGAAATGAAGAACTTAGAGAGATTTTGAAGTCAAAACATGTTCAATGAAAATGCCTCTCAACCTTATATGTTTCTGTCTGCTTTGTTCTCCATGCTGAAATCTTGCTGCTCTGTGTGTAGAATTCATCCTAGAATGATGGTTGTGGCAGTAATGGTACAAATTGTATGCTCATGTATATGTGCAGTGAGTTATTGTCAACAGGGTGAATTTTGAGCTACAAATTGAATCTGACGTTCTCAGTTAAGAACAGAATAACAGCTGCTTAAAGCATTATTGTCAGTACTGTCAACTTTTGATTATTCAGAAAATTAGCAAAATCCAATTAATTTAAATTTCGTATAAATGGAAGAGATTCCTGTCACTTTCAATGCAAGGGAATCTTAAACTACTAAAATGAAAGTTTTCCAAATCTAGAGCCAAAATTTATTTGACTAACTCAATTAGATTTACTAATTTACCAATAAATATTATGCATAATTTGTTATTTGCTTAAAGTACACATAGGAGAATTTACTGTCCTTTTTTTTCTACATAATTATTCTAAAATTCCACATTTACCCCTCATAGTAGCTTACCTGTTGTGAAAAATATTAATGAGTTGTTGTTAAATCTCCTGTTGCCAAAGGCAGATATGTTTATTTGTATAATCACTGTAAAAACTGGTAATAGAATTTTCCTAAGTTAATCAAAATAGGACAAACATACAACTGCATAGCAGAAAGAGGACAAAAACAATACACACTGAAAGTGAGTGAATCTTCGTTGAACTTTCTTCTCCCTTCTCCTGTCCAGTTGATAATGGGGGGCTTAGTTCCAGTGATGTGGCTGAAAAGTGTGTAAAGCAGAAGGGAGAAGGATGAGCAAGGAGCCATCCACAATCAGATGAGTTCAATCCTGAATAATCAAGAGTTGACTCCAACATCAAACAGACACAGCTTATTCTCTGTTTTTTAATTCCTCCAGTTTAGCATTATAATATGCTGAAACAGTGTTTTCATTCCCATATTTAATACTGTGGAATCATGTTTGAAAAAATGTTGGAATGTAATCCCCCAAATTGCAACTCTTATATTTTTGACTCATAAAACTAGTCATGCTTTATCCACAAAATTAAACTATGTTTATGTGCCAAATATATTTTTGCTATGTTTCAAGTCATAAGCCTATGTTGAAATGCAGTTTATCATTAGAATTGGCCTTGGGTATTGCATAAGATTACACGTGGTCATGATTAAAGTAACAAAATATTTAAAAGAGGAAACATTTAAAACTAATTACCTAGAAATTTCCTTCTATAGAAAGTGGAAATGAGAAAAATAGTATATCACATCATTTCCAGATTTTTAAAACAGCATTATAAATAAGTCAGCAACTTCATCATTAAATGTTAAAACATTTTATTTTATCAAATATCTGATATTTTATTGCCAATTTGACCATCTCAGGTAATATAATTCAGGTAATACAATGAGAATTGTTGGAAATACAAAAGTGGAAGATAAAAGTATGTAAAATACTTTAATTCATTGACCAATATTGGATTAAAGTTATCCTTTACCATATATTTTTCTAATGCCATTTTAGCTCTCAAATGTAATACCATTAGAAAAACAAAACAGTAAAATGGATTATTTTAAGGCAACTGTTTTACTATTGATACTGTTTAAATTGCATAGTCTTATTTCTCCTTTGCTTTTTCTCTGAAAGCCACATTGTATAGAGATATTTGTATATTGCATGCATTGTAAACATGCTATTTCTAAATCTCTGCACATTAATTGGACAGCTCTTGAAATAACAGGTCAGATTTAGAGAAAAACAGCAGCATTTCATTACAGACACATCATTTATGGCAGTGTGTAAAATGCAGTGCTTTGTTTTCATACCTCCCGTGGGGAGAGGAAGTGAAAAGGAGGGAGAGAGAGCAAAAGAAAAAAGTGGAGCAGAGTAATTGATATTGATAGAAAATTGTACATGATTAGTTCACTGAGGAAATTCAAAACAAATTTAACTTAATAGCTACATATATGAAATGTTCTAAGGTAGTATAAAGGTCATTTTTACATAAACACTAATTCTATATCTGCATTGATTAACCAAACACAATTCCTCAAAACAGTATTCTTTAGCATGATATAAGCATCGTGGTAAATTTGGTCATTCTTGTGGTTAAATGATTTCTAGAGGATGAAATAATATTTATATCTAATTGCTATAAAACAAGTTCAGGTATAGAAATAAAAATAAGTCAAACCAGAGACTTGATATCATTTATAGACCAACAATCTGTAGTTGGAATAGGGATGGGCATTGTGGCATAGCAAGTTAAATCTCATCTCGGGACACTGTATCTCACATTGGATTGCCTAGTTCCAATCCATACTACATTGTTTTCCATCCAGTCTTCTGCTGTTGTTCAAACTGGGAAGGCAGTAGGTGAGAGCTTAGATACTGCCCGGTCAGCCATAGGGGAGATCAGGGTGGAGTCCTGGCTTTGGCCTGGCCAAGTTCTGGGTTTGGAGGCATCTGGGGAGTGAACCAGCAGATGGAAGATTTGGTTCTGTCTTTGCCTCTCTCTCTTTCTCTCTTTCTCTCTGTCTCTGTCTCTCTCAACCCTCTTTCTTCCTCACTGCTTCTTTCTCCCCTCCTTCCCTCCCACTCTCTCTCTGTTCCCTCTTGGCTTTCAAGTAAATACATGAATATATAAACTGAAATAATGTACTGATAAAGCAGACTTGGAATATGGAATACATACACATACATACACATGCTCACACATCAAATGGGATATTTGTTTTTATATGAAAAGTCTGTGTTGTTAGAGAGAGGAAATCTATAAACTCTTTATGCTCAGGTCATGAAGAATAAACTAATACTCATTCTCAAATCTCACTCCTAATACACATAGCAATTATGAAGAGTGAATAATTCACTTAGTCTGCGGTTGCTTAGCTGCATTTCCCAATCTGGGTTTGTGAGTATCAACCATGGGTTTAAAAATGTTTATATCATACAAATATATTTTAAAACTTCCTTTCTTTTTTAAGTAAATAAGACTTTAGGGGAGGTCAGAGGGTGGAGGTTGAGCCTGCCCAGACAGAGGGCAGGGGGTTTGAAATCAGGCTTATTCTTTTTTCTACATTTTTCTTAATTTATTTAATCTAATTTAATTTTAATTTTTTATTTATATAGGGTAAATGCATTTTATGTATTTCATATATACAGATTTAGGAGCATAGTATTTCTAATCCAAATTTTCTGCCAGTGAATTATTTTCAGGTTCAGAAATTTAAAATTTTAGGTTTTCTTTTCCCTCCTGGGTTTGAACCATGAGCACCCATGAGTATTCACGTCTACACAGTTCTGCACAACACATAAGTGGAAATATGAGAATGTTAAATAGCCCATAATGGAAACTGATAAGTATAAATTTGATTATCATAGTGTTTATCAAAGAAATACCAAGAGTCTTCTAAAAGCTCATGGATAATACATGTTATGAAAACTTTCCATGGATTTTAGAACTTTTTGTGCCAAAATACTTTTATATGTTAATTCCACTTTTTAAAATGTTTATATTTTATTTATTTTAGTCTATTTGGAAGGCAGAGTGGCAGAGAGGCAAAGAAAAGAGAGAGGGACCCTTTTTCTGCTGTTTCACTCCCCAAGTGCCCACAGCAGCCAAGGCTGGGCCAGGCCAAAGCCAGGAGCCCAAAACTGCATGCAAGTCTCCCACATGAGTGGCGGTGACCCATGTACATGGGCCATGATCCCCTGCTTCGCAAAATGCATTAGCAGGAAGCTGGATTGTATGCAGAGGTACCCAAACTCGAACAAGCACTCCCTTTTGGGATGCCGATGTCACAAGCTGTGCCTTATTCTGCCCAATAATACCCACCTCTAATTTATTTTTCCACTAATTTATGAGATTCCCTCATCTGCATTTGGTTCTCTTTATTCAATATTCTCTTCATTTGATAAACTTGAATATTTGATGTTACATCTATAGTTCTCATTTTTTTTACAAGATTTATTTATTTGAAAGAGTTAGAGAGAGTGGTAGAGACAGAGAGAGAGAGAGTTCTTCCATCCACTGGTTCACTCCCCAGATGGCTGCAATGACTGGAGCTGTGCTGATCCAAAGCCAGGAGCCAGGAGCTTCTTCCTGGTCTCCCATGAGGGTGCAGGAGCCCAAGCACTTGGGCCATCGTCTACTGCTTTCCCAAGCCACAGCAGAGAGCTGGATCGGAAGTAGAGCAGCTGGGACTAGAACCAGCGCCCGTAGGGGATGCCAGCACTAAAGGCCAGGGCTTTAACCTGCTGTGCTGCAGTGCCGGCCCCAATATAGTTCTCATTTTACAAATGAATAAATTGTTACAGTAGTATGAAGTGCTTGTCTCAATACCATATCTCAGAAATACAAGAAATGGACTTTATTCTCATGTACCTGTTTTAGTCGTAATTCTGGTTATAGTCCTAAAGCAACTACCTGTGGTATCTAGCCAAGTGATTTAAACTCTCAAGCCTTTGTTTCCTGATCAAAAACAGGGAAACTTAAAAACTCTGTCTCCTGGGATTATATATTTTAGCATAGAAGTAGGTGATACCTGTTAGATTTACATTGAATGATATGGTTCACAGCTAGAGGAGACTTGGCCACTCTGGGGACATTTGGTAGTATCTGAAGACTTTGTGTTGCAGCCAAAGGCTGGTTGTAGTTCCTTGCTTCTGATGTCAGTGGCTGAAGGCTTGGGATACTGCTGAATGTAGTACAGTACTACAGTGCACAGGACAGCTCCCACAACAAAGAATTATCCAGCCCATGTGTTAACATGGGCAAGGAAGGAAATGTGCATTTTGATGAAAAGAGACAAGATTAAATTCAAGTCTCTCATCCCTTGCTTAGTCTGGAGTTGCCTGTTTTATACTCAATTTCTTTACTTTACGTGTGGTGATTTTGCTTCAAAATGAATTTTTACTGATTTTTAGTTCTGCTGATGACTGTTTTCCATACCTTTGTTATTTTTATAATTAACTTTGATATCTTACATATTCTGAGAAAAAATGTTTCCATCATAAGAATCAGTAGATTTTTTTCTTGGGTGGGTACTTGTCATTTCCTGAAACACTCATAAGCTATCAAGAATCCAAACAGGGAACTAGAAACCTAAGAGATGATTTCAACAAGCAGAACTTTCTAAGATTAATACTTGCACAGCCTCAGTATCTTTCCATTTTTATTTTCTAATAATTAAGAGATTTCTTTGATTTACCTGAAACTATGCAAATTTACTTGTAATTATACCAATATCCTGATATCAATTCTATAAAGTCCAAGGTACTCTGAAATTAATATATTTACTGATATGCAAACATATTGTACTCCTGGCAGAATATTGTAAAGAATATGTTGCTCTAAAGAAGTCTAACATGGCAAACATCTTTGCTCTTTAGGATTTAAAGTGGTTCGTGCTCATTTTCTTTTTCTGTAATTAATACTTCTCATTTGTGAAACTTACCTGAATTATTGTATTTGAAAATACATAGTTTTGGCTGGCGCCGCGGCTCACTAGGCTAATCCTCCACCTTGCGGCGCCAGCACACCGGGTTCTAGTCCCGGTCAGGGCGCCGGATTCTGTCCCAGTTGCCCCTCTTCCAGGCCAGCTATGGCCCGGGAGTGCAGTGGAGGATGGCCCAAGTGCTTGGGCCCTGTACCCCATGGGAGACCAGAAGTACCTGGCTCCTGCCATCCGATCAGCGCGATGCGCCGGCCGCGGTGAACCAACGGCAAAAGGAAGACCTTTCTCTCTGTCTCTCTCTCTCTCACTGTCCACTCTGCCTGTCCAAAAAAAAAAAAAAAAAAAAAAAAAAAAAAAAAAAAAAAAGAAAGAAAATACATAGTTTAGAGCAACATCATTCCTGAATATCCTATGAAATAAAATTTTTAAAACCATGGATGTTTATCTTGAGCTCCATGATAGGTCAATTTAAAATATAAACATTTGCAGTTTTTATACAATAACCTCTTTAAAATAAAATTCATAGAAGTATCTTGGTTGCAAAGACTATCTGATACCGTGTAATCTTCCCAATGCTCTAAATGCCAGTAAAGCCTAGGTGTTACATGAAAAGGAAGAAATATCTGCTACTTTAGGTCTAAATTCGAAAATAGCTTAAAATATTGTTATGGGGCGATGTAGTGATGATTATCTCCTAAGCATACCTGTTACATAAAGTGACTATATAGAATACATCATTGAAAAGTGGAATCTTCAATTGCTTGGCTGTAAAATTCTAGCAGTATATTATATGCTTTTCTTAGCAGAAGGGAAAAAACGCTTGTGTATATTATAGGTCTACATTTTCAAAACTCTTTGGTGCGATTGTACCCTTTAAGTTTAATATTTGTTGGTAAGATGTACAAATTTGTTCTCTGTGCCTCCCCTGTGTGCCACTGAAATAATTTCTCCAAACAGGGGCAAATGTATATTATTATATCACTTCATGGGGTAAATACTCTTTGATTGCAAACAAGTGTTTTCAAGGTACAGTTTTAGAGCCTGTCTGAAAATTGGACCTTCTTCGTCTTAATTGACTGTAATCTAACGAGGGTCTGTGAAGTGTGTGCCCTTTGGCCAGTGTGGCATATTGAGGTGTGCTGCCAATTGAATCAATGCATACACCCAACATGTGCTCTCTTCACGCAGGGATTTGAGGCGGCTTGGAGTGACTCTTGTCGGTCACCAGAAGAAGATCATGAACAGCCTTCAAGAAATGAAGGTGCAGCTGGTAACCGGGATGGTGCCGTTGTAACTTCATGCTAATGTCACTTCTGAAAGTGAAAGAGTCTGCACTTTGTTAACTACCCTGAGAGCTATTTTATCAAAAAAGTAGAGAAAAGGGAAAGCAGTGATTCCTAAATGTTAGGAAAGAGCATTGGCCTTGGCCACAGTATTTGTAACCAATGTTTTCCTGAAATCTCCGTATCTTCCTCTCGGTTTCTTCAGTTTTCATGAAGCAGCCGAAACCTGTCTAGGATAAGACCATGAAGTTAAACGTTAGGTTATAGCAAGAAAATTCTTCCCATTTTACCTGAAATAGATGACTATATAGCACCTTCATAGACTGAACTAAGGCAGTCCCTTTCAAAACTTCCAGGGATCTACTTGAAAGGAAAAGTTTTATAGCCATTGGTGGGCTAAGAAAGCTGCAGTTCACTGAAGTTTACTTAAAGTCTTAATTGTCTACAGAAGTGTATTGAAGAGCAATATGATTAGATTCTTTCTTAATAGATATCTTCTTTTGTAATTTAAAAATGCTGTTACACAGCACTAAGTTATAGAAACTAGTGTATAAACATGTCACTTGGTGGAACAAGTACAAGTACAATACAGGGTGTATATTTATTTTTCTGTGTTATCAGATTTCCTTTTAGTTGCTCTTCTGGAGACTATTGGGTATACATGTGTATATACTGTATAATTTGCAATATATGCAGGTACTGATTTAAGTTGGAGTTGTGTATGTGTGCTTGCACATGTGTGCATTACCATTCTGCTTGCCTTTTAAATAGTATTTTAATTTTAGAAGTGTACAGGAACAAGTGTACAAGAGTGTAATATGAATAGGGGGATAAGGAAGCAATGAAAAGAATCTTTAACACAGGCTCGTGTCTCTTTTGCCTCTTCAGTGTCCAAAAGCTACTAATCTCTCCATTCACTAACAGGAAATGTCTGTAAGAGAAAATCCCCTTTGACTTTTTAAACACACTTTGTGTTATCTGTGACAATGCAGTTCTTCCAGCCATTAATCTTGCACCCCTGTAAGAAATTTCACCTTTCTGAGTCCCAGAAAATATCTTGTCAGGCAAAGTTGACACTGAAGGGCACATTTTCAGCGGGATGTAGAAGGATTTAACTTTGCAGGCGTCTGTTAATGTTGTTAAATCCAGACACATAGCACTAAGCATCACCCTCAAGTGTTAATCCTTTGTATCCATTTCCATTGTAGCTCAGCTCGAGAAAAGTTGATATTAGGGCAGCAATGAAATGATGACCACTTTCTATATATAGTTTTTTTTTTCCTTGAGAATTTTCTGTTTCATGTTTTGACAAGTTTCATTTGTTGATTCTGTTCATTGGCTAATTTTATTTTGTGTCAAGTTACATGGTATTGAATTTATCTGGATGAACCAGTTTGAAGTTATAATGAATTACACTTATCAGAGTATAAGACCTGTCACATATACTCTGTATACCACAGCAGGTAAAGATATATTTATGGCACACATTCCACAGCTTATTGGAAATTGTACAAACCTCTGTTCCTTGGTGAGAAAACCAACATTTTTGTGCTATCATACTTTATATACATCTTGGAATGGTATGTGGTTATTCAGAGAACAGAGTATTTATGTAAATTGTAGTCTCCTCATGATTAGCAATGACAGTAGAATATCAGAGCAGCCTGGATTAATGAATGTGTAGGACATATGCTAGTATTATATTAACGCCACTTTCACCCAAGCACTTGTTTTACTTGAATGTTAGCAAATATAAGAATAAACTTCTTTCTATCCGACTCACCCTTTACTTAAGCAGTAAAGTAGCTCTTTGCTAAGGAACAATGAAAAGCCAAACTGACAGTTACCACAAAAAAAGAAAAAAAAGAAAAGAAATTGGATGAATTTTCAAGTGATTGTTAACAGTGCTGAAAAGTACCATGGGCCCTCAGAGACTATGTTCTAGCACTGCAATGATGTTTTCAGAGAAAGCTGACAGCAGTGTGTTGATAAACTCACAAGTAGGTGTCACATTATTAAAGTTGCATTTGTTACTTCAGTTAACAGAAAATTAAGGAAACTAATTCCTTTTGTATAAATAATTGGAGATTGTGTTGCACATTACAGAATTTTGTTAGAATTTTTTAATTCCACTGATAAAGTAACAATTGAGCAACTTCAAAATAAGAATAGACTTAGTGATTTAAAAGGAAAACATTTTTACAGCTGGTGGACTAGCTGCAAATGCTTAGACATAACAAAGATATTTTCTAAATTGTTTCCTAACGTCCTCTGTGCAGAGACAGTTGGAGGGGTAGGGGAAAATTTGAGTGACCACAGTTTGCAGTTATAATGTAAGTTTCCTCTTTCCCAGAGAGGAAGAATATAAATGAATTTCGATCAAATGTATTTGCCTGCTTTGAAATTCTGGTGTTCATTGTGGAAAATAATTTGAAATTATAGCTCCATATCCACACATCTTTCAACCATATCTCCATCTGTTTGAGAATTTCTAGGGGATGATACTTCTGAATAAGGTGTACATTCCCTCCCAAAAGAGGAAAGAATGCCTTTCTAAAACATTTGATCACTACTGGATATTTCACCAATTGGAAAGCGCCCGTCTCATCTATAAATGTGAGAAATTGAACAAGTAGAGGAGGAGGCCCTTGTGCAGTATGGTGAGGCAGTAACCCAGGGCAAGGCCTGACCGATTTGATTGTGTGATTTCTTATGCTGTTGGTTCATCTTGTTATCCACAATACTACAAAAAATATTGCATTGATAATTTTAGCACATACTGTAGATTTGTCAAATAACAGATAACGTTATGGTTATTGTCAGTAGCAAGAACTGTAGGGTGTCAGTCTTTCTCATTGTTGGACTCTAAAAAAATAGGTACAAGCAGGGAATCATCTTCAACTTACTAGTACCTGATAAAGATGCTCAGTTACTACTTTATCAATCATAATTTGTTTCTAATCCTGCTATTTCCTTACATGTACTATGATATCTAGTCATTTACTCTTTCTGAAATGTATCAATTATATGTAAAAATGTAGATTTTAATTTTCCCATTTTAAAAATTTTAACATGCATGGTCTTTCATTTCTTATATTTTATTTACCATGTCAGTGTTCTAAAGCTGTAGGATTACTGTAAAATTTATATTCTGAAATATTATCTAAACTTGTGTGGCCAACACTATTAGTTTCAGTGTTCCCTAACCAATACCAAACATCCTTAACTCAGTTTGCAAAAGAGTTTTAAACAGTGTGCAATGGTGAGGACACAGTTTCTCATCTCAAGTTCAAAATGGAAAATTAGTATAGTTAAGCACTTACATGTTTGTATATCTGCTATTTAATCTCTACATGAAAGTTAAATATTTTCTACTGCCATTCTTTCTTCCATTTAAAGTGGGTTATTGGAAGCACAAGCAGAGATATTTACATTGGACAATGTTTTGGCTGTAATGGTGCATATGACTGGCAAACAGAGTTTGAGTCAGGTGTTAAGAATTTATTGGATGTGTGTTGTTGTGTAATAGAGTAAGAATAGTTTACTGTCTTATGTCCTGCTTGATGTTTAACCTCAAAGTAAACAAAATGCTAACTTGATTTAAATTTAATAATTAGAATAAGTCATCATGTTCCCAACTCTGGCACAGAAGGTTACATTGGATATTTTTTCTGTTATGCTGTTAATTTCATAGTAATGTATAAAATGATAATAATTTTATTTTTATTTCTTGTTCATTTCTTTAAAAAAAGTTCTTTTCAAATGTAAATTGTTGAATGTTCTTTTTCAGAAGGACCATGCAATTATAAATTAGGAGAACACACCAATTGAAAGTCTATCTATGATAATCAGAATTAAATGTTGTTTTTCCTTCTAAATGTTCAAAGAATTAAAGATGGCATAATATGTCATGTTTGTTCAGCCTGGGACTCTGTTAAGGGAAATTGCAGTGATCAACATATTTGTGAATCTTTAGACTGCTGTAGTTGTAATGTTAATTATTTATAAGTGTGTATATTGCATTTATAATAGTCTGAGAATAATACTTAGACCCAGTCATTTGTGAATATGTTGATGAAAATCTCTTGGTGTCAGCCAGGTCGGACACAGCTTTATTGTGTACTTTACTCTGTGATAGGCAGCAGGTCGTCTGAACTCCCTGTCTCAGAGTTAATTCAAGGAAGGATTAGCATTTCTGTAAATTTTTTTCCCATTTGAAGTTCTGTGTGTTTTTGGTTTGTGTACATGTTTTTGTAGTGTAAGATATGAAATTTTATATTTTTTCAGAAAATAAAAATACCCTTTGAATACAGTTAAATCCGATTGTCATGCTTAAACCTCTCCCAAGACTTTAAACTTACAGCTTTTGTATAATGGTTTCTGTTATATCTGATAAAAACATCTGAATGTCCTATGCTAACTATGTAAAAGGTGATCAGCATCTGATTTCCTCAAAGTCACATTAATGAGTATTTGCACTCAAATAATCGTAGCAAATAAAGATTGACACAGAAACTGTAAGATATAAGCATTTCTCTGTCAAAACCTAATTAGAAGTTGATTTGTGACCGTGTAAGGCAATATTACTTGAAGAAAAATCACCAGAAAACCATGGGTATCATCTGCAAAGGTTCATTTTTGGAGTGGGATCAGCCTAAGACCTCCTCATTGCCATACATCTGCTTATGTGATGGGCTGAGGGTTTGCCTTGTCACAGGACGTGGTGCCATTGGGAACGCACCCTCTTTTTCTGTAACTATTGTATCATATTGGTCACTTTTTGTAAATAGCAGAGATGACAATCTGCTATATTCAGTGAAATGAATCATTTGTGATTGTTTTTGCATTTGCTTCATAAAAGTGACATCACCAGGCCCAGGAAAAATCCCTAACTCCTTTGACCATGCATAAAATCACTATTATAAGGGTATTATTTAGTATTTCAATAAATAGTCCCAGTTAAATAAATCTGACATCTTTGTCTCCAAGTAGACTGTCCCTCCCCTTCCTTTGCTAAGGAAGTAAAGATTTATGAAAGCAAAAGGAGAGAGATGTTGCCTAATCCTGCAGTTAAAATTGAAAAGGTAGAAAAGATGAAATAGAGAAAAATGTAGTACTTTATGGAAATGCATCATTCATATTATCACCTCCATTTTACTGATGAGGAAACAACTCAAAGCTGTTAAGAAGTTACCCAAGGCCTGATTGCTCTCCAAAGATAAATGTGACACATTTATCTGAAAAAAAAAAAAAAAAACAAAAACATGAACTTCCTGCCACATCTGTCAAAAAATTCCACAATTTTGATCATGCTATTGAGATAGAAGCATCATGCATGCCAACTTTCTAACTTAGTTGATGTAATAACTGAGAGACATTCAGGAAAAAATGCACTGCACATTTTCACCAAGCAAAGTGTAGACCCTCCATGGGATGCAGGGTCCAGCTGATCACTCTTTTTTAATGTTCAGGTTTATTAAGTAAGCCAAACATTGGCACTGAAACATAGTTTTTCAGATTTATGATTCTGTCACCGAAGAGCTATACATTATAATTCAGGAGATTCTTCTAGTAAAGGTTGAAATTTTTGAACTACCTCAGTTTTGGAAGTTCCTACAAGCCCAGGAAGTTGCAGTAAATATTTATGAGTTATTTCCAGCTATAATACCTGAATTTCACTTATAGAACTTTGAAGTCCACCACATGATTCACTGTCTAAGTTGTCATCAAACGCAAAGTAAAATGTTTTGCCGTTATGAAAATCCACACGAGCCATTCAAATCAGGCTGAACTGTACATAAAATATTAAAAATAATTTTATTTGAACTTAGCAAGTTAAAAATTGCAAACTGGATGAAGCTGAAAAAAATGCTGAAATACAGATTTTGTTTTCATGGCAGCAGTTAATTTTAAAAATAGTTTGATTATGAAAATATTAAGATGATGCGATGATTATTTTTAAGTGTAAGACATAATTGATCCTAAATTTCTAGAAAGTAAAAATTTGTCATGAATCTCCTACAACTTCATGATATTAGATTTGTAAACAAAGAGAAAATACTTTCTATTTTTTTAAGATTATTTATCTATTTGAGAGGTAGAGTCACAGATAGAGATAGAGAGAAAGGTCTTCTATCTCTGCTGGTTCACTCCCCAACTGGCTGCCATGGCCGGAGCTGATCTGATCTGAAGTCAGGAACCAGGAGCTTCTTCCTGGCCTGCTATGCAGGTGAAGGGTGCCAAGCACTTGGGCCATCCATCACTGGTTTCCCAGGCCATCAACAGAGAACTGGATGAGAAGAGGAGCAGCCAGGACACAAACCAGCACCAGTATAGAACTCTGGCACCACAGGTGGAGGCTTAGCCTACTAAGACACTGAGCTGGCCTGGATACTCCCTATTTGTTTGCATTATTATAATGATAATACATTTCAGCACTAACTACTAAGTTCAAGAACACTCCCTAAAATAAACGATTAAAGAATGACATTCTAAAATTAAATATATTCTTTGTGTGGCAACCCCATGGAATGAAATACACTCATTATGAATAAACTGTATTACAAAATCAGAAATTTTGCACTTGATCTGTGTTCAGCCAGGCCTAAACTCGGTATCTGACAAGTAGACATTTGACTGTTTTTGTAAAAATCATGTTTTCCTACATTTCTGTTACCAAAACATTCAGAATTGTAGCTTGAAATTGAATTTGAAAGTATTTGAATTAAAAAAAATGGTGGTTAATTATTAACACTTTGTATGCTCATAGTTGACCATTTGTGTCCTCACATTTGACTGATGGCTCACCTGGCTATAGAATTCTAGGTTCAAATATTTTTCTCCCAGAACGTTGAGGGTATTGTTCACTGTCTTTTCATTTCCCCTTAAGTGATTTTCCTGCTGCTTACTTTGTACTCTCAATCTGGATGCCAAACTTCAATTCGGGGAAATCTCTGCCTCCCTCCCTCCCTCCCTCCCTCCCTTCTTCCTTCTCCCTTCTCCCTTCTTCCTTCTTCCTTCTTTTCTTCTCTTATGTTCTTGCCCTTTGCAACTTTTCACAACATCTCAACGATCTTCTCAGTGTGTTTTAGTTTATCTCTGAACTTTCCCCTTTGCCTTCTGGAAGGTTTTCTGGATTCCATCTTTCATAGTATTCATTTGGTCTTCAGCTGTAATCATTTTATTCTTAAAATATTCCCTGGCCTGAAATAAAACTGGCCAAGTATTGACTGAATTTTTTTTAACTCAAGCGTAGGACTCCTAGGTTTCATAGAGCTCTGGGTATAATTGTGTTCTTGACATAACTGCTTTCTTAGTTCACAGACATTGCAAACACAACATGTACAAAAATGAGTTCATACTGCCTTCCCTCTGCCCTCCTTAGAAAATAGCATGCTTTAGTTTCTGCTAGGGGTTAAATACCAGGTTTTGCTTGTCTTCACTGGCTACATGGTTCTTTGGAACTAATATGTCGAATCCTGCTTTGTTATTTACCAGTTGTATGAACTCAGCCATTAACTACTCTGCCATCAGTTACCTCATCTACTAACTGAGGAAAAACTTGGCTGTTAGAACAATCTAAGTGGTTGTTCATCATGTGGAGAAAATGCACAGTGCATAGTATATCTTCAGTATATGCTATTTTTATAGACTCTCCACTACAGTTCCTTCACTGTCAGGCCATATAAAAGAATTACCTTCACTTTCTTATCTCTTTCTCTCTTCATCTACTGCATTCTTTCTTCTCATTCCACTTTTGTTTTAGTGTCATAAAATTCAATAATATTTTAATAAATTCCCTTGTACCCAGAATCCAGTTGTCTGTTTTGTGTTGCTGTACAAACTGTCACACGCTGAGTGATTTATGAACAACAGAAGTTTATTTGGTTCATGGCTTTGGAATCTGTGAGGTTCAAGACAGAGGGGCTGCATCTGGTGATTTTGTTAATTTATTTGAAAAATAGAGTGACGGAGAGAGAGAAAGGGACACAAAGAGATCCTTATTCCACTGGTTTTCTCCCCAAATGCCCCAAACAAGCCAATCACTAATCAGGGTCTCCTACATGGGTGGCAGGCCAATGACTACTAGGCTAAGGCCAAGTACTTGAGCCATCATCTGCAGCCTCCTTGGTACATTAACAGGAAGTTGGCTCAGAAGTGGAAGTGGGACTCAATCTGATATGGGGTATGGGCACCCCTAGTGGCAGCTTAACCCACCACACCACAATGCCTGCCGATGCTTGCTCTCTTGGGAGAGCCTTTTTGCTGCCTCGCTCCATGGTGGACTGACGAAGGCCAAAGGAGCATTGTGAGACAGAGGGAAAAGGACCTGGGACATACCCCTTTGTCTCTACATACTCAGCCTCATATAGTGTGATACTAATCTCCAGTGGTGATCTTTTATCTAATATTTTGCTCTGTGTATAACTTTTTCATGAATATCTCCAGTTAGCTTCACTGTTAGCATTTTAAAATTACCATATCAAACTGACTTCCTTACTTTCAATGAAACTTAGGTTTCCCCAATATTTCCTAGCCAGTAGAAGGTTCTATCTTATATATAGGTAACAAAATATATTTCAAATTTTCTTTATCCTCCATCAAACTTTTACACAAAATTTTATTAGGTTCACATCTGATATGTTTCTCTGTGTTTTAAAAATGTTTATTCATACAAAGAGAACAGATTTCAAGTATTTCATAGCTATAGTTCTAAAAAGAAAATCAAACCCTCCTCCCTCCATCTGTCCCTCAGTCCCTTCTCCCTCCCTCCTTCCTTCCTCCCTTCCTTTCTCCCTCCTTCCCTATCTCCCTCTCTCCCTTTCTTTTTTTTAATTTTTGTAATAATAAACTTTCAATTTACTATATAATTACAGGCTTATACACCACTTACCATTATGTTCAACAAGTAAAAAATAGACCCACTGTTCTATGGGAATATAGACAAGGGCTATAAACAATCAAATCATAAGGTGTCAGTTTCATTCTTATAGTTTTTTATGTATTACTGGCAAATGTAGAAGAAGTTAGAAAAAGTCAGTGGTAGCAGTGAATAGGAAATGGACTAAAAATCAAATATTTCACCCAGAACCAAAGGGAAACTCCTGCTTTATAATGCTTTGTATTATGTATGTTCAGAGTGAACATTTAAAAAAAATTCTGACTACCCAAACAGCACATTTTTATCCAAAGTTCTGCCAACTATTATGATTTGCTACCATTAAAGTAGAAATTAGCAAGAATATTGACTGTAAAGAGGATATTTTGTGAGCCACATCAGCATATAAACTGCTTTGGATCATATTGAAAGTTTGTTTTTAAAGATAAAACCCGTCAGTAATTTTAAAAAGTTAAAGCTTGAAGGGCTTTCACTCTGACGTCAGCATGAAAAATAACAATGTGTGAGTGTTGAGTGCCCTGCCAGGCAGTACGGCACTAACTGTATGAGGTAGGGAGGTCAGAGAGAACATGTCCATGATCCTGTATCCTCTCCAAATCCATGATATCCATTTAGAATACACATTAATATCAAGGAAAATACATCAGAAACGTGATGTCTAAGGTTTTTTCAGGACAAATGGGTTGCAGCTCCTCCTCCATCCATTGCTAGGCTAAGGCTAAGAAAAAAGTGAAGAATGATGTTCTAATTTTGTGCTGTAGCTCAGGTCTTTCTCAGGATTTGCTGACAGTCCTTGTGTTTAATACCTTCACAGCCTGTCAAAGCACATGGTTCTGATTTTCCATAATACAGAAGAGAGCTTATTAAATAAAAAGTTCCTTTTTTCTCTAGCAGAAAGTTTTCACCAAAAAAGAAATGTTTCTAGATGTTTAACTAAAAGTGGTCCCAAGGTCAAAGTCAAATTTGTTTTGAAAACCCTTAGTATTTCATCTTCTCTTAGAGCTTCACAAAACATCCTAGAGATACAAAGGCTCTGTGAAGTTTTGTTCCCCAAATGTTTGACCACAGGACTGTTTTAGTTGCAGCAAATATTACTCTTACATGGCGATGCTGAGTGGAGAGCAGCCATGTGAACGCTAATCAAGTTAACTTAAAGAACGTTCTGTTCTCTTAATCAACATCACCCTGGGGAAACATTGTCAAAATTATTCTATTCTGAGTTACATCTTTTTCAGCTCAATGTATTTTCATAGCCATCCATCCACAACCTTGCATGATTTTCCTGGGAATCAGCACAACACTGTGATGATGATGAATATAGATGGAGTCAGGTGGGCCCTAAAAGATAGAAAACTAGAATTTTCCATCTATGGAACATTATACTTCATTAATAGCTGCCATTTAGAATATGGCCTTTATTAAAAGAACAGCTTACTGAACAAAGTATTTAAAAAAAATTGAACTATGATCTGATCTTGTACTTACTGTTCCTATCACCCTGGTGAACCGAGTCATTTGATATAAATATTATAAAATATACAATTTTTTTGTCTCAGTCCAATACATTACATTTCATGTATTCTATTAGATCAGGGGAAATGGATCTGTCTTTTGGTACTGGCTTATTTCACTAAGTATAATGAATTCCAGTTGTGACCATCTTGTTCTGAAAGATGGGATTTCAGTTTTTTTGTTTGTTTTTACAGCGGAGTAGTACTCCATAGTGTATGTAGCCCGTAATATTGTTATCTAGTCAACAGTTGATGGACATCTGTGTTGATTCCATATCTTTGCTGTTGTGAACTGTGCTACAATGAACACGCAGGTACAGATGACTCTTTCATATATGATTTCTTTTGGTTTGGATAAATTCCCAGGAGTGGGATGGCTAGATCATATGGTAGGTCTATATCCAGATTTCTGAGATATCTCCATACTTCCTCATATTTTAATTCTAATGACTTGAGGAAAGGAGTTAGATGATGATGCTTGTTTAAAAGAAAAGAAATGTATATCAGGAAACTTGTAATAGAGTAAATACCTTAGTAGAAATGAGTGCATCAATTGTGAAGGACTAGGGCCTAGAAACTGAAAATTGAGAAAGTGGTTTTGGTATGTGTATGTAGACATGTTCATGTGCACATATGAGCATATCCAAAAGTTTGGAGAAAAAATGTATTAAAAGATAAACTCATTTAAAATTTGCAAAGTAAGCATAGTTTTATCATACATTCATTTTCCATGAACTTTTCAAAGACCTATAAACACCTACATACTCATTTTATTAGACTGTAAAATAAGGGTAGTATTGGGGGCTGGTATAGTGGATTAAGACAACACCTAAGCACCCCTAATGGGCACCAGTTCCAGTCCTGACTGCTCCACCTCTGATCCAGCTCTCTGGTAATGTGCCTGGGAAAGTATCAGGAGACGGCCGAAGTGCTTGGGCCCCTGCATCCATTTGGGAGACTTGGAAGAAGCTACTGGCTCCTGGCTTTGGTCTAGCTCAGTTCCAGCCATTGTGGCTATTTGGGGAGTGAACCAGCGGATGGAAGATTTCTTTCTCTGTAAACTTTGCCTTTCAAATAAATATGTCTTTTAAAAGAACTATTAAGAAGAAGAAAAAGAGAAGCAAAAAAATAGAATGCACGTATATAGGATTTAGAAAAGCATAAAATCAAGTATAGGGGGCAGTTCTAAGCAGATGCTTTTGGGGAAATGATCCAGAAGCACAGGTTTAAAAGTAGGCATTGTCTACTGTTTTCAATGGTATTTAACATTCATAGATGAGAGCCATAGGGAACTGGCAAAAAGGGAATACTTCAGCATTTGTTCATGTTCATTTTGAAAAGAAAGGACTCCTGGCTGTCTACTCATTCTCAGAGTGTTAAAAATCATTGACTTAGGGGGCAGACCTTTGACCTAGGCTTAAGATGCTGGTTGGAATGAAATCTGCCCATATTAAATTCTAGGTTTGACGCATACCTCTGGCTTCTAAATCCATCTTCCTATTAATGTGTATCCTGTGAGGCAGTGGTAATGGCTCAAATAATTGGGTTTTCTGCTACCCACATGTGAGACCAGGATTCAGTGTTCCAGGTTCAGTCCAGTCAGGCCAGCCTTGGGGGACTGGGGAGTGAACCAACTGATGAAGCTCGTTCTCTCTCTCTCTCTCTCCTCTCTCTCTCTCTGTCTCTCTCTGAGTGAACCAACTGATGAAGTTCTCTCTCTCTATTTCATTTCTCTCTCTCCCTCTTTCTTCCCACTGTCTCTCTTTTCTAATAAGTTTTTTTTTAAATTCCTGGTTTAAAATAATCTTTGTATAAATTCTAGCTGGTAATATTTTGTAAAGAAACAGTAATAGAACTCTCCTCCTATTTAATTTTCTTTTTCAAAAGTTTGATGTAAATTCTCCTCCTGAGATGTTACTCCAAAGAGGTGAAATTCATTATAGCTATTGTTCTGTATATAGAAAAGATTGTGATAGTAATCATTATTGATAGTGAAATATACTAATGGTAGTAATATAGTGGAATCTAGAAATAAAAATCTCATTTCTATAAAATATAAAGCTGTTTAAACAAACACTAAGTTCTATATATCTGAAATAATGTATTATAACAAAATATAACTTTAAGATGGTAAGAAATCACTTAACTACTAGATTCTGTGAGTATCAAAATCTAATGGTAGCAAATCCCTGTGTCCTCAAGGCCTATACTCAGGTGGAATTATGATTGTCATTACTGAATCAGCTGCCATTAGCAGGGACTGTCGCTTAAGTAAAATCCCTGTTAGTAAACCATTGTGTATGTTTCTCACTGAAGAAACCCACGGATCTTTCTAGACTCCTTTCCCAACACTCACTTATTCACTGAATCATTAATTTAATCATCTGGTATGTTAGCTATTCATGGTCAAGCTTATGGGCTGTGGAATTCCATAGATTTGGTTTAACTGGCTCTTCCACTTTGAGGAAATTGGTTCCCATCCTCCTTTCACAGCCCCCTCATCTGCAGCAGGGGCAATAATAAATTTATTCTGAGCATGTCACCCACCCCACACTCTCAATATTCCTGTCCCACAGATTTTCCTGATTCTGTCTACCTCAGAATCATGGCATGTGCTATTTCCTTTTGGGGAACACCCCTTCCTCATAACTTTGTATGGCTGATTATTATTAAGGTCTTCCATTTGTTAAATGTCTACTGGGATTGGTTACTTACTTTTCCTGTCAAAAACAGTATACCATTCTCCATTTTTATTCATCATAGCATTCTGTTTTTTTCCTTTGAAGTACATCGCAAATACATATTTATTGTGTTTTCCTATTTTATTGTTACCTGCCTTTCCTTCTGGAATATAAACTCCATAAAAGTAGAAACCATGTCTGTTTTACTTACTACTGTGTCACCATTATATAGTACAGTTCTTGGAACAGCATAGGCATTCAATATATATATATATATATATAGAAATGAAACAATCGATAAAGCATCCAACATATTGTGGCATAGAGTAAGTGACAAAGAAATGTTAGCAAGTATTAGTCCTGGGGAACATGAAATACAAAGCACTAACGAGTTGTTCCTTCTTGGTTTTAACCAGTTGAGCCAAGATATAAGTAACCTATGATAATCAAATCTTTTTTTTTTTTTTTTTTTTGACAGGCAGAGTGGACAGTGAGAAAGAGAGACAGAGAGAAAGGTCTTCCTTTGCCGTTGGTTCACCTTCCAGTGGCCGCCGCGGCTGGCGCACCGCGCTGATCCGAAGGCAGGAGCCAGGTGCTTCTCCTGGTCTCCCATGGGGTGCAGGGCCCAAGGACTTGGGCCATCCTCCACTGCACTCCCTGGCCACAGCAGAGAGCTGGCCTGGAAGAGGGGCAACTGGGACAGAATCCAGCGCCCCTACCAGGACTAGAACCTGGTGTGCCGGCACCGCAAGGCGGAGGATTAGCCTAGTGAGCCGCGGTGCCGGCCTTCAAATCATTATTAAATGAAGCCCTTTTAAATCCTAGAGTACTTCATAATGTTTGTGGAAAATAGAATCACAAGACAAGTTTATTTTGCTGCAGAAATCTTTAAGTCCCAGCTACGTGAGCAGTGTTGAAAACCTTTATAGAAAATGAGTATTATTTAAAAAGCTATCTAGAGATTTCAAAAATTTTTGCGCCAAACTAAGCTCTATTAATTCCATTTTCCATGAGCTCTTTGAAATGTCCTCAGGGAGCTCTAAATTGAAGAAGGTGGCTTGAATTTGGGATTAAACAGGAGATTTCAGTTATTTCTACCCCAAATCAAGAGCTTAAAAACAACTTTTTGTTTATGGATAAAAGGCCCATAAAAGGTAGCTTCAAATCCACTTACATGCTACTTATATAGAAGATTTTCACTTACCTCACAAGCTTAGTTTCTGCTGTAATGGAAAATGGGAAAGAGGAATCTCCTTTCTCCCAGGCCTCCTCTAAAAGGCTGTCACATCCCTGATTCAGATGTATTTTTGGTTACCAAATTTTAAGGCAAAATACCCCCCACATATTATTACATGTGAAGTGGCCCAATGAGTGTTAGGTTTTCTGGAATAAGATCCAATAATTTCCCCCCAATAAAGAGTAAATGGTGGCATGAGGAAAAGAGGTTTTGAAGACATTTCCAAGAAAGCATAGGGTAACATACTGCCTGTCCTCAAGAAGTTGGAACCTAGTAGCATGAGACAGCTCTTCAGTTTTCTCTGTCCACATCTCAAGTTCTTAATAGTAGTATGTGGCTAGGAGTTATTCTGCTGGACATCAGAAATACAGACTGTGCCCATCATTGCAGAGGGTTCTACTGAACATCACTAATCTCAAGGACTGGCACCTTTATGTGTTCCTCTGTGTGGGATGTCTATGGGGGAGAAAGTGTAGGGTCAAGAAGACCAATTAGGAGAGAAACATAGTAATGAGGAGAAACATGAGAAATGCTTAAACCAAGGAACCAATGGTGTGGATTGAGATAAGAGATGGCTACTAGAAAAGTGAAAGAACACATTTATGGACTGATGACGATTGTTTAGGAACATAGAAGGTTAAGTACAAAGTTTCTGGATTATGTATACCAGAATCCATTTACAGGGTTTAGAATATAAAGAGAGGTACAGACATTTGGCCTAGCAGTTAAAACACTGCTTGAGACACTTGTGTTCCACACAGGAATGTCCGAGTTCAAGTTCTGACTCATGAGGGAGTCCCAGATTTAGTTCCTGTCTCCTGGCTTCTGCCTGGACTAACCTCAGCTGTTGTGGGAATTTGGGGAAGGAATAGGTAATTCTCTCTCTCTCTCTCTCTCTCTCTCTCTCTCTCAGTAATTTCTCTCTCTTTCTCTCTCTCCCCTTCCAAATAAATAAATAAAAATTATAAAAAGAATATAAAACAGATTGTATTGTGCACCAGGGTGAACTTCAACAAAATCTAGCCTTCAAGGTTACTTTTAGGGCCAAAGATAAGGACCATCTCTCACATCTTGTCTGTAAGCACATAGATCTCAGCTTGGAATCTAGTAACAATTAAAATAGGAAAACATTCATGTCCACACAAATAAACATCAACATGCTGCATAGTGAAGCTATAATCAATGTCTGCAAATGAAATGTCTCTCCCAAAAACAGCAACACAATTTTTATTGACCAAGCTCTAGCTCAAAAAAAAAAAAAAAAAAAACAATGGACATCAATCTACATTTTCAAAAGAATCCTTAGCTTTAAAGTTCAAAACTCCATTACTACCTCAAAGATTTTATTAAAGATTTTATTCCAAATAGCAGTTTATTTATTTGCTGTATTTGTGTGGAATTAAAGAGATAATTCTTGAGACCCTTCCAGGGTACAAAAATAAAACAAATAAGCAAACATACTCTCAGAAAGAGGGGAGAGGCATTTAACATCTCCACTTCTTGAATGCATGTAGAAAACTGTTTACATCTCTGAACATTTGTTTTTATTTTGCTAGTTTCTAAAAATCTCATCAGAACTGTACACTTTAAATAATCCTATTAGTAGAAGTTATTGTCAATGATTGAAGGATACACTGGTAGAAAAAATCCTATTGTGGAATCACTCACCACTCATTTCCCACCACCTACACCTTGGTTTGCCATCTCTAAAATCAGTGTACTTGGGAGGTGAGGCGACACCAGAAAGCAAGAGGTGACGCTAGAAAGCAAGCATGAGGAAAGGGAAAGGAAGAAAAATCAGCAGGATGATGTGTTAGAAACCAAGGACTCCTTTTTCACCAGGATCTCTGGAAAGTTTTGTGAATGTCTCTCAGAAATAGGACTCAAGAGGTAAAGGCCTGTGCCTTTGTCCATCAGTCTCCATCCCACAATGAATGAAATTTGACCTCAGGGGCTTTAGCATCCACAAACTTCCATGCCATAAGGATCGTTGGCCTTTGCATGTTCCTTTGGATTCAGCAGTGGGTCCTGAAGAAGAAAAGTTAAGATACGCATCCAGTAGTCCAGGTATTTTGTTACCAGAATTATCCAACATGACTGTAGACAACATCCAAGTTAGGTCAAAACAGCATGGCCCAGGATACTGCAGGTGTTTACTCCCGTCTACCTCTTCCACCACCCAGGTACACTCAGGTCTTTTTTTTAACTTTTATTTATTAAATATAATTTTCCAGAGTACATTTTATGAATTACAATGACTCCCCCCCATAACCTCCCTCCCACCCGCACCCCTCCCATCTCCCGCTCCCTCTCCCATTCCATTCACATCAAGATTCATTTTCAATTATCTTTATATACAGAAGATCAATTTAGTATATATTAAGTAAAGATTTCATCAGTTTGCACCCACACAGAACATAAAGTGTAAAATACTGCTGGAGTACTAGTTATAGCATTACTTCACGTTGGACAACACATTAAGGACAGAGATCCCACATATGGAGTAAGTACACAGTGACTCTTGTTGTTGACTTAACAATTTGACACTCTTGTTTATGGCGTCAGAAATCTCCCTAGGCTCTAGTCATGAGTTTTCAAGGCTGTGGAAGCCTCTTGAGTTCGCTGACTTTGATCTTATTTAGACAAGGTCATAGTCAAAGTAGAAGTTCACTCCTTCCTTCAGAGAAAGGTATCTCCTCCTTTGATTGCCCCGTTCTTTCCACTGGGATCTCACATCTCAGTTGCAGAGACCTTTCATTTAGGTTCTTTTTTTTTGCCAGAATGTCTTTGCTTTCCATGCCTGAAATACTCTCATGGGCTCTTGAGCCAGATTCGAGTGCCTTAAGGGTTGATTCTGAGGTCAGAGTGCTGTTTAGGACATCTGCCATGCTATGAGTCTGCTGTGTATCCCACTTCCCATGTTGGATCTTCCTCTCCCTTTTTTATTCTATCAGTTAGTATTCGCAGACACTAGTCTTGTTTTTGTGATCCCTTTGACTCTTAGACCTATAAGTGTGATCAATTGTGAATTGAAATTGATCACTTGGACTAGTGAGATGGCATTGGTACATGCCACCTTGATGGGATTGTATCGGAATCCCTTGGCACATTTCTAACTCCACCATTTGGGGCAAGTCCGATTGAGCATGTCCCAAATTGTACATCTCCTCCCTCTCTTATTCCCACTCTTATATTTAACAGGGATCACTTTTCAGTTAAATTTCAACACCTAAGAATAAATGTGTGTTGATTACAGAGTTCAACCAATAGTATTAACTAGAACAAAAAAAATACTAAAAGGGATAATGTATTACATTGTACATCAACAGGACAAGGGCTGATAAACACTCAGGTCTTGTATTAAGTCACCTTCGGGAAAAAGACAGCCTCATGTCCTGTGACCTGTGTAGTTCCACTCAGTGTAATGTTCAGTAGGGCTTGATGTGTGTGGCTTATTGCCCAGTAGTTGCCACCTTAACAGGTTTCATCTCTGACTTTGTGTTTTGGGAGTGAAATCTTACCCAGCAAAGAACCATGGTGGACTTTGGAGGAGAGGAGAGAAGGGTATTAGGAACTTATATGTAGTGCAATGCCATCTCCCCCTGCCTCCTAGGAAGGATGTGATGCTCTCTGCTACCTTTGCCCCAGCACCACAGATGCCGAGATTCCCCTAACCACGTTGGCCCATAGACCACTGCTGCCAACCTGCCCTTCCCTGTAGCCATCAGGTCACGTCCATGCGGTGAGGTCTGTGGCTTGTACTCTCCCGGTTTGCTCCCAGCACTAGCCTGGACACATTAGCAGAGAGGGTCGGTGTTGAGTCACACGCTCTCCGTGTCTGTATGGGCCACAGCAGTGGCAGTGCTGCTCCTGGCTTCAAGGTCATGGCAGGCAATCAGTCAGGGACAGGTATTTTGCCCACTCCCAACCCAGATGCCCAAACACTTTCCAAAATGGAAGTTGCACTCACCTGGAGGACACTGGTCCACTCTGGGTTAGGACAATGAATGCTAGGAAAAATGAAAAGTGTATTGGTCCTGCAGCTGGCAGGAGGGCTGACCTGACAGTCCCGTTAACTACTCACAGACATGATAAGTTAATGGGGAATCCCAGGTACTTGTGAAGGCCTACCACTGAGCTGGGGTATCTGTTTACAAGAAGGAGCACAACATCAAATATGAAATTTACAACACTGTAGACAAGAAAAAGAGAGCAGAAGGTAGAAAGGAAAATGTTTTATGCAGTATTTCAGTATCTTACACATCATTTTCTTTCTACTTTCGAGCACTGAATCTCACATTTTACTTTTGCAGTGGGAACCACAAATCACTTAGTCTGCCCTGTTACAAATTGGTCAGCCACAACCTGTAGAAAAGTATATAATACAAAAGAAGCATTGCAGTTCACATGCAGGTGAAAACGGTATTCATCTTACCCTTCCCTACCACCTGTTCCAATTTCCTGTTGCTCTTAGCTGACATTGTAGCCATTCTTACTTGCTTGCCTGATTTGGGGACATTCTATCAACCCCAAGTGGTCTGAGCCCTTGATTGCTTGAGTCTGGTCACCCTCTGGTTGATACATTTGCCAAGGCAATAAAAGTTACATAGCAAGTCTGGAGAAATGCTCCCAGTGAGCCCAAAGTGTCAGATTTCTGTGCGCCCCCCCCCCCTTCTGTAAAAGCAGTTAATACTCCTCCTGATACTCAAATCCAATTACTCCTGTCAGTGCAATGATGCCCTGGTCTGTTGGTTCAATACTCATATTTCAGGTTCAGAACAGGAAGAATTTTCTTCCAATCTCAAACCAGTACATTCAACACAGCAGAGTAAAGGAAGCAGATAGAAAACAACAAATTTTGCAAATTGATTGCTGTGCTAATTTTCTAGAGCTGTCATAAAAAACCAGTCTGGGGGTGGGGGGCATTTTCTTACAGTTCTGAAGGTTGGACATCTAAGGTCAAAGCATCCCCTGTTTGGTTCTTCTGAGGGTGCTCTCCTTGGCTTGTGGTGTTCCCATTGTGTGTTCTGTGTCCATTGTGTGTTCTGTATCCTGATCTCTCTTCATAAGGACCCCATTTCCTTATTATTATGGCCCACCATGATAATCTCATTTTTAACTTTGTCTGTTTGAAGACCGCATCTGTAAATATAGTCACATACACAGAACTGGGGCTTCAGCATTTGAATTTGTGGTGGGAAGAACCAATGCAACCCATGGCATTCCCAGAATATGATGATAAATCTTAATCTTAAATTTCCAGTCCCAAGCATTCTAGTTCTTAGGGATAGAGCAGGAAGTATTAGTTGTTTTTTTTTTTTTAATGAATGACAGAAAAAAAGGAAAATATCTTCCATACACTGGTTAACTCCCCAGATGCTGCCAGTAGCTAGGGACTGGACCAAGCCAAAGCCAGGAGCCTAGATGTCCCATAGGTGACAGGGTTCCAAGCACTTGGACCATCTTCTGCTGCTTTCCCAGAGGCATTAGCAAGGAGCTGGACTAAAAGTGGCGGGAGCACACTATCTGATACAGGATGCCAGTATCATAGTTGGTATCCTAAACCTACTGTGCCACAACAGTGGCCCCAACACATTAGTTCTTGAATTATCAAAAATATTCATAGTAGGATAATACCCTGACTTTATAGACTATCTAGTTTCTCTTTTGATACCTCAGATGAGCCCTTAATGGACCTTCCCTATTGGTGACTAATGACAGACTGCTACTTTAGCATGATGTGTATATGGTATAAGTCATAAAGTCATGTACTCATGGTCATAAATTTCCCACTGGAAAATTAAACTTTGCCTTAGGATCTGCTGGGTGACAACTTGTCGGTACATGAGACATTTGCTGTCCTATAATGGGACTGGCAGAGAACCTGTAATCAGAGTAGGGACACCCATATGTGACATAGGTGTAGCTGGATGGAAGGTGGCTTCTATAGTTAATGTACTGCCTAGGGATTCGTCTGTTATCAAGTGCTTACTGCCAGGGAGGCAGTAGCTCAATTGTCCTCACAAAGGAGGAAATGTGTTGAGACCCTGAACAACTTTCACTCCTCCCATCATGACTTTTCTACACATGAACTGATTTCATATACATTTGGAAGCCAAAGATAGGAGTCACTGAACTCTACGGGGTAAGTATCCTTGACACCAGAGCAAAGTCGTGGGGTGCTTGTCTTCATGCAAGAAAGAATCCAAGTGTGAGACACAGAGTGAAATAACAAGGTTTTCAGGGGAATGGAAGGGACAGAGAGAGCGCCCAGTCACTCAGACTGGGCAAAGCAAGGGTACATGGTTGAATGGAGAGAATACACCTGGCAGACCAGGTGGGCGGCTCAGCAGAGCACAGAGAGCTGGGTGCACAGTGTTTGTTTAGACTCGAGCTTATAAGGGAAAGGGGTCCAGGTTTCTCCTTCGCTTCCTCCTCTAGGACTAAAGGTAATAAGAAAAATTTCTTCCCAAGTTTGCTATCAGACAGCAGGAATCTTGCTAGCGTTAGCAATCGGGCTTCCCCCTAGGGTGCCTGCCTTGACAAGAGGATGTCTTATCAGGCCAGCTAACCCATTTGGTGCTGAGGAGAGAGCTTTCCCATGGGGGAAGGGCTGGGACCACCTGGAAGGTTACCAGGGTCTGGGCAGGACTTTGAATTGTAGATGCTAGACTTTTGCAGTTGCCAGTTTCCTCAGGCCCTTCTCACACACACACATAGGCTACTAGCTTCCTACCTAACGTCATGTGCACCTGGTTTTGAGGTGTCTGTCTGAATTGAGTTCTCTTCAAGGGTCATTATTGTGAAACTCAAAAATGCTCTCACTATGGATCCCATCCACATGTTGGTTCTCCAGATAACCATGTCTCTGATCTTCCACATGCCAAGGTACTTGCTGCTCCCCAGCCTTCATGTTTGTCAGCACTTCAGGACGCTTCTCACCCCTGCACAATATATATCCAAGTGTACTGCTCACAAGTCTACTCAATGCCATAAAAGTCCATTTTTGGCAAACATCAAAACAACAGACTAAACAATTTGTCCAACAGACCCCTCGTTTTCTTCAGTTACAGCTGTTCATGGGGGATCTAACCCTCTTGAGTCATATAGATGTAACCCACAGGAGAGACATCAGAGCCCCAGAAGCAGGTAACATGGGCAGCTGTGCCACCACTTTGTAAAACTGACTTAGGTCACCTAGATGTGCTGGGGATTGATCCTAGTTGGGCCTTTTCTGTTGCGTCATGGGCTTCTGTTGCTCTCACTGGGGCTTATGAATTAATACGACTGAAAGCACGCAGAGGTTCTATCCAGTCATGAAATCACTCATTATCAGTCTGTGCTACTACCTGGTAATACACAGTACCAATCAAGTTCCAGAACTGCCTACTCCAGTGTTTCCACTTCACCTCTACCTAATTCCAAGCCAGCTCAAATGAGAATCCTTTCAGTAGTGATGTGTCAGTATACCAATTACCACCAGCAATGGGATTCATTTTATATTTGGCTGATGAGAAACTGCAATGATTCTACAGGTCAGTGTAATTCTACACAGAAATCCACAGAAGATATTCGCAAAATTCTGCATGAGCCAGTTTTTTGTTGCCATAATGAAAGACCTGTATTAGACTTAACTTTATAAAGAAATAGGGTTTATGTACTTCATAATGAAGACCTTCTTGGTTGCATCACCTTGTGCCATATGGCATGGTGAGAGCTTGTTTGGGAAGAAATCACAACACCAGAAAGGAAGCAAAATAACTGGTTGGGGTTAGCAGCTGGCTTTTATAACAATCATCTCACCAACACCACCAAGGGGGCCACAGGGACCTACCTTTAACTGTTTCAAGAACAATCCCTGCTTGACCTGAGAATCTCCCACTAGGTTCCACTTCCTAAAAGTTCAGCCTCCCAACATGACCACATTGAAGACCAAGCTCCTAACACATGAACTTTTGAGGGCATAGCAATAACATCCAAACTCTAACAGGCATTTATGAAATTATGAGATGTTATACTAGTAGTAGAAATAATGTGCATATAAGCACAGGGGACTGATGAATCTTCTCACTCAGAGAGGGTGATGTTTGACTCCCGATTGAGAACTACATATAGAAAGGGTCTTCCTGTCAGGTGAGTGAGGGCAATGGTTTCCTGGAGGAGGTTTTATGCCCCACTGGACACATATCCAAGCCAGCCGCTAAGAAGTTTCACCAAGTCTAAGTCACCAAGGTACACAGCCCTAAACAATATAAACAAGATGGCCCTGGCTGTTGCCAGGGGGGTTGCAAACATTAAATAGCAAATTATAAATTACCAGATAGCCTATCTCCTAGTTATTTTGGCCTAGAGTCAGTATCAGACTCTACAAATCCCCATGGATAACGTAGATAAGCAATTCTGCCTTAAGATAACTTTATCTTACACAGTGGCCTAGTTTTACAATCTTGTTGAAATCATTGCTTGCTAGAAACACCTCTGGTTTTCACTTCTGTTTTTTATTAGTTTTTTTTTTTTTTTTTTTGAGGGGGGTGCCCTCAGAGGAAAATCAGAGTCAAGGACATAGTTGCAAGTTATTTATTTAAGAGATTCCTAGAAAGCAAGATTTAGGAGAGAAAGTGACGCAATCAAGGAGGAAGAGTATCAGAGTGTGTTATGATGTTTGGCTAGGATGGCTGAGAAGTGTAATAAATTGCCTCCCACAAATGCCTGCTTGAGACATGAAATGCAGGGCACCTATTTAGGAGTTCTCATTTGATATTGGTTGGGGGATGTTCCTCCCCTATGCTCTGAGGTAGCACTGATATGCACATCAGAATTCTACTATGTGTTTTGAGAAGTCCTTGGCTCCAGAGCTGGCCCAGTAGCAGAAATCTTTCAAGGTTTCTGACAATCTGTTACAAAACACAGCCATCATTTTAAAATTCTGTAAATTTATAATGAAATTATGTGCAACACAAAGGTAATTAAAACCAAAAAACCCATTATGTCTTCATTAGTTTCTATTATCTACTCTCTTGATGTTACTTAAGTCTATTGTTATCTGTGTGATGGAATACAAATAGTACGATAGGGTGCTCCTGTGTATCTCTTCCCAAAAATGCATTCAATTCATCATGCTGCAGCTTGAAATTGGTCATGTTGGTGATATTTACATCCTGGAAATCAGCAAGTAGTATACATCAGGGCTTTTTATTTTTGCTACTACCTCCAGCTAGCTACTTGTTAAATAATTATTCATACTCCATTGAAGGAAAGTGAGGAGAAACTTGAAACTTGCCTTATCCTGATAGGATGCTGCTCTATGTATGAGGCTGAGTGAACAATGAGTATCAGGAAGAAAACCTGGACCACCACAGAAGCTATATAAAATAAGGACTAAGACTTGACTATTGCGTTTGTCAATATGGAAGTCAATACTAGTAATGAACTTGACAGAAAAGCTTAACTGGAGTGGTTTAAGAAAGATAGATGAGTTGCCAAAATGGAGTAGTAAAATGAGTGTTTAAAATTATTGCTACATAAAGACGTAGAGAATGGAAAGGAGACCCTAGAGAATTGGGTGGGGGAGGGTTGAAGGTAGAGTCACTGTGGATGGAGGATATTGCCACATGCTGGTATCATAAGGAGAATGATGGGATAAGATACTGTGGAAACAAGAGCTTATTTCTTATAAAACGGACCTTTACATAGGTGAGGAGGATGATCGGGTGAATTGACTAAATAAATGCAACAAAATTGCTGGCAGTGTTATGAACTCACCTGACATTTGTGATAATTAATACAAAGTGATTCCACTTATGGCTGGCATTAATTATACTTTGGGAATTATTCAGTCTTTCACAGTAGAAGTTATGGTATCATGCTGGAAGTTTGTGGCAGAGGTTGTGTGAAGGTAGAATCATTGATAATGATGAAAGTAAGAAAATGAATAGAAGAGGGAATTAGAGGAATTATTTTCTTGGGACCATCTGAGAACCAAGGAGGTCTGGGTGCAGAGTGAGGCCACCCTCTCCTTCCTACCAGGGTGACTGGATTGAGGCTAATCCCAATCTGGAAGAGCAGACTAATTTAAATTCATCTGCCACTAGGGAATGCTTCATGGAAACTCATACACATGGAAAGAGCCATTTAAAATACTTTTTTTAGAACCGCTGTTGTGGCATAGCGGGTTGAGCTGCTGCTTGCAAGGCTGCCATCCCATGTGGTGCCAATTTGAGTCCTGGCTGCTCCACTTCTGATCTACCAAAAAGTTAATGTACTTGGGGAAGCAGCAGAAGATGCCCCAAGTTTTTGGACCTCTGCACCTATGTGGGAGACCTAGATGAAGTTCCTGGCACCTGACTTCAGCCTGGCCCAGCTCTGGACATTCTGGCCATTTCAGGGAGTGATCCAGAGGATGGAGTGATAGTCAGCCTCTCTCCCTCCCCCCCCTCCCTCCCCCTCCCCTCCCTCTCCATCCTCTCACTCTCCCTCCTCTCCCTCTCCCTCCTCTCCCTCTCCCTCCTCTCCCTCCTCTCCCTTTCCCTCTCTCCCTCCCTCTCTCTCTCTGAAGTCCTGCCTTTAAAATAATTACACAAATCTCTTAAAAAAACAAATAAGATAATTTTCACTAATGCATTCATTGTATTAGAAGGCCATCATGTGAAATCACAAAACCCACCAAAACAATAATAAGGATTCAGGGTGTTAACATTTTCAGTAAATGACAGACAAGAAAGTTTGTGCATGAAGGCACAGAAAAGGGTATTAGAGAGTAGGTTCTTCTGGTATTTGTTTCAGAGATTGAGGTGTTACAAACAGGAGGAAAAGATTATTTTCTGGGGGTAGCTTTAGAAGTGGGGTAGATACCTGTCTGCCTACAACCCTCTGTGTGTGAAGTCTACCATGCCTTGGTAAGGCTGCCAGGAAAGCAGTGTCTGAGGTAATAGGAGATTGCAATTAGTTTAAGAAGATGAAAATGTGTCTTTACAGAGGAGCATTTGTTTCCTGGCTTTACCATTTAATGTATTTGTCTCCTCATTATTTACATTTTCTCTGCTTTAATTTCTTTATCTTTAGTGTGGAATGACCCCATCTAAATTGTCAGATTGCAGTGAGGAGCTACAAAGATAATTTACTTAGAGGACATAAAGCATTTCCTAACAGATAGTAATCACTAAAATAAAAGCTGCAATTTTCTTTTTATTAAGTAGTCCTCATTGTGCTGTAGCTGTTGATGCAATGGGTATATGAGCTAGGGAGACAATGAGATTTTACCATGAACATGCTTATCTGAGGAGTTTCATTCAGAGACGGATAGTTCATCATTATTTCAAGCCTCATATGTGAAATCCCTCCCTCTTGGTGAAAACAACATTTGCAAATATGTTATTTACTATCAATCCAGTTTTCCAGCCTTTGTAAAGGATGTTCAATTTTTGAGTATTTCCCCTTGCCTTATTTTCTTCTTACCCAGGTCTCTTTATCATCCTAACTGCTATGGTGTAGCTGTAGCCCAGTCACTACCAGGTCTCTCGATTCCTTAAAGTTCTGTCCTCCTTTGTATTCTTCACCTCTACCCCATCTACACTCAGTCCACATCCCCTCTCCTAGCTGTAAATGACTTCAACAGCACCTGTGCTAGTATGCCTAAAACATCTGCTTGCAGGACTCACAGCCCTCCAGCTGCAGACCCAGTCCCAGCTGTCTGCCAGAGAGCTTCCTTTGGCTGAAAAGCTTCATGGGTTTTATGAGTGCAAAACTGTACTCTTGATCCGTGTGCTCCAAAGCCAGAAATGCTGGAACTGCTACTCATCTCTCTGTGCAAGTCCCATATAAATTTCTTCACAAGATATATTGGCTACACATTCAAAATATTTTCCTAAATTTCCCATCTTCCACCGACAACTATTTTTATTGTATAAGCTACCATTTAACTGGTTTTCTTGCTTTCATTATTTCCATATACAAATTATTCAAAACTAATCAGGGATTCTTTTAACATTTATTTATTTATTTGAAAGGTAGAATTACAGAGAGGCAGAGAGAGAGAGAGAGAGAGAGAGAATTCTTTCATCCATTGGTTCACTCCCCAAATGGCCACAGTGGCTGGAACTGGGCTAATCTGAAGGTAGGAGCCAGGAGCTTCTTCCAAGTCTCCCCTGGTGGGTGTAGGGGCCCAAGGACTTGGGCCATCTTCTACTCATTTCCTAGGCTGTAGCAGAGAGCTGAATAGAAGTGGAGCAGCTGGGACTTGAACCAGTGCCCATAAGGGATGTCGGCACTGCAGATGGTGGCTTTACCTGCTATGCCACAGTGCCGATCCCCAGGGTTATGTTTTTAAAAATCACATTGTACCATGGTAGCCTGCTGCTACAACCCTAAAACAACTCCTTATTCCACAATTGAAATTTTAAATATGTCTAACATAACTCTAATTACACTATATCCTAAACAATTCTCTTCTCTCCATACATATGCAGCTTATATGAGAGCCTATATACATACACATACACATTTGTCTGCTATTTTAAATTCTAGTGACATTGCCTATTCTTATTGATCTATTTCAAATGTGCTATATTCCTCTCACTTCTTTCTCTCTCCTCTTGGTGCACTTTTGCTCCAGATATTTCTGTGATTTTCCTAATTTCATTGGATTTCTGTTCAAATATCACTTCCCTCCTCCATCTTCATGATTATTAGTTTTTAATCTGCTTTATTTATCACAAAAGGATCCATTGCTGTTTGAATTCATTTATGTATTTGTACTTACTGTTCATTAACCCCATGAAAATATAATCTCTTTAAGAACTAAGATTGCATCTGCCTCTCATTGTATTTATTCCAATTTCTACATGAATAACTGGCATACAGGTGTTTATTCAGTGACAGAACAAATTTATTAGTCAGTTCAGAAGAAGGGGAATAATTTAGATGGTGTACTACACCCCAAATGAGACAGATCAAATCTTTACTATAGGTTGTAAAAGCAATTTGGTAAGAAGAATGATAGTATTTACAATATTTGCTGGATTTTACCACAATTGCATAGTTAGCTTATATATCTATCCTGCTTAATTAGAGTGTACAGAGGATCTGTGCTTACTATTGCATCTCAATTGCATCTTAACACTGTGCCTCATAGAAAATATCAGCTGCCTGTAGATATTTGTTGAATGAAGAGATTAAGGAATGGCTGTGTGACTCAGTCAGTATAGAGGCTCTCTTAGCAATATCCAGAGAAAGAATTTTGTTACTACACTTGATCTTAGCCAAAAGGCCGAGAAGCGATGAGAAAGAAGTCTGTTTTGTCCAACTGTCCAGTAGCCATCTTTGAGCCATTTATTATGCCTGTGGAAAATACATGCTTCTCGAGAAAAAAGAAAAACATCTTATTTAGGGGACAATTTATGTCATTTCCTCAAAACTGTCACTATAATGATGAGAATATTTGCAAGTCCATCACAGAAGAAAGGTAAAGTTGAATGAGGTGGTAGGTGTCATTGCCTTTTATTTTAACAGAGTGGTGGACAAGAGGCAAAATCCATTCTGTAACCATTGACTGTATTTGTGAAGTGGATGCTTTATCTCTCACTCAGCAGTTCACGGCCTCGATTAGCTCAGCAGAAAAAACTGGTCTGTGCTGTTGATGTTTATATCAGTTACCAACTGAAACAAATTTTTCCATTAGAACAACATCTTCCAGAAACTCAGCAAGAAGTTTGAAACTGAGAGTTCAGTCACATATGTACTATAGGAGGAAATGAATTTTGTGAAAAAGTAAGAAATTTACAGAATGCTGTGGGGAGCAAACCGGACTAGACTGAGTTACTGGAATTAAGACTTATTCTGTGCATCTGCTCTCCCACAATATGGCGTTGGGAGAGAAGTAAACAGCTTCCGCACAGCTGCCTCCAGTTCAACCAATAAACTGTAGGACTTGCTCCTGATTGGAGAGCAGCGTACTCGGCGTGTGGGCAGCCGAGTTAGGATTGGCGGAGGAGGACTATAAAGGAGGAGAGAGACGGCATGCACCAGGAACATCTAAGGGGAACATCTAGCTGAAGGAACACCCGTGCAGCCCCCGAGAAAGCCGGCCGGCGTTGTGCCGCTCCCCTGCGGAAGTGGGGAATGTGGCCAGGGGGAACTGCCCTTCCACGGAGGTGGAAGGGATAGTAGCCAACCCGGGAAGAACCAGCAGCAAACCCGGGGAGGGCCGAGCAGACGAAAGAACAGCGCAGGGTCCTGTGTCGTTCCTCCATGAAGAGGGGGAGCGACAGAAACTGAGAGTTCAGTCACATATGTACTATAGGAGGAAAGTGAATTTTGTGAAAAAGTAAGAAATTTACAGAATGCTTTACATTTCTTGAATAGCTTTATTTTCCTGGCATCCATCTACTCAAATGATCAGGTCCACAGCTTTAATGTTCTAGCACCTGACTTAACATCTAGCAAAATCTGCCCTTTTTATAGTCAGTGGATATTTGAGTGAAACAACACCTTTTAATAATTTTTTATTTAGGTCTCTGAAGTTGCAAAAAAGCACTTAATATTCAAAGATATCCATCATTTCCCATTCCTCTATAGAATTATCAATTTATAGTTCCTTCTTCTATGCATTCCTTCTCTGCCAGTTCTTTTGCACTTTCTCTTGCTCTCTCTCTCTTTCTCTCTCTCTCTCTCTCTCTCTGTCATTTCTCCTTTCCTTTGCACAAGAAAGCTCTCCTTCAGAGTGTTAACTAGTACTGTAACCACGTAATATTGACTGGATATACATTTGTATTATTAAATAATGTTTCATTTGTGTGTTGAAACAAAGTAACCATAAAATACATCAGCTTGAATAATAGTCTTTATTTTTTTTTTTTTTTTTGACAGGCAGAGTGGACAGTGAGAGAGAGAGACAGAGAGAAAGGTCTTCCTTTTGCCGTTGGTTCACCCTCCAATGGCCGCCGCGGCCGGCGCGCTGCGGCCGGCGCACCGCGCTGATCCGATGGCAGGAGCCAGGAGCCAGGTGCTTTTCCTGGTCTCCCATGGGGTGCAGGGCCCAAGCACCTGGGCCATCCTCCACTGCACTCCCTGGCCACAGCAGAGGGCTGGCCTGGAAGAGGGGCAACCGGGACAGAATCCGGCGCCCCGACCGGGACTAGAACCTGGTGTGCCGGCGCCGCTAGGCGGAGGATTAGCCTAGTGAGCCGCGGCGCCGGCCTTTGAATAATAGTCTTTAAAAAGATGGAAAAGATTCCAAGTATTATTCAAGTTGTAGTTGTTTAAGTATTAAACCTTGCATATTTGAAGCACAAAAAATTCATAAAATTTTGTATATTTTGCTATGTTTTAGGCTAATAACTTTATATAATATTTCAGTATTTTAGTAGATGAAATGTGACCACTATTATAGCTTTGTCAGAATTTTATCAGGAGGTTATTGCCTTTCCTCTTAAAACTTTTTATTTTATGAAATTTATTATCTTATCTATGTTATTTTGGAAAACTTGCTGTGTTGTTAATTGTATTCCATCGAGAAAACTGATGTTTAATAACAAAAATATCTTCTAGCTGTAGAATGAATGAGTTGTGAAAATATTTGTATGTAAGTTTTAAATTTGACTGTGAGACCAGAGTTACTCCATTAATGATGGACTACTCAAACTTAGTAACACTACCTGGATAATCTAGTGTTTTCCGTGCTTTTATTAAGACAGAGATATTTGGGGAAAGATGTACCATTTATAGTAAAAGTCGAATATGTTTTAAAATGACTTTTCTGGATTTTAAAAAGGCAAAAGAAAAATAGTTTACATTTTTAAGAGTAACTCTAGCTCATTTTATATTGTGATTATGTATCAAGAATCTAAACTGAAAAAAAAAAACTGTAGGCTTTTGCTAATTTCTTACAAACACTTCCTCACAAAGAGGCAATAATAAAATAAATATTATAATATGAATCTGGAATGGAAATGTTGCCATAATGAAGAGCTTCCACATAATTATGTTTTCAAAATAAACAGTTCTTCCTTCTGCCTGTAATACAAGAAAAAAATCGAGATGCTTTGTGACAAATAACTTGAAACCCAATTCAGGTAAATTAAACTTGGGTGAAATACAAAGATCTGAAAAAAAATGCCCTAAGAACATAGCGTGACTCTGTGACAAAGGATTACCTCTTTCTTGTTCCATAGAATGCCCACATTTCATGCTTAAGTTTGAACGAATTTTATAGTACTTCTGGAATTTGAATTCTGATAGGTTACTGTAGCTTATAATTATATATATATATATTTATAATTTAATTTTACTAGAGACATTAGAAATTTTGTTAAGGTGGTCTTCAAGACAGATTTAAATACTGTTTTTGACTAATTGTAAAACTTCCTAATAGGCCGGCGCCCCGGCTCACTAGGCCAATCCTCCGCCTGTGGCGCCGGCACCCTGGGTTCTAGTCCCGGTTGGGGCACCGGTTCTGTCCCAGTTGCTCCTCTTCCATTCCAGCTCTCTGCTGTGGCCCGGGAAGGCATTGGAGGTTGGCCCAAGTACTTGGGCTCTGCACTCGCATGGGAGACCAGGAGGAAGCACCTGGCTCCTGGCTTCAGATGGGTGCAGTGCGCCGGCCATAGCTGCCATTTGGGGGGTGAACCAATGGAAGGAAAGAAGACCTTTCTCTCTGTCTCTCTCACTGTCTAACTCTTCCTGTCAAAAAAAAAAAAAAAAGAAAAAACTTCCTAAGAAAATGTAATTTGATTGTAATTTTTAAGTATTGGCACAAAATCATTAAGAGGTGCTTAAACTGAATGGGTTTTAGACAATCATCATGTTTCATTATTAATTTTGCCATATAAAGCACTAGCAGACAAGAATAGTTATAATAAAATATTTTGTGAGTATTATGTGCTAGGTGGTTTTTGAACATTGATATTAAATTGTATAACAGCTGCTTGAGAGAGTTACTTTTTTTCTGTCAGCTAAAAGCAGAGTAGAGTGATTTGCCTAAGATCACATAATGATGATTTGGATCCAGTCAATTTGGCTATCCACTCATTCTTCTACCCACTCTTAAAAGGTCCATTCCCATTGGTTCTTATTTTTACTTTTCTCTTTCCCAACTTACTATGTTTTCTTGAATGTTTTTCTTGGGGTCACATTATCTTTTCCATTATTGGCCCTCTGCAAAAGAATGGAATGACATGGAGTAGGACCATGATCATACTTCATGCTGTTTTGTTTTGTCTCCTTCTATTTATATTTCCATTTGGTCTTTGAGTTTCTGATTGCAGTTTTCATTCTTTTTCATTTTTAAGCCATTCTGGGTATTTTAGTTGGACACAGAGATGGAATCAAGAATTTAGCAAAAATCTTCCCAAATGCTGAGTGATGATTGCAAAACAAGGACTCATACACAGCGTTCTCTTGATTATTAAAAGAAAAAAAAGCCAACCATAATTTCTATTCATGTATAACAAGTAAATATTTTTCCTAATTGAAGAACTTTAAAGTTGACAAATTTGGCCAGCACCGTGGCTCGCTAGGCTAATCCTCCGCCTTGAGGCACTGGCACACCGGGTTCTAGTCCCGGTCGGGGTACCAGATTCTGTCCCGGTTACCCCTCTTCCAGGCCAGCTCTCTCCTGTGGCCAGGGAGTGCAGTGGAGGATGGCCCAAGTCCTTGGGCCCTGAACCCCATGGGAGACCAGGATAAGTACCTGGCTCCTGCCATCGGATCAGCGCGGTGCGCCATTGGAGGGTGAACCAACGGCAAAGGAAGACCTTTCTCTCTGTCTCTCTCTCTCACTCTCCACTCTGCCTGTCAAAAAATAAAAAAAAAAAATAAATAAATAAAAATAAAAACAAAAAAATAAAGTTGACAAATTTGAAGAAAAACACATTTAAGGGAAGAAATTTATTCTGGTTTGTCCTCCATGATTCAGGTCCTCAGATTTTTTTTAAAAGTTGTCCAAATAGCAAAGAATCTCAGCCAGCCCAAGCATAGTCAATAAGAGTATTCTCTTTCTCAGCACACGCATCTATCTTTTCAAGTAAATATTCAGAGGAAAAACATAATAGCTAAGAATATGCATATTTTTGAGTAGTGTCCTTTGCTGATATTTGTCCCTAAACTCATGGGAAACTTGCAAAGCAGAGCAGCAATAAACCATATTAGTAGATACTCTTCTAGATGTGCCTTCCAGTGTGTGATTTGGGGGATAGGACTCTGGTTGTGATTTAGTGAATTTTGTCACATTCAGATAATTAGAAGGGAAAACTTGTCAAACATTTTACTTAAATTATGATTTTTATTTTTCAATAAGATTATAAAATATTTTTTGTCTTATAACTAAAATATGAGAAGTGACTATAATAGAATATTCAATCATTTTGCATAGCTTTAAAATCAAAACAAACCGGTTCTAGTAAAAGAATCCTACCTTTTTCTCTTAGATAGCAGGAAATGTTTTGTTTGTTTTGTTTTCTCTCAAACAAACCATTAGGAAAATGGCAGCAATTTGAGAACATTTCCTTGGGAGTAATTCATTTATGAAGATCTCAGAAGCATACCAGTTCTATTTAGGCTTTAAATTTGGCTCTGTTTTCATTTATTTATTTATTTACCTATTTATTTTCAAAGATGATTAAAATATCACATGCTAATGATAGAAAATACCAACAGATTGTCAGATTTAATGCATTAAGTCCCATTGCCATATATGTATATCAGTTATAAAGGCTTAAATTGAGGAAAGAATGTTCTACTTACGGTAACTTTGAATTAAATATTTTGTCATTGAATTACTTGCAGAACTGAAAATTTGGTACTTGATGGCTTTTAACATTAGTTATGTTTATTTTGATTTTACAAAGAAGTATCAACTTGCAAATACGCTATTTCATCTCTTTCAATATCAAATGGACCTGAGTATTTTGTCATATAATGGAATAGCATGTGTCCATCTCGAATATAACAAGGTTGTCTGGTGACATCATTATAATTTAGGAAGTATCAGTTATTAACTTTGATTTTCTTGCATTCAAATTCCAGGTACAAGATGTCAAGAAGTTCTAGTACCATAGTTATTAATGGTCCCTGGACAGAGTCCTCACTAGGAAGGACCAGCAGAGATTTCTTTTCCATAAATCTAAGCTATTTTCACTCATCAGTGTATGGATTGGTGAGCCATGCTGACATCCTGGAATATGCCATGTCTCTCAAAACTGTGTCTTTTATTCTGTGTTAGTTTTCTCTTTTAGCTTTTTACCTGACTTCTTTACGGGTTCTTCTGCCACTATTCAGCCAAGAAAGATAGACATTTCTTCAACGTGAGCACAAATTCTGATTTCCAGACCAGCGGCATCAGCATCAACCTGTAATTCACTAGAAATACAAATTCTAATGTCCCTTCATAGAAATACAGAGCCGCCAACTTGAAGTGAAGGCCAGGAATGTGTGTTTTAGCAAATCTTTCTCATAAAATCTAAAATAGGAGAACATCTATAATCCATTATTGTCTTTCCTTACTCTGTGTTCTCATCTCAAATCTATTCATATATAATATATATATATATAAATGATACATTTAAACTCTGTATGTGAAGGATGAGATCTTTATTCTTTGTGAACGATATGATTTCTGTGATGACTGCTCAATTATGAATCCAGGAAACCAATCAGAGACAACATATAAATGACTGAATATGGTTATGTCCCAATATAACTTTACTGAGGCACATGAAGTATCATTCTTCACACTTTTCAATCATTTAAGCATGTAAATGCCAACCCCACTAAGCATGTAGGATATACAGAAGCAGGCAGGGGCTGGCCAGATGTGGCCCAGAGGCCGTAATTTTCCCACTGTTCTATTAATCCCTGCTACTTTTGATATTTAATTCTTTTACATGGAAACTTAGCTACGTTGTTATCTTCTCTTACTTGCTAGTATTTTTAATTTATTTGTTTGCTCAAACACCAGGCTAGATGGTGCTGTGAAAACAGTGTTCGACATGATTGACTGTGGAAGGCCTTCAGGATGAAGACTGCAGCATTGAATCTGGTTGGAATTTCCAGTCTGCCTTATGAATTTTAAACTTGCTATCCCTCAAAAACACATGAGCCAACTCCTTAAAATCTCTATCTCTTGACATAATAACTAAGAAAATTTTCTGATTGGACAGATAAGCATGTGTACCAAGAATTACTAAACTTTTTTTTTTTTTTTTTTTTTTTTTTTTTTTTTTTTTAAGATTTAGCTATTTATTTGAGAGTTGGCATTAGAGACAGAGAGAAAGGTCTCCCATGTGCTGGTTCACTCCCTAGATGGCCACAACAACTGGAGCTGGGCAGATCTGAAGCCAGGAGCCAGGAGCTTCTTCCTAGTCTTCCATACAGGTACAGAGGCCCAAGCACTTGGGCCATCCTCTACTGCTTTCCCAGGCCATTAGTAGAGAGCTGGATCAGAAGTGAAACAGCTGAGACTCCAACCTGCACCCATATGGGATGCCTTCGCTGTAGTCAGAGGCTTAACACCCTGTGCCACACCGCTGGCCTCCTAGAGACGACTCCAGTGTAGTCCATGGTCTAGCAGCATCTGCATTACCAAAGAGCTCAATAAAAACGCCAGAATCTTGTGCTCCACCATAGACCTTCATATACAAAATTTACATTTTAGTGAGTTTTATGATGATTTACCCGTTACAATTTTAGAAGGATTACACTACCTTCCTGAGTTTCAAAGTACACAAACTAAGGATTATTCTATCAAGTTAACAGCGATCTCTATTAGGTTGTGATGGATTGTCTTCCAGATAATGTTCCTTTTGGTTGAGTTTTATGTTTTTACTATTGTTAGACTATTTTCCTACTCAAATTAATAGAACGTTCTAGCCCTGAGACCTAAATGCCAAAATTAAAACGATCACAATTACTATCAGTACAGGGCATGAGATCGACTGAAATTCATATTATTTTCATTACCACAACTGCAAAATACTTAACATTCCTAAATGATTCTTAGTATAAATGATTAAGTTTATATTACCTGTGAACTAGTCAATTATTAATATGACCAAAAGTGAGACATAAACAAAGGCCGGCGCCGCGGCTCACTAGGCTAATCCTCCGCCTTGCGGCGCCAGCACACCGGGTTCTAGTCCCGGTTGGGGCGCCGGATTCTGTCCCGGTTGCCCCTCTTCCAGGCCAGCTCTCTGCTGTGGCCCGGGAGTGCAGTGGAGGATGGCCCAGGTGCTTGGGCCCTGCACCCCATGGGAGACCAGGAGAAGCACCTGGCTCCTGCCTTCAGATCAGCGCGGCATTGGAGGGTGAACCAACGGCAAAGGAAGACCTTTCTCTCTGTCTCTCTCTCACTGTATAACTCTGTCTGTCAAAAAAAAAAAAAAAAAAAGAGAGACATAAACAAATGTATCATTCAGAGGAAGTGTACAGGTTTCACAATAACACAAGGACAATAGTTAAGAATTTATGCTTGTTAATTTTTTAAATTTATTTAAGAGGTAGAGTTGAAGAAAGAAAGAAGGAGAGACAAAGAGAAAGGTCTTCCATCTGCTGGTTCACTCCCCAGATGGTCACAACAGCCTGAGCTGGGACGATCTGAAGGCAGGAGCCAGGAGCTTCTGCTAGGTCTCCCACACAAGTGCAGAGGCCCAAGCACTTGGGCCATCCGCTACTGCTTTCCCAGGCCATAGCAGAGAGCTGGACCAGAAGAGGAAAAGCAAGAACAGGAACTGGCACTCATATGGGATGACAGTGTCATAGGTAAAGGCTTAGCCTACTGAGCCACAGCACTGGCCCCTATGCTTGCAAATTCTAAGCTTAAAAGATCTTAGCCACAAGAACTTATTTGTTAGATCTCTACATTCTCATCTCCCCAAAACATTCTAGAGAAGTAGATATCATCCCTATAGGTTTGTTTGTCTCATTTTCTTGCTGTAATTTATTTCTTTTTTCTAACAAATTTACCAGTTTTTCTTTTAAAAAAAGTACTTATTTTAATTTTATTTAAAAAGTGTATATATAGAGAAAAAGACACATAGAGAATTTCCACCTGCTGATCCACTACACAGATGCACACGACAGCCAGTGGTGGGTCAGACCAAAACCAGGAGACCAGACTTTATCTGGGTTTTTCAGTCTTGGGTGGCAGGTACCCAAGCACCCAAGCAGCTAGCCCAAGATGCTCATCAGCAGGAAGCTGCATCTGAAGTGAAGTAGCTGGGAGTTGAATAGGCACTGTAATATGGGATGCAGGTCTCACAAGTGGCAATGTAAGCCACTGTGCCACACTTACCCTAGGTTTTCTTTGAATCATAATTGTCACAATGCTAGAATTTACTTAATAAAATATGATATTATTTAATGTAGTAGTTACTTCTGGTCTTCACAAGACCCAGGAGTATAGTGCATTCCTTTGACCAGCAGTAGCTTTTCTTTATTTAGTCATATGTATATTGTCAGATTTCTTTTTTGAATTCATATACCAAGGAAAAAAAATTCTTTTTCTTTATAAAACCTTATGTAACAATTTAATAAGAGATTCAAAAATATATTACATGACTTCTGGAAAATATGGCCTAATGTTTTCATATATATTTTAATAATTGGTCTTTTCAGATAAACACAGAGTTGTAACTCAAAAATTATACAATTAAGCCGGCGCCGCGGCTCACTAGGCTAATCCTCCGCCTAGCGGCGCCGGCACACCGGGTTCTAGTCCCGGTCGGGGCGCCGGATTCTGTCCCGGTTGCCCCTCTTCCAGGCCAGCCCTCTGCTGTGGCCAGGGAGTGCAGTGGAGGATGGCCCAGGTGCTTGGGCCCTGCACCCCATGGGAGACCAGGAAAAGCACCTGACTCCTGGCTCCTGCCATCGGATCAGCGCGGTGCGCCGGCCGCAGCGCGCCGGCCGCGGCGGCCATTGGAGGGTGAACCAACGGCAAAGGAAGACCTTTCTCTCTGTCTCTCTCTCTCACTGTCCACTCTGCCTGTCAAAAAAAAAAAAAAAAAAAAATTATACAATTAAATTGCTTTGGAACTTTGGCTATTATGCTAAGATTTTTCTATCATAGACAAGAATCATAAAGAAATGATATAATGAAAAAATTTTTTTTTCAGTTAGAAGAGCCCACATTCCTCTAATTGCTATAATCCTTTGGTCTAACAACAGTGAAAAGAGAAAACTCAATCAAAAGGAACATTGTCTGGAGAACAATCCATCATAAAATCTATTTTTCTGTCTCTCCATTAAAAAAGGCAAACAGTCATAAAAGAAAAGATACTCAGGTCTACTTACTGGAACGCAGTAATAGGATAAGCATGGAAACCCGATTAAAAAAGCTTTTAAAACTCTACTCATTTTTCTTCATCATTTTTTAATGTAATACTAAGGAACATATTTAGTTTTCACAATGGTGAATTATTGAGACTAAGGAAGTTAGAGTTCTCTCCTCCATAATGGGGTAGTCGCGTTCTCTTTCAGCATATCGAGTCAGCTTGACTACCACACCAGCTATGAGGACAGGTGGGTGGCTGGATTATTCCCACCATAGCTTTTTCATTCAATGCCTGTCTCTCCCTTTTTCCTTTTTCTTTTTGTTCACTTTTGGTCTCTGTGGTATGGCCAAGCACATTTGTAATATGATGCTGTGAAGAAAGATACACTGTGAAAAGAATTGCTGTAAAATGTCATGATTTTTCAAGTGAGCAAAGGATTCCCCAACATATATATAAAAGATATCAAGGTTTAATTATTTTAAGTAATCAGGGAGGCAGAAATCTAGCAATGCCTATGCTGAATGGAAGTAACTAGTGGCTTCTTCATATTATCTTTTATGTTTATGTAAAAGAAGGAAATGAATGGGTCCCAAAACCTGATCTTATTTAATAAACTATAGAAAACCAAGTAATCACAGAAAGGGGAATAAATTATCTCATGACACACCCCAAGAAATGGATAATAGGAGCTAGTGAATGAGTGCCCTGGCCTGCCATCTACTATTAAGCCACTCACCCAATTCTTGCCTTCATTTCAATCTTCTAGCAGCAGTCAGAGAACTTGCTATCACCAGCTCTTTAACTTTGCTTTTGGAATCATTCTTGCAGATTAAAAATAAAATAAATCTATTAGCTTCTGTTTCTGTTGATTATAGGTATCTTCCCTACATGTTTTACTTTAAATCCTTACAAAAATATACAACTACATTCTTATTTTTATTTATGGTCAATATTTTCCCTCTGATGTATATGGAAAGATAAAAAGATACCCTAGACACAAATTCTTACAAGAAGAAAAATAATGTGAACTTTTAAGCTATAAGCAAAATTTTCAAGGAAATTGAATTGCTTTACTTAATTACACAGTGATGGTTCACATTGTAAAAGGCTTTCAAATGTCTATGTTGACTAAGGTTGTCAGTATCATATACATCTCTTTTATCCTCACAACTGAAGAATCTTCCTGGGCTGTCACACACCAATACAAAGTGATTTCAGGGACAGGGAAATGAAGACAATTCAAGGTCTCTCCAAAGCATTGGTCTTAGAACACTTGAATTGGGACAAGTAAGCTGGCATATCACAAGGGCCTTGAAAAAGCAACTCAGCAAATTGGCTATGCATTCACAGAGGGCAATTTTTGTTGTGCACCAATCCAGCAAAGCAGTCCTTGAGAGCAAACCATAAATCCTCACTTGGTTGAATTTTTTTCTATTAACTCAGAATCTATGAAAACTCCAAGTTAAGAAATAAAGGAGACTGTTAAAACAGTAACAACAATTTTGTCACTCTAAGTAAAGGTGCATATACCATTGTTTTTTAAATAACTTTTCTATCACTTTGCTTGGATATAAAATGCAATGGTGATTGCTATGGTTCTAATAAGCTAGAAAAATACATTATTCTATGATTTGCCCATACCACATTAAGAGCAATGCATTTTACCTGTGCTTTATGATTAATTTATTATATATTAAATATAATATTCCCACAAAGTGCAATGTCATTTTTTTTCCTGAAGTACTTTCATTCCTTAAGCAGATAGGTATGGAGTATATTGAAAGTACATTGACATAAACTGATTAGTTAGCATAACTGAAATTATATCCTAGCCATAGATAGTTTTATGAAATAGTAGACACTTCCCTCATTTGCAAAAAGATGGGTGGCAACTTTATGGTATATATTTATTTGAATAAATGAGTATATTATTAGATTAAGATGGTGGATTAGAGAGGGAATTTACTGCTCTAGTCAGGGAGATGGTTTTAAAAAAACTGGAGAGAGTGCAGTCTCAGGGAAGAACTAGGGAGAAAACAGCAAATTAAACTCCATGTAAATTAGCGGGACACAGTGGACCTACCTGGAGGGTGTGGTCACACACAATCAGGACCCCAGTAGCCAAGAGCCTCTGCACCAGCCTTGGAGAGTGAGGTGAGACAAGACTGCAGCAGCCTAAGCCACTAGAAAAAAAGCCGCAGGAAAAGGATGGAGGGAATCCAGCTTGGAGCCCTGTGGGGGATAGTGTACCTGCCAAACTAGAGGAGAAAGTGTGTGTGTGGGGGTCACATTTCTCTCTCCCCAATCACCCTGCAATGATTCCCTGTAACAAGCAGATAGAGAGTAGGTGCCATTTTGGATTTATGTAACAGCTACGCCAGCTCATGTCCAGGTACAGCAGCCAGCTAAGCAGAGACTCCTCAGTCTGGTGGGGAGAACTGACAGGGGGATGAGTGCTCATGACTGTGGGAGGCTTCTGTGCCAGGACTGTGTAAACGCTGAGGCTGTGGGACTGTGAAAACACTGAGGCTGTGTGAGAAGGCTCAGGGTTCCCTGGTTCCCTGGTGAGGGACATTGCAGGGTAATCTGCTTACAACATGGACTGCAGAGATCCTTTGCATGGTCCATGTGGCAGCGTGGACAAATATTATACCCACTGGAGCTAGCACTCAGGCACTGGTATCCTTTGAGGAGAGGAAGTGAGCTGAGTTTGTACCAACAGAACAAACCTCCCCTCCAATAAAATATTAAAAGAGAGAGAGAGATTAACCATGCCAAACCCAAGTATCACCTCAACACTCCCTTCACCCTGGAGCACTGAACAGAGCTCTCTGGCTACACCCACCACATGCCTCTAGGTATACCCTGAAAGCAGACACTCCAGTAATCCACATAGGAATAGTAAAAAGATAAAAGCCATCACAGCAGAAAAACAAAGAAGACACCAGTGAGTATCTCTACAAATGCCAAATCATAAATGGACCAATTCAAGAAACAAAAATAAGGAACATAACATGACACTCCCCAAAAGGATGTAATACTTCACTACTAGATTGTGAAGATAAAGAGATTGAAGAAATGCCAGAAATGGAATTCAATAAATTGATCATATGATTATTTAGAAGTAATCAGAAGCAAATGCATGAACTAATGAAATCCATACATCATATGAAATAAAATTTCTCCTACTAATTTGAGATCTTAAAGAGAAAGCAAAATGAAATCTTGGAAATGAAGAATTCAATAAACAAATAAAAAATGCAGTGGAAAGCCAACAAAATCAGTGAAGCAGAAGAAGGAATATCCAACTTAGAATACAAATTGCAGGAAATTATACAGTCAGACAAAAAACAAGAAGAAATTAGAAAACTAAAAAACACTGTCGGTAATCTACAAGATGCTATTTAACCCAATATATGGGTTCTATGAGTTCCTGAAGGCATGGGAATTGAGAAAAGATTAGAAGGCCTTTTTTTTTCATGAAATAATAACAGAAAATTTCCCTAATTTGGAGAAAGGGACATCCAAATACAGAAAACACATAAGAACTCCTAATAGACATGACAAGAAAAGATTTTCAACATGACTCATTTTAATCAAACTCTCCACAGTAAAACAGAAAGATTCTAAACAGTAAAACATAAAGATTCTAAAATGTGCACAAGAGAAGTGCCAGATTACTTTCAGAGGATCTCCAATTAGACTCACAGCAGACTTATCATAAACTATACAGGCTGAGAGAATGGTGAGATATATTCCAAGTTTTAAGAGAAAAAACAGAACTGTCAACCCAGAATACTGTACCCTGTAAAGCTCCCATTTATGAATGAAGGTGAAATAAAACATTCCATAACAAGCAGAAATTGAATTTGTAACCACCCATCCAGCCTTTCAAAAGATGCTTAAGGATGTGCTGCACACAAAAACACAGAAACATGATCATCACAACGCAAGAAGGTAAAGGCATAAAATTTCTCAGTAAAAGTACAAAGGAAAGGCTGGTGCCATGGCTCACTAGGCTAATCCTCTGCCTGTGGGTGCTGGCAACCCAGGTTCTAGTCCCGGTCGGGGCATCGGATTCTGTCCCTGTTGCTCCTCTTCCAGTCCAGCTCTCTGCTGTGGCCTGGGAGTGCAATGGAGGATGGCCCTGGTCCTTGGGCCCTGCATCCTCATGGGAGACCAGGAGGAAGCACCTGGCCTCTGGCTTCGGATCAGCTTCTATAACTCTGCCTGTCAAAAAAAAAAAAAAAAGTACAAAGGAAATCCAAAGTTAAAAATAGGAATATGGCAGGGCAAAGTCATTACTTATCAATAGTCACCTTGAATGTAAATGGCCTCATTTCTCTAATTAAAAGACAAAGACTGGATAAATGGATTAAAAAAAACCAAAACCCATCTATTTGCTGCCTACAAGAAACACAGCTCATCAACAAAGATGCACATAGACTGAAACTGAAAGCATGGAAAAAGATATTTTATGCTAACAGAAACCAATTAAGAGCTGGTACAGCCATCATAAATCAGACAAAATAGACTTTAACACAAAAAACTGTTAAAAGAGACAAATAAGAGCACTATGTAATGATTAAGGGATCAATTCAACAGGAAGATATAGCTATTATAAATGTATATGTACCTAATTACATGACACCTGGCTATTTAAAACAAATGTTAAGAGAGCTAAAGGGAGACATAGACTCCAATACAATAGTAATAGGGGACTTCAATACCCTGCTTTCAGCAATGGACAGATCAGTAAAACAAAAAATCTGCAAGGAAACAACTGAGTTAATTGACACTATAGACCAAATGGACCTGACAGTTTACAGAACTTTCCATCCTACAGTTGCAGGGTATACATTCTTCTCACCAGTGCAAGGAACTTTATCTAGAATTGACCACATGCTAGGTAAAAAAGCAAGTCTCAGCAAATTCAAAAAAAAACGAAATCATACCGTGCATCTTCTCAGACCACAGTGGAATGAAGCTGGAAATCAGCATCTTAGGAATCTCTAGAACATATGGAAACACATAGAGACTGAACAACATGCTCCTGAATGAACAGTAGGTCATTGAAGAAATCAAAAGAGAAATCACAAAATTTCTGGAAATGAGTGAAGATGATAATGCAACATAACAAAATTGATGGTATGCAGCAAAAGCAGTGTTAAGAAAAAGTTTATAGCAATTGATGCTTACATCACTGAGTTATTAATGCATCTCAAAGACCTAGAAAAACAACAGCAAGCCAATCCAAAACTAGTAGGAGAAAAGAAATAATTAAAATTGGTGAAGAAATAAACAAATTGAAACCAAAGGAACAATAAAAAAGATCAGGGAAATGAAGAGCTGGTTTTTTGAAAAAATAAATAAAATTGACACACCATTGGCCCAACTAGTCAAAAAAAAAAAAAAAGGAGAGAGAATACCCAAATTAAAAATTGAGATGAAAGAGGAAATATAATGACAGACACCACAGAAATAAAAAGAATCACCAGCTGTATGCTCTTTGTATGCTCTCTGTATGCTCTTCTGGGAAACCTAGGAGAAATGGATAGATTCCTGGACACATACAACCTAACTAAATTGAGCCTCAAAGACATAAAATCTAAACAGACACATAACCAAGACAGAAATTAAATCAGTAATAAAGAGCCTCCCAGGACCCAGCAATGTGGCGTAGCTGGTAAAGCTGCTACCTGCAGTGCTGGCATCCCATACGGGTGCCAGTTCAAGTCCCAGCTGATCCATTTTCAATACAGTTCTCTGCTATGGCCTGGGAAGGCAGGAGAAGATGGCCCAAGTCCTCGAACCCCTGCATCTGCATGGGAGACCCGGTAGAAGCTCCTGGCTCCTGGCTTCTGATCAGTCCAGCTCCAGCCACTGTGGCCATTTGAGGAGTGAACCAGCTGATGGAAGATCTCTCTCTCTCTCTCTCTCTCTCTGCCTCTCCTTCTCTCTCTGTGCAACTCTGACTTTCAAATAAATAAATAAATCCTTAAAAAAAAGACCCTCCCCAAAAAGAAAAAACCAGGACATGGCTTCACTGCTGAATTATACCAGACATATAAAGAACTAACTCCAAATCTTCTCAAGCTATTCAAAACAATTGAAAGGCAGGGAATACTTCCAAATTCTTTCTATGAAGTCAGCATCACCTTAATTCCTAAACCTGAAAAAGTGCAACTGAGAAAGAACTACAGACCAGTTTTCCTGAAGTACATAGGAACAAAAATCTTCAACAGAATTCTAGCCAATTGAATCCTAAGGATGATCCTGTGAGGCTTCCTGCCCTACCCATGCAGGAGGTTGAGAGAGACCCCGCAGGCTGGTTTCTGGCAGGCAGACAGGATGCCCACTCTCACCATTGCTATTAAATCTAGTCCTGGAAGTTTTAGCCAGAGCCATTAGGCAAGAAAAAGAAATCAAAGGGATACAAATTGGGAAGGAGGAAGTCAAACTCTCCATATTTGCAGATGACATGAATCTATATATAGGGGATCCAAAAGACTCCACTAAGAGACTACTGGAACTCGCAGAAGAGTTTGGTAAAGTAGCAGGATATAAAATCAATACACAAAAATCAACAACCTTTGTATACACAGATGATGCTGCAGCTGAGAAAGAAGTTCCAAGATCAATCCCATTTACAACAGCTACAAAAAAAAATCAAATACCTTCAAATAAATTTATCCAAGGATGTCACAGTTCTCTATGAGGAGAATTACAAAATATTAAAGAAAGAAATAGAATAAGATACAAATAAATGGAAAAAAACCTTCCATGTTCATTGATTGGAAGAATCAATATCAGGAAAATGCCCATACTTCCAAAAGCAATTTACAGATTGAACACAATACCAATCAAAATACCGAGGGCATCCTCAAATATTCATATTGAAACACAGGAGATCCTGAATAGCTAAAGCAATTTTATATAACAAAAACAAACCTGGAGGAGTCATAATACCAAATTTCAAGAAAATCTATAGGGCAGTTATAATCAAAACTGCCTGGTACTGATACAAAAACAGATGGATAGAATAATGGAACAGAATAGAGATGCCAGAAATCAATCCAACCCTCTACAAAGCAACTTATATTGACAAAAGAGATAAAATCAATCCCTAGAGCAAGGGAAGTCTTCAAAAAAATGGTGCTTGGAAAACTGGATTTCCACCTGCAGAAGCATTAAGCCAAGACCCCTACCTTACACTTTACACAAAAATCACTCAGAATGGATTAAAGACCTAAATGTATGACCCCATACCATCAAATTATTAGAGAATATTGCTAAAACACTGTAAGATATTGGCATAGGCAAAAACTTCTTGGAAAAGGCCCCAGAGATACAAATTGGGAAGGAAGAACTCAAACTATCCCTCTATGCAGATAATATGATTCTTTATTTAGGGGATCCAAAGAACTCTACTAGAACGGGGTCATCAAAGAAGGAGGTACCTTTCTCTGAAGGGAGGAGAGAATTTCCACTTTGACTATGACCTTGTCTGAAAAAGATTGAAGTTGGCGAACTCAAAAGGCTTCCATAGCCTTGGCAACTCATGACTAGAGCCTAAGGAGATTACTGATGCCATAAACAAGAGTGTCAAATTCTTAAGTCAACAAGAGGAGTCACTGTGTACTTACTCCTCATATGGATCTCTGTCCTTAATGTGTTGTCCAATGTGAATTAATGTTATAACTAGTACTGAAACACTATTTTACACTTTATGTTCTGTGTGGGTGCAAACTGATGAAATCTTTACTTAATATATACTAAATTGATCTTCTGTCTATAAAGATAATTGAAAATGAATCTTGACGTGAATGGAATGGGAGAGGGAGTGGGAGATGGGAGGGTTGCGAGTGGGAGGGAAGTTATGGGGGAGGGGAGCCATTGTAATCCATAAATTATACTTTGGAAATTTATATTTACTAAATAAAAGTTAAAAAAAGAAAAGGCCCCGAGACACAAGCAATCAAATCCAAAATTAATAAATGGTTTTATATCAAATTGAGCAGCTTCTGTACTGCAAAAGGAACACTCAGAAAAGTGGAAAGGCAACCAATAGGATGGGAGAAATTATTTGTAAGCTATTGAACTGAAAAAGGATTAATAACCAGAATACATAAAGAGAACAAGAAAGCCAACAACAACAACAAAACCCAGTGAAGAAATGGGCAAAGGACTTAAACAGATATTGTTTAAAAGAAGAAATCCAGATAGCCAACAGACACATGACAAAATGCTCAGGATCACTAGCAATCAGAGAAATGCAAAACAAAATTACAATGAGGTTTCACTTCACACGAGTTAGAATGGCTTTCATACAAAAACTCAACTATAAAAACAAAATGCTTGCAAGGATGAAGGGAAAGAGGTATTTACTCCACTGTTGGTGGGAATGTAACTGGTAAAGTAACCATGGAAGACAGTTGGAGATACCTCAGAAATCTGAGTATAGACCTACCATATGACCCAGCCATCCCATCCCTAGGAATTAAACAAAGGGAAAGGAAATCAGCATGTGAAAGAGTTATTACACCCCCATGTTTTTGCAGCTGAATTCACAATAGCTAAGACATAGAATCAACCCAGGTGCCCATCACCTGAAGACTAGATAAAGAAATTATGGGATATGTACATTATAGAATACTAAACAGTGGTAAAAATATGAAATCAGTCATTTACAGCAAAATGTTTGAATCTGGAAAACATCATACTTAGCAAAATAAGCCAGTCTCTGAGGGGCAAATACCATATGTTCTCCCTGACTTGTGATAGCTAATAGAGCACCTAAAAGGCAATCTGCAGAGGTGAAATTGAGACTTTGAATAACCCTTGTCTTGACTGTTGAGGAACAGTTTTTTTATATACTATTTCTTAAAATCTTTACTTAACATACAGTTAAACATATGTGTATAAAGTCAATTGAAAATAGATCCTAATAAAAAATAAGGGTGTGAATAAGAGAGGGAGGTGGAAGAGGGTGGGAGTATGGGTGGGAAGGCAGGCATGGTGAGAAGAATCACCATGTTCCTAAACTTATAATTCTGAAGTGTATCAAATTTGTTACTGTAAAGCTGCATTTTCTACATACATTCCTACAGACTCACTTCTAAGGGTACAATTTAAAACCTTGCCATGCAACACCAAATCCCCTTAAGCTGGGTGGTAAAAATTCTACCTTAAGTGTTAAAGTGATGATATGGATATGATTAAATTTCTGGTAATAATAATAGATAGAGTTAAAAAGGAGTGAATGCTCTAACATAGGAAAACTGTCCACACAGCAGACTCATAGAATGACAATTACTTTAAATAGCATTCTGACCTCAGAACCAGCCCTTAAGGCATTCTGGTCTGGCTGAACAACCCACAAGAGCATCTCAGGCATGGAAAGCCAAGAAACTGTGGCGAAAAGTGTCCTACATGAAGGACCTTGGTGCCTGAGACCCCTGTGGAAAGAAGTGGTCATCAAAGAAGGAGGTACTTTACTCTGAAGGGAGGAGAGAACTTCCACTTTGCTTATGGCCTTGTCTAAATACTGGTGTGGATTTGAAAGTCTTCCATAGCCTAGGCAGCTCATGTCAAGAACCTCAGTTGATCACTGACGTCAACATAAGAGTGATAATTGTTAAATTAACTGCAAGAGTCACTGTGCACTAACTCCCCATGCAAGACCTCTATCCTCAAAGAATTGTCTTATAATTATGTCTAAGTGGTCACAAAAGACATACCATTCTTGGGTGCTTCTTTAAAGTTTTTATAAAAAAAGTGAAATTAACTTCAAAGTGTGATAGTTTTGAACATCCCTTGTGTTGACTGTTGAGGAACAGATTTTTTTGCTTCTTTTTTTTTATGTGCAAATTGTCGAACTCTTTACTTAGTATAGGACTGGTCTTCTGTGTATAAAGTTAACCAAAAATGGATCTTAGTGGAGAATGGGACTGGTTATGGGATAGGGAGAAGGAGGAGGAGGAGAAGAGAGTGGGTGAGAGGGCGGGTGTGGTGGGAATAATCATTATATTCCTAAAGTTGTACTTATGAAATGTATGAAGTTTGTATTCCTTAAATAAAAGTATTCTTTGGAGTAAAAATAGTATACAGAGGCTTTATCTTTAAACAATCTCAATAAGCTTTCCTCAATTTCTGTGATTTTTTTCTTTTTTTTTTTCTAGTTATACTATTTTCATTTGGCCTTCAAAGGACTAAAAAATGTGCTACTACAAAAGCTTCCTAACCACTGCATTTGCCTTTCATTTCTTACACTAGATAATTTGTAATTTCTTGACATTTTATATATTTTCCACCCATCCATATCACTGCCTTTACTTCTGAGTATCATCTTTTTATGAAAGCTGGGGTAAAAATGCTTTAGTCTCATCTTATCACCTTACCTCATTTTTGAGAATGACCTACCATGTTTGCCATTCTATATTTCCTTTATGCCAACTAGGTCCGACAAATTTTATATTCATGTCCCATTCTACATCCACTCCATCCTTCTTACTTTGTCAAGATATCCCTCTTCCAAGTCTGGATCACAGATTTCTCCTTCTCTAGATCATTGAATCAACATGGAAAGCACAATCTTTTTATAGCACACAGGTTGCAAAATTCTGCACCTAGGCGGAATACGATTCTAAGTTTCCTAAATCATTTTTTACAAAATTTTTCTCAATACTTCAGTTGACGTAGATAATGCCCATGTTGACTCATTAATTGAAGAAAAATCAAAAGAGGTACATAGCATACTTAAAAATTGGAGGAGCCTACTCATCATACAGAATAATGAGTAATTATGTGGCATAGTAAAAAAAAGTGCTCACATACACTTAAAAGGCAAATATTGACATAGAATTTTCTGAACATAGAAATAATAGATGGGGTGGGAGAGGGATGTCTGCTTCCCATTTTAGAAGTCCTGGATTTGAGCCCCATTTTCATTTCTAATTTCGGCTTCTTGATAAAATGCACTATGGCAAGCAGCAGGCGATGCCACAGATGGTTGCATCACTGATACTCAGGTGGGAGACCCAGGCTGATTTCAAGGCTCCTAGTTTCAGTTTTGCCTAGCTCTAGTTGTTACAGGCATTTGTGGGGTGAGCCAGTGAATGGGAGATGTGTCTTTTTCTCTGACTTTCTATATTTCAAACTATATTAGTACAAAAATACATGAAGCATATTCTGATTAGCAGGGGAAATGAGATTATTGCAATTCATCAAATTGAATTTCACATATAATTTGTTTGAATTATTTTATTTAGTAATTCAATAGTTTCATAGCAAAATAATTTTCTTCACTATGTAAATTCTCATTTCAACTTAAAAATATGCATGGCTGATTTGACCACCTTATTAATATAGTATATGCTCAGTCATGCTTCCATGTTCTAAACATTGGGCCAGTGAACCACATCCAAGGGTAAGAGATCTTCTTTATATCAACAAATACTAAAGGCTGTGTATTTCTAAAAAGTAAAATCATAGCTAACATATAAATCAAAAACAATTGTGTCAAAGATGTTATTAGATTCAGAGTATTCTAAAGAATAGGCATGCATTATTTTCATCTAGGTAGCTATGTTCTTCATGAATAGGCGACTAGGAATGCTTACAAATTTACTAATAGGGACAGCGCTGTGGCATAGAAGGTAAAGTTGCCACCTGCAGTGCCAGGATCCCACATGGGGACTGGTTCAAACCCTGGCTGCTCCACTTCCCAACCAGCGCCCTCTGTTGAGGCCATTTAGGGAGTGAACTAGCGAATGGAAGACCTCTTTCTCTCTCTCTGCCTCTGTAACTCAGCCTTTCAAATAAAATGAATAAATCTTTAAATAAATTTACTAATAATAGTGTGCTTCAAAAAATTCATGCAGTGAAAGGATGAGTTAATTTTGCTACAAAAAAAGAAAAAGGAAATCCTTAGAGATTCACTCATGGAAGATGATGAGGAAGTAAAAAAAAAATGTTGCTCTTAGATTTCTAATGTTCAGATAGCCATAGAATGATCAAAACAAAAGTCCATTTAACATCTTAAATTTGCTATAAACAGAAGCAGATTGATGAAAATTTATTTGAAGATTTGTTCTTCTGTCTCTTTTTAAATGTATACTGAAAAGAATAAATATTACTAATTACATTATAATTAAACTATAAATTTATTGTGACAAATACATATTACTAATATCAGATGTTAATAATAGTGTAAATGGGGGTGGTTTATAGATCGTGACAAATATACTAATATATTAACAATAGGAGAAGCATGGCATATGGTATGGGGGTACTATTTGTACTACTTCATAAGTTTTATTTTGTAAATTTAGAGCTATTCTGAATTAAAAACATGAAAAAATGTATTAATTTTTTAAAACTCTTGAGTTTAGAACTATCAGTATTTTTTAATTTAAAATGTCAATATCACATCTCTTTTTTTTAAAGAGAGATTTTTTTTTTATTATTATTTGAAAGTCAGAGTTACACAGAGGAGAGGCAGAGAGAGAGAGAGAGAGAGACAGAGGTCTTCCATCGGATGGTTCATTCCCCAATTGGCCACAATGGCTGGACCTGCACCGATATGAAGCCAGGAGCCAGGAGCTTCCTCCGGGTCTCCCACGCGGGTGCAGGGGCCCAGGAGCTTGGGCCATCTTCTACTGCTTTCTCAGGCCATAGCAGAGAGCTGGATCAGAAGTGGAGCATCTGAGTCTCTAGCCGGCGCCCATATTGGATGCCAGTGCTTCAGGCCAGGGTGTTAACCACTGCACCACAGCGCCAGTCCTCATCACATCTCTTAAACAAACATTTAAATATGGGAAAACCCATGATCAGTCTTATGATCATGTTTTATATCTCCAAAGTTTAAAACACTAATTTAGTTCACAATTAAATTATCAGTAAGTGCAGAGTATAATCTGACTATGCATAGAGACCAGGTTTTTTTGTTTGTTTAGCTCCTCTCATTCATTTCTCATCAGAATTCAGATAACAAAATCTGAAAAGATTTTATAATAAAAATATTTATTTTACGTTTAAAAATATGTACATCCTATGATTTGCTACCAAGTAGGCTCCAAGTAAAAGTTCCATTTTATTTTTCCTGTTTCCAAGTCAAAGAACATTCTTTCATTCTACTTCCTCTTTTTACCTTCTCTGGTAATGTGAACCTTGTCAGTGGGCATGAACCTCTCTGAAACCATCGTGCCCTTTATATTAATTCACACCGCTGAAGACATCTAGACGATTCACTGGTGAAAAGGCCCATATCTGCATTCTATTGTTTTTTCATCAGGATTATTAATACCATAAGAAAATTGCTCACCAAGGTACTCTCATCCTTACTGCATTTTAATAAGCTGCTTATGCTAAGTGGGTGTCTGCAATTGTTGTACTCTTAAGAGGGGTACACACATCCATCCAAGGATAAACAGGTGAATCTGCTTCAACTGAGCCATTTACATGTCTCTATAAAATATGTATGACCAAATTTACATATCAATGCAAATGGCAATAGTTAGATGTTCCTTTTGACTTATCTTTAGAGATAAAAGTAAGAAAGATACTAGGGATTTAGAAAGATTATCCTGAAATTCTCATTAAATCTATACAATAGAGGTGAGAAAGTAAAATACTTACAGAGTTTTAAATATATTCTAATCATTCTGAACTCTGAAACCACCGAGCATTTCTCTCAGTAGTACCCATTTAATGTGTTTGAATCTAGGCTATCATTTTCAAAAAATTCTGGTAGAAATTATCTTGAAAAATTCTGAGATTTACATAAAATTGCTAGTAGCAATGTTAGGTGGCAATCTAACAGATTCACCCCTTTGATTGTTTTCTCTTTATTGTGAGATGTCTACTATTTTCTCAGCCTAAGAAACATGAAAAATGATCCTCAGAATTGAGGAGGGGTAATTGTAGCTCATGGTCGGCCTGTTTCATGTGGCTCCATAAAGAGCAAAATACTCTGACTCAGTATGTTCGGCTGGACTCTGAGAAATGCACAAAAGACCATGATTTCCATTACCAAGATGACCAAGTGATGCATATGCCCGTGCAAATGTCAGAGGTACTGTTCTAAATGCGTTCAGGCCTTTAGCCCAACTCTGAAACACTGCATTATTATCATATATTTTAACATAAAAATTCTCATAAAAATGAAAATCAAGAATCAATACCAATACTGTATTGATTTCATTAAAAGATGAAAGTGGATGAGCTTGCCACTGAAATATGTATAATAATTTCCACCGTTTCTCTCAAATGAAATCCAAATACCTGACCTACAAGGCCTATAGTGACTGGAGCATAACTCAATGCTGTCAAATAAATTTTGTTCACTAGACTCAGTCTATACTTGCAACTTTTGGAATTCTAACGTTTCTCTTGTCTCTATACTCTTTATATGTTCACTCTACTTTTAAAAAGATTTATTTATTTGAGAGGCAGAGTTACGGGGGGGAGGGGGGAGAGACAGAGAGGTCTTCCATCTGCTGGTTCACTCCACATATGGCCACAATGGCCAGAGCTGAACCAATCTGAAGCCAGGAGCTGGGAGTTTCTTCTGGGTCTCCCAAGTGTGTGCAAGGGCCCAATCACCTGGGCTATCTTCCACTGCTTTCCCAGGCCATTAGCAAAGAGCTAGATTGGAAGAGGAGTAGCCACTATTTCACTCTCTGATTTTCAACTTTCCACATTGCACTTTTACTTGTATTTCTATAATGCGATCCTTTGAAACTCCAATATAAATATGTATGTACATGTGTATGTTTGATTCAGACTCTAGCCCTTGCAAAATCTGAGAAATGAAAGTCACTCCGGTTCCTCAGATATCTGTGATCTAGAAACAGTAGAATATGAGCATACATGGAAGGAAAAAGGGGATTTCAAAGTAGCTTGCAGGTGATATGTATCCAATGATCTAATCAACTGAATAGAACAGAATATTATTACAATTAGAAGGTCATGTGTAATATTTATCTCAGTGATAGAAAATTTGAATATGGCCTTGAAAGAGTAAACTTTAATATGCTTTCCCACTCTTAGAACTTAAGATGTGTAAGAGAAAGAGAGGATGGATAGAGACGATATACAGCATCCAACTCTCACCTGTAGTAGAACTCAAAGTTATAATACAAAGTCTGATCCTATCCCATTGGTGAATTCTCTGTTATCCGTGAAGTACATATAATATTCATAAGCAACATATACTTATCAAAATGGTAACCAAAATCTACTTCCTAATGAGTAATAAACAGAAGATTAAAACACTTTTGAGGACTTCTTGAACCTTAATAGTACATCATTATTTACTGAAATTTTGATAGGTGATTTGCTTTCCATACAACGAATGCAGAGACTAGTAAAATAGAAATATTTAGGGCACAGTTAAATGAATCAATTTATATAAAGTTCCAGAAATATCTAAATATTTTGGAAAACTTTAGTAGATGCAGTTCTGAAGTATTTCATGACAACAGACATAATTGGGTTATATTTATGTATATTATCAGTTCAAGCTGGCAATGATGTGAATTTACAATGTGAAATGAGCTGATGAAATTTCTACTAAATTCTGGAATTATTAAATTATCTCTTCAAACCATGCACTCAGTTTGTTCTGAAAATACCTTCTATTTCCCTTTACAGGTTTAATAATGTTACATATATTCCTTCTGTTTGACATTTATTCATGCGTTCATTACTTATTGATTACTTTCAAGCAATTGAGAACTTTTTATAGTATGTAGATTGTAACAAAGAATGAATACAGGGAAGTAGGCTGGTACTTGGGTACAAATTTCATGTAAAGTAATGGTGAGAGCAAGACCAGGAGGATGTTGATAACAGATGACAATTTTTTGGAATTAATATTCTATGAAGGACTGCTTTCAACATGCACCCCTACAACTAAAGGCACGATGCTTGCTGGAGTCTGGCGTATTTATCTCAGTAGCTCTAGCCGGAAGGATGGTTCTGATTAGTGCATTGGAGCTTTATTTTCTTCATCTCTGAGAAAGTAATCATTTTTGTTTCTTCCAACATTGCTTTTCTTCACTACCTCAGTCTTTCCAATGACATTTCATAATAAAACTATCCTATCAATTTCTGAATCTGTTTTCTGTGTCTCTTAATTTTTTCTTAACTTTTTATGTAGCATCATTTTATTACGGTATCACTTTTTTCTTAAATGGACTAAATGGTCAGATTGATACTTTCATTTCCTCAGTTGTTCTCCTGGTTTCATACTCTTCATTAGAAATGATTAATTCCCTTGCCAAGGCCTAACAATAACAATATATATTTGCTACACCACCTTCTTGTTTTCATCTATCATCATAGATGCATTGCCTTCATTATCTCTTGTAGACTCCCACATATTTTCTGTAAAGACCTTTTTAGAGCCATTTTAGTGCACAGAAAAATTAAGAGAATGGTACAGAGATTTCCCAAAAACCCACTGACCCCACGATTTCCCCTATTATCAACTTCCCTTTGATTTCTGGATCTTTGAATTTAGCTTTGGGAGAAATAGCACCATGTATTAGATGCTGATTCAAAACATGTACCAACTCTTTTAGAGACTTGCCCTATTTTTGTGTGGAATTGCTTAGCTGGTGCTGTTACTCAGTATTTGTAAGGCCTTTCCAGCATTATCTCCAGATAGGTGTTTCAGGGTGCTGGGGAACATGGTAAGACCACAAATTCAGTGACCATGAGCCCATTGCCACACCATGTCTATCTGTATTAAAGTACTTGGTCAGTGATGCTGTGTGGAATGTAATCATGGTGGAGAAGGCATTCTATGAGTCTGTAGATTGTAGTTTCAACAGAAGGATTACAAGGAAGACAAATCCATACTGTGTATACTTCAGTAAGAGGAAAACATGCCCTTTCTTTTGATGGGAGTGCTCCAATACACTCAGTTTTCCAAGAGGTAGCTCGAGAATTACTTCTGAGAAGATACCCTATTAGGAACTCAAGGCTGGGTTTCTCCCGCTGGAAAATAGGGCACTCAAATTGATTATAACCAGGTAGGACTTGGTTCATGAACCCAATGGGCAATGACAGGAGTTTTGGAAGAAAGAGATTGACTGGTTTGGGGCTGGTGCTACGGTGTAGCGGGTAAAGCTGCTGCCTGCAATGCCGCATACCATATGAGTGTCGGTTGGAGACCTGGTCCAACTCTGTGCTATGGCCTGGGAAAGCAGTAGAAGATGCCCCAAATGCTTGGGCCCCTGCGTCCATGTGGGAGACCTAGAAGAAGCTTCTGGCTCCCGACTTCAGATTGGCACATCTCTAGCCATTGTAGCCATTTGGGGGAGTGGAAGAGCAGACAGAAGACTTCTATCTCTCTGCCACTTCCTCTGTATAACTTTTCCTTTAAATAAATAAATAAATCTTAAAATAAAAACTGGTATCCATAGAATTTCCCATTTGCTCATTTGGTTATAAAACCCTTCTTCTGTTGAAGTCTCCCTTTGGTGAGTCCTCAAATGAGACACAGATATTTTCACTTTTGCTCATTCAGAGAGCCTACTTGAATACCTCTTCTACAGACTTCCTTGTCACTATTTTTTTTTTTATTATGTTCTCTCCAAGTCTCTGACTACCCTACCAAACCACTGGCCACTGCTCATCACTAAGCATATACAGTTGCATATCTGAGCATTTCTCCTTCTAAGGAAAATCACCAACTAGATGCCCTGCTTGAAGTTCTGCCTGCTGGAGGGTTTTCCCATTTCCAGTGTCTGTGAGGAATGTCCCAGCTGTTCACTCTCAGGTGGCACCTGAATATTATGCAGAACAAATTTTAAACGAGGCCTGAATCTTCTCTTCATCGGTCCCTTGATCATGAGGAATTCATCATGAAGTCATACTAATAAATGGGAGAGAGAAGGCACTACAGCAGGAATGGGGAGCATGAGTATTTGGGCCATTTCTTCACATAACTGTTTGTACCTTCAAGCTCTGCTTGGGGTGGCCCTCATATATCCCACTTCTATGTGATGTAGTGCTGCTGTTGCTGTAAACAGATCCAAATTTATCACTTGATGTGTGAGATAATATTTAGTTTTGTTTGTTTGTTTGTTTGTTTTTTGACAGGCAGAGGGGACAGTGAGAGAGAGAGACAGACAGAAAGGTCTTCCTTTGCCGTTGGTTCAGCCTCCAATGGCCGCCGCGGTCGGCGCACCGCGCTGATCCGATGGCAGGAGCCAGGAGCCAGGTGCTTTTCCTGGTCTCCCATGGGGTGCAGGGCCCAAGGACTTTGGCCATCCTCCACTGCACTCCCTGGCCACAGCAGAGAGCTGGCCTGGAAGAGGGGCAACCGGGACAGAATCTGGCACCCCGACCGGGACTAGAACCTGGTGTGCCGGCACCACATGTGGAGTATTAGCCTATTGAGCCGTGGCGCCGGCCCATTACTTAGTTTTTGATGGGCAGTTACTTAGTGAACCTTGGCTAAGCATTTCTTCTCTGCTGAGGCCTAGCTATTTCCTGAAAGGAGAGAAATAACCCACTGATACCAGTGATTTGCTCCAACATCCCAAGTGTTTGCATTTTGATTGCGTTATAGGTGACAAATGAAGGCATCCATCAGCACCTTGATCTTCCAATGACGCCATAGGCACCTTTGGATCTGCTGATGGGATGGTTGAAGTAGCAGAGCAGCCTGCACAGTGGGGGAGACTCAAGGAAGAGTTGAAGGTTGCTTCTAAAGGCAGCCTTCAGGCAGAATTCCCTCTTGCTCATGAGAGCTCATAGAGGGCAATCTTCTTTTTTAAAATTCTGCTGACTTAAACATTAATCCAATTCAAAAGTCACCTTCCTAAAATACACAGAATAATGTTTAACCACATATATTGATACCATGGCCCAGCCAAGCTGCCATATAAAATTTACTATGGTGGAGAGGGTGTTGTAGCATAGAGGATTAAGCCAACCACTTGGGATGCTTGCATACCATTTTTGAGTACTAGTTTAAGTCTCAGCTCCTCTGCTTCCAATCCCACTTCCTTCCAATCCATCCTGGTGTGCAGTGGATGATGGCTCATGATAAATTTATTTTGTTGCAAAAAAGTTTTGAAACCCCTGAAGTTTTTTCATAATGTGCATTTTCCATGAATTTGTAGAAGTAACTTTGTATGTTCTTTTAGTGAAATATTTATTTTTAACTAGCTTCAAATAATATGATTAATGTTGCATTATTTAGAAATTTGAAACTCACGAGGAGACGTTTTGAACATCAATTTCTGTAAAATAGTAATTACAAATATTCTTAGAGACCATCAAAAAGTTGGTATTGGATGTGATTAATGATTTAGATTTAGGTTAATACTAATATTGCTGACTTGTAAGTAGATTTAAAGCTCTCAACTTTGTACAGGAAAAAAATATTGTGTATATAGTTTAATCTGGGGCAGTTGCATTGTTATGTTTTGATGTGTCTATTGGCAATAGCATTTATGTAGTAAAAGCCTTAAGTTCAATAATCACTAAAGTTGGTGGCTCATATTTTTGCAGGTGTTGCATTAGCCTAACTGTGCTCAAACCCTTTAGAATCATGTTTATTTGGATTCCAGGTGATTTTGTAGGTCACTCTCCTCCAGCTGTGCTGTATAGTCTATAATAATAGCTGAAACCTAAAACAACATTTATACCAGCTTAGCATTCTTTTTTTTTTTTTTTTTTTTTTTTTGACAGGCAGAGTTAAACAGTGAGAGAGAGAGAGACAGAGAGAAACGTCTTCTTTCCATTGGTTCACTCCCCCAAATTGCTGCTAGGGCTGGCGCGCTGCGCTGATTCGAAGCCAGGAGCCAGGGGCTTTCTGCAGGTCTCCCATGCAGGTGTAGGGCTCAAGCCATCCTCCACTGCTTTCCCAGGCCACAGCAGAGAGCTGGACTGGAAGAGGAGCAACTGGGACAGAATCCGGCACCCCAACCAGGACTAGAACTTGGGGTACTGGTGCCACAGGCAGAGGATTAGCCTAGTGAGCCGAGGCGCCAGCCGACCAGGTTAGCATTCTAAATAGATTTATTGTAGTGAGTATTAATTTTAATTCTTAAATTTTATTTTTTAAAGATTTATTTATTTGAAAGAGTTATAGAGTGGAAACACACACACACACACAAAGACAGAGACAGAGAGACAGAGAGATCTTTCATACTCTGTTTTACTCCCCAGATGGCTGCAACGGCCACAGCTGGGTCAGGCCAAAGCCAGGAGCCAGAAGCTTCTTCAGGGTCTCTCTGCTATGTGGGTGGCAAGGCCCCAAGCATTTGGGCCACCTTCTGCTGCTTTTCACAGGCCATTAGCAGGAAGCTGGATTGGAAATGGAGCAGCTGGGATGCGAATCAGCACCTATATAGGTTTCTAGCATCAGCTGATGGCCCTCAATTCTTAAACTTCAGATTAACGCGTGATAGTGGCACATTTTGAAGGGGTCCAACACAGCTATTCAACACATTTATATATACTTTCTATTGACCAGACCAGTGAACTCACCTTTCTGTGACCTTATATTTTCTTTGTTTGGAGTCTACCAGACCCTGTTACAGTTCTTTCTACAGGATATTAGATATTGTCATGAGACACACTCGCTGTGCTATGTTACAAAATACCAAAGCATGTTTAATTTTTTTGTTGTTGTTGTTTTACAGCTGAGTAGTACTCCATAGTGTATATACACCATAATTTCTTTATCCAGCCAATAGTTGATGGACATCGGGGTTGATTCTACATCTTAGCTATTGTGAATGTGCTGCAATGAACACAGGGGCACAGATGACTCTTTCATATGCTGATTTCTTTTTGTTTGGGTAAATTCCCAAGAGTAGGATAGCTGGATCATATGGTAGATCTATATTCAGGCTTCTGAAAAGTTTTCTATGTCTATGGATTGGAAGAATCAACATCATTGAAATGTCCATTCTACCAAAAGCAATTAACATATTAAATTCCATCCCAATAAAAATATCAATGACATTCTTTGCAGATCTCAAAAAAATGATGCTAAAATTCATATGAAAAAAACCCAAATAAGTTAAACAAATAGGGTTTCCCTTGAAAGTAATCTGGAGATTTTTCTCTTCCAAATTAAAAAATTCTGTCTGTGTTGCACTTGAGAAGTTTCACTATAATGTGTTATGGGGATGATCGTCACTGATCATGTCTATTTGGAATCCTGAGTGTTTTATATACCCTATCTTTTTTCCAGATTAGGGAAATGTTAACTATCCCTATATTAAATAGGTTTTTGTATCTTTCTCCTCTGTTCCCTCTGGAATTTCAGTTAGGTGAATATTAGATCATTTATCCTTGTCCAAAGGATCCTACTGGCTATATTCATTGCTTTGATATTCTTATTATTTTTCTATAGTACTTTTTATTATTTTGTCTGATGGTGATATTACAAAAGATCTGTCTTCAAGTCCAGATAATCTTTCTTTTGCTTGGGTTAATCACTTATTGAGACTTTCAGTTGTATATTTTACTTGGATTGTACTGGCTCTTATTTTTTAAATATTATTTATTTATTTGAAAAGCAGAGTTACAGTGAGGCAGAGGCTGAGAGAGAGAGAGAGAGAGTGCTTCTATCTGCTGATTCAATCCCTAGATAGCCACAAAGGCTGGAGCCATGCTGATCCAAAGCCAGGAGCCTAGAGGTTCTTCCTGGTCTCCCAAGTAGGTCCAAGGGCCCAAGGACTTGGGCCATCTTCTACTGCTTTCCCAGTAGAAGAGAGCTGGATCGGAAGTGGAGCAGCTGGGACTGAAACTGGTGCCTGTAAGGGATGCCGGCACTGCAGGTGGCAGCTTTACTTGCTATGCCAGAGTGCCAGTCCTGGCTCTTCTTTCTGGTTAATTTTTAAACTGCTGTGTTCACTTGCTTTTCTTTTTATCTGAAAAGATTTAAAAATTTAAACAAATCTTCACAAATATAGGCATTTATATTAATCTGAAATTTATAATGTTTTAATTTGCAACTGACATTAAGCAAACTTTTTTTTTCTTATTTGATTCTCTTTATATACAGAAGATCAGTTTAGCATACATTAAGTAAAGATTTCAACAGTTTGCTCCCACACAGAAACATAAAGTGAAAAATACTGTTTGAGTACTAGGTATAGCATTAAATCTCAATGTACAGCACACTAAGGACAAAGATCCTACATGAGGAGTAAGTGCACAGTGACTCCTGTTGTTGACTTAACAAATTGACTCTCTTGTTTATGGTATCAGTAATCACCGTAGGCTCTTGTCATGAGCTGCCAAGGCTATGGAAGCCCCCTGAGTTCACTGACTCTGATCATATTTAGACAAGGCCATGGTCAAAGTGGAAGTTCTCTCCTCCCTTCAGAGAAAGGTACCTCCTTCTTTGATGACCCGTTCTTTCCACTGGGATCTCACTCACAGAGATTTTTCATTTAGGTTTTTTTTTTTTTTTTTTCCCCAGAGTGCATTGGCTTTCCATGCCTGAAATAGTCTCATGGGCTTTTCAGCCGGATCCGCATGCCTTAAGGGCTGATTCTGAGGCCAGAGTGCTGTTTAAGACATCTGCCATTCTATGGGTCTGCTGTGTATCTCACTTCCCATGTTGGATCGTTCTCTCCCTTTTTCATTCTATCAGCTAGTATTTGCAGACACTATTCTTGTTTAGGTGATCCCTTTGGTTCTTAGTCCTATCATTATGATCAATTGTGAACAGAAATTGATCACTGGGACTAGTGAGATTGCATTGGTACATGCCACCTTGATGGGATTGAATTGGAATCCCCTGGTATGTTTCTAATTCTACCGTTTGAGGTAAGTCAGCCTGAGCATGTACGGAATTGCACATCTCTTCCCTCTCTTATTCCCACTCTTATATTTAACAGCGATGACTTTTCAGTTAAGTTTCAGCATAAAGAATAATTGTGTATTGATTACAGTATTCAACCAAAAGTATTAAGTAGAACAAACAAACAAAAATACTAAGAGGGATAACATATTAAGTTGTTCTTCAACAGTCAGGCCACGGGCTGATCAACTCACCATTTCTCATAGTGTCCATTTCACTTCAACAAGTTTCCATTTGGTGCTCAGTTAGTTGTCGCTGATCAGGGAGAACATATGGTATTTGTCCCTTTGGGACTGGCTTAATTCACTCAGCAGGATGTTTTCCAAATTCCTCCATCTTGTTGCAAATGACTGGGTTTCGTTGTTTTTGACTGCTGTATAGTATTCTATAGAGTCCATGTCCCATAATTTCTTGATCCAGTCTATTGGTGATGGGCATTTGGGCTGGTTCCAGGCCTTGGCTATTGTGAATTGAGCTGCAAAACACATTAATGGGCAGACAGCTGTTTTGTTTGCCAATTTAATTTCCTTTGGCTAAATTCCAAGGAGTGGGACAGTTGGGTTGAATGGTAGGGTTATATTCAGGTTTCCGAGGAATCTCTAGACTAACTTCCATAGTGGCTTAACCAATTTGCATTCCCACCAGCAGTGGGGTAGTGTCCCTTTTTCCCCACATCCTCTCCAGCATCTATTGTTGGTAGATTTCTGAATGTGAGCCATTCTAACCGGGGTGAGGTGAAACCTCATTGTGGTTTTGATTTGCATTTCCCTGATTGCTAGTGATCTTGAACATTTTTTCATGTGCCTGTTGGCCATTTGGATTTCCTCTTTTGAAAAATGTTTATTGAGGTCTTTGGCCCATCTCTTAAGTTGGTTGTTTGTTTTGATGTTGTGGAGTTTCTTGATTTTTTGTAGATTCTGGTTATCAAACCTTTATCAGTTGCATACTTTGCAAATATATTTTCCCATTCTGTTGGTTGCCTCTTCATTTTCCTGACTTTTTCTTTTGAAGTACAGAAACTTCTCAATTTGATGCAATCCCAAATGTTAATTTTGGCTTTGACTGCCTGTGCTTCTGGGGTGTTTTCCAAGAAGTCATTGCCGGTACCTATATCTTGAAGGGTTTTTCCAATGCTCTCTAATTATTTGATGGTGTCAGGTCGTAGATTTAAGTCTTTAATCCATGTTGAGTGAATTTTTGTGTAAGGTAAAAGGTAGGGGTCTTGCTTCATGCTTCTGCACGTGGAAATCCAGTTTTCCCAGCACCATTTATTGAACAGACTGTCCTAACTCCAGGGATTGATTTTGGATCCTTGATCAAATATAAGTTGGCTGTAGATGTTTGGATTGATTTCTGGTGTTTCAATTCTGTTCCATTGGTCTATCCATCTGTTTCTGTACCAGTACCATGCTGTTTTGATTACAACTGCCCTGTAGTATGTCCTGAAATCTGGTATTGTGATGCCTCCGGCTTTGTTTTTGTTGTACAAGATTGCTTTAGCTATTCAAGGTCTCCTGTGTCTCCATATGAATTTCAGCATTATTTTTTCTAGATCTGAGAAGAAGGTCTTCGGTATCTTGATTGGTATTGCATTGAATCTATAAATTGCTTTTGGGAGAATGGACATTTTGATGATATTGATTCTTCCAATCCATGGGCATGGAAGATTTTTCCATTTCTTGGTATCCTCTTCTATTTCTTTAAGGTTTTGTAATTTTCATCATAGAGATTCTTAACATCCTTGGTTAAGTTTATTCCAAGGTATTTGATTGTTTTTGTAGCTATTGTGAATGGGATTGATCTTAGAAGTTCTTCCTCAGCCATGGCATTGTCTGTGTATACAAAGGCTGTTGATTTTTGTGCATTGATTTTATACCCTGCTACTTTGCCAAACTCTTCTATGAGTTCCAATAGTCTCTTAGTAGAGTTCTTTGGGTCCCCTAAGTAGAGAATCATATCATCTGCAAAGAGGGATAGTTTGAGTTCTTCCTTCCCAATTTATATCCCTTTAATTTCTTTTTCTTGCCAAATAGCTCTGGCTAGAACTTCCAGAACTATATTGAATAGCAGTGGTGAGAGTGGGCATCCCTGTCTGGTCCCAGATCTCAGTGGAAATGCTTCCAACTTTTCCCCATTCAATAGCATGTTGGCTGTGGGTTTTTCATAGATTGCTTTGATTGTATTGAGGAATGTTCCTTCCAAACCCGTTTGCTTAAAGTTTTCATCATGACAGGATGTTGTATTTTATCAAATGCTTTCTTGGCATCTATTGAGATAATCATATGATTTTTCTTCTGCAGTCTGTTAATGTGGTGTATCACATTGATTGTTTGGCGCACATTGAACCATCCCTGCATACCAGGGATAAATCCCACTTGGTCTGGGTGGATGATCTTTCTGATGTGTTGTTGCATTCTATTGGCAACAAAATCTATAGGATTTTTGCATCTACGTTCATCAGGGATATTGGTATGTAATTCTCTTTCAATGCTGCATCTTTCTGGCTTAGGAATTAAGGTGATGCTGGCTTCATAGAAAGAATTTGGGAGGATTCCATCTTTTTCGATTGTTCTGAATAGTTTGAGTAGAATTGGAGTTAGTTCTTCTTTAAATGTCTGGTAGAATTTAGCAGTGAATCCATCTGGTCCTGGGCTTTTCTTTGTTGGGAGGGCCTTTATTACTGTTTCAATTTCTGTCTCAGTTATGTGTCTGTTTAGGTTTTCTATGTCTTCCTGGTTCAATTTAGGTAGGTTGCATGTGTCCAGGAATCTATCCATTTCTGATAGGTTTCCCTGTTTGCTGGCATACAAGTCCTTGTAGTAATTTCTGATGATTCTTTTTATTTCTGTGTTGTCTATTGTTACGTTTCCTTTTTCATCTCTGATTTTATTGATTTGGGTCTTTTCTCTTCTTTTTTTAGTTAGTTGGGCCAATGGGGTGTCAATTTTGTTTATTTTCTCAAAAAACCATCTCCTCATTTGGCCTATTTTTTGTAATTTTTTTTGGATTCAATCTTGTTGATTTCTTCTCTGATTTCAATTATTTCTCTTCTCCTACTAGATTTGGGTCTGGTTTGCTGTAGATTTTCCAGATCCTTGAGGTGAATTGAAAGCTCATCTATTTGGTGCCTTTCCAATTTCTTGATGTAGGCACCTATTTATATAAACTTTCCTCTTAAGATTGCTTTTGCTGTGTCCCAAAAGTTTTGGTATGTTGTGCTGTTATCCTCATTTACTTCCAGAAAATTTTTGATTTCTCTTTTAATTTCTTCTATGACCCATTGTTCATTCAGGAGCATGTTGTTCAATCTCCATGTGTTTGCATATGCTCTAGGGATTCCTGAGTTGCTAATTTCCAACTTCATTCCTTTATGGTCTGAGAAGCTGCATGGTATGATTCTAATTCTTTTGAATTTGCTGAGACTTGCTTTATGGCCTAGTATGTGGTCAATCCTAGAGAAGGTTCCATGTACTGCTGAGAAGAATGTAAAATCTTTATGTGTAGGATGAGAAGTTCTGTATATATCTGTTAGATCCATTTGGGCTATAGTGTCGTTTAAGTCTGCTGTTTCCTTGTTGATCTTCTGTCCGGATGATCTGTCTATTTCTGAGAGTGGAGTATTGAAGTCCCCCAGTACTATTGTATTGGAATCTAAATCTCCCTTTAAGTCCCTTAACAAATCTTTTAAATAAACCGGTGCCCTGTAATTAGGTTCATATACATTGAAAATTGTTATATCTTCCTGTTGAATTGATCCCTTAATCATTATATAGTGTCCCTCTTTGTCTCTCTTAACAGTTTTTGTGGTAAAGTTTATGTTGTCCGATATTAAGATGGCTACGCTGCTCTTTTTTCATTTCTGTTGGCATGGTATATCTTTTTCCAGCCTTTCACTTTCAGTCTGTATGCATCTTTGTTGGAAAGATGTGTTTCTTGTAAGCAGCAAATAGAAGGGTTTTGTTCCTTAAGCCAATCAGCCAATCGGTGTCTTTTAGCTGGACAGTTCAGGCAATTAATGTTCAATGTGACTAATGATAAGTGGTAACTTTGCCCTGCCATTTGCCAAAGATAAGTTCTAATATATGCTTTGAATTCCCTGTGATCTTTTGCTGTGAGGTTTCCTTCCTTTACCTTCTTTCATATTGATGACCGTGTTTCTGTGTTTCTGTGTGCAACACATCTTTAAGCATCTTTTGCAGGGCTGGACGAGTGGCGAGAAATTCTTTCAATTTCTGTTTGCTATGAAAAGTCTTTATTTCACCTTCATTCACAAATGATAGCTTTGCAGGCTATAATATTCTGGGCTGGCAGTTTTTCTCCCTTGTACTTGGGCTATATCTCGCCATTCCCTCCTAGCTTGTAGGGTTTCTGATGAGAAGTCAGCTGTGAGTCTGATTGGAGATCCTCTGAGAGTAATCTGACATTTCTCTCTTGCACATTTTAGGATCTTTTCTTTATGTTTCACTCTGGTGAGTTTAATTACAACGTGTCGTGGTGAAGATCTCTTTTGGTCGTGTTTATTAGGGGTTCTGTGAGCTTCCTGTACTAGGATTTCTCTGTCCTTCTCCAAACCTGGGAAATTTTCTGCTAATATCTCACTAAAAAGGCCTTCTAATCCTTTCTCCCTCTCCATGCCTTCAGGAACTCCTAGAACCCGAATGTTGGGTGTTTTAATAGTATCCTGAAGATTCCCGACAATATGTTTTAGATTTCTAATTTCCTCTTCTTTTCTTTTGTCTGACTGTATCCTTTCCTGTTCTCTGTCTTCTAAGTCCAATATTCTCTCTTCTGCTTCACCCATTCTGTTTTTGAGGCTCTCTAACGTGTTTGTCATTTGATCTATTGAATTCTTCACTTCATTATGATTTCTCGTCACTGTCACAGTTTCCTGTTCTACTAGTTGTTTCATTTCATTTTGATTCCTCCTTAATATTTCATTATCATGAGAGAGATTTTCTATCTTGTCCATTAAGGATTTCTGTAGTTCAAGAATTTGTTTTTGAGAACTTCTTAATGTTCTTATCAATTTTTTGAGATCTGCTTCTTGCATTTCTTCTATGTCATCATCTTCATAATCTTGAATTGGGGTGTCTTTTTCATTTGCGGGCTTCATAGTGACTTCCTTGTTCTTATTACCTCGGTTTTTGCGTTTGTTATTTGACATATTGGAGATATTTGGTTTCTTCACTCTGGTGCTTTTTCTTGTTATACTATGACTCTAGATTAAGTGAACTTTAATATATTTTACACACAAAAATACAGTGATCTTTTTGTTTCTTCTTATAGACTGCCACAATTTGTTCTATTTTGTCCATTTTAGCAAAATTTGATTTTAAATTACATTATAACAATACAATTCTTTTACATATTAACATGTTTAAAGATCATATAAACAGAATGAATTTAAGATGACTCACTCTTAATTTTTCAAAAAGTAGTGAAGATCTAAATTCCACTTCCATTGTTTTCTGTTTCTGGAAGATTGATTGATGTGCTTTCCAGGGTTGTAAAGAATTGTCTTTAAGTGTGGTAATATAACTCTTTATGGAGCAAATGAGAGTTTCTTGATTTTGATTAAGTCTATTTTTAAAAAATTACAATCAGAATATAGTCAAGACAGGAAATATATGATAACAACTGCTGGTGCCAAAGATAACAAAACTGGTTTGGTGATTTGTATTCTATGCAAAATCATTTGAAAGCTCCAATAATTAGTTTTTTTATAATCTTAAAATCACAGTACTTTCAAAATTGACTTTAGACACAAATAATGGAGGAAAAGAAAACTAATAAACTGCTAGTTATGGGAATTGGGGTTTCAAAGATGATGGAGAAAAACAACATATTAATGTTCTACATAAAAATAACATTTCACATGCCTGTGAAAGATTTTCTTACAAATACATACATTGATCATTAAAAAAGCTATAGACTAAGTACTTTACTGATTAGGGATGTAGCCAATTAATGTTTGAGCAGCAGCAAACTCCTGATTTTTTTTATTATATTGAAGTAACATTTAAAAGCTTTTCATTTGCAAAACTGTTTTAAATCAATTATTTTTAAAAGCAAAGTGTGTGTATATATTTTTAAAAAATCTTATGCTACAGTAAGTTTAATAAATGCAAAATGGTAGGACCTGCCCCATTCCTATACACCTTGTGCTCCTCACAGGCAACTGTTTTTAAGTCATCCAACTGCTTCTTGTTTTATGCATCTTATGTTTCTAAATATTAGATTATGCTGCTATTTTTATTTAACAATTGTAAACATTTCTACTTAGTAGTCATTATAATGGAGAGGGTTTACTTTTTAAACTCCATTCTCAGTCTCACATGCTGACTTTCCCATTTTCCCATCCTCCTAAAAATGTATCTTGCTATTTTATTTAAACCAGTAGTTACCTCTCTCTTACAATCTATAAAAATATTCATTGAAGAAGTGACTATTGTATTATCAATTATTCTCATTTATGATATCTATATTTGTTTTCTTTTTTCTAATTATTCAATTGTCTATATAGTTGCCATTTATTTTTTCCCATATGCTCTGTGCAATGTTTTCAGAGGAAGACTGCATCAGCTTCTCAATCATTTCACCTTATTCCCAATCACTCCTCTTTCTCCAGCTCCATTATGGCCAGATTGGTCCCCAAGACTGCTGTGACTCCAGCATCATGGACATCCTTTCACCACTTCTTTCTTTTGGGTTTTCTGATTCTTATGTCTCATAATTTTCTCTTAACTGATTTATTCCTTCACTTCCAAAGTACATTTATGATGAGTTTTCTATGAAACAGTGTATGTGAGATATTTTTTGATTCTGCAGATGTCTAAAAAGTTCATTCTTAAATATTTATTTATATTATTTGAAAGACAGAATTACAGAGAGTGAGAGAGAGAGAGAGAGAGGGACAGAGAGGTCTTCTATCTGCTGGTTCACTTCTCAAATGGCCACAGTGGCCACAGCAGGACCAGCAGGGCCAGGTGGAAGCCAGGAGCCAAGATCTTCTGGTTTTCCCATGTGGGTACAGGGGCTCAAACATTGGGTCATTTTCTGCTGCTTTCCCAGGTGGGTAATCCAGGGAGCTGGATTTGAAGTAGAGCAGCCAAGGCAAGAACCAGTGCCTATATGGGATGCCAGTGCTGTAGGCAACAGCTTAACCTGCATTGCCAAAGCTCCGGCCTTCAAACAGTTGTGGTTTTTTTTTTTTTTTTTTTTTTTTTAGATGTCGTTTATTTTATTTGAGAGTTAGAGTTACAGACAGTGAGAGAGAGAGAGACAGAGAGAAAGGTTTTCTTCTGTTGGCTCACTCTCCAAATGGCCGCAATAGCCGGAACTGTGACAATCCGAAGCCAGGAGCCAGGTGCTTCTTCCCTGCCGCCCATGTAGGTGCAGGGGACTAGGAACTTGGATCATCTTCTACTGCTCTCCCAGCCCATAGCAGAGAGCTCCATCGGAAGTAGAGCAACTGGGACTAGAACTGGGGCCCACATGGGATGCCAGTGCCGCAAGGTGGAGGGTTAACCTAGTGAGCCACGGTGCCGGCCCCTCTCAAAAAGTTTTGATTCAATATTTACGCTTGATGGTCAGTCCTCATGTATATACCTTATTTGTCAAATTAAGTCTTAACAGCATGAATCCCATATTTTGTATAATGGAAGTATCAGAAATGTAAGAATTATGTGAATTCCTTTACATTACATGATTATGGTTAATGGGAACTGTGTGGTCTTGTTACTGCATTCTTTTTCTTCTTTAATCAAAATTTGCTTCAGGATTATTAATTTAAATCTGACATTTCCCTTTATGGGAAAATATCCCTGTTTCCTGAAATTTTCTTGAAATTTTTCCTTCTAAGATTTACTTTAAGGAAAGATATTTTTTCAAGAATATTTACAAATGAATTTAAAATACTTGGTAGGATAAAAAAACTTAGACTATAGTATTTATTCATCTTCTATATAGGAAAAATTTATATGACTTATCTGTTTTCCAATTTAAATGATTAAAAACTTGGGTGTATATATATATATGAATTATTATAATTATTTAAAGAACTTTTCTTTAAAGGAGGATATTGTACTGAAATTTCATAAATATTCTTAGAAGCTCGATATTACTCAGTCACTTTATTTCTCAGGAAAATATTGTCATGACAATTACAAAATCTATTCAATACATATGAAGTAGAGAAACTCATATCTAATCCATGCACACATGCAGAAGAGGGGATGGGTAAGAGTATTTAGAGCAGTAAAGGAAGTTTCCAGCCCTAGGAAGCAAATGGTGGAGATCCTAAAATTTGTTGTTTTTACTGGAAGCACATTTTGGTCTTAGAGAGTAGTGTCTAAAGATAGAAGTCTGCAATGTTTGAGGAATAAGGGCTTCTTGTTTGTTGAATGTAAGCTAAAGTCATAAATAGAAGAAAAGAATCACTACATGCAAGTAATGGTAAGTATATTTATTTGTAGGAAGGGTTATCACAAACTTCATGGAAAATACATATTATGAAAAATATGCACAAATTTCAAAAATTTTTGTAGCAAAATCAACTCATACTAAATTATTAAAAATGTCTAAATAATATCTAATTTGTGGCACTAAGGAGCATAAGTTTGAAAAGAAGCTGTATCAGAACATCATGAATTCTGCTAAAATTGAAGCAAAAACCACACATCAAATCGATGGTGAAATTTGGGTAAAAGAATGGTGAAATAACTGATGTCTCATGATAATATCTCCAAATAATCAGAATTTTACTAATGGGTTATGCATTTTAAGAAGGGATGAAATGATATTGAATAGAATTCCACATTGACAGAGCACCCTCATAATTTTGTGAGGAATAAATTCTTCTTGCTTGTGCTGTAATTGAAGAGGACACATGATTAACAGCAACAACAAAGACATCTCAATTGGGTCAGCTCATACAATGCCAACTGAAACATTACAGTTGAGCAAACTTTCTGCTTGATGAGTGGCTGAACTGTTTTGTTCAGATCAGCTGCAGAGAAGAACAGAAATTTAAATGGAAATTTTCAAAAAGTGAAATCAAGATCTTAATGCATTTCTCTAAGAGTTATAACAGGAGGTGAAATATGATTTCAGTATAATACTGAAGACAAAGCATAATCAAAGTAATGGCTACCAAGGGATGGCTGTGGCCCAGTCAAGGTGAAGGTCAAGAGCAAAGACAAGATCATAGCAAGAACTCTGGGGGTTGCTGAAGGCATTTTACTGTTGACTTTCTGGATGATTGAAGAGTCATATCATGTGTTTATTGTGAGAATGTTCTGAGAAGTTAGCCAAAACTTTGGCAAATGCCAGACAAGTCTTTTCCAAGAAGTTCTCCCCCATGATAATCCCCCTGCTCACATTCCTTTCAGCAAACAAGGACAATTTTGTGAATGTTTCCATGGAAGGTCATTAGGTACCCACCTTATAGTCTTGCTTTGCTTCCCTTTGACTTCTTGTTTCCTAATCTTTTTTAAAAAACATTTTTTCTTATCTATTTTATTAATTTGAAAGGCAGATAGAGTGAAATCAAAAGTTTGTGTGTGCATGTGTGTGTGTGTGTGTGTGTGTTGGAAAAAAGAGGAGGGAGGGAGATGAGCAATGAACAGGAAGGGAGAGAGAGAGAGAGAGAGAGAGAGAGAGAGAGAGAGAGATTGTCTTCCATCTGTTGCTTTACTCCTCAAATAGCCACAATAGACTTGGCGGCCAGGCTAAAGACAGGAGACATAAACTCCATCTGGATTATTCACATGAGTGTTGGTAACCCAAGTATTTGAGTCATTATCTCAGATAGTTGGAATCAAAAAGAGAGCTAGGACTTGAACTTAGGCACTTTGATATGGCGTGTAGGCATAGCAAGTACAATCATCAATCCCTATTTCCTAATCTTTAAAATATCTTTAAAGAGTACCCATTTTTTTTCAGTTAATAATTTGAAAATACTGATTTGACAGACTTAAATTACTAGAACCCTCAGGTCTTTAGGAATGGACTAAATGACTGGTATCAGGTTAAGCTGCCGTCTGCAATGCTGGCATCCCTTATCGGCACCAGTTCAAGTACCAGCTGCTCCACTTCTGATCCAGTTTCCTGCTAATGCTGTTGGGAAAGCAGTAGAGACAGCATAGGTGTTTGGGCCCCTGCTACCCACATGGGAAACCCAGATGAAGGTCCTGGTTCCTGGCTTCTGTCTGCATAGCCCTGGCTGTTGTGGCCAATTGGAGAGGGACGAGCAGATGAAAGATATCTTTCCCTCTCCCTCTCTCTCTCAGTCTCTTCATCTCTGTAACTCTGTCTTGCAAATAAATAAAATCTTTTTGAAAAATTCCCTTGAACTGTATGAAGCTTGTGTTGAGAAATAAAGTTGATATTTTTGTCATTTAATGCTATTTTCTGTGAAATGTTTGAAGTCCTCGTTTTTCATAACTTAGAAATCAACTTACCTATTCATTTATAAAAATCTTAAGCTTCTCCACTGAAGCAATAACAACACCTACTACTGTATAAAATATAAACAAAGTAACTTGGAAAATTCATGAAATATAAGATAGATAATTGCAATTTAAAAAAAATATTAGAAAGCTAACACTATACACGAAGATGCTTTCAATCATCTGTAATTTTAAAAAGCCAGTTAAGGTGATGCCGTTTCTGCTGATTGACACTTTCACCCACTTTAATTACTGAGGGCATGAGAAAATAAGCACTATCACATCCTATTGACCAGTGTGGAAATTTGTTCGACCTTTCTAGAAGGCAATATGCATAAAAATTAAAAGTGTGCATACACTCTGACTTAGCAATTTCACCTCTAGTGATTTATGCAAAGGGAAATAATTGGAAAAGTGCAAAGATGTACAGAAATTCTTTTCACAGTGCTATTAATAGCATCAAAATAACAACATCAAATAAAATGTAATTGAGAAAGGCCTGGCTAAATAAATTATGATACTCAGAATATTATAAAGTTCTGCAATCATCATGAAGGTAATGACAATTCTTTATTAATATATGAAATGTTCACATTTAATATTATTAAAACTGATTTTAAAATATTATGAAAGTTTGAACTTATTTTTTGGGGAAAATATGTATACCCAAAATCAAATGCAGAAAAAAGTCTAATAGGATGCATAACAAATTATTAAAAGTAGTTATTTTGTTGTGGTTGGTTTGTGTGCAATTTTCCTTGGTAATCTATAATTTTATGTTTCGTTTTTATCCTAAGAATGCTAGTTTTTAATCAGAAAAATATAATTTGTTTATTTTTAGAATATCGCACCCACACATGTCCAAATGTAAGAGTAATTATCAAAAGCCAAATTTTCTGTTCGTCTTTGTTCTTCTTATTTCATCAGATGAGAAAGGAAAGAAATCTAAAAATTTTAGGCATCCACATAAAAAATTCATAAATGTGTATATGATGTGTAAAAGTAGTTCACTGTACCTCAATCATTAATAATAATATGTCTAGAAATTTCTTTTCTTAGTAACACAAGGCATGATGAAGAAATCCAAATGTGTTAATGTTTAATATGTTAAAATATAAAAGTAGAGCATCTATATAATTTTTCTGTGTGTTGCTCAAAATTAATAAAAATGAGATTTAAAAAATATTTTTGAAGTACAAATGAATTCAAAATCCATTGGAATTAGTGCCTCCTAAAGAATGACCTCATGAGATCTATTTTGTAAATTCATTTTCATGGGTATTGGTAAATACAAATTTTAAGCCTCTACACAGCAAGGACCTCAAAATGTACATCAGTAGCAAAATGTCATATTTTAGTTTGTGCTTTATATATTGAGTTCAAATACTGTTAGCTCCACCAAGTAGTGTTTCATTAAATTATTTTCCAAGCATCTTTGTTATCACTTTCAAAAATAGATGAACAAAGAATACCATTTTAAAATTTAAGCAGCAGCAAGAAGTGGGAAGACTTAACCACCATGAATGCTATTCTTTTCTTTTCCTGCAAAGCCCCTGAGTGGTTCTAATTAGTAAATACATGTGCTTCCAAGTGTGCATTTTTAATAACACATTGAGTGCCAGAGGTCAGCCATTATTTACATAAAAATGGGAATGGAGATGGTAATGCAAAATCAGATGTTAATACAAAAGGCAAAATGTTAATAACAGAAGCTCCTGGAACAAAAGACATTATCCTAGTGCATTGAGTTCTTTTGATTATTCATTCTGTACACTTGTCAGTAGATTCAAGCCACAATTAAAATAAAATGGCATCAGGCTCTTGAAACATCAGGGAGCAATGATGCTCACACCCTGGCAATATTTACCAATGGAGAAATGAAGTTGGAGACACATAGACCCTTGAGCATGGAGCCTGTGATCTGGAAGAGACTAAAAATAGACCAATCATGTATTTGTAATGACAGAAACTGTACTGATTTAAAGGGTCTGTAGACACCAGAAATTAGTCGCAGCATACAGCAAATGTTTAACAAATAAATAAAATTTCACACATGAATTCCCATTAGGTAGCAGCTTTTAGTAAAATGCACATTGTCTTAGAACTTCAGTTTTAGCAATTTCTTGCCTATTACATTGCTTTAGAAGACTTTCTTATTTTGAAGGCTCTAGCTTTGGGGGAAAACATTATCTATCTATCTATCTATCTATCTATCAATCAGCTATTTATATATATAAATATAGCATATATTTATATATTTATAAATATATATAAATATAGTAACTGAGTCTAAACAACTATAACTTTTTCTTCTTAAGTCACAATGATGAGTTTCTCTGACAATCGTTTTCTAATCCTATAACCACTCCCAGAATATCATGATGTAATTCAGATATTGTGATAATTTAAATTGAACACAATCTCATTAACAGAGCAACACTATGGATTTGATATGATTAGCATTTCCATTTCACACATGAGAAGTCTGAGATCTAGAGAGATTTGGCCTCCAGGTAAGGTGGGTACTTAACTTTAAGGGAATCCAATTCCATACCTTGCACACGTAACTACCTTACCTCTACTTTTACATGTAGATTTGTGTGTGTATATGAATTTACTCATTAAGTTACACCAACTTATTAATTCTAGATTGTTCATATATTATTTTAAATATATTATTTTAAAGTGTAATATTTGAAATTATATTTTAAATATTCATGATCTGGATTTTTTCTTTACTAATATTGCCCTTCTCATTTGAGAATTAAATGGTTTTATTATACTTTCTTACATTCTTGCTATGTTTCTTAAAATGGACACAAGGTAGATTTACATGCTGACTCTGTCATTATTGGTCTGTGTGACCAGAACACCTTGTTCAATTGCAAACAAGAAGACAGCAATGATAGCATTGTATACTTCATAGGGCTTTGTGTGAAGTATCAAAAAATCCATTTAATGTACTAGAAACATAAAAAAGTATTGTGTACAAAACTGCTATTTTTATTATTATGATGATGTTTTAGTATTAAATGTAATTTTTGCATTTGAAATTTTTCAAAAAAAATCAGGGAACTCTGTGTAACAAATTGAAGAGAAGTTCTTAGAGTTCTTCATGCTCCATGTGGTGTCTGCTCTTCCTGGTCTCTTTTCAATAAAGCTTGTAAGAAGACCATTAGGACTCAAACCATGAAACCACTTTCCTACAATCATGCAGGTTACACAGAATCCCTGGACTCCCATCCAGGTAGAGGACCATTTTTCCCAGTCTGACCACATCTCCCAACCCTTCTTATATATTCTCTGAACTTTCCCAATTGCCTCTATTCTCCAAAAGGCTGATGAATAAGGGTTACTTCAACAATTTACTTGTACTATTTAGCTCTGTCCTGCCTTTCTTCTTTCCTTCTTCCTTCCTTCCTATATGAAAGGTAGAGTTATGAGAGGAAGGGGGATGGGTAGGGAGGGAGGCAGAGAGAGAGAGAGAGAGAGAAAGAGAGAGAGAGAGAAAGAGAGAAAGAGAGAGAGGGAGAAAGAGAGAGAGAGAAAGAGAGAGAGGGAGAAAGAGATAGAGAGAGAGAGAGAGATCTGCCATCCACTCATTCAATCTGCACATGGCTACAACAGGCATGGCTGGATCCAAAAACTCCATCTGGGTCTCCCACCTGGATGGCAGAGAGATCCAAGCACTTAGGTCATCAGTTGCTGTATTCCTAGGTGCATTAGCATGGAGATAAGTTGAAGCAGAGGAGCCAGAACTCGAACGGGTGCTCCAGTGTGTGATGCTGGCGTCTCAGGTGGTGGCTTCACCCTCTGTGCCACAACACTGGCCAACATTTTACTGTTTTCTCTATGGATTCAATCAATGGCAATCACTTGCAGAAGATCCAAGACAGGGCGGGGAAGGGGTTGATATGTTTATTCCTCAAGGACTTTCCTGTGAGGACAGTGTGTGTTAGTGTTTTCTACACTAAAGGTCTTGTGTCTATCAGGTGGCTTCTTTGCATAGTTATTTCTCATTCTTTGATCCCCCCTCCTGCTTCTTCAGGAATAGGGAAAGAAAAGGCACCCTGCTATTAGTTCCTGTGTGGCTTTCATTCACCTTCCCCAAACTTTATGTCCTTGTTCGTTAAACTCTCAAACTTATTGTCCAGGCCAAGAGTGTTACCTGTTTCTAGTCAAGGCTGAGACGCTATACAGTTCAAACTGCAAAATTTTCCATCGTTCCCACGGGTGCCAGCCTGAACTTGGAACAACTTCTATGTCCTTATCTTGTGTGTCTTTCCTTCACTTGCTTCACCTTTAGGTAGGCTCCGCCTTGAGCATGCCATTGCCCTAGTAGCTCTCATCATACATAGGCAGTTCCCCAGACATGCATGCTATCATGCTTGGAGTTTATGAACAATTTAGAATTGTTTCTTCCTCCATCTTAACATTCCAGCTTTAGGGTTAATCCATAAGAATAAACCACTTTGTACTGGACCTCGTTGCTATCCTGTCATCTAAAACACTCACTGCCACCACTCAGAGCCTCACATCTGGTTTAATGCAACTGGTGTGACCTTCTTGGTGCGGAAGAGTTATAAGCCTGATAATCATCAGTATTATTTAAGCCCATAAATATTCCCCAAAATCTTACTACATTCTTAATTCCTGAACTCTCTCCTCTTACTCATAGATTTTTTTTCTCTTCCTCAGCCTCCAATAGGTCCACCCCTATTCTCACACTGAGAAAATAAAATTTGGGCTGGCACTGTAGCACAGCAAGTTAAACCTCTGCCTGCAACATTGACATTTCATATGGGTGTCGGTACAAGATCTGGCTTCAAGCTCTCTGCTAATATGCCTGGAGAAGCAGCACAAGATGGTCCAGGCCCTTGGGCCCCAGGAACTATGTGGGAGATCTGGATAGAGTTCCAGGCTCCTGGCTTCATCCTGACTCAGCCATGGACATTGCTGACATCAGTGACATCACCTCCAAGAGAGGAACTGTTTTTGTTTGTGAGATGATTGGGAAAGGGGTTACTGGTGAGTTAAGGTGGGAAAGACATTAAATTTATGTGTGTATGTATTTAATTGAACAGTGTGTGTGCATCTGTGTATGGTTTGCTATTATCCGGTTTCAGGCATCCACTAGACTATGAAGGATTTGGAGCACACCTATTGAAGATCTAACTACTATGGAAATTGTGTCACCATGTACCTGTATCTGTGATGTTAATAGGGATCCTCAAAATCAGTGCAATCATTACTACTTAATTTTTCTCTTGTTATCATGTTCTAAAAATTAAAGAAAATTATTATTTTGTTATAGTATATGTTCTGTTTGTTTTTATTTTTATATAGTTAGCCAAGATTAGGCAAATTAAGTTTAAAGATGTTGTATTTTATAGGAATATACTTTTTGTAGTGCAAAGGATAAGCTATCAAACAGAAGTAATGGGCCTCATGGCATTGAGAAGTATCCTGTAGGTTAGGAGGTGATATTCCCTTTGAAGCCCAACCTACACTCTCAGAACTGACTTCACACACTTTTTCCTTCTGATGACAGTACTCCTACAGGAGGCCTGTTTCCTCTTACACTATGAGTTATTTCAAATTGGTTGGAACATTCTCTAATGTAAAAATACACTACAACATCTCCCATAAAATTAAAAAATACTTAGGTATGCATATCTAGAGTTTTATCATATACCTTTGCTCCATTTGACAACAGAAGTTCCCAAATAATTTTAGATCATGTGCTATTTCCTAATCCTCTCATGTTCTCTTGTCTTCCCCTGGTCATCTTACCTAAGCTCATGATCTTGTCCATCGTCTATATGTGGGTTATTCTGAATGTAATCTTTCAGTTTGTATCTTTGTCCTTAAGTAATGGCTTGCACTCCAACTTACTTGATATCTGTACTTGAAGTCTAATATGTGTCTAATAACTTGTGTCAAACATATATATTCCCAAGTCTGAACTTTTAACTTATTCCCCATATATGTTCTGCCTATACTTTTCTGCCCCTCAGTGAATTGTTAGATGTTCTTCCATTGTTCAAGACAAGAACTTTTGGGTTACCCTTGACCCTTCTGTTTCTCTTATTCCCCATCACCATGCCACTGGTATTTTCTGTTTAAAGACTCAGCCAGGGACTTCATAGTTAAGCCTATGGACATTCTTATGTGGAACCCTAATCCCCAGTGTGGTGGTGTTTGGAGATGGGGAATTGGTACATGGTTAGGGTACAGGCATGGGGCCAAAAGAATGGGACTGATGTCCTTATAGAATAGCTGTGGAGAGACCTCTCATTGAATCACCATGTGTGCACACAGCCACCAGGAGTTTCTATGAACCGGGAAATGGGGCTTTTCCCGACACGGAATCTTTTGGCACCTTCCTCTTGGATTCCCCAGGCCTCCTCTGGAACAATGAGAAATGCATTCCTGCTGTTTATAACTGACAGGTTTTTGGTAGTTTCTAGTAACTGCTCAAATGGAATAAGACAGATTCAATAGAAATCTATGTTCAAAAAGATGCACAGAAACCAACTTCTTTTTATTACCTATGTATACCATTCTTTCCTATTACAAGCCACATTTAATTAAGATTCCTAAATGGTCTTTCTCTTTCCAAAATTGTCCCTATTTCTCACCCAGCAGACTGATTTCCTGAGCTCAGGTCATTCTTGTCCCTATCTCAGTGAGAGTAAATTTCACAGTTATTAAAAATATCCTGCACAGCCTTTCCTTCTGTTCACTTCTCGCAGCCATCCATGATTCCTGCGCCTCTCTTACACTACTCCAGCCCCTTGGCCTCCTGGAATACTCAGGTATGAGCTGGACTTTTCATTTGATTTCCTCTGAGCCAAGTACATGTAGCATGTCCATTATGATTTATAGTGAGTTTTTCTCATTCACCACCCTCTTCCCAGGGACAACTTTATTTAGTCTTGCAGATTTGACTTTTTCTGTATTTAAAGTTTTATCTTTTCATTAATCCTTTCATTCTTCAGAATCTTAAGTCTTTTGAGTAGGGGGCTTCCCCTGATACAACAGGCTCCATAAATATTTGCTGAAGAAAAGGGCAATTGACCAAAATCAATAATTTGTACAAATTTAATCTTATGTTTGAATTTTATTTTCACTCATTTTAAGCTATTAATTTGCCAGCGTATCTTTATTTCCTAATTCTTTTATTTAAATATGTATTTCCATATAAGGCAGAGTTACAGAGACAAAGAAGGGAAAAAAGAGAGCTAGAGAGAGAGAGATCAATCTTTTATCCACCGGTTCACTCCTCAGATGGCTGCAATGGCTGGGGCTGGTCCAGGTTGAAGCCAGGAGCCAGGAGCTACATCTGGGTCTCCCATGTAGGTGGCAGTGGCCCAAACACTTGGGCTATCTTGCACTGTTTTCCCAGGCCATTAGCAGGGAGTGAAATTGGAAGTGAAACAGCCAGGGCAGAAACTGAAGCCCATACGGGATGCAAATGTTGCAGCCAGTGGTTTACTTGATGTGCCACAATGCTGGCACCTGCTTTCCAGTTCTTACACTGATGACAAGTGGAATTTTTTTGGAAAATTTTCTGTGAAATCAATGTCTAAACAGAGACCATATGAACAAATTTCTATAAATATCTTGAGTTTCCAGGTCTTTTTAAAGATTTATCTATAGTTATTTGAAAGGCAAAGTAGTTGTGTGTGTGTGTGTGTGTGTGTGTGTGAGAGAGAGAGAGAGAGAGAGAGAAATAGATGATATCTCCCATCATCTGGTTCACTCTGCAAATTTCCAGAATAGCTGTGGCTAGGCCAGGTGGGTATCAGAAGCCGGAATTCCTCTGGGCATCCCATGTGGATGACAGGAACTCAAGTACTAGGGTCATGATTTTTTGCCTCCTAACAGTGTTAGCAGGGAGATGGATAGGCAACACGTAATAGTATGACCTCTAAACAGCCATTAAGATATGGCATACAGTTGTTCAAGCAGTGGATTAACCCATTGCACCACAGTGCCTGCCCATGTTTCCAGTTTTTTGATATGTGAGAATCTCATGGTTTCCTACACAGAAAATGAGTACTCACCTAGATTCTGAAGATTATTTGACACAAGCAGAGGATGAAGGAAATGCTAAGGGCTACTACAATAACATCCCTGGTCATATACAGCTTCTGGCTGCAGGAAGTGTATAACATACAGTGTTAAACAAAGAAGGTTTAATGAAGTTGATTTTCGGGGGCATGTTCCTTGCTTAGAGCACTAACTGCAAGAGCTATATAAATTGCTAATAAATGGATTCAAGGGGCTTTGGAAATGCAATGAACACATGGAAGAATGATCATGATAATTATATATAATGTCTGTTAGACTACCTTGGAGGCATTTTAAATCCTGAAAACTTGGAATGAATTTATAACACCTACTTATGTATGACTTTGGGTAAGTTGCTTAAAATTTCTAGGGCCTTGTTTCCTAATTTGCATAATGGAGATCATAACAAACCTATTTCATGTGGTTGTTGTGAAGATTACATTATTTCATACACACAAAGTACTTGGGACAATGCCTGGCATATCATGACTGAGCTTTAGGTATAAACTTCCTCTCAGTATCTCAAATCTATTTTTAATATTTCTAAAGATTAAAGGAGACATTTAAAATTGTTTTTATCTAAAAGGTTTCCTTTTAAAATAAGGGGATTAAAATCTGTAATTTAAAAACTTTTTTTAGTCTGGTTCTGTATTTAATTTCAGAAACTGCTCAAATATGTTGATATTCTCTAAGTATCTGGATTTTGTGAAAGACCACTTCCTTCCCATGGAAATAAAAAATAATGCAGAAAATTAACACCACCTTAGGAATCAAGATTGCTTCTTAACCACTAATCAAAGATTAGTCCCCTACGTGGGCTAATGTTTTTTACCAGTCTGGTATCTATTATAGTCAGCTTTCAGAAACAGAAGGAACCATTGACCAGGGTGTGTCCCTGTTATAACCGAGAAATTCCATCCTAGGAGATGTGTTTTAAATTTCAATCTGCCTGTTCTATGAACGTTTATGGCACCAAGGGGCCCGGCTTCAACAAGCCCTGGCCATGAATACTGTTCCTGTCAGTCAGGTCCAAGAACCCAGTGATACTTGGGTGACTTTTGTTGTAAGTAGGCTTTATGAGGAGCATTGGAGATGGATTTAATCAGCCACATGACTCACATTATATGCCAAGTGATCCAAAGTTGAGACACTGCACACAAACTGCCTCTCCTCATTCTGAAAGTCATTTTTTATGACATTAAATAATGAAACCATAATTTTTAGTGGATATTCTCCTTTTATCATATCGTATTTTTCAAGATATTTCTTATTTCCAAACTAAGTATCTCTACATATTCTAACACCAGTGGCGTCTAGCTGTGAACATTTCCCTTGGGGGTTAAATAACAAATTAACACTAGTTTGAGTAAAGGTTTCCTAATTAGCTGATCAAGGCAGTGAGGCCAGGGGAAGAAGCACAGGGCCATGATATACTTAACACTCCACACATGGCTCACTCCCCTCCTCCCAGCTAATTCCGTCCTATTAGTTCAGTGGCTTTGAGACTGGTTTAGCTTTTGTAAGGAAGCTTTTCTAAGTTGCAGTCTTTCTTCCCTAAATGTGTTTGTTGTCAGCAAGCCAAAAGTACATTCACAATCTTCTGTAGGTTTCATCTGAGGGGGATCGAGTTTCATAATCAGAATTCTATTTGCATATAAATTATGACTTGGATATAAGAGGAGTGGAGGCTGAGAAATGCTATTATTTGGAAAGAAAATAGAGGACAATCTGATGTAAAACCATTTTTAAGAGTTTTACAGGATTGGATGGGTTGCATTTCTTGTGGCATGACCAGCTGCGCATTCAGGGGAAAATTTTGGCAGTCCGCAGTACTTCCAGTCAAGAATCTGTGCGATATTCAATTGGAGATCAAATTCCACTGTGGTGTATAACAAGAGATCAGAGAGATATTATAAAGCTAAATTTCTTTGCCTGTTCTGAGTGATAGAAAAATTCAAAACATTATGGTGCTATCATTGTTTACATTACATTACATTAAATTAAAAACAAATAATTCTTACTAACATAACAAATATGCCATTCATTTGAAACACATTCTTTTTACAACTCTTCTGTTTACTACTTTTCAGCATAGACATAAGTGTGGGACACAATATTTCTGAGTAGAAATTTAAATATTCAACAGTATTCACTTACAAGGTCATGTTGGAAAAGAACTAGGCATCTGATATTTTGATTGTTTATGATAAAAAAAATGCAGCTGAAAAGAGGAAATCCTCTACCATGTACCGAGAGATTGACATTCCTAGAAATAGAACTTCATACTCTCTTGAGCAGCCCTCTGTCCTGTACTCACGTCACAAGCCCTGAGAAAACTGTGACCTGACAAAAGCAGTATAACGAGAGGACTGGTTGAATAATTTGCTTCTAATGAACAAAAGAAATAAAGAAAGAGGGACCTTCAGGGCAAAAATTCACCTTACTAATGAGATAACAGCCTGGCTAAATTAAGTCTCAACTAGCCTGAACTCATTAGATTTGTTCTTTCTTCATTTCTTCTTCTTCTTTTTTTTTTTTTTTCTTCCCTCTCTTTTCTCCAGTCTCTTACTGGTATTCCGTATTTAAACTCCAGTGAGAGGATTATTTTCCTTTAGTGTAATGATAAGAATTCATACAAGGTGTTGGGTATGTGAAGCACTGCCAGTGTTTTGGGTTTTGTCTTAATGTTTAAAAAGATGTTTCTGAAAAGTTATCTGCTTAGAAAGTGATTTATTTAGGGACTGTGTCTTCTTTGGCACATCTTTCATTGAACACCTTCAGCCTCTTTCATTCCAAAAGAGAAAGCAATGTGAGTTTCTTGCTCCCCATGTTAGTTCATGAGTATAGTGTTCCACATGTATGGTCTTCCAGTGAAAGCCAAAGACCAACTATACCGAGCAGGGTTTTAGGACTATGGATTTCTTCAGGGTTGATCAACTGGAAGGCAGATTATTTGAATAACTTTAGAGTTCACTTCCAAAAAAAGGAACAACTATTTCTATTGCATTAGTGATTGTGGTATTTGTGGATTTCACAATTTTTTTTCTTTCATTTGCAGAGAAATTATTTTAAAAATGTGTGAGGGTTTGAGCGGATAAAAATAGTTCACAAATTAATGAGTTATAACAAATAACCCATGTAGTTTTTAATAGCCTGGACCCTCAAATTTTCTTAGTGTTGTGAAAGTCTTTTACAGACTCTCATCTTCCGCACAAATTCTCAATTCTTGATGGTTCTTCCTGTCTTAAAGGCAGTACAGCAACTATTTAGTACGTGCTGTGCAAAAAACATTGAATTAGATACTCAAGATGGTAAAAAGTAAGATGTTTCCTTAAAGCAGTTTACTATGGTACACAATGCCTTTAATTATCTGTTTCTTATTTAATTTTGTAACTCATTTTCCTCTTCCAGATTCTATGCAGCATTGATAAGAAAATAGGATGAAATTAAAACAAAACTAACTGCTACTTTACCACTTTGGTGGATTAACTAAAGTTCTTCATTCCCCTATAAATCATACTGATAGATTCCCACAATTCTTTCCTACAAACCAACATATTTCTACCCCTATTTATTTCCTAAATATTTTATATTTACTTCTACATCATTTTGTGCACTTGTTCATGTTATTGTTAGCATAATTTAAATTTTAATTAATTTTTAATTTGACATGTTCTCTATATATTTAGGGAGTACAGTGGATAATTCAATTAATGTATACTATGAATATATATTTGCAACGTAAAATGTCAAGTCAGGATATTTAACATTGTCATCTCAAACATTCATCATTTCTATGTATTTGGAAGGATTGGACTCAACTCTTGTAGTTATTTTGAAATATTGCATAAGCTGCTGCAGATTCCAGTTACCCTGTGACATAGAACACTAGAACTTATTCTTCCTACATAACTGTCTTTTCATACTCACTATCTAGCCTTTCCTCATCTCCCTCGTGCTTTACCTTCCCAAGTATCTAGTGACTTTGATTATACTCTTCTGGGGTTTCTAGCTTTTGGCACACAAAAATGAGTAAAAATGTGCAATTAGTCATTCTGTCTGATTTAATTATTATAACAACATGATCTCCAATTCCATCATGTTGCAAATAACAGGGTTTCATTCTTTTAATGCCTGAATGATCTTCCATTGGGTATAGGTACTGCAGTTTATTTATCACTCATCCTTTAATGCATACCTTGGCTGATTCTGTATCTTGGCAATTGTGAATAGTGTTACAAAAATATGGGAGTGCAAATATTTCATCAATGAAAGAATTTCATTTCCTTTGGATATATGCACCCACAGTGGACATGCTGTATCATTTGGTGGCTCTACTTTTAGTTTTTTTGAGGAAACTCTATTCTGGTGTCTGTATTAATTTATTTACATTTCTGCCAATAGTGTATATGTGTTATCATTTCTCTACAAACTTACCTTCATTTTTTTTTTCTACTTGATAAAATCCATACTAACTAAGAGAAATGATAGAAATGATAGAAATGATATCATTATAATTTTATTAGTTTTTCATTAAACAAATGAAACTTGCATGGGAAAAGGCCATTATTTACATGAAAATCAAATGAAATATTTTAGAAAGAAGAGAGAAAGTAAATGAAGTGAAATGAGTACTATAAAATATAGGGGAAAATCTAAATGTATAGCTTTACAAAAGTCTTTACAAGTGGCTACATTTTGAATAAAAATGAAACTAGAGTGCAGACTATTAACTATATATACGATTTATGAAAGAAAGTTACATAGAATTCTAATTTTGGAACTTCATACTCTAGCAAAGTTTTAACTAAACATGTTTACATATTCTATTATCATATTATCACTAAAATGAAATACTTAAGAAAATTATATATTAGAAAGGTTTATTTAGCTCACCATTTTGGACACTGAAGTCCAAATTCTGGCAGCTCCATTGTTTTGCTCTCTGAGGTGGATAGCAGTGCTGTAGCACTAGTAGAACCAATAAGCAGAGAGAGGGCGCCAGCACTGTGGCTTAGTCGGCTAAGCCTCCACCTGCAGTGCTAAGTCCCATATCGGCGCTGATTCTAGTTCCCACTGATAATCTTGTGATCCAGCTTTCTGCCCATGGCCTGGGAAAGCAGTAGAAGATGGCCCAAGTTCTTAGGCCCCTGCACCCACGTGGGAGACCGGGAAGAAGGTACTGGCTCTTGGCTTCATATTGATCCAGTTCCGATCATTGGGCCATCTGGGGAGTGAGCCAGTGGATGGAAGAATTTTCTCTCTGTTTTTTCCCCTCTGTGTCTGTAACTATACCTCTCAAATAAATAAATAAAATCTTTAAAAAAAAAAGAAGAGAGAGAGAGGCTGACTCTATGGCTCGCTTGGTTGGTCCTCCGCCTGCGGCTCCGGCATCCCATGTAGGTGCCAGGTTCTAGTCCTGGTTGCTCCTCTTCCAGTCTGGCTCTCTGCTGTGGCCTGGGAGGGCAGTGGAGGATGGCCCAGGTGCTTGGGTCCCTGCACCTGCATGGGAGACCAAGGGGAGGCACCTTGCTCCTGGCTTCAGATTGGTGCGGCGCCGGCCATGGCAACCATTTGGGGGGTGAGCCAATGGAAGGAAGACCTTTCTTTCTGTCTCGGTCTCTCACTGTCTATAACTCTACCTGTTAAGTGGAAAAGAAAAAAAAATAAAAAAGAAGAGAGAGAATCTAGATCTCCCTTGGTTTTTATAGCCAACTCTTTTGCAAGAACTCTCTTCCAAGGGTGCATCCCTTTGGCCTGAGGCCTCTCACTAAGCCCATCTCCTGCACACCACAGTGGGTTATAGTTTCCACCCTTGTATCATCATTAACTTCTGAATTTGGAACTTAAAGTCCCACATGAGTTTGGGAGCCAAATCAAGTTGAGAACATAGCACATATATTTTAAATGAAAATTAAATGTGGGGAGCAACTCGGACTAGACTGTTACTGGAATTAAGACTTATTCTATGCATCTGCTCTCCCACAATATGGCGCTGGGAGAGGAGGAAACAGCTTCTACACAGCTGCCTCCAGTTCAACCAATAAACAGCAGGACCTGCTCCTGATTGGAGGAGAGCAGCGTATTCGGCATGTGGGTAGCAGAGTTGGGATTGGCGGAAGAGGACTATAAAGGAGGAGAGAGACAACTTGTACCAGGAACATCTATCAGAAGGAACACCTGTGCAGCCCCCGAGAGAGCCGGCCGGCGGTGTGCCGCTCCCCCGCAGAAGTGGGGAAAGTGGCAGGGGGAACCTCCCTTCCACAGAGGTGGAAGGGACGGTAGCCAACCCGGGAAGAACCAGCAGCAAACCCGGGGAGGGCCGAGCAGACAAAAGAACAACGCAGGGTCCTGTGTCGTTCCTCCATGAAGACGGGGAGCGACAATTAAATATTTCTCTTTTTACAATTTTTCAATGCAATGAATTGCTTAAATTAACTAAGAGATCCCAGTAGTTTAGGCTAATGAATGGTCCATTCTCTCAGCAAAATGCTTTGGTACAAGCTGTTCTCTTTCTGTGTCCCTTATTTTCACTTCATCTCTGTAATCCTCTTCCCTTTTCCTATTCTGTGCCTGGATAATGCTACATATTGAGAAGTTATAAGACATATGACATTGGTGTTCATTTGTGTTCATTTGGAAATACATACTAATCAGGTATTTCTTTTGGTTTAAAGTGATATTTCATTAATTCAAACTATTATTTCATATTAGTTCAAATTATTAGACTCAAAACTCTCCATTATTCTTAAGTATTTATTTATATGGTACAAGTATTATTCTATTTATGAAACTAGAAAATTTTAATAGTTACTTCAAGTGGTTGATTAATATTCTAAGGTATGAACTTTGATAAATTCTCTAAAGTTTTAAACTGCATTTACATATTTAATCCATTTGGTTTTCTTATTAAGTACTAGAATAAATCTTCTTAAGTACTTAAATAACACTTGTGAATCTAATAAATTAAACTTATAAATATTTTTACTATTAAGTTCATTTAAATAAGGCTTCTAACCTGAGCAAAATTTTGACTTATAATTACACATAACATATTAATATAAAATATTAATTAAGCCAAATTCTTTCAAGCATTATAAATGTTAATGATACCATGACATTAGTTAATGCCCATGACATTACTTAACATAAAATCAGTTTTATGTGTTTAATTAATTTAATAATTTCTACAACAATGACAAATCTCCCTGTGGGTAACATATTTTAACACAGCAAGGGAAAATTATGTTGCATTGTCATAGCAGAATAACACCCTCTGCCTCCATTTGTCCAAACCTAATCTCTAGACAGTGCTATATTTATCAAAAATGGCAAAATCAGCTTCCCAAATGTGATTAAGGGTTTGAAATTTGGTTAACAGTTTCTTGGTCCTTTTCTGTTTCTCTAATGAAAGATCTGTGAAGGGGCAATTTATAAAGGAAGGGGGTGTATTTTTGTTCACAATTCTGGAAATCACAGAGCATGTTACCAGTGTCCTCTTGGTTTATGATTAAGACCTCATGGCAGAAAGCAGAAAGGCAAGAACATTGGATGAGACATCACATGGCAAAGAGAGGAAACACTAGTCAGCCACAGAAGTGAACTTGCTTTGTAACAACCTGTTCCCATGGTAACTAATCCAATCCTATGAGAATGAGAACTCATTCATGTAACAGAGGCCCAGTCTCTGCTTCCAAGATGGTGCCATGCTGCTGTATTCTCCAGAAAGAATGGATGATGGGTCTTCTTGAGCTTACTGGACACTACAGAAAAGGGCTTATATAGTCCAACAGATTAAATATGTTTCCAATCAAAATACCAAGGATATTCTTCTCGGATCTAGAAAAATGACCCTGAAATTCATATAGAAACATAAGAGACTCAAAATAGCTAAAGCAACCTTAAACAATGAAGCAAAGTGAGAAGCATCACAATAACAAGATTTTAAGAATACTATAGGGAATTATAATCAAAACAGCCTGGTTCTGGCATAAAAATAGGCATGTAGACCATGAAACAGAATACAATCATGGGGATGATTCCATATCCACAATCAAATAATATTTGACAAAGGAGCTAAAATCAATACTTAGAGAAAGGGAAATCTCACCCACAATTGATGGGGGAATATTGGATCCATGCATGCAGAAGACCCCTACATTACACCTCATACAAAAATCAGTTCACAATGGGTCAAGGATCTAAATCTTTGACCTAATACATCAAATTACCAGAGGGAAACATTGGGGAAACTATCAAAGACAAGAGTATAAGCAAAAACTTCTTAGATAATACCCCAGAAGCACAGGAAATAAAAGCAAAAATAGACAAATGGGATTACTTTAAACTCGGAAGCTTCTGCAGAATAAATTTAACACTCAACAAAGTGAAGAGGCAATTGACAGAATGGGAAAATATTTGTAAACTATGGATCTGATAAAATATTAATATCCATGATATATAAGGATCTCAAGAAATTCCTTCAACCTTTACATAAGGTGCCAACCTTGTCTTTGAGGGCAGAATCCTAAAGTCTAATGACCTCTTACTGGCCCTACTCATTTTAATGATTTATTTATTTATTTTGAAAGAGTTATGGAAAGAGAGTGAAACACAGGAAGAGAGAGAGTGACATCTTCCATCTACTGATTCACTCCCCAGATAGTCACAACAGCCAGCTTGGACCAAGCCAAAGCCAGAAGCCAGCAATTTCATCCAGGTTCAGACACTTGGGCCATCTTCTACTGCTTTTCCTAGGCCTTTTAAAAAAAGGAGTTGGGTTAGAAGTGGAGCAGCTGGTACACGAACCATTGTCTATATGGCATGCCAGTGATATAGCAAGTGGCTTTACCTGCCATGCCCCAGGACCTCCTTTTTTTTTTTTTTTTTTAAGATAATACATTTTTAAGATAATACATTTTTTAAGATAATACATTAAGATAATGTACATTCTTATCAATCCAGTAAGACTTCTTTTGTTTTAAGATTCATTTCTTTATTTGAAAGACAGCAATGCACAGAGAAAGAGGGGATAGACAAAGGAGAGAATCATCCATACATTGGTTCATTTCCAAAATGGCTGTGAATGGCCAGAACTGGACTGGTCTGAAACTAGGAGAAAGGAAACTCTTCTGAGTTTCCCACATGGTACAGGAGCTCAATAACTAGGGCTATCTTCCACTGCTTTCCTGGGTGCATTAGCAGAGAGCTGGATCAGAAGCAGAGCAACAGGGACTCGAACTGGTGCCCATATGGAATGCCAGCACTGCAGATGATAGCTTAACCCACTGCACCACAGTACCAGCCTTGGCCTTACTTCTTAATATGATTGCATTGTGGATTAACTTAAAATATGAATTATGGAGGGCACACAAACACTTAAACCATAGCACCCTATGTAGAATTTTTTTAAATGTAGCTTTAGGATGTATGATACAGTAAAAATTATCAGAGATTTGATGTACATACATATGTTAGGAGTAAATTTTATAAGACTAATGTTAATGAAATTAATACTAAAATATGATTTGTAATTTAGAAAAACAGATTTATGAAAAATAAAAGGCAAAAAGATTTTCTGCATGTTTTTCAATCACTTTTTTTATTAATTGTTTTTTAACTAGATTTAATATGCACACAATGTTGATCATCCCTTTTATGTTGTGAAGTAGCAAGAACAGTGAAGGATTTGAGGCTCTGTAGTTTTACTTTGAAAATTTGTATGTTAACCTACCATAGTTTCATGGATGCTGGCAAAAGAGTCCCCTGGATGAGTTTCAGAAGACTTTATTATGCACAGTGGTAGCATTTCTCCCAGTTTTCTGAGCCACAATCCCTATAAAACTTTGCAAAGAAAGCCAGATTGTACTTGCACTTGCAACAGGGCATATTACAGGAAAGAATTATGTAGCTTAGAGAACCTGGGTATTTTATAATGACAGATTGTCTTTTTCCAGAGGGCAATCTTAGCTTTCTGATACTAGACAATATGTAAACTTGGCCTATATTTTGTCATTTCTTGGGTCTGGTGTTTTGGATCACTTGGCCATCTGGCACTTTATTATTTCTAGGGTGATTTTGTTTAGTAAATATTTTGGAAAAGATGATCAGAAATAGTCAGTACCTCTTCTTGTAAGATGTTCATAGATAAGAAAGACTCATGGAGAATTGTGACCCAATAATAATTACACTTGTTGCCTCACCATCTGGGCTTCTGATGAATTTTCCCATGAGCACACCATTTTTGTTGGCCACTCTGATTAACCTGAACAATAGGGACCAAATATGTTCAATTTTTTATTCACTATTTAATTAAGGCTATTTTCAACAAGAATCCAAGCAGTAGGATTTATGATACTGACCTCAACATGGACCCTAGAGTTCAACATCCACCCTCATGTTTTGTTGAACAAAGATGAACCAACATCAGTATCTACCTAAGGAAAGAAGGAGATTTTATCTTTATTCTTGTTGATTGGTCTTTCCTTTGGCAGAAGCACGCCTCTAGTTGCAGCAGGATGTGTTAACAATTTTAAAGCCACTGCCATGATTCATAAAAAAGAAGTTAGAACAAATCTATTATTCATAACATCCCTTGCTAGAGACTTGACGATGACCTGTATGCAATGTTGTGTCATTGATTATTGTAACGCCCTGGCCTGAGGTGCCGGCATCCCATGCGGGTGCCAATTCACATCCTGGCTGCTCCATTTCCGATTCAGCTCTCTGCTGTGGCTTGGGAAAGCAGTGGAGGATGGCCCAAGTCCTTGGGCCCCTGCATCACATGGGAGACCCGGAGGAGGCTCCTGGCTCCTGGCTTAGGGTTGGTGCAGCTCCGGTTGTTGTGGCCAGCTGTGGAGTGAGCCATTGGATGGAGGACCCCTCTTTCTCTCTCTACCTCCCTCTCTCTGTGTAACTCTGATTTCCAAATAAATAAATAAATCTTAAAAATATTTTACACAATTTTTTTTCAGTAAAATGACTCCCTTCTTAAAGATAGTTGTCTACAAGAAACACAACATTAATGAATTACTTATAATTCTGGAGTACTTTCTTTAGTAAATTTCATTTCTATGGTTATAATAACTAATTTGGTGGCTTTAAACAATAGAAGATTATTCTTTTATAGATCTCCAGTTCCAGAAGTCCAAAATCAAAATGTTGGTTGGCTAATTATTTCTTCTACAGGCTCCATGGAACACTCTATTCCAATTTTAGGTAGCTCCGTGTTTCCTTTGACTTGTAATTGAACCACTCCACTCTCTTCTTTCTCAGTCGCATTGCCTCCTGTTTCTGTCTGTTGAATCTCCCTCTGTCTGTCTTTGGATTCAAGGTCCACCTGGAAAATCCAAGATAATCTTGTTAACTCAAGATCCTTAACTAAATTGCATTTTCAAAGATCATTTTTCTTATTTTTCAAATAAGATAGTATTTGAAGGTTATAAGGATTAGAACATGGATATAAATTTTGGAGGTCATCATTCATCCAAGCATACCAAGTAATCAAATATAACCTCCTCTTTTGAGAAACTTCCACAGTTGCTTAAAACTACAACTCTACTGTATTATTTCCTTAAAAAAAACTGAAGATCTCTCATGACTGTTTGTAAGCTGTAATCACTATATTTCTGGGAAGGATGTAGGTTACTTTCTGGCTCCCTACAAGAAATACAGTCCCAGAGACAAATGTGGTATTCCTGGAGGGAAAATGTTGATAATTGCTACAGATCTGCAGATGGGACCTACACTACTAAGGGAATACTAGTTGATGGCACTTCCAACAAGGTCTCTGCCTGGATAGTAAGTCTTAGTGATTTTAATTTAGCCAGAATGATTGCATTCAGTGTTTGCTTTTGGGAAACTGCCTAAAAGTAGTCAATCCAATCCATCCTATTCACTGGATAGCACTTGTCTATCCTTGGAATACCTGAGTGATGCCTGTGGGAACATGGGTGTGGCAGGTATCCAGAGAGTCTGACAGATATTTTTCATGGGAGATGCAGGAAATTGGATCATTACCTGCTGTTTCCAATAAATGTCTAGGCAAGATTAGAAGGGATATCTATCAAATCATGGTCAGAGGCATCTGGCAGAGAATGTCAGAAGCAGCAGGCAGTTAAATTTAATGCACTTGCAACAGTTTAGGATAGCCAAGTCAGACTGCTTTCATTCACGAGAAGCTTCCAGCTGTGGTTCTGAAAAAGATCATAAATGACCCTTCCCATTCCTAACCCTATTGAAGTCTGAAGTATTTTCTCTCCAGGTACCATGATTGTAGTTCTTCATGAAATCCTGCATCCTAGCCCAGCAGCTATAATTCCTCCTTTTTTCTAATCATCTACTCATACTCAGACATTTTGTCCAGTATGATCAGGTGCAAGATATTCAAGGGAATTTTTATAAAATGTACAGAAACTTGTTATATCCTCCACCTTGACCCAAGGGGGCCACTCTAGGGTGGCCCTAATAAGCAGTGTACTTAACCAAGTATTCATCATGACCTTGAACTGTGTTAACAAGAAAGCGCAAAAGACTGGATGAGAATACAAATAAACTGAATAGAGCAGAAATCAGAGCAGCTTTGCTTGTTATGAGGGGAAAGAAAAACGAATATTGGCTAGGAATGATCAAGGCATAAACCTATTTGTAAAAATATGTATGTTATCTCCCACCCTGTTCATACAGATGACTAACAAAATAAAAAGTAAAGATCTTGCTATAGAACAGGTTTAGAATTATTAATTATGGAACATTACTTTTGTATTTCCTATTAACTTCTCTCAGTTTAATGCATTGTTGAGAATTACTTAAAACAAGGTTCTAAGTGTAAATGAAATCAATAGATTCTATTGAAAGAGCAATCTTTATATGAACATAACTATAATTTGTTTCAGTTTTTCCTCAGTATTGTGTATTTTTAACATTGTACATGGTCAGAAATGGGACAATAGTTACTATCACTACAGTTCTGTAATCATGCCATATTTTCAGCTGCATGTGCATTTTCTCTTCAAACTTTTATAATTAGTTAAAATTATTGATAATATAAAATATACTGGAAAGAATAAGCATCAAACATATTCCATACTTTCCATATTTCCTTTCATTTCTTTCCTACTGAAGCTCATGCTTGTACTTTGAAATCTTGTTCATTTTTTATACTATAAAACAGAGTCTTGGCATTGATCATTCAAGATACTGTAGACTGTAGACTTCTTTTCAGCTTAAAAAGGTAACTACCCTGAGTTTTGTTAGACGGAGTGGGTGGTAATATATTATTAGAGAGACTTGTGATATTAAATAGCCATACTGCACACTCAAGCACCTCTCAGGGCCTACACAATGTGCCACTTAGTAGTCTCATGCAACTTGACCTGGGAATTTCCATCTCTGGCCAGGAATTACCAGGTCTCTATGATAATAGAACCTAAAAACCCTATATATCCTACAAAGAAAATCACCTTAGCACAGATGTGATTGTCATGGAGCTTAATACAAAGCTCACCCTCACCAGAGTAGCTTACACTCCCTTCATGAAAGAAACACCTGGTGACTGACTGAGACTGAATACAGGAGTAAGAGAAGGGACAAGAATCCCTAAATTTCTGAAAAGGATCTTTAGATAGAACCCTTAATTTGGTGGTTATCTGATCCCTGCCTGAAGCAGGTCCATGGCACTGACAGACTGCCACCATTCATCCAGGAACAGCACATGAGAATAACCTGCTTCAACATCAGACTGTGTCAAAGACTCACCTTAAAGTCATACTAAAGGGAAAATGTCACTCTTGGTGAAGTTTGTCCATGAGGACCAGTGGAGCCCTGTGAATCTGACAGAGTATTAATGGAGTTACAAGATATTTTAGTCTAGCTGGAAATAAACTGAATAAAAATAAAGTAATGCTTAGAATTCTAGAGTAACCTTTTGTGAATTGAAAAGAACATTCCCTGTGTACATTTTTCATTTAATTTATAATTATGTTCATATAATATGGCATGTAATCTTCACCACTACTGTATAATATATTAGATGAAAAATCTTGGAATAGTTCCAGAAAATCCTACAATTAGCTCTGATGAAAATGTTGGTATTTGTAGCTACTCATACTAATTCTAAGCATTTATTTTTAAAGTGATTTGATAGTGTTGTCTCATATGAAGTTAAGGCCAAATCACAGATTTTACAACAGTTCAGTCAATATATGTTTCTGTTTGGAGCAAAGACACTGGCAGAATCTGTTTCTTCTCCAAATGCCCAGTAGAACCCACGCCTCATCTATGGAAACCAGGTGTCAGTACTCCTTAACGTGGAGTTAGTTCATAGCTATTTAAACGTCTGGGCCGTGTTCTGAGTTGATCTCAAGAGCTGGTGAAATGCAGCATCAAATGAGCATGGTTGAATTCAGTAAAACAATTTCACTTAATTTTTGCAGTGGAGAAACTAACATACGTGCTTCTCAATATCCTTTTTCTCTGAACTTAAAATATTTTGAGAACAATCATCATATTTTTGGCATGTGTTAAGGTACCAGTGACCTTATATTCATGCCAACATTGCTCTTGGCTCTTAAACTTCTGGAGCGTTCCAAGATTACAAACTGCAAAAGACAAACAACAAAAATGACATTTCACCAATCTGAGCTATTTCTTCAAAGACACACAAGCGTCAGCTGCAGGTGTATCAGAAGAAAAACTTCCTGAAATCCCCCTCTCTCTGGAGCCATGGACTAACATATTTTTCTGTTGGAAAAGACTGAAGACAGACAACAGTATTTTTTAGCTGAAGAGAGAAAAATAAACCTTGCTAGGTACATAAGTGATAATTCTCCCCACCTCTAGTATGCATACTTACACACACACAAATATTTCACAAAGAGGAGAAAAAATACTATATTTTTTCAGGTGATAAAATAATACAAATAAGTTGTATAAATGTGTGTGATATCACTTTCATCAAGAATATGTAATTTTCTATGCCTCAGGTAAATAATTAAGAAACAATGATATGAAAATCTATTGGCTATGAAGAAAAAAAAAGACTGGAGTTGCTTGATATTCAAGAATTTGGGAATACACACACACACAGACACACAAACACATACAAAACAATGACAATGGCCAAGAGAGTGTTCTTTTCATGAGGCTCCACATCAATGAGTAATATATTAGTAAAAACAAGAAAGTAAATCTGACAGTGTTTGTTTTTTTTTTTTCAAACAAGGACATATATATCAAAAATAAATTAAAACTCGATTTTTGAAATGCAATACTTTTCAAGGTTGACTTTTAAAAAGAAGACTCAAGGTTTAATAATGTTCTTAAACCACAATGTAGTTCTTTCACAGCAGTAAAACACTATAGGCTTGGAATAGAGACCTGGGAGTGAAGGGATGTAGTGAAAGGAGTTTCTCACAGTGGACCAGGAGGAAAGGTTTGTGAATAGCCAGATTTATGTGTCAACTTGACAGGTCCAAGAGGCCCAGGCATTTAGCTGAGTACATTTGTAAAGGTCTGTCAAGGTTTTTGGATGAAATTCACAACTGAATACGAATACTGAGTAAAACAGGTGGCTTCCATCCCATCTATTGAAGGTATAAACACAACAAAAATGGATCCTTTCAGGAGTTAGGGTGAAATCCTCCTGCTGGAACAACAGTCTTTCCTTGCCTTTGGACATGAACTAAAACCTTAGTTCTTGGTTCTCAAAGCTGCTGCCTCTGTGCCTGGAATTTACATCATCAACCTTCCTGCTCCTGAGACTTTCAGACGTACATTGGGATCAAATTTTTGGCTCTTTTGGGCCTCCAGCTCACCCACTGAGATGTGGGGATGCCATTTGCCTCCATAACAACATGAACTATTTCTTGATAATAAATATGCTTCTAAATCTCTTTTCGTGTCAATCTATTTCTCCTGTTGGTTCTCTTTCTCTGGTGGACCCTAACTATTACAGCAATGTTGTTCAGTTTCAGTTTTCACTTTTTTAAATAATTTATTTCTATCTTTCTTGCAGAGAATATCATAGGCCCTTGACATCATATGGAGCATCAATACATTAACTCAGATAGTAGAGGAAAGATTCAAGTCTTGCCTCTAATATAAACTTTATAAAGAATATTTTTCTTGAAGTAATGATTATTTTTGTTTGGTTGCTTCTTTGATTCACCAGTGATTTGTAAAAATGAGATAGATTAGAAAGCAAAGATATAGCTAATGTTCTATTTATTAACTTAATGCTTACTCCTATGTGTATACCTATATATGTAAGTATATAGACAGGCATATATGTATATAAATATACATACATACTAGTGAACCATTTCAAACTGGCCTGAATGTTTATTCATTCCAGAAGTGTTCCTTCAGTGCCTGTAACATGTCTAGCATTGTCCTGGGTGCTAAAAATGTGGCAATGACAAAAGTACATTATACTCTCTGCCCCATGATACTTATGTTTTGAAAAAGGCAGACAGTGTGGTTTAGTGGTAAGTTCCTCTGGTCTAGAGGGCATAAGACTCAGAAAAAGATAGGATGAGAAGTCAAAGTATGGCCGCTTAGAAACTGTGTGACCTCTGAAAAGTTATTTAATCCCTTAACGTCAAATGTTTTCTATTTGATTTAAGACAATCCTATTGTTTGAGGAAATCTGGGTAATATTAAAGAGGATATCTTTTAATTTGCCATTTATATTAGTAAACTCTGAGACATCATAAACCTGGGGCAGATCCATCAGCCACTGTGGGTGGGAATGTAAACTGGTAAAGCTCTATTCCTCAGAAATATGAATATAAAAAGAAAAAAAAAGAAATATGAATATAGACCTACCATACGACCCAGCCATACCATCCTGGGAATTTATCCAAGGGAAATGAAATCAGCATAGGAAAGAGTTGTTTGAACTCTCATGTTTATTGCGGCTCAATTCACATTAGTTAAGACATGGAATGAACCCAAATGCCCATCAACTGAAGACTGGATAAAGAAATTATGGGATATGTATACTATATAATACTACACAGTGGTAAAAGAAAAAAAAATAAATCTGGTCATTTTCAACAAAATGGATGAAACTAGAAAACATCATACTGAGTGAAATAAGCCAGTCCCAAAGTGACAAATACCACGTGTTCTCCCTGATCTGTGATAGCTAATAGAGCACTTAAAAGGCAATCTGTAGAAGTGAAATTGACACTCTGAGAAGCGATGACTTTGAAGAGCCCTTGTCCTGAGTGTTGAACAGTTTTATTTTTTTCATACTACTCACTGAACTCTTAACATAGGGTTAATCATATGTGTTATGTTAATGAAAAATAAGAGCAGGAATAAGAGAGGTAGGAGAAAATGGGAGTATGGGTAGGTGGAAGGTACAGTGGGAAGAATCACCATGTTCCTATAGTTGTAATTATGAAATGTATGAAGCTTGTAACTGTAAAACTGTATAGTTCTGCATACATCCCTATGGATTTACTTCTAAGGGTGCAGTTTAAAAACTTGCCATGGGACGCCAAGTCCCCATAATTGGGGTGGTAGAAATAGCATTTTAACTGTTAAAGTGATCATAGGGATAGGATAAAGTGTTAAAGTGGTCATATAGATAGGATTAAGTTTTAAAGTGATCATACAAATAGGATTAAGTGTTTGATTATAATAATAGACAGAATTAAAAAGAGGTGAATGCTCCAACATGGAAACAGTCCATACAGCAGACTCATAGAAAGACAATCACTTTAAGTAGCACTTTGGCCTCATAATCAGCCATTAAGGCATTCTGGTCTGACTGCAAAGCCCATGGGAGCATGTCAGTCATGGAAAGCCAAGACACTGTGGCAAGAAATATCCTACATAAAAGACCTCTGGGTGAGAAACCAGAGGAAAGAATTGGTGATCAAAGAAGGATGTTCAGAATTTTCTCTGAAAGGAGGAGAGAACTTCCACTTTGCTTATGGCCTTGTTTAAATATTGAAGGAGTTTGTGGATTCAAAAGGCTTCCATAGCCTAGGAAGCTCATGTCAAAAGCCTTGAGTGATCACTGACATCATACATAAGAGTGTTGTTAAATTAACAACAAGAGTCACTGTGCACTAACTTCCCATGCAGGACTTCTGTCCTCAAAGAGTTGTATTATGAGGGTTAATAGTAAAGCTTTTTCTTGAAGATATAATTCATTTTAGTGTATTAAGTGGAGGATATTCTTATGTTTCATAAGTTTTAGATAAGCTTAAGTGCCCAACTCCATTGCCTGTTTCCTTAGGTGCTTCAATTAATGATAAAACTTGTTCTCAAGGGGAAAAAGGTATATTAACAAGAATTAAAAGAAAAATAAGAAAGGAGGCAGGAATAAGGGTGGGAGTGAGGGAGGCAGGGAGAATGGGGTGAGAAGTATTATTATGTACTTATAACATACGGTTGTATGTATGAGATACATGGAATTTGTTCCATTTATATAAACAAAAAATTAAATAAAAAGAAGCAAGTTTTTTAACCTTTTTTTCCCCTGTACCAAAGGTTACATGGGTAATAAATACAACCATCAGCCTTTGTTTCCAACTGTTGTTGTGATAAAGTCATTTCCTTAATAGTTTAACTTATTGATGTCAGATTTCAGACACCATGTTTGAGCAGGGTAGATAAAGACGTTGTGTTTCAGGAGATTATGTGGCACATGGTAAAAACCCAATAACTTTCTAAATTGAATTATCTTTATTCCTCCTGAATATTTTTGATTGGCAGTTTTTCGAGTGAGTTGCTGAACAATACCATTTGTATTAAAATGAATTGCAGTATTTTCTTTTTTATAAAAATCTGTTACATCATGAACACAGAGAGTATCATTTCACTCTCAACACCAATGGAAAACAAAAACCAGCAGTGTAGAATGGATATATTATATATGAGATATTAAGTGGCCAACACATTCATTTTTGGTGAATTATAATTCTTGTGTTAGTAAACTCAATAATTCATATGTTATATTATTGATTTACAAGTAGTTTAAAAGCTTAATCTATTGGCAACATTTCTAGACATTGTGTGTCAGAAGAATTTTTTAAATATTGTTCTTCTATATTCCCCAAAATAAGTCTCTAAAAATAGTCTCTATTTAAAACTTTAATCTCCTTGACTATAATAACAATTTCATTGTGCTTTTTTACATCAAAATGTCATGTTTTATGCCTTAACTACATACAATAAACACCAACCAGATAGTAATATTTTGGTGAAACTAAAGAAAGTGGTTTTTTTTTTTTTTTTTTTTTTTTTAAGATTATTTATTTGAGAGGTAGAGTTACTGAGAGAGGGAGAGAAAGAAAGGTCTTCCCTCTGCTGGTTCATTTCCCAAATGGCTGCAAGGTCTGAAGCTAGGCCAAGCCAAAGCCAGGGGCCAGGAGTTTCTTCTGGAGGCTTAGCCCACTACACTACAGTGCTGTCCTCAGAAAGCAGTTTTTAAAAAATGGCCACAGTAGGTGTTTGGTTCAAAGCCTTCTTTCTCATGCTTATTATTGTATAGATGTCAAGGCTGTGAGGATTTGTTTTAATTTTACTACCATGTCCTAAAAACCATGTCATGCAAATATAACAAATATTATACATATGAAACTACAATTAAATAGAACAAACTACAAAATGTTTCTTCACGATTATTTGAAATGATTAAGGTGAAATGTTGGGAGAAGCTTCCCCAGGAGATCACTTCATATCATTTTGATGAGTAAGAGAATAAGTAAGGGAATCAGATTCAGGATTTACAATCCTTTTTTGTAGGACTCATGAAGCATTCTTTCTAGGCATATGTCACCAAATAAGTTGTCAGCCAATTTACAAAGTCACCACAAATTCACACTACCCCTTTTATATGAATTATATTTTTGCAAGTGGCATTCACACCATATGCACAGTGGATTTTCTATATACAAACCAAATTATTTGACTCACAAGCCAACAAGTGATCATTCCAAAACATAATTTCATACACAAACAGGTTTGCAACAATCCAGAAGTTAATCACACTCAAATGAATTCATTAGCTAAGCAACATATTTGTGATAAAACCCCAATCTGTTAGGCACACAAAATTGCCTGGAATTGGATTGTGTTGTTGTTAGAACCATACGGTATTTTTTCCCCCTCAAAGCAAATTTGGAAGACCTCCTGTTATGGCTTTTCATTTGATAATTTTAATTTCTTTAGAAAGAATTTCTTCCCAAAAATTCATTTGGCTGGCCATTCCAAAACAGTACAACTGAAAAAAGCTTAAAAAAATGAATTACGTTTTGTCAAATGCTGTTAACGATTAATAAGTTAAAAATGTATACACATTTTGCTTGTTTAAATACTACTAGCATTAGCTACTATTTTACTAACCACTGAGGATGTGTCTAAATGCAAGAAATGATTACTCCCAAGGTTACCATCCACGTACATAGGTAGATGAGCCATTGATGATTAAATTAGGTGGAAAATATAAAGACATGCAATGAAATATACATAATAAAGTAATAAAGTAATGAAATGTACATAATAAAATGGAAAACTATAGGATTATTAATGTACTTATATGTTTTCACAAGCAGTGCTAGAGAAAGTGGAACTGATTTTTGTCTTTGGGAAAATATTTTGTTTTAATACAGAGAATAGAAGAAATATACCCCAAATCTGGATAACATACATTCTTATTTATTTATTCATTTTGATAAGAAATAGGGGGGAGTATGAGAGGTGAAGAGAATAGTTAGGCTGAGAGTTAGGTTTGGTTTGGGAAAAGAAGGAGCTGTGGTTGCCTTTAGAAACAGGTCAAAACTGGGAAAATTATGCAAGGGGGATTAAAATGGTAGGCTGTTTATAAAATGTAGATCTGAGACATCACATTTTTATTTATTTATTTTTTTATTTTTATTTTTATTTTTATTTTAATTTTTTGACAGGCAGAGTGGACAGTGAGAGAGAGAGACAGAGAGAAAGGTCTTCTTTTGCCGTTGGTTCACCCTCCAATGGCCGCCGCAGCCGGCGCGCTGCAGCCGGTGCACTGCGCTGATCCGATGGCAGGAGCCAGGAGCCAGGTGCTTTTCCTGGTCTCCCATGGGGTGCAGGGCCCAAGCACCTGGGCCATCCTCCACTGCACTCCCTGGCCACAGCAGAGGGCTGGCCTGGAAGAAGGGCAACCGGGACAGAATCCGGCGCCCCATCCGGGACTAGAACCCGGTGTGCCGGCGCCGCTAGGCGGAGGATTAGCCTAGTGAGCCGCGGCGCCGGCCTGAGACATCACATTTTAAAAATAGAAGGCAAATCTTTTAAGTCTAATTTTGTAGCAATGTATATAGGTAGCAGGCAACAACGAGAGAACTTTAAGACAGTATAAGTTTTAAAATAGAAGAACACTGATATAAAAGAAAGAAAACATAAGAGACTCAAAATAGCTAAAGCAGCGCCAGGACCCTGGTTCTAGTCCTGGTCAGGGTGCCAGATTCTGTCCTGGTTGCTCCTCTTCCAGTCCAGCTCTCTGCTGTGGCCCAGGAGTGTAGTGGAGGATGGCCCAAGTGCTTGGGCCCTGCACCCAGATGGGAGACCAGGAGGAAGCACCTGGCTCCTGGCTTCGGATTAGCACGGTGAGCCGGCCACAGCGCGCTGGCCATAGTGACCATTTGGGGGGTGAACCAATGGAAGGAAGACCTTTCTCTCTGTCTCTCTCTCTCTCTCACTCTGTAACTCCGCCTGTCAAAAAAAAAAAAAAAAAAGAGTATGAATGAAACACTGAGTAATTGAATTCTACGCAAAATTTTAGGCAATGTGATCTAGTTTTGTCTTTATTTTCTAATTTGATGAAAAATATTCACTGTTGTAAAATAAATACATATTTTACCATTTAAATGGTTGTGATGTGATTATTTTGTTATGTTTCTTACTAATATACAATTTCCATTGCAGAGAAATGGAGGAGATACGTGTAATCTTTCATATGTGACATGATGAGTTTGTGATGAACAATATCTGTTTTTCCATCTTTGATTAGTACGTTCTTGAATGCTACCTGAAAGATCAACTTTTTAAAATTTACAATTGAATTTATTATAGATGTGTTTGCATGTTTCCTGGTACTTTGATTTCACTTTCCACATAAACTGGCAATACTTGCCATCCATCATAGTCTCTAGTACTAAAGTTAGGAAATTTTCGTATACTCAGCAGCATGAGTAGTAGAATGACGTAACAGAGAACTAAAGGCCAAAGCATATAGGCTAAAACCTGGGTAATTTCTTTCATTTAATGGACATCTGAGTAAAATACAATGATATCAGACATTATTAACAACTCGTGTCAGTCACTTATTTAATCTGTCAATAGTGAGTTTTGCTGTATGGTTATAAAAATATTCCTCTGGTAGAGACTTTTCAGGGCACATCCACCTCTGGGAGATAAACAACAACAAAAAATCTTTCTCACTTTTGAACTCAGTTTAATTTCAAACCACACAACCATAAATTCTTCAATCCTAGGAAGTAATGATCACAGAGGGAGCTCATCCTTTCATCACAGAGCTGAAGAATTATTTTTGCTTTGTGCGATTCTGCTGGATACATTGTGACAGATCTTCAATTTCCATTTATTTTCTAATCAAAAAGAGTCATTTCCTTGGCACTGGGACTGGCCTGAGCAGTTCAGGAGGAAGGAACAGAATTAGCAGGGGCAAAGTGTATGATAGTTGAAATATCAATTCTCTCCAAATTTTCCTGAAAAAAATGAAAATGGAAGTTAATTTCTTTATCTCTGCACAGAGTGAAAGCCATTTCTTTGAGAAAAAAAAAAAGAGCAATGGCTAACCATGCAATTGGTTGAGGACTATGAAGGTTTTGTTGTTACTGGCAGCATTCACGGGAAGACTAATGTGCCTTGGTCATCTCCTTGATAGGAAGGGGAAATAAGAGGAATAACATGTAGATGGAAGATAGTAAAAAATGCAGAAACTAAACAAATAGTTTTATCTAGTGAGAAGTGACTTGTTCTACATTCAAGAGGTCAGAGGTACCCGTGTTTTGTGTTTGGGACTTATTCCGTATCTCAGAGTAGTTTACCTCTTGCTTCCTTATTGTAAGCCTTCAACCTTGAGGGATGTTGATGTTGGTAACCATCCTTATCCATCTTCACCTCTTCCACTCCATCTCCTCTGGTGATGAAAACTGCAGTCTTTGAGCTCTTACCACGTACACGCAAAGCAAAGTGTAGAAAGCGTTTCATGTCATCCCTACAACATTATGAAGCAGCTGCGTTTATGGTCTCCAAATTTGACATGGGGGCTAGTGAGGCTAAGTGAGTGATCCAAGGATCAGGGCTTAAATTAGCCCCTACTGAGCCTCTGACGGAGAAAAATGTATTCCCTCTAAGAAGCCACGGTTCTTAGCATGGATTTTGGGTTGGCAAGCAAAGCTCTGGCCAGCTCTCACACTGATTACTCCCTTGGCCAGTGATATCCGTACAGTGAACAACCTGCATGATCTCCCTACACAGTAGAACTAGAATTCTATTACTCCAAAACTTGTATTTGTCACTGCTACGTTCTTCAGATTCTCAGAACTCTCGTGAAGACTTCAAATCTCAGATCGGTTTTCTCTCCTTCCTCCAGATTCCTTTTCCAAGTGCCTTTTTCTGAACTGGGTCACTCTCCACACTCTCCCATCACCTCTTAACAGATGTTTCTGACAAGACCTCATCCTATTGATTGTGACTGCTGATTTTCCTCAGTGACCTGTCAAGAACTCTATAGTGAGGATTGTCTCAGAACTCACTACAGCGACTGTCACATATTAAGATTTCAATAAGCATATGTTGTGCAAATAGAATTCCATTACCCAGTGGAAATCTGGTAACTGTATGTCAGGAGTTAACAAAAGTTGAATATGAATCAGAAAGTGTGGAATAACATAAAAAGGCCATTTGAGAGAAGAATTCCTTCTACCTGTGTATCCCAGCTGAACACACATTGAAGAATTGACATAGGAGCTTGAATGGCCCATGAAGCAGAATTGAAGGCATTAGGCTTTCTCTTCTCTTTCATGTTCCACAGAGATTTCCCTTCTATGCTCTATTTCAATTTGTTTGCATTCTATGTTTCATTGAAATAGGTTTTATGTTATCACATAAATGAGGCCAAAATAAATATTGACCTCAACATATAAACACTTTAGACTGAAAACAACTCAAAATACTCTCTGGCCCACATGTATTTTGCTCTTCAGCATGACATTTAAAAGAAAGATAAGAAAATGGAGTGTCAGTTTTTTAAAGTCACTGCTCAGTTGACATTTCTAAATAGCAGAGGATTATGACAATATTAGATATAGCTCAACTAATCATCTTAGAATTTGACCTCAGTTCATGAGCATATTTATTGCAATCACGTGTGATCAAATCCTATGACTTTGTAAGAGTTTAAAATACTCACTAATATGTCTGTGAGAAATGTGAATTAAGTGTTTTGTACTTATGTTTACATATGCTACATTATATTTAATACTTTTATATATCTAAAATTTTGTCTGTTGTTTTTAAAGTCAGCCTAATACATCAGTTAGCTAAAACATGGAATATGCCTAGGATATGTCTTTCAAAGCATTGAAATCTCTTTGATTCCCAATCTATGGGCACATTAGCAGAAAGGTTAAAAAATTACAGCGAAATTTATAACAAGCTATTAATATTTGTAATTTAGTGGATGCACTTCCCATAAAATAGAAACAAAATCTACACTTTGGTGGATGTACACAAAGTCAGAGCTATAACCAACTTGGAGAAATTTAGGCTACATTTTAAGTTTTAAGTCTTTACCTTCTAAATAGCTTCTTATTAACAATGTAGGGATAAATGGCTTTAACAAGCAGTTTTTCTTTGGTTTTACTTATGAAACTTAGGAATCAAACTCTTTGTGCACATTTAGAGTCATTAAAATATATGAATAACTGTTCAATAACTGGCAAAGGCCAAATATATATATTTAAATATACATTATATATTAACATACAAATAAATGGCAACATATAATACATATTTTATTTATCCTGTGCACTTACATAAATCTTACCTCATGTTAAGCACTGTTACCATGCTTTATCTAATTAGATTCTCACAGTAACCCTCAGGAGTAAGTTCTATTATTATCCTTATTTTACACATTGTAAAGCAGAGCTATCAAGAGGATACCTTGCCTCAGTCACACAATAAGCAATAGTCTGGATTCCTACCCAGGCAATCTGACAGCAGAATCAATGCTATTAAATTCTATTCTATTTTACCCGCTTAGAGTTGTCTAACATCAAAGTAATATTATTAGAAGCAGAAAGCTATTTTTAGAAGAATGTTTAGAAATAGAAGGAAAGATGACGCATGTACATCTGAATATGTGCCTCATCTCTGAGGCAAATCCATGGTCTATTTCTTATGAATGAAGCCAAACACAAGGGCGTGAAGTCTATGCAACGGGCTGCTCCTTCAGCCAAAGCTGGAATAGAGAACTCACTGGTAGCTTGGGCTCGTTAAGGCGCTTGTTCACGTGTGCTCCCGAGGTGTTTCTCAGAAGCCTCTGGGAAGCAGTGAACAGCACAGGATGTCTGAGTTTGAAGCCTGACTCTTCTTCCTTTCACTGGTCATGTGACACAGAACATATTGTTTAATCTCTTTATATCACAACTTCCATTTCTGTAAAATGAGGTGAACATTAAATGACTTAAGGTTGACAGAATATATAGAAAATATTTAGCACAAATTAAATGCTATAAACTTTTTTAAGCAAGCATAATTTACGTACATCAAACATGACTTTGTAAGAGTGTATCAGGTTTGGTGAGAAGAAATGATTTTAGGATCAATTAATGTCTGTTACTCCAAGCCTTTGCCAGTTCACTTCATGAACACACATGTAGGTACTAGGAAAGAAGTATAATCTGTAATTTAAATCTGTAAGAATGACTTTTAGCGAGAATTTAGTTGAATTGGGCTGAGAGGTAAAGAAACTCTTTTAAACATACTATAAAAGAAAAAAATAGCATCAGTTTTAACGACAATTTACCAGACACAGCTGCAGTCTGTTGAAAAGTAGAACACCATGAGGGGCATAGGTGAAGCTGGCTGAAGTGTTAACGGGATCCGGAAAGCAGCTGGGAGACAATATAGTACTAGCAGCAGCAGCAGTGGACTGGGGTATGTGGTGTATGCAGGAAACAGAGCGGCTCTTCCCTCAGACAATGGGGTCTGCAGTATGTCAGGGGAAAAAGTGGAGTGGTAGAATAAAACAACTGAGAAGAAGTGGGACTTCTCATGCCTCATTAAAAGAAAAAGAAAAATTAGTGTGGAAATCCTAGAACACTGAGGCACTAAGTCTTTACATGGAAGATAATGGCAAACATGGATTCAAAACAGGGCTCCCCCCTTTATGTAGCCCTCAGCTGTATGAATATGCAAATATTTATATGCAACATTTTCAACTAAGATCATTAACGTCATACTTATACCCATCAGGTCTCTGTATATGGAAACATACCTCTTTGAAGTTTAATTTTCCAAATAAATTTTCTAGCTTATTCTCGTCTTGTCACCCAGGTACTAGATTCTAATGTAGTTAAAGACCTGACTTTGTAGTTCAATTTATCTGACTTTGAAGAATGTATTTCAATTTATGAGGGCACTTCAAAAAGTTCATAGAAAAATGGAAATGAAAAGTTTGTTTTTAGTTTAAGATATTTTGAAATCTGTGCATAATTTTTGATAAGCTTTGTGAAGTTTGTTTGTATTCTCTAACATTTAAGTCTGAAAATATTTGATGAGAGTAATGGGAAAAAAGGAAATTTCCTTAATATATGCACTGGTGTTTTTCAGTTCAACGAGAAAAAAAAAGCAAGATATGAAATGAGGTAGCAAAATTTAAAAAATGGACAAATGTGAGATATTTCTAAAGACTTGAGAGAGTGAACACAAATGATTCACAATAGCTCAGCTCTAGAAAATAATCATTAAGTAGTCTTTGAAAAGTGTATCTCTTGATCTTGGGATCTTTTGAATTAAAAACTACCACACTGTGAATTATGAAAAATGTTCTTTATGTAACTGTTTGTTTAACATTTTTTCTCATATATTAAGTTTTATCGTTAAATGACACTCTTGGTTTCAACTAAAATGATACTGGTTCCTTTCTGAGTTTGATGAGAACTATTTGAATGATCTGTGTGGCTGAGTATCTGAATTCATCCTTTACTTAAAAATCTTCCACATGATTTTTCCCCCAATAAAGAAATGATTTGAAATGTAGTGAAGATAAGAAACACCACCCCAGAACTATTACTCATGATCACGCTGTTCAAAGGCAAAGATATTTCCTATTTTGACATTTTCCCTCCAGCTTATTACCTTTTAGATGGAAAATAATAGTACAGTTCTTTTATTTAAAAACAAACAAAAATTTCGAGATGACTGGAATTGAGTTGCTGTCACCTGAGGCCAGAAGGCTGGAGGTTGGAGGCTGCTCGTCTGCTGGATCGTAAGTGAAACACAGAGACTCACTGAGTGAGCAAACACTCAGCACCCACAGGCTCGCATGTCTGGATGGTTGGGGGCTGGTGGTCTGAGAGCTCTTCTTCTTGTAACTTATCACCCACACGTCAGTGATCTTTATAGAAATGTTCCATAAGCCAGACTAGTACAAGTAAGTCCACTAAGGTAGCTGTTAAAACCCGTTCTTATCAAACTGAATCACCATAGAACTAATCTTCTACAAATTATTTCAGAGGGTTGACATTTCATGTGCACATTAAAGCTTCCTGGAAAAGGCTCATCAGCCTGGAGAGGGGCACAGCGGAGTCCTGTCAGGCTTCCACGTGGGGCTTATTAAGCTGTGTGTCCCTTAGCAGAGAGTGAAGCCTGGTCATTGTTTACTGACTCAACATAGCGGAAGCAGAAGGCAAAGAAGCTACAAAAGAAAGAGAAAATGCAATTGTGTTTAACACAGGGCCAGATCAAATAAGTGTATTTAACACCAACAGTCAACATTTTGACTTCGGATACATGCGTAGATAACAAAGATCCAACAAGCTTTAAATGGCTGGATTTGCCTTATGAATATTTATTTCAATTATACACTTTTAAAAAATATTTATTTATTTATCTGAAAGGCGGAGTTATAGAGAGAGAGGGAGAGATGCACAGAGAGAGAGGGAGGGAGAGCTCTTCCATTTGCTGTTTCACTCCTGAAATGGCTGCAACAGGCAGGGCTGAGCCAGACCGAAGCCAAAAGCCTGGAACTGCACTGGGTGCCCCGTGTGGATGAAAGGCCTGAAGACTTGGGTCATCTTTCACTGCTTTCCCAGGCACATCAGCCGCCGCCTGTAGCACAAATGGAGCAGCCAGGACGTGAAGTTTAGCTTTGAGTGAATGCATTGTGACTCCCGGGATTCTTACCACACGCTATGCTCATCGCCACAACATAGAACTGCGTGTCGGGAATACTTCAGAATTTTCTTTCCTGGATGTTGTGATGCAAATATTTTCTACTTTATATCAGCTGCATATTATACAGTAAGCACATTAATCCTTTGAAACTGATTTTTATATTGATCCATTCAAATAAACACTTTTGTGGAAGCAGTTTTATCTCTATTCTTCTATTTCAGAATCACTAAACTCATATGAATCCTTGATCACTATATTTAAATATATTTTTCATGCACCACTGCATTATTTTTCAAAAGATTTATGTATTTATTTGATAGGCAGAGTTACAGAGAGGCAGAGGCAGACAGAGAGAGAGAGGGAACTTCCATCCACTGGTTCACTCCCCAAGTGGCTGCAATGGCTGGAGCTGGGCCAGTCCAAAACCAGGAGCCTGGAGTTTCTTCCAGGTCTCCCACATGGGTGCAGGGGCCCAAGCATCTGGGTCATCTTCTACTGCCTTCCAAGGCCATAGCAGAATGCTGGATCAGAAAAGGAGCAGCCAAGACTCTAACTGGCATCCATATGGGATGCTGGCACTGCAGGCTGCAGCTTTACTTGCTACGCCACAGCGCCAACCCACCTCATCACATTATAACTTCAAGCAACACTGAATACACTCACCTACTCATAAGTCTCATTTCTGTAACATTCTCTTCCTGTGATTATCTCCCAACTCTGTTCCATGTGTCCCTGTCTGTGGCCAGCTCTTCGCTTCCTATCAAAGTTTTGATTCCTCAAGTGCGTTCCAAATCTTTTTTTCCTATGCTTGTTCCATGGGCAATCTCACCATTACTCACAACTTTAATTATCAACTATTGGCATTCTTTCCAGATTTAAATCTCAACCAAGACCTAGTCTCTGGACACCGTTATCTATTCAGTCCCCAAAGTCTCTGAAGATATGTCTTGGATGTCAGAAACACATCTCAGAGTCAAATCATCCAACAGAAAAATATCATCTTTTTTTCATATTTTGATTACTCTGGTAAAGTAATTCCTAAACAAATGTTGATCTAGCATTAGTTTCATGGACAACTGAAAAATGACAGCTTAGATAAGACCGTTTGGGAAGAGCTCAAGTAAGAATATTTGCTTATACAGAAAACACTTCCATTGACATCTCATCTGGAGAATCTTTCTGCCAAACTCATTAACGAAGGATGCACTGCCAAGGTGTTCTGGGCTTTGGCAGTCTCAACACTTTAAAACTTCCAGCCGGATTTCCTTTTAAGAATTTTTAAAAGTGACTCACTGGAAGAAATATATAGACATGGGTAGTTTATAGAACATGGGGGACAATCAATAGTAATATTGATAAAAACTTCTTTTTTACAGTTATGATACACAACTGAAAACTATAGTATATATAATGAATAAGAGCAACACAAATAATGAAAATATTAATTCCACATTTTAATCTAAGCATCCTCAAAGGAATGTGGCAGAAACTCTATATTGCATTAGATATTAGTAATTATAATTTATTTCAACAGTGTTTAACATATTTGTTTATCTTATGAATTACAATAATTTTATTAAATAGGAAACATAAATTACATTGTTGGAATTGAGAATATGAGCAAAGAGGGAGAACTACCACTGCTATGTTTATATGATGCAACTAGTTTTTTGAAGATTTATTTATTTGAAAGTCAGAGTTAGAGAGAGAAAGGGAGAGACAGAGAGAGAGTGAAATCTTCTATCTGCTGATTCACTCCCCAGATAGCTGCAAAGGCTGAGGTAGGCCAGGCCCAAAGCCAGGAGCAAGGAGCTTATTCCAGATTGGTTTTAGGATTTTCTTCTCCTTCTCCTTCTCCTTCTCCTTCTCCTTCTCCTTCTCCTTCTCCTTCTCCTTCTCCTTCTCCTTCTCCTTCTCCTTCTCCTTCTCCTTCTCCTTCTCCTTCTCCTTCTTCTTCTACAGGCAGAGTTAGACAGTGAGAGAGAGAGACAGAGAGAAAGGTCTTCCTTCCGTTGGTTCACTCCCCAAATGGCCACTACAGCCAGCAGAGAGCTGGATTGGAAGAGGAGCAACCGGGACTAGAACCTGGCGCTCATACGTTATGCCGGCGCCACAGGCGGAGGATTAACCAAGTGAGCCATGGTGCCGGCCCCTTGTATTTAGTCTTTATTAGAAATTACTACCTGGTGCATGGTCTTTATTTATTTATATTTGATATTTGAAATTATTATTACTCCTTATCAGTAATGGGTAAAGCCGCTGCCTGCAGTGCCAGCATCCCATATGGGTGCTGGTTAGAGACCTAGCTGTTCTACTTCTGATCCAACTCTCTGCTATGGCCTGGGAAAACATTAGAAGATGGTCCAATGGGCTTGGGCTCTTGCACCCTTCTGGGAGACCTGGAGAAGTTCCTGGCTCCTGGTTTCTAATGGGTCCAGCTCTGGCTGTTGTGGCCATTTTGGGAGTGAACTAGCGGATGGATGATCATTCTCTCTCTGCCTCTGCCTGTGATTCTCTGTAACTCTGACTTTCAAATAAATAAATAAATCTTTTTAAAAAAGAAAACATTCTTTTTCTATGTTTATACATACAATTTTTGATATGGTTTTGACTTACAAGTAAATCTGAATAAACATAATGTTTTGAAATATTGAAGCATTGTGGAATGGCTATGTTAGACTATAAAGTATATGCCTTATTTCACTTACTTTTTTTAGTGTAGTGATAACACATAAAATCTACTTGTTGGCCATATAATATATTACTAGTAATCACATACCGTAGGCATATTGCTAATATCTACCCAATGCTTTCAAACACAGCCTCTGGTAACCACCATTTTGGTCATAGTTCCTGTGAATTTGACTTGATGAAATTTCACATACATAAGATTGACATACAGATATTATATTCTTTGAGTGCATACTCAGGAGTGGAATTATTGGATGATGAGGTAGTTCTATTTTTAAATTATTTATTTATTTTAATCTGTTTTTAAAGGAGAGTGACAGAGAAAGAGAGAGAGAGAGAGAGAGAGGGAGAGAAAGACACACAAACAAACATACACGGAGAGATAAAGAAGGAGAGAGAGAGAGATTATTTTCCATGTACTGGTTCACTGTCCCAAATACCTGAAACAGCCACGGTTGGTCAAGATGAAGCCAGGAGCTCAGAATTCTATCCAGTTCTACAACAAGGGAGGTAGGGCAGCAAGCTCTCTAGTCATTATTTCTGCCACCCAAGATGCATTAGCCGGAAGCTTGATCTCCATACGATTTTCTATAGTGATTGTACCAAGTGATGATCTAACAGTATACAAGAATTTCCTATCTTCAATTTTTTTCTACAACATTAGACATCTTTCATCTTTTTAATAATAGCTCTTGAGTTACATTATGTTATTAACTTGCATTCCCTCACTGAAATGAAGATGGGCATTTTTTTTTATTTACTCACTCTTCATTTGTGTGTCTTTTTTGAAAAATATGTCTATTTATGTACTTTGCTCGTTTAAAAATGTGTATTTATTTTGATTTATTTGAAAGGCGAAAACAGAGAAAGAGTCAAGGAGAGATACCTACAACTGTTGTTTCACATCACAAATCCTCATAACAGCCAGCGTGGGCCAGGCTGACCCTTGGAGACAGAAACTCCATTCAGATCTCAAATATAAGTGGCAGAAACCCAAATACTGGAGCTATGATATTCTGCCTTAGATGATGCACATTATCTGGAAGCTGGCTCAGAAGAAGAGGCAAGACTCAAATGGAAATTCTCACATATGAGATGTGGGCTTCCCAAACATTGGCTTAATGGACTGCGCCTCAATGCCTGCTTCCTTCACACATCTTGTGATCACATGGTTTTGTTGTTATTGAGTTGTTTGAATGCCTTATAAATGCTTGGGTGTTAGCTCATCAGACGTATTTTAATAGTTTTATTATTTAGCCTTCTTATCTAAGATACAAGTGATGTACACACCCCTGCTATACTTTTAGATTATTCTGAATTTGACTACATTATTACTTTATCAGTTTTTCTGTTGCTAATTGGCACGTTTTTCTTTCAGTTGAAGAACTCTTATAGTATATCTTGCAAGACGAGTGAACGCCTTCGGTTTTTTGTTTGGCTTAAGAAGTCTATCTCTCTTTCATTTCTGAAGAACCCTATTCAGTGTTCTTGTTTACAATTTCTTTTTTGTTTAAATAATTTTTTAAAATTTATATAATGAACAAATTTCATAATTTTTGTATAGAAATTTAGGAGCATAGTGACACCTCCCACCCTAAATTCCCTCCCACCGAGGCTGTCAACTTCCCTCTCTCCTCCTTGTTTTCTTTTTTTAAAATTTTTTTTATTTGACAGATAGAGTTAGACAGTGAGAGAGAGAGAGAGAGAAAGGTCTTCCTTCTGTTGGTTCACTCCCCAAATGGCCTCTACGGCTGGTGCTGCACCGATCTGAAGCCAGGAGCCAGGTGCTTCTCCCTGGTCTCCCATGCGGGTGCAGGGGCCCAAGTACTTGGACCATCCTCCACTGCCTCTCGGGCCACAGCAGAGAGCTGGACTGGAAGAGGAGCAACTGGGATTAGAACCCGGCGCCCATATGGGATGCTAGTGCTGCAGGCAGAGGATTAACCTAGTGAGCTATGGCGCCGGCCCTCTCCTCCTTCTATTCTAATTCCTTTTTTAATTTTTGCAATGACATACTTCCAGTTTATTTTGTAGTCATAATCTTAGTCCTCCACTAAGTAAAGAATCCAACAAATAGTAAGAAGAAAAAAAAAAACACTGTTTCTGTAAATAATAATCAAATCTCAAAATGTCAATTTAGTTCATACATTGCATTTCTTGGACTCTATTAGTTACCAAAGATCAGGGAAAACATGATATTTATCTTTTTGAGACTGGCTTAGTTTACTAACTATAATGGTTTTCATTGCATCTATTTTGTTGCAAAAGACAGTATTTCATTCCTTTTTATGACTGAGTAGAATTCCATAGTGTATGTATACCACATTTTCTTTACATAGTCATTGGTTGATGGACATCTGGATTGATTCTGAACTTAGCTATTGTGAATTGAGCTGCAATAACTTTTTTTTTTTTTTTTTTGGACAGGCAGAGTGGATAGTGAGAGAGAGACAGAGAGAAAGGTCTTCCTTTGCCATTGGTTCACCCTCCAATGGCCGCCACGGCTGGCGCGCTGTGGCCTGCGCACCGTGTTGATCTGAAAGCAGGAGCCAGGTGCTTCTCCTGGTCTCCCATGGGGTGCAGGGCCCAAGTACTTGGGCCATCCTCCACTGCACTCCCTGGCCACAGCAGAGAGCTGGCCTGGAAGAGGGGCAACCGGGACAGAATCTGGTGCCCCGACTGGGACTAGAACCCAGTGTGCCGGCGCCGCTAGGTGGAGGATTAGCCTAGTGAGCCACAGCGCCAGCCTGCAATAACTCTTTCATACGCTGATTTTATGTCATTTGAGTAAATTCCCAGGAATAGAATGGCTGGATTATATGGTAGGTCTATGTTCAGATTGCTGAGGTCTCTCTGTACTGTCTTCCACAGTGTCTGTGCTTGTTTACTTCCCACCAACAGTGGATTAGGGTACCTTTTCCTCACATCCTTAACAGCATTGATTGTTTCTTGATTCCTGCAGGAGAGCCATTCTGACTGGTGTGAGGTAAAACCTCATTCTAATTTTCATTTGCTTTTCCTTGATGGCTAAAGGTCCTAAGCATTTTTTCTTGTGTTTTTGGCCATTTGAATTTCATCTTTTCAAAAATGTCTGTCAAGCCCTTTGCCCATTTCTTAACTGGATTGTTTGTTTTGTCGTTATTGAGTTTCTTAAGCTCCTTATTGATACTGGATATTAATCCTTTACCAGGTTTGCTAATATTCCTCCCTTTCTGGTGGCTGTCCCTTCAATTTGTTGAATGTTTCCTTTTCAGTGCAGAAGATTCTCAGCTTGATGTGATTGTATTTGTCTATATTTGTTTTTATTTCCCATGTTTCTGTGATCTTTGCCAAGAAGTTTTTGCCTATGACAATGTCTTGCAAAGTTTCCCTGATGTTTTCCTCTAGTAATTTGATGGCATTAGGCTGTAGATTTAAATCTTTGATCCATTTTGAGTTGATTTTTATATAAGATGTAAAGCAGAGGTCTTGTCTCATACTTTTGGATGTAGAGATCCAATTTTCTCAGCATCCTTTGTTGAAGAGACTATCCTTTTACCAGAGATTATTTTCAGCTCCTTTGTCAAAGATTAGTTGGTCGTAGATGCATGAATTGATTTTGGGAATATCTACTCTATTCCATTTTTCTATTTGTCTATTTTTGTGCAGGTACCAGGCTGCTTTGATTATGTCTTGAAATCTGGTATTGTGATGCCCCCTGATTTGTTTTTGTTATTTACAATTGCTTTAGCTATTCAGGGTCTGTGTTGGTTCCATATGAATTTTGGCATCATTTTTCTAGATCTGAGAACACCGTCACTGGTGATTTGATTGTGTTTACATAGAATCTGTGCATTGCTTTTGGTAGTATGGACTTACTGATGACATTAGTTCTTCCAGTCTATGAATGTGGAAGATTTTTGATTTTTAATGACTTCATCTATTTCTTTATTTAATGTTTTATAATTTCCATTGTAGATATCTCTCACTTCCAAGGTATTTACATTTTTTTGTAGCTATTGTGAATTGGACTGATCTTACAAGACCTTTCTCAGCCATGGCATTGTCTGCACATACAAAAGCTATTGATTTTTGTGTGTTGATTTTATCTTTCAGTTTTAACAAACTCCCTTATGAATTTCAGTAGTGTCTTACCGGAGTCTTCATTCCTTATATATAGAATAATGTCATCATCAAACAGGGACAATGTTTGTTTCTGCCTTTCTAATTTGTATCACTTTGATTTCCTTTTCTTGCCTAATGGTTCTGGATAAAAATATCAGAACCATATTGAATAGCAATGGCATCCCTGCCTGGTTCTGCATCTTAGTGGAAAAACTTCCAACTTTTGCATCTAAGTTCATCAGGGATATTGGTCTATGGTTCTCTATCATTATTGTGTCTCTTTTTGGTTTCGGATTTAAGGTGATGCTGTCCTCATAGAAGGAATTTGGGAGAATTCCCTCCCTTTTATTTATTTTTAATATCTTTGTTAGAAATGGAATTAGTTTTTTAAATATCTAGTAGAATTCAGCAGTGAAGCCATCTGGTTCTGGGCTTTTTGTTGGGAGGGTTTTTATTATTGATTCAATCTTTGCTTGGTTATTGGTCTATTTAGGTTTCCTATGTCTTCATGACTCAATTTTGGTAGATTGTGTGTGTCCAGGAATCTACCCATTTCTTCTAGATTTCACAACTTATTGTTACACAGCTGTTGTCAGTGTTTGTTAATCTTGATGATTCTTTTTATTTATGTTGTATCTGTTGTTACATTTCATTTTTCATTTTTCATCGCTGATTTTATTGATTTTGGTCTTCTGCCTCTTTTTTTTGGGGGGGGGGGTTGGTTGGTTCAGTGATGTATCAATTTTGCTTATATTTTTTTTTTTTCAAATGAGCTCTTGGGGCTGACACTGTAGCGTAGCAGATAAACCTGTTACCTACAAAGGCAACATCCCAAATGGGCACCGGTTCCAGTCCCATCTGCTCCACTTCTGATCGAGGTCTCTGCTGTGGCCTGGGAAATCAGTGGAAGATGGCTCAAGACCTTGGGCCTCTGCACCTGTGTGGAAAACCTGGAGGAATCTCCAGGCCCCTGGCTTCAGATCAGCATGGCTCTGGCTGTTGCAGCCAAATGGGGAGTGAATCTGTGGATGGAAGACCCGTCTCTCTCTCTCTGCCTCTCCTCTCTCTGTGTAACTCTGACTTTCAAATAAATAAATAAATATTTTTAAAAAGAGAAAGCCCTTCACTTCACTGATCTTTTTCACTTTTTGTTTTAGTTTTTAAAATTTCTTCTCTAATTTTAATTATTTCTTTTCCCCTAATAATTTTGGGTTTGGTTTGTTGTTTTTTCTACATCTTTGAAATACATTGGTAGATCATTTTTTGATGCCTTCCAATTTTTTTGATGTAGGCACAAATTGCTGTAAACTTCCCCCTTAACATTGCTTTTACTGTCTCCATATCTTTTATATGTTGTATTATCATCTTCATTCATCTCCAGGAATTTTTTATTTCCCTTTTGATTTCTTCTATGACCCACAATTCATTCAAGAGTATATTGTTCAGACTCCATGTGTTTGCATATTTTCTAAAGATTCTTAAGTTGTTGATTTTCAGCTTTATTCCACTGTGGTCAGGAAAGATACAGGTTTTATTTTATTTTATTTTATTTTATTTTATTTTTTAATTTGTTCAGATTTGCTTTATGGACTAGCATATGGTCTATCCTAAATAAAGTTAAATTTGACTATATCATCCCACTCTTTCCTTGGTTATAAGGTTTGCACATAAGAAATCTGTTGCTAAATTTATTGAAACTCACTTTTTGTTAATTTTATTATTTTCTCCTACTACTTTAGGAACTTTATTTGTCTTTGTTTTGTTTGGCAACTTGATCATGATATGTCTCGGTAGATTCTTATTTGGATTAAATCTGACTAAAGACTTTTAGCCTTCCTGTATTGGGATATTTATGTATTTTCCTATAGTTGAGAACTTTTCTCTCATTGCTTTTTAAAATAATCACCTTGATGCATTGTGTCTCTATTCTTTTTGATATATGATACAAAAATTATTGGCTCTTTTGTTGTTGCTTTACAAATCCTGTCAGATATCTTTAACCCATTTCATTTAAATAAACTGTCTTGAAAACTTCAGTTTTTTTCTTTGACTTTTTCAATTCTGATATGTATGATTTCTATTGCATTTTCATTCACATATCATGTTTTTATATTCAAATTTCCATTTTAGTTTATAAATAATTTCTAATCTTGGGTAAATTTCATATTTAGTCATATTTAGTCTCATTTTTGTTGAAATGGTTCTTTAAATTCTTTGATGTTTTTGACATTCCTTAAAATAATTACTTTGAATTGTTCATCAAATATTCACATACCTCCATTTCTCTGAGGTCAGCCACCTGGAAATCATACTCTTTAGATTTGACAAATTTAAGAAGTGTTGACTAATTTTCATTTATTTGAAAGACAGGGGGAGATGAGAGAGATATAAAAAGAGAGAGAGAGGCCGGCGCCGCGGCTCACTAGGCTAATCCTCTGCCTAACGGCGCCGGCACACCGGGTTCTAGTCCCGGTCGGGGCACCGGATTCTGTCCCGGTTGCCCCTCTTCCAGGCCAGCCCTCTGCTGTGGCCAGGGAGTGCAGTGGAGGATGGCCCAGGTGCTTGGGCCCTGCACCCCATGGGAGGCCAGGAAAAGCACCTGGCTCCTGGCTCCTGCCATCGGATCAGCGCGGTGCGCCGGCCGCAGCGCGCTGGCCGCGGCGGCCATTGGAGGGTGAACCAACGGCAAAGGAAGACCTTTCTCTCTGTCTCTCTCTCTCTCTGTCCACTCTGCCTGTCAAAAAAAAAAAAAAAAAAAAAGAGAGAGAGAGAGATTTTTTATCTGATGGTGCACTCCCAAAATGCCTTCAACAATTTGGACTGGGCCAGGGCAAAGCCAGGGACCCAAAACTCAATCTGGATCTCTCATGGGAGTAGCAAGTCCTTGTGTCCTTATACGTTGTCTCCCGGGTTGCACATTAGCAGGGAGCTAGATTGGAAGTGCCCTAGCTAGGGCTCAAGGTCCCCACTCTGATACAGCACCGTGGCACCTCAAGTCACCACCATAGCGCCAAATGCCTGCTCTAAGAGTACCTTAACTTTATGGTGGTCCTGCCAATTCCTGGAGTTCAGAGGTATGCAGCCACAGCTGGTTTCAGGGTTTTGGAGTGTGAACCAGATTGCTATGGTGATGGCCCTGGTATCTCAGTATTTGTGAGCAGGTTCAGGGCACCACAGAGCCCATGATGGGCGTGTGGGCACTCAGGCAGAGGCATGGATTGATTCATATATAGGGCATGCTGAGAGAAGGGGTGGCTTTTTTCTCCAAGAAGATCACTGGTAGTCATTTCTTGGTGTGGCATGGGCGTACTGCCAAGTCACCCTCTCTGGGGTTCCTCAGTGAAAATGGTTGTTGATTACCGCGGAGGGATGAGATACTCATGCCTTTCACAGTAGAGTGTGGCACACCTGGAACTCTCTGGTTTGGGGCTGACTCCAACAGCCTCTGCGTTTCCTAGTTGCTCTTAGCTTTCTCCTGGTGACTTACGTAGGACAGTCTGACAAAGTGACCTTGGCCATGTAGATACTCTGTTTTTTTACACTACTATGGACTATTCTGGCTTTTGGGTGGGTGTCTATATTTGTTTCTTGGGTCAAGGTTGAGGGCTGATATCTCCTACTCTGCCATCTTGGTGACATATCTGTAACCACTGCTAGTTATCTTCTAGTGAAAATGCTTTTATTCATCTATGTGTGTGATTCTCTGTGCCTGAACAAGTGAGTATTTACTGCTTATTTGAATTTTCACTTTATCCTTACTTTAGAGCTTCCATTACTTTAGAGCTTCAGATTTATTTTGAAGTTACCCAAATTATACTATGTAAAACAAGCCAATATATATTATTCTATAATAACATACTTTAACATATTAATATAAAATATCTATTTACTAGGAATTAATATTTACATTAGTTATTTTATGTAATCAAAGAAAAAAAAGAAACATATTCACAAGGTGAATTTTATATGATTTGAAGGAATTACACAGAGAGAGGGAGAGGCAGACAGAGAAAGAGAGAGAGAGAGAGAGAGAGCGAGAGAGAGAGAATTGATATGAATGCTCACTCCCTAAATGGCTGAAATAGCTGGGCTGGGCCAGGCTGAAGCCAGGAGGCAGGAGCTTCATCTGGTACTCCCACGTGGGTGCAGGGGCCCAAGCTCTTGGGTTATCTCCTTTGCTTTCCCAGGAACATTAGCAAGGAGCTGGATCAGAAGTGCAGCAGCTGGGACTCAAACTGGAGCCCATATGGGATACCAGCACTGCAGACAGCGCTTAACTCACTTTACCACAGTGCCAGCCATAGAGTTTTTTTTTTTTTTTCAATCCTCATGTTTAAACATGAAATATTGGAGCTGGAATTCAAATACAAACCATTATAGTTGAGTGAATATTTTGATCAAATTCCATGAAAGGATTCCATGTCCTATGATACTTTAAAGTAGTTAGGAATGTAATAGTAAGGGAATATTAAATTGATTGCTGGGAATCTTGTCTGGTCTATGTGATTGAAAAGTTTTACTTCAATTTTCCTTGATTTTTATTTGCACTAAGAGATGTCCCCCCCGACATTTTTCATATTAAAATTTAGATTTGGACAGCTTTTTACTCCTTAACTACTCACAATGCAGATAATCATATTAAAGGTTTATTAAGTGATCATTCTCCCTATGATTCTTGCATTTCTGAACATGTTGTGAGCAGAAGGCAAGGTGTTCTCAATCTGGACTATCTTGCAAATGTATTTGTTATAGTGAAAAGCCTTGGAAGATAGCGATACTCTCTGTGGAGCAAAAGTAAGCCATGCTTATTGTCTAGTCTAATAAAAATAATGATTATCTCAGGGACAAAGGGGGGAGCAAGTTAATTGTTATCACAAATGTGGATTTCCTAAATTCAGGGTTCCTCTGCTGTTGTCATGCAACCTGCTACATGTGCTGCCTTCCTCGGGATGCATTCACTCTGCTTCCATGGGACTGAAGACCATAAGGGACGGACATAAATATCTTCCTGCTTATGCTGCCTCTGTGTTATGAGTAACAAAGAAATTTGTCTCCAGCCCAGGAGTTTTATGAGATCTCTGTGCATCTGTGAAATGAATGTATCTTGTTAGTTCACAAGTAGGGTAAAAAACCTAGACCCTCACAGTTCATGAAAATGCTCTAAACTTTTGTCAGGAACAGTTTACACCACTGAAATAAACAGTTCCAAACATCCTCACCTATGAAACACTTTTATCCTGTAATATTTGTTTATACTCTGCACACTCATAATATGATAAACACTGGTATATCTAATGCAGCTAAATAACGTGTTTTTTGACTAAGTGATCTTCCAAAATATAATTAGGTCAGATAAAGTACTCAGACAAATGTATTAATATTTCTGGTGTTTTCACTAAACACGGGTTTCCTGTTATTTTATGGAATAGTATATAATCTGATGTATGACTCAACCATGGTAAATAGTCTCAATTTAGCTATTTATCAGACAGAATATATTCCCGTTTCCTGGCTTCTGATTACTGGCAGAACAGAGCCATGTTGCCATGGAAACGAAGGCTGTGGTATATATATTTAGAGGAAGGAAGGTGAAGTAACAGGTAACAGAAACATGCAGTTAAAGAAAGCAGGGTGTTGAGTCAAATGGAGAATTATATGAGGATATTTAAGGTGTTACATTCAGGTTCGGGATCTTCACATTTAAGGACTATGTTTCATTGAAAACCACAATGGATGTTATTTATGAGCTATTGCCTGCCAGGCATGATGATTTGTATGAGAGATCCTGTCCTTTTTTAAATGTCAATAATATTTTGCATTTTAAACTGTGTATATAAAGACATCACCCAAATCAATAATAAAGTGTTTTGCCTCCAACATTTGCTCATTACACTTTCTTAATTATAGCTATGAAACAGTTCCTATCACACGAGGTAAATATTTTTTGTCAGGTGAAATAAAACAAGATGAAAGATGTTGGCAGGATTGCTTTTAAAATTAGGGGCTTCTCTGAAGATGTGACAGCTTTTCTGGTGGTACAACCATGAGAGCTATGTGAAGAGATGCAATCATTTTTGTTTTGAGATTGCTTGTCACTCACTATTCTTGTGACTTGGTAGCAAAACTTTGATTCTTCTCTGACTTTTCATATCCCAAAATATTATCGACTCTTTTGTAATATTTTCGCATTATTCTGTAAAGCTGACAATTTTTGTAAAGATCCTTTTTTCAGGTTTTTCATAAAATGGTGTTGGAGCCCTCGTTTGTGATTGGGAATATTGTTGTTGTTGTTGGAATGTGTACCCCCAAAGGTTGTGCTGTAAAGATAACCATCAACATCAAATTAATGTGGTTCCTTTAAGAGGGGACTAGACCAGAGTGCCTCTGTCCTCAGGAAGGGATGCGTGCTGATCCCAAGAGGATGTGAGGCTGTGAGTTTCTTCCCTTTCCTAGTTCTGCCTCTGTGCCAGAGGATGCCGCACAAGAAGCCCATAGGCTGATGTGACTCCCTTGGCATCGGACTGGGCAGGTTCCAGAACTGTAAGAACTACATTTCTATTCTTACAAATTACACAGTCTGAGGTTTTCTGCTACAGCCATACAAGAGTGACAGAGATGGACATCCACATGTTCTTCACGTTTTCCTTTCATATCACGAGTTTCCTAGATTCCGCAGACCTTGCCCAGTTCATCCAGGAAACACCCCCAAGAAGTGAATGTTCTCAACTAGGAACACAAGTCCACTACTAGAACTCGAATTTAATAATTAAATTTGCAGTTGTGATTAGACTTTTCTTAAAACATTTTTCTAAATATATTTGAGAATATGAATGTGATTTTTGTGCATGGTTGAACATTCACTAAATAAAGAAGTACTAAAGACAAAAATAAAAATTGTTCCCCAGTTACCATTGAGAGATAATGACTTTCAACGCAGGTACTCCTTTAATTACAATGGGGCTACATCCCAAAGTTTAAAATATCATAAGACAAAAATGCATTTAATTCTCATAGCAAACATCAAGCTTAGCAGTACAGGACACTTTGGAGTGTCTGTCCTTGAACCAATACTCTTGTGACATGAATCTGACAGGAGGCTGCAGCTCACTACTGCTGCCCAGTGTCAGGACAGAGTATTGTAGTACATTTTGCTAGCCTAGGAAAAGATCAAAATTTAAAAAAAAAAAAAAAAAAGGCGCTGTTTCTACTGAATATATGTATGGCATCAATGTAAAGTTGAAAAGTCCTAATCAAACAACTTTCAGTCAGAGACAATCTGTATTTTTTTTTTCATTTTGCTGATAGAGTTAGTCAGTGAGAGAGAGAGAGAGACAGAGAGAAAGGTCTTCCTTCCATTGGTTCACCCCCTAAATGGCTACTATGGCTGGCCTACGCAGATCTGAAGCCAGGAGCCAGGTGCTTCCTTCTGGTCTCCCATGTGGGTACTTCCAGGGCCACAGCAGAGAGCTGGACTGGAAGAGGAGAAACCGGGACTAGAACCCAGCGCCAAAATGGGATGCCGGTGCCGCAGGCAGAGGATTAACCAAGTGAGCCATGGTGCCAGCCCAACAATCTGTATTTAATAAGAACAAATAATCAAAAATAATATAAATGTTGTTTTGATTTTAATAGTGATTTTTGAATGAAATGCATTATCAACTTTTCTTAGTTTATTATATTCCTCTCAATATTGAGATATTTGACTGCATGAGCCTTTTATGGCTTAGATATCTCTTTAAATGTGAGCTTTTTGCAGAAGCTCTGTGCTGTCCACACTCAGTGTCTCTGTGACTGCCTTACTTAATGACAGCTTCAGTTAGCATGTAGATCAAAATGTGGAATAACTCAAGATTAGTTGGTTCATAAATCTTCTTGTTCTTTTAGTGTTAAACATTTACTCAATAATATTTTATTTCCTGAGAAATGAGGGCTTTTTAAAATATTTTTTTCTTGTTTCCATTTCAATAAATTTTCTGTCACATTTCCAACCTTCAGTTTTGTTCATTATTTGGGACACTTATGCTTAACATTAGCTATTGTAAAATTTTCTTATAGAATTATTTGTTAGTTTATGTTTTCCCTTCCTCTGTGAGAGGCACTGAATATTATAAAAGTTTTGTATTTGCTTAATTCTGATAAAAATATATTATTTGTTAATTTGCATTGGTTTGAATGAGATTGGGTATTTTCACCTGTGTTTTGGCATTTATATTCATTCTAGAGAATAGACCATTAATACTTATATGCAATTTAAAGGAATTTTGGGTTAACTTATTGCTGCTCAAAATTTCCATATCAATGCAATATGGAAATACCTGTCATATTCATTGGAAAATCTGTTTTTAGTTTGTCATTTGTCATTTTTTTCTGTTTACAAATTGCTAAGTAAACATGTTTATGATATTGTTTGGAACTGACTCATTAATCTATACTAGGGAAGGTGGTCTTCTAAACTTTAATCAACTGTACAGAGAGAAAACTTCAAGTTCTTATCAAATTCTTGATAATATACTAATAGTATGTGTAATATGGTTTTATTCCAATATATTCCCAATAATGAATCACTATTTTCAGTTTTATCATGGAAAGTCTTCTGATGTGTTGATGTATATTCTTATTATTCTATATGTTCTTTTGGAAGATATACATATATATAGGTAAGTATATATGTACATATATCTGTGCATAGCTTTGTTACTTGTATTTTTATTTCACATAAATGGAGAAACATGCTATGAACCTAAGTTTATTTTTTACTTCTGTTCACACAGTGCTCTGCATATTGTTTTTACTATGATCAAGGTGATATTTAACACTTAAAAATTATTTATTTATTTGAAAGAGAGATGGGGGAGGGGAGAATACAAGGTCCATTGCCAATCTGCTAGTCCACCCCGTAAATGCCCCTTAACAGCAGAGGTTGGGCCATGCTGAAGCCAGAGACCAAGAATTCAGTTTTGGTCTCCCACATTGCCAGGATCCCAAGTATGTGAGCCATCATCTGCTTCCTTCTAGGGTGTAAATTAGCAGGAAGTTGGATTGGAAGCAGAGCCAGGACTCAAGTCCAAGGACTCTGCTTTGAGATTTTGGTGTTCCAAGTTACTTTTTAATTACTACACCAGGGCCAACGCTGTGGAGTAGTAGGTTAAGCCTCTGCCTGCTGCACTGGCATCCCATATGTTTGCTGGTTCCAGCCCGGCTGCCCTACTTCCAATCCGGCTCCCTACTGACTTGGTATGAGATTTTTCAAATGAGGAGACAGGACGGGAACATCCATTCTAAGAGAACACCTCTGGATAGCTATGCACTCCCACTTTTATTTAGAGGGTACTAGCAATTCTATAAGCCAGCTGTCACGTAGGCAAGGTTATACATCAACTGAAGGATTTGGGAAAGGGAATTCGGTCTGGTGGTCCAAGATAGGGATTAGAGCAGTGTTGTAAATCTTCAGAGACAGGCTCATTTAGATGTTCATGCAAATTTACAAATTCCTAAAAATACTCTGGGTGCCAATTAACCTCCATTAGCCCCCTGCTGCTCCCACTGCCACATTCTTATAGGGCTGGTGGCTGGTGTGCCCATCCCAGGCCTGTTTTGGCTCCAGCAGTAACTGCAGCCTTGCCTCCAATTTCAGTGATGTGTGCCCCACTGAGAGGCACTTAAGCAGCATCTCTACAGCCAGGGAAAACAGTGGAGGATGGCCCAAGTGCTTGGGCCCCTACACCTGCCTGGGGGACCTGGAAGAAGCTCCTTGTTCCTGGTATTGGATTGGCCCAGCTCTGACCATTGCAGTCACTGGGGCAGTACACCAGCAGACTGAAGGCCTTTCTCTCTGTCTCTCCCTCTCTCTGTAACTCTGCCTCTCAAATAAATACACAAACCTCTGAAAAGCATTGCTATACCTATTCCTGCCTCTGATTTTAACTCTTGCATAGTATTCTTTAATGTGCATTCAACATATTTCACAATTCATTTACCCACAGAGGTTCTCATGATTGCCTTCAATATAGAATTCCTCAAACAATGTGATAAACTTCACTGCATATGTATCTACACACTTAAGTAGGAATTTCCTCAGCAGGTATAAATAGCAGATAATCTGAAACAAAGGGAAATAGATTTACAATTTCTATTTATACACATTTATAATGCATAATAAATATATCACATGTGTGCATATATATTTACAATTAAAATTAAAAGACACAGAAACAGATAGAAAAGGGGGGTGGGAGAGAGGGAAGGAACAGGAGAGAGAGAGAGAGAGACAGAGACAGAAACAGAAAGAGAGAGAGAGAGAGAGGAGAGTCGTATAACTCTCATCTCCCATCCAGTGGTTCTGCTGAGCTTGGCGGAAACCAGGAGACAAGAATTCAATAAATTTTGATCTCCCATGTGGGTGGCAGCAACCTAAGCACTGCCTCCCAGGGTGAGCATTAGTTGGAATTAGTTTCTGGAAACAAGAGGTGAAGTCAGGCTCTTTGTTGTGGGATTGGGTATCCTAAATGGCTGTGAAAATGTCTGTCCCAATAGGCTCTGATGCAAAAACTTTTTGAAATATTACATAAAGCTTTTCATAATACCTATTTTACACAAAACTTTCAAATATTTTCAAATTTGATACCCATTTTTCCAAAATAAGGGAATGTTTATTATGATTATTTCCCAGTAGACAGATTATATAAATTTCTCTTGGCTTTTCTTAGGGCATATTTATGAACTATTTTTTTCATTGGTGGAGCACAGATATGTTAGCCATTGAAACCACTAGGACCTAACAGTCATATATCCTATACAGTTTTGCTAAAGAGAAGGGATTATCTATATTTCTCCCTGAAGTTCTGCAAAAATAGAGTATATGGTCTTTTGTAATAATTATTTTGTAATGGTGAGCATCATCTCCTAGCATTACTACAAACATTGTTTATTTCTTCCCTTTAAAGTATGTTTTCCTTTGTTATTACCTCAAGAGAATACAGTAAGATTGTCTCGGTATGTGTTCAGGTATGTGCTGCTTTTATTTTTTGACTCTTCAGTAAGTGGCAGTTATATGGAGGAGGTAGACTGATAAGTTTCTTGTTTTCTAGTTATAATGAAATGTAGTAACGGAAAAATAATTAAATGGCATTGGCAAGTTGTCAATATAAATTATTTAATAATTTATATATAAATTATTTAATTGGCATTAAATTTATATATAAATTACTTAATTAATATATAATATATAAATTATTTAATAATTATAAATACTTAATAAATTATGAACAATTATCACTCATCTTAGATAACATTTTATTTATTTATTTTTTTTCCTCTTTTTTTTTCTCTCTTTTTTTTTTAACTTTTATTTAATGCATATAAATTTCCAAAGTACGACTTATGGATTACAATGGCTTCCCCCCCATACCGTCCCTCCCACCCACAACCCTCCCCTTTCCCACTCCCTCTCCCCTTCCATTCACATCAAGATTCATTTTCGATTATCTTAATATACAGAAGATCAGCTTAGTATACATTAAGTATGGATTTCAACAGTTTGCTCTCACACAGAAACATAAAGTGAAAAATAATAGATGATTTTTTTAAATGATGATGAAATCAGAGCAGACCTATTGTCATGTTTAATCCCAGTGAGAGTCAAGTTGGGAATTGATAATTTCTTTTTTTTTTTTTTTTTTTACAGAGGATCAGTTTAGTATACATTAAGTAAGGATTTCAACAGCTTGCACCCCCATAGAAACACAAAGTGAAATATATTGTTTGAGTACTCGTTATAGCATTAAATCTCAATGTACAGCACATTAAGGATAGAGATCCTACATGAGGAGTAAGTGCACAGTGACTCCTGTTGTTGACTTTACCAATTGACACTCTTGTCTATGGCATCAGTAATCTCCCTATGCTCCAGTCATGAGTTTCCAAGGCTATGGAAGCCCTCTGAGTTCTCCGACTCTTATCTTGTTTAGACAAGGTCATAGTCAAAGTGGAGGTTCTCTCCTCCCTTCAGAGAAAGGTACCTCCTTCTTTGAAGACCTGTTCTTTCCACTGGGATCTCACTCGCAGAGATCTTTTTGCCAGAGTGTCTTGGCTTTCCATGCCTGAAATACTCTCATGGGCTTTTCAGCCAGATCCGAGTGCCTTTAGGGCTGATTCTGAGGCCAGAGTGCTATTTAGGACATCTGCCATTCTATGAGTCTGCTGAGTATCTCACTTCCCATGTTGGATCACTCTCCCCTTTATTTACTCCATCAGTTAGCGTTAGCAGGTACTAGACTTGTTTATGTGCTCCCTTTGACTCCCAGTCCCTTCACCATGACCAACTGTGAACTGAAACTGATCACCTGGAACAGTGAGATGGCATTGGTACATGCCACCTCGATGGGATTGAATTGGAATCCCCTGGTATGCTTCCAACTCCACCACTTGGGGCAAGTCAGCCTGAGCATGTCCCAAATTATACATCTCTTCCCTCTCCCATTCACACCACCATGTTCAACAGGGATCACATTTCAGTTAATTTTTAACACTTAAGAATAACTGTGCATCAATTACAGATCTAAACCAGTCATATTAAGTAGAACAGATAAAAAGCTACTAAGAGGGATAATGTATTTAGTTGTTCATTAACAGTCAGGGCTATGCTGATCAAGCCACCATTTCCCATAGTGTCCACCTCACTCCAACAGGTTTCCCTCTTGGTGTTCAGTCAGTCGTCACCGATCAGGGAGATCATATGGTATTTGTCCCTTTGGGACTGGCTTATTTCACTCAGCATGATGTGTTCCAGATTCCTCCATTTTGTTGCAAATGACTGGATTTCGTTGTTTCTTACTGCGGTATAGTATTCTAAAGAGTACATATCCCATAATTTCTTTATCCAGTCTACCGTTGATGGGCATTTAGGTTGGTTCCAGGTCTTAGCTATTGTGAATTGAGCTGCAATAAACATTAGGGTGCAGACCTCTTTTTTGTTTGCCAATTTAAATTCCTTTGGGTAAATTCCAAGGAGTGGGATGGCTGGGTCAAACGGTAGGGTTATCTTCAGGTTTCTGAGGAATCTCCAGACTGACTTCCATAGTGGCTTGACCAGTTTGCATTCCCACCAACAGTGGGTTAGTGTCCCTTTTTCCCCACATCCTCACCAGCATCTGTTGTTGGTAGATTTCTGCATGTGAGCCATTCTAACCGGGGTGAGGTGAAACCTCATTGTGGTTTTGATTTGCATTTCCCTGATTGCTAATGACCTTGAACATTTTTTCATGTGCCTGTTGGCCATTTGGATTTCCTCTTTTGAAAAATGTCTATTGAGGTCCTTGGCCCATCTCTTAAGTGGGTTGTTGGTTTTGTTTTTGTGGAGTTTCTTGATCTCTTTGTAGATTCTGGTTATTAACCCTTTGTCTGTTGCATAGTTTGCAAATATTTTTTCCCATTCTGTCGGTTGTCTTTTCACTCTCCTGACTGTTTCTTTTGCAGTACAGAAACTTCTCAATTTGATGCAATCCCAATAGTTGATTTTGGCTTTGACTGCCTGTGCCTCCCGGGTCTTTTCCAGAAATTCTTTGCCTGTGCCAATATCTTGAAGGGTTTCTCCAATGTTCTCTAGTAACTTGATGGTGTCAGGTCGTAGATTTAGGTCTTTAATCCATGTTGAGTGGATTTTTGTGTAAGGTGTAAGGTAGGGGTCTTGCTTCATGATTCTGCACGTGGAAATCCAATTTTCCCAGCACCATTTATTGAATAGACTGTCCTTGCTCCAGGAATTAGTTTTAGATCCTTGATCAAATATAAGTTGGCTGTAGATGTTTGGGTTGATTTCTGGTGTTTCAATTCTGTTCCATTGGTCTATCCATCTGTTTCTGTACCAGTACCATGCTGTTTTAATTACAACTGCCCTGTAGTTATGTCCTGAAATCTGGTATTGTGATGCCTCCGGCTTTGTTTTTGTTGTACAAGATTGCTTTAGCTATTCGAGGTCTCTTGTGCCTCCATATAAATTTCAGCACCATTTTTTCCAGATCTGAGAAGAAGGTCTTTGGTATATTGATTGGGATTGCATTGAATCTATAAATTGCTTTTGGGAGAATGGACATTTTGATGATATTGATTCTTCCAATCCATGAGCATGGAAGATTTTTCCATTTCTTGGTATCCTCTTCTATTTCTTTCTTTAAGGTTTTGTAATTTTCATCGTAGAGATCTTTAACGTCTTTGGTTAAGTTTATTCCAAGGTATTTGATTGTTTTTGTAGCTATTGTGAATGGGATTGATCTTAGAAGTTCTTCCTCAGCCATGGCATTGTCTGTGTATACAAAGGCTGTTGATTTTTGTGCATTGATTTTATACCCTGCTACTTTGCCAAACTCTTCTATGAGTTCCAATAGTCTCTTAGTAGAGCTCTTTGGGTCCCCTAAATACAGAATCATGTCATCTGCAAAGAGGGATAGTTTGAGTTCTTCCTTCCCAATTTGTATCCCTTTAATTTCTTTTTCTTGCCTAATAGCTCTGGCTAGAACCTCCAGAACTATATTGAATAGCAGTGGTGAGAGTGGGCATCCCTGTCTGGTGCCAGATCTCAGTGGAAATGCTTCCAACTTTTCCCCATTCAATAGGATGTTGGCTGTGGGTTTTTCATAGATTGCTTTGATTGTATTGAGGAATGTTCCTTCCAAACCCAGTTTGCTTGGAGTTTTCATCATGAATGGGTGTTGTATTTTATCAAATGCTTTCTCGGCATCTATTGAGATAATCATATGGTTTTTCTTCTGCAGTCTGTTAATGTGGTGTATCACATTGATTGTCTTGCGCACATTAAACCATCCCTGCATACCAGGGATAAATCCCACTTGGTCTGGGTGGATGATCTTTCTGATGTGTTGTTGCATTCTATTGGCGAGAATTTTATTGAGGATTTTTGCATCTATGTTCATCAGGGATATTGGTCTGTAATTCTCTTTCAGTGCTGCATCTTTTTCCGGCTTAGGAATTAAGGTGATGCTGGCTTCATAGAAAGAATTTGGGAGGACTCCCTACTCTTCGATTGTTCTGAATAGTTTGAGAAGAATTGGAGTTAGTTCTTCTTTAAACATCTGGTAGAATTCAGCAGTGAATCCATCTGGTCCTGGGCTTTTCTTTGTTGGGAGGGCCTTTATTACTGTTTCAATTTCTGTCTCAGTTATGGGTCTGTTTAGGTTTTCGATGTCTTCCTGGTTCAATTTAGGCAGGTTGCATGTGTCCAGGAATCTATCCATTTCTGATAGGTTTCCCTGTTTGCTGGCATACAAGTCCTTGTAGTAATTTCTGATGATTCTTTTTATTTCTGTAGTGTCTGTTGTTACATTTCCTTTTTCATCTCTGATTTTATTGATTTGGGTCTTTTCTCTTCTTTTTTTAGTTAGTTGGGCCAATGGGGTGTCAATTTTGTTTATTTTTTCAAAAAACCAGCTTCTCGCTTGGCTGATTTTTTGTAATGTTTTTTTGGATTCAATCCTGTTGATTTCTTCTCTGATTTTAATTATTTCTCTTCTCCTACTAGATTTGGGTCTGATTTGCTGTAGGTTTTCTAGATCCTTGAGGTGAATTGAAAGCTCATCTATTTGGTGTCTTTCCAATTTCTTGATGTAGGCACCTATTGATATAAACTTTCCTCTTAACACTGCTTTTGCTGTGTCCCATAAGTTTTGGTATGTTGTGCTGTTATCCTCATTTACTTCCAGAAAGTTTTTGATTTCTCTTTTGATTTCTTCTATGACCCATTGTTCATTCAGGAGCATGTTGTTCAATCTCCATATGTTTGCGTATGCTCTAGGGATTCCTGAGTTGCTAATTTCCAACTTCATTCCTTTATGGTCTGAGAAGCTGCATGGTATGATTCTAATTCTTTTGAATTTGCTGAGACTTGCTTTATGGCCTAATATGTGGTCAATCCTAGAGAAGCTTCCATGTACTGCTGAGAAGAATGTAAAATCTTTAGCTGTAGGATTGAAAGTTCTGTATATATCTGTTAGATCCATTTGGGCTATAGTGTCGTTTAAATCTACTGTCTCCTTGTTGATCTTCTGACCGGATGATCTGTCTATTTCTGAGAGTGGAGTATTGAAGTCCCCCAGTACTACTGTATTGGGGTCTAAGTCTCCCTTTAAGTCCGCTAATAAATCTTTTAGATAAACTGGTGCCCTATTGAGGTTCGGCTCACCTCGCGTTCCAGCGCTGGTGTGTTGAGTCTGCCGCTGATGTCCCGAACTGTGGGCTCCCATGCTCTCCACGCAGGTCCGCTGTGAGTCACGCGTTCCGGAAGAGTTTCTTCTGCTGTTTCCTCCCCTACTCTTCCTTGAACCTGCAGTATCTCCACTTTTATTAAACTATCTCTCCCCAGACTATCAGTGTGCTCCCTTCCTATTCCGCCATCTTGCCGGAAATCCCAGATAAACATTTTAAAATATACATAGCATTCTTTCATTTAATACCTTGGAAAAGACTGCAAAGATTTTAGCTATTGCTCTTTTTCAAAGATATATGAAATAATAATTGTTTGGCTACTGGTTGATCTTACAAATTCTTGTCAGCTGTCTGGGAGGTAAATGTATCCTGCTATATGAAAATGTTAAAGATTCTCCTACTGTAAGCCAGAGATTTCACTTCTTATATTAGTCTACGTATCTAAATATACAAGTACATGAATGTTTTTTCACAGAATTTTAGTTATTAAATGATGAAGTAATCATATTTTAGAAGAGGACATTGTAAAATACAAGTATTGCTTTAAAGACAAAATCAACTATTAAAGCCCACCTCCCTGGGTATGTCGATTACATATGAGCTGTCCATCAGGAATTTTCACAGAGGACCGTGTGAAATTGTTATTCCTGAAGGGCACTGGAATGAAGGTTTACATCCTTTTCAAGAGCTTGGCTTTCCTCATCCTAGCAGCTGTCAGATATCAGCCTTGCTATCAGACAGGTACTCGTGTTAAAATTGGAAGAACTGTCAGGGACACTGGTCATCATGTGACCTTTTTCTATTATCCTTTTAACCAACGTGTCACAGTACTTGCAGCACTACCCTTGCAAACACTACAAAGGAGCAATGAATATTATCTAGATTTAATAAAATTCATGAAAATACCATTACAATCTGACGAAAAATATCAGTTATGAGGAATTTCAATGCAACCTCTTGCAGTAAAGCTGAAAATGTGTCAAAATCACCAGGGTGAACTTGAACAGAATCTAACCTCAGAAGTTCCCAACATAGGATTTTTGAGGAAGGAGGGATGGACTTTGAGAATTTAATGAATCTCCTTGCTGTTTTACATTTGTCTTGCCAATCAGAACTTAGTCTGGATTTTTGTTCAATAGAGAACAACAGTAGTTACAAAAGTTGCTCACTTCCAGAGAGATGGGATATATATTTGTAAGCCCCACAAGGGCTCCAATGGCTTTCATTTCAACATAGGTTCAGATCAGAATCTTTGCAGTTTTTGGACATTGTCAAGTGGTTCTTCACGTATTGTCATTTAGCCTAAGGATACATCACTTAATTTTTCTATCAATAGATTCTTCTTTAAAGGACATTTTCATGAAGCAAAATTGAAGAATTTTTGTGTGGGTGTGTGTATGTATGTTTCTTCTAGGCTCCATAAAACTATTCTGGAAATTTATTAAGGAAAAGATACTTATCTCATTTTTTGATATGCACTAAGCCTTTATAAATGCCATGCATGGAGGAGATTTTCAGCATTTATTCAAAATGTAGTTTTGAAAAATGAATGGATAAATCTGACTTTTTTTCCTATTGACTTTCCATGCTTATCTGATCTTCAGGGAGACATGAGGTTCTCATACATTATGCATACACAGGTGCGTGTATGTATATGTTAGCACACATGTATATTTTATATACACAGTCATATATAATGCCATACAGATACGTGTATACTTGTGTGTGTGTGTGTAATTTGGCCTTCTGTATCTGCAGGTTCTATATCTGGAAGTTCGATCAGTCAGATTGAAAATATTCCTAAAAATTATGTACTGAACATATACAGACACTTTTTCTTTTTAATGTTTATTTATTTATTTATTTGAAAATCAGAGTTACACAAAGAGAGAAGGAGAGGCAGAGATGTCTTCTATCCGCTGGTTCACTCCACAATTGGCTGCAATGCTGGAGCTATGCTTATCTGCTCACATGGGATGCTGGCACTGCAGGCAGTAGTTTTACCCGCTATGCCACAGCACCAATCTCCAGACACTTTTTCTTGTCATATTCCCTAAATAATATAGTGTAACAATTATTTACATAATATTTAAATTAAGCTGCATATAATGAGTAGTCTAGAGATGGTTTAAAGTGAATAGGAGGATCGCATTTGTTATGTGAGAAATACTACTCTATTTTATGTAGTGAATTTGAGCCTATGCAGATTTTGGTATCCACAATGTTGGGTCCTGGGCCAACCCCCCATGAATACTGAGGGATTTTGTACCCCTATTTTGTATAGAGATGTAACATATTTCCATCTAGCCAAGCAGTTATGTTTAACCAGTTACTCAACAGGAGTTTGTTACTTATCTGTGGGCAGGCCACTGACATAGGTATGAGGTAATACAAAGATAAATGAATTTGTTATCTGTCATCAGAGTCTTAGCATTTGCAAGTTTGCTTTGACCTATTCATTGGGAACTTATGGTCACCTACTATCCTTGAAAATCCATTCTTTTTGGTTCCAGCATTTTACTATTTCACACTATTGCTTCAAGGGAGAACTGTACTTGTTCCAATGTATTTGAGTATCAGTTCATTTCTGAAAATGAGATTCTGTGTACTTTCAGAGAATATAATGCTACTGAAACATAATAAATTCATACACACATATATAATAATTTTATATAGCTATTGAAACCTTCTATATAGCTCTATGAAAATCTTTGGAGAAAATGTCAGTCAGTTTGTAACAACATAAATCTACGAAACATAATACAACCACCATGAAAGTGAGATACACTGTAAGATGGAACATATGCTCTGTTTCAGGACTTGTGCTCTCAGATGGACTTGGTTGAAATAAAGCATATGTATTAATGATTCAACCATTTCTCAAGAGAAATATCAATTACAGTTAAAAATGTCTATATATATTTCATGCTGGGTATACAAAATTTACATTTTAGAATTTTAGATAAAATACTGATTTAGCTAAGTCTTTAAGTAGTTGGAGGGAAAAAAAAAACTAAGGAATGACCAGTTATCATAATTTCGGTTCATCAGAAGATATGAATTTAAAATAATACAAAAGACAGAAGGTACAGATATGAGAAAGTTGATAAAATATAACTTTTTGGATAAAGTAATTAGTAATATGTTCAAAGTGATTTAAATAAGGGGTTAAGAGACAGATTTGAAGGAGACTTACTAATTCAATAAACTTGTTGAAACTAATGAATCACATTTTTGAATATCAAACTAAAAAGAGAAATGTGCCATCTCAGAGGCAAATATGTGATATGCATCTATTGCTGTGAGTCAGGTCTCACCACTTATTCAACAGATATCATTTTAGATTGGAACGTCTGAAAATGGGAGGTACGCTTAGAATCAACTTTTGGAATAACAGTATACAACTGGTTCTTGGGATCTTCAAAATAACATTCACCAAAATAATTTTATTGTGGTTTAAATGTAAAGTGGATATCAATCATCTGTTATGAATACTAAATGAGTGACCCAAATGATATAAGCTGCAGTAAAGTGGAAGCTCAGGAGAAATGAAACCTTTGTCCTTCAAAGACAAGAAAAAGGCCGTCTTCTGAGTACAGCAGGTGCTGAATGGGAAGTCAGGGTAGAGAGCACTTTTCTGTCTCTTGATACATTTCAGACTGCTCCCTGATATTCAAGCAAGCTTTTATTCCACCTATAAAGAACTCAATTTCTTTATTCAGTCAACTGAATGACAAGCAGCTGAATGGAAAACCTCTCTCGGTTCAGAGAATTGTAATAACAACTTGTTGACTTAGGAGAAAAGGTCAAAAGAGAGATAATTTATATTTTAAGGCAAAATCCCCAAAACTGTGTTCCATGAAACAGTAAAGATATATGAGACATTGATATATGCCACAAAGAAAGAAGTGTTATTCCTGTTAGGAAAAGTCAGATTTTATGATTCTTATATATTCCAATACTGAATTAGTATTTTAAAGACTGAACTATCTTACTATAAGTTAATTTGTTTACCGTTATTGAACTTAGTCTGTCCTTGGCTTGTTTTCCACAATTTCTTTTAGTAAGTATTCATGAAAAGTTTGCAAAATCTGCAGGACTTAGAGAAGACAAATTCCCTTCCATTTTCTGGCTTCCAGGGAGGATCCAAAGAAGACAACACCCTATTCATCTGTTATAGGGCATTAACTGGCTACACTTTTGGTGTATTTATGTTTCTTTTTGGCTGCCACTAATTATGTAGTACTTTTAGGGTGTCACATTTGACACTCAAGTATTATTGCCTCTCTTGAGACTGGATGAATTTCCCCAATATCTTTTATAATCCTTTGCCTTCTTTTAGTATGATCTATATAAAGTTTTGGTTTATATATTCAGAGATGAAGTAAACAAAGATGTCATGAACCGAAATCAATAAAATACCATTTATATTAGACTAAGACCAGCAGTTGCTTTCAGATGAGAAAAAGCTACAAGAAATGTAGCATATTTATACTGATAGACTGTGGGGGTGGGGTGAGGGGATGAGAAAGAACAGTTAAAGAAGGAAAATTGAAGCTACCTCGGAACTCAGTAACAAGCTGTTACTGGATCATGATTAGGTAACAATTTTGAGAGCACGTTAGTCATAAAAGTGCAAGCATTACCCTTTCACACTTGTCACCATTCTGTGTGGGTGGAAATAGCAAATGTTTAATATTAGAAGCATATCTCATTTTAGAACTCAAATGATTTCTTGGTGTTTATTGATTTGAATACAAAAGGAAGCCATTGAAAATAAGCAGAAAAATCTGGTTAAACTAACATCAATAAGATTTTTATTAAATAAAATAGCCTAAGGCATCCACCAATAGCTTTTACAGATATCTATAAATAACAAATAATATCAAACAATAAAAATACACAAGGTTGTTATTACAAAAGGCAGAATTGCCACATAAGAATCATGTAAATTGTATAACTGATTATTTATGTGCATATTATTTACTCATATGTAGTAGTCATGTATAAGGACATAAATGCAAACACATATATGCACACATATACATCTAGATATGTATATCAACATATTAAATCATAAGCATATATTTTGTCTAATGGGTAAAAGGAAATCATTAAGCGTTTATGTGCACATGAAAAATTTTACCCTGCTGTGTTATAAATTCACTGGAATCAGCTTCCAAAGTTATTTCTTTTTATCTACATTGGAAAGTATTTTGCTCTGGATTAGAAGTGAGAACTGTGAACCATAAAAGGAGAAAAACTGGTTACAAAAATCTTGCATCTTTTTCTGAATTGTTATGATTTATATACCCTGTTGAAATTGGCTTATTCAACCTCTATTCTGTTTTCTAATTAGCTATGCTGCATGAATCCATGAAGTTCAGAATCATTTACCTCGAGTAGTCTGTAGAGACTAGATATAGCCTTCTAAAAACATTAGAGAAGGTGACTCGTTAGTATCTTTCCCTGGATAGAAACCACAGGCATGATTATGAGATGGCTTAAGGTCATAAATTTGTGTACAAGTAGATTTCCTCTATGCTACCCGTTACTTGGTTCTTATCTTCCTTAATTCAAAAGATACCCTTAAATAAAGAATACTTTCTCCTAAATTTAGGAATATGAAGTAACATCAAAGAGTTCATTGAATTAAAAGACAAGTTTGCTTGGGTACAAAATATTTGATGCATGATTGCATTTGAAGAGACAAGTAGTGGGAGCAGGTATATGAAATGATAAACATGTTTATTCACTCTTATTGGAATTATAGATATTATCTTGTGAATAGAAAATTTAATAATAATAACCAAACAAATTTATGCCAGACACTGCTCTAAATGGTTACCTGTATCAACTCATAGACTCTTCATAAAAACTGTATGTGGCAGCTTCTATTATCTATGCTATGAAGATAAGAAAATTTATTGTTAGACAAATTCAGTGGCTTTCTAAAAGTCACACTGTTAGTAACTCCAGGACTCAGGATTCAGACTTTGTCTTCATGTCCTATATTTTGCACTATTAACCACCATGCTGATTTTGTTTTCCTATGTGGTTACATATCATCCGTGTATTTTCTTTGATGGACAATAAATACATTTTCCAATCTTAGGCACTATCTCCATTCCATAAATTTCCCAGGCATCCAATAACTAAATGTGTGGGGTCAGTAGAGATGGGGCTTGGTAATTAAAAAAAAGAAAAGATGGTTGTTTTAAGCAACTGAATTTTGGGATTGTTTGTTATGAAACGAATGTAACAATAGCTAACTGACACACTCACTTTACTTTCCATAAAATCTTGCAATAGGACTCCTCCAAATATTAGATTCATGAACAAATGCTAGTTTTAAGTTCAGAAAAATTCCAAACAAGTAGACGTGTTTAGGAACAGGTTAGCACATATGTAACAAGAGACTCATAATGCTTATGTTGAAATTATTTGATAAGATAATGTGAAATGCTTCGTCCATGATTTTATTTTGATAAACATCATAAGTAATATTAATTATTATTAAATATTCTTAATAAATCTCAGGGAATCTGACCCTTTTCAATCTATTTGTTTATAAAAGATTAAAGGCCCATTGTTCTGATGGGAAAACTTAAGATTGACTCCAATAAATTTAGCTCATATTTGAGTCCTAATCCTATGACTAACTGCAAACTTTCACCCATTTAACTTTGGTACTCACTTCCTCCTTACCAGGTTGGAGTTTCAAGTGCAATATTTTGTACAGAAAAGCACGACTACTTCACCCATTGTTAACTGCTGTGATCATTATAATTTTGTGAATTATGTAAAGAGCGATTTAAAATTATTGGCAATGTTCTCGATCCTTTTTTGTCTGCTGAAAATAATAACAATTGATAAAAGCTAAATGTAAACTTATAGGTACTGATGTTATATAACTTTATATCAACACATCTGCAGGAGACTTACCAGTAAGAATTTCCTGATAGATCAAACAATATCATATTGTATCACTACTGTGGTTTAATTGATATCTGTGAACTATCAGATGATCTAAATTGATATCTGTGAACTATTAGATGATCTAGGTAAATTGTTATGTTTTGAAAGATAATTTGTATAAAACAATGCTTAATAAAAATCAACCTGATAGAAAAATTTTCTGATATTTATTCTTACTGATATTACCCTTACTATTATGCTCCATAATCATTGTTACTTCACCCAAATCAATTGAGATTTGACTAGCAATAGAAATCATATTTTGCAATTAACTTACCAGTATAAATTCATCAGTATGGTATCTATTCAATCATATCATTCCATGCTTATTTACCCTTTCTTATGGTGAAACCACAGAAATGCTTGTCTGGATCAAATTATTTCAACTTCAGCTTATAATGCAGAAAATTGAGGGGACTAGACCACTTGATAATATGCTCAACTAACTGAGGAGGGTCTTAAAAGAGATTTCTGGCCTTAACTTTGGACAGAACTTATATAGAAATAAGTGGTTTTCTTTCCAGATAGGAATTTTGCCTAGCCTTCTAACTAGTTAGAAAATATTATCTATTTTACTGTAGGCATACGTAAGCATTACCAGCATGCATATCCAACTTTAACTTGTGTATTAGTCTGCTTTCTGCCACTGTAACAAAACACCTGAGGGAATTAACCATATAAAAATACTGGCTCGAAGTTCTGGAGGTTTACATCAGTATCAGGTGACCTCATTGGTTTGGAGTTTGGAGGTGGTGTTCTTGCTGGCAGAGTTCTGAGGTAGTGCAGAGCATCACTTGGCAAGACAGAGGAGGATGCGTCTGTCTCTGCCCTTATGAAGACACAAGGACTCAGTCACAAGGGCTGCACCCTGATCTAGTCACTTCCTTCATTGCCCTACCCACATGCATGGTAATTGGTTTAAATTTCTACCTCTTAGTACCACTATCCTAAGACTAAGGACTCAGATGCATGAATTTGGGTGCAAGTCATATTTAAGTCATAGAGGCTACAACTCAAAGTCTCAAAATTAAGTGCTTTTGAAAAAGAGAATAAGGATATACAGTAGACTCATAGCATGGCAGATGTCCTAAACAGCACTCTGGCCTCAGAATCAGCCCTTAAGGCATTTAGATCTGGCTGAAGAGCCCATGAGAGTATTTTAGGCATGGAAAGCCAAGACACTCTGGCAAAAAAAAAAAAAAAAAAAAAAAAAAAACCACCTAAATGAAAGATCTCTGCAAGTGAGATCCCAGTAGAAAGAATGGGGCCATCAAAGAAGGAGGTACCTTTCTCTGAAGGGAGGAGAGAACTTCCACTTTGACTATGACCTTGTCTAAATAAGATCGAAGTCGGCGAACTCAAAAGGCTTCCATGCCTTGGCAACTGATGACTAGAGCCTAGGAAGATTACTGACGCCATAAATAAGAGTGTCAAATTGTTAAGTCAACAACAGGAGTCACTGTGTACTTATTCCTCATGTGGGATCTCTGTCCTTAATGTGTTGTCCAATGTGAAGTAATGCTATAACTAGTACTCCAACAGTATTTTACACTTTATGTTCTGTGTGGGTGCAAACTGATGAAATCTTTACTTAATGTATACTAAATTCCCAGCGCCATGGCTCAATAGGCTAATCCTCTGCCTTGCGGCGCCGGCACACTGGGTTCTAGTCTCAGTCAGGGCGCCGGATTCTGTCCTGGTTGCCCCTCTTCCAGGCCAGCTCTCTGCTGTGGCCCGGGAGTGCGGTGGAGGATGGCCCAAGTGCTTGGGCCCTGCACCCCATGGGAGACCAGGAGAAGTACCTGGCTCCTGCCTTTGGATCAGCGCGGTGCGCTGGCCGCAGTGCGCCAGCCGTGGCGGCCATTGGAGGGTGAACCAATGGCAAAGGAAGACCTTTCTCTCTGTCTCTCTCTCTCTCACTGTCCACTCTGCCTGTCAAATATATATATATATATATATATATATACTAAATCGATCTTCTGTATATAAAGATAATTGAAAATGAATCTTGATGTGAATGGAATGGGAGAGGGAGCGGGAGTTGGGAGGAGTGTGGGTGGGAGGGAAGTTATGGGGGGGGGAAGCCATCATAATCCATAAACTGTACTTTGGAAATTTATATTTACTAAATAAAAGTTAAAAAAATAAATAAAAAAGAGAATAAGGTATTTTTTCCAGTTCTATTAAAAACTCATCTAAGTGAAATTCAGGGAAAATTTCTTAAATGTGCAGTCTTTACACTGCTCTCACTCTTTGAATAAACCTTACAATTATAGAGCTAAATGCTTTCCAGACTGTGTCAATTTTCCAAAAAATACCTTCAGTATGTTGCAGCCTTGACTTCTATCAAAGAATGTTTTAAAATAACCAAGTTGAATAGAATACTAAAGAAAAACCATATAATAAACTATACTTTTTTTCATTAAAGGAATTTTGTTGAGAGTGTTGTTCATAGCGGTATTACTCAAGAATTTAAAAAATAAATAAATAAAGCGTTTTCCTCTACCTGATGCTTAGAAAAGTTTGGCCTCCACCAAAGAATTGTGGTGCTTTTTCCTTTCTATGAATGCCACTGGATAACTGACTGTCGTGTATCCATTTTGGCTTCAAAATTAAGAGTGAGAAATTTGAGAGTCTCTGAGTTTTTGTTACTGTTTATATAGTTATAGGCTTTTATCCTGATTATTTGTATTTCTCTTCTGTGCAGCAATTATGTTCTTTTTCAAAATAGGAAACTCAAAATAGTTTTACACATTTCTCATAAACTGTTTCCAAATCCCAAAGGATAATATTTTATTTACTATTTGATAGAATAATAACCTCTAACTTAAAGATAAAGTTTTGATCTAGCTCTTTTTTATTTTTATTTATTTATTTTTAATTTTGTTTTTAACAGGCAGAGTGGACAGTGAGAGAGAGAGACAGAGAGGAAGGTCTTCCTTTTTGCCGTTGGTTCACCCTCCAATGGCCGCCGCGGCTGGCGCGCTGCTTCTGGCACATCGCGGATTTAGCTTTTTTTGATTCCCTGGGAATATCTGTTTTAGTTGCCTGAGTCTTGAACATGGATGTTGCAAGTTTATCCTTTCCTGACTCTAATTCCCATCTTTTCTTTTCTTTTCTTCTTCTATGTTTTAAAGTTTTCCAAGATATTATAAATTTCATCAAATTCAGTTCTGTGTTCAAGCTGTGTTCGGGTCTTTTGGTTGTATTATTCGTATAGATCCTGAGGGCATTTTTTTATTCCTCCACCCCTACCTTAGAAACCGTAAGTAAAAGGCTGTGGCATAAAAAAAAATACTTGTCAGTTCTTTTAACAATATTTCTTGATGGGTCAAATTGGTAAATGTCTCTACTTAAGGTTTCAATAGCCACTTCCATTAGACTACCATCACTACTTAAGATTCCTAACTTGGAGTTGCTATAAAATTACACAGTAATCATTTCCTTTATTGTCTCGGCTTTAAATGCATCTCTCCATCTCTCCTTACCATCACTGAGGTCTTAATGCAAATACGACTCCGTATAACACGACTGTGCCTGCCACCCTGCCTCCCTGTCATCCTTTATCACATCCCATAATCTTCAGAGTCATTTTTTTAAAGCTTTTTATTTAAGGAATGCAAATGTCATAGGTACAATTTTAGGAATGTAGCAGTTCTTCTCCCCGTACCCACACTCCCACCCCTACTCCTGTCCCACCTTCTATTCCCTCTCCCATCCCATTCTTCATTAAGATTCATTTTTAATAATCTTTAAACACAGAAGACCAACAGAGTCATTTTTAACACACTGCTTTTTTTTCTGCCATTATTTGCATGTTTACTTTCTGCTTCTGCCACTTCACTGTAAGCCCCAGGAGGGCAGGGAATCTATTGTTCTATAGATCTCAGCATGTAGATTAGTACTCATACCCTTATTTTTAATATTGTGAAAATATTTAATATTGCAAAAACTATGAATTCTATAAAACAACTGTGTTTGTCTCCTTATTTCATTGATTATAAAATAGACATAAAGTCAATTCTTTCTAACTGTCACTTCTAGCTTTTACTCATTGGGACAATTATTATCCAATTTCCTTTATTCCTCCATAACTATCTATATAGAATTATGTAAGTAGTACATAATTCTTAGGAATGGAAAAAAAACTAGTGTTATTTTCATAAATAAATTTTAAAATGTTAAGTGACATATTGTGTCCATAAATATACTACAGAATAACTTTCCAGATTATTTTAAAAATTGAAATCAATAAATTCTAACAGCAAAATCACAATTCTTTATGGTTAGCTGGGACTGCTATGGATTAAATAATGATGGCAGATTTAGACTAGCATGCCCATAAACAGCAGTGTTAATGGAAGTTTTGAGTTTCCAGCAAAAGTTCTTTGTGGTAATGGAGTTTGGGCTGTTTCCTTACGGTTATTGGTTTCTCCAGAACTTACCCTGTGTTAGATGAGTGGCAATGCTAACTATGACACATTTCTGCCTTTAGTGATCTACAGGGTACACATTTGCCAGTGGCTAGGTTTGCCAAGGATGTTTTCTACTCCCCCTCTTAGCCTTTTGAAGAGAAGCTCAGGAATCTGTCAGCAATTTTTTCTAGTCAAGGTAGTCTAAAGGGACATACCCTAAAATTGTAGGCCAGTGATGCTTCACTAACTGTTTTTTTTTTTTTTTGTTAGTTTTTCCAAATTTGAAGTCTAGAACAGCAATATAGAGAGAGTAAAAGCAAGATGAAAAGCATTTACTCCCCAGAATTCAGTACTAATTAATAAGGTTCATTGAAAAAAGATGTTTAATACTTAAAGAATACCTCCTTTTAACTATGGTAGCCATTGTCCTGATGGTGTGGGTACCCACCACACACAGATCTGAAAGAGGAATGATAGAGTTGGTCAGTTGCCCTCTCTCTTCTTTATCTGCTATTCCATTTCTTGGCCATGATGCCCATTCCACTGCAATCCCCTTAAAGCACAGAATCTGACACCAAGAATACTGAAATTTTGTCTGTGACCAACTATATGGAATATTTTTGCCAATGTTTTCAGGTTTTGAAAAGAAAGTCCATATTTCAGTGTGCAGGGTTTGATTATTTATGTGTATCATATTTTTGTATTTGTGATAACTAATGATGGTTTATACTTTAGGTGCTTCTATTCCTACACATGCTCAGAGTATTTGTTGATCTGTTTCTATTTCAGTATTCTGATATTAGAGGGCCTCAAAAATTTGAAGAAAGTTTTAAGTGAAAGATAACTTGTGGGATGCACTTTTGATGCAGTATTAAGGTGCTGTATGAGACACCTGCATCCCATGTCGGAGTGACTGGATTCAATTCCTGGCTCTACTCCATATTCCAACTTCCTGCTCATGCACAGCCTAGATGTAACAGTAAAGGCTCAAGGAGTTGGGTCCCTGCAACCCATATAGGAGACCTACACTGCGTCTCCAGCTCCTGGAGATGGTCAAGCCCTGTCCTGGATGTTGCAGGCATTTGGAAAGTGAACAAGCCAGTGGATTCTTTCTTTCTCTTTCTCCCCTTCTCTCACTTTCTCTCTCACTCTCTTCTGTTTGTGATTATTCTTGCTCTCTGTATCTATGACTTTCAAATAAATAAAAATAAATAGAATATTTTAAAAAAATATAATGTGCATTTTCCACAAACTTTTTGATGCTCCTTCATATTTTCATGATGAGAAATAAATCTAAGAACAATCTGACCAGTAAAGTTCTCAATGAGAAGATACCGTTTGAGCAAAATACTGAAAGAAAGGCAAGAAAAGGGGACACTTGGATCTGGTATAAGAACATCCAAGGTAGAGACGGCATCAAGTGCATAAGGCTTGCTGTGGTTTAGGAACGCAAAGCAATGAGGGGTGTCGTTCCCCCATTTCGCGGAAGAACGACACAGGACCCTGCGCTGTTCTTTTGTCTGCTCGGCCCTTCCCGGGTTTGCTGCTGGTAACCCCTCCACCTCCGTGGAGGGGCAGTTACCCCTGCCACTTTCCCCACTTCCGCGGGGGAACAGCACACTGCCAGCCGGCTCTCTCGGGGGCTGCTCAGATGTTATCCGGATGTTCCTGGTGCGTGTTGTCTCTCTCCTCCTTTATAGTCCTCTTCCACCAATCCCAACTCTGCTACCCACACGCCGAGCACGCTACTCTCCTCCAATCAGGAGCAGGATCAGCTCCTGCAGCTTATTGGTGGAACTGGAGGCAGCTGTGTAGAAGTTGTTTACTCCTCTCCCAGCGCCATATTGTGGGAGAGCAGATGCATAAAATAAGTCTTAATTCCAGTAACTTAGTCTAGTCCGAGTTGCTCCCCACAGAGGGGCAGAAAGGATTGAGGAGGGAGCCAGAGAGCTGGGGGCAGGGAAGAAGGCCTTATTTTTTTTCAGTGGGATGTAAGTAGGGAAACACAACCAAAGTTCTACAGTTTCTGAGAGCCTGACAATGTGCCAGGAATTTCAGCTCTCCACTACAGCATGAACTAAGGTGAATGTGTATAACTGCCTCTCAAAGGATCCTTGTTTGAGAATGAACTGAATGAAAATGCTTGTACTGAGGGCACTGAGACCTTCTGAGTCTTGGTTTTTCCAACCATAGCTACCTGAGGATAATGAACTGTTATGATTCTGCGCTCTGAAACTTTCTAACAGGAACTTTATTAATTTCTTAAGGCTGCTGTAATAAAGTGTGTCCAGCTGGGTGGTTTAAACAACAGACACCTACTGTCTGGAGTTTTGGGGGCTAGGTGTCTGCAAACAGAGATTTGGAATGACTGGTTCCTTCTGAAGGCTGTGTGGGGGTGTCTGTTTCACGTTCCTTTCTAGCTGCTGATGGGTTGAGTATTCCTTGACTTATATGTGGTGTCATCCCAAGGATCTCTGTATGTATCTGTCTCTGTGTTTAAATATATTATTTTTAGAAGGATTCCATCTTATGCAGTTAGTGCCTCCTAGCTTGGAAATGGTTAGAGTTTGTTCCTCAAGGGGTCTGGTGTTGTGTCGCTCCCCCATTCGCAGAGGAACGACACCGGACCCTGCGCTATTCTCTTTGCCCAGCCCTTTCAGGGTTAGCTGCCATTCCCTCACTCGCGGAGGAACGACGCCGTCCTGTGTTTGCTGCCCCCCCCCCCCCCCCCGTACCTCCGCACCTCCGCACCTCCGCACCTTCGCACCTCCGCGGAGGAGCGGCACACTGCCGGCCGGCTCTCTCAGGGGTTGCTCAGATGTTCCCCGGTGCATGTTGTCTCTCTCCTCCTTTATAGTCCTCTTCCACCAATCCCAACTCTGCTGCCCACACGCCGAGCATGCTGCTCTCCTCCAATCAGGAGCAGGATCAGCTCCTGTAGCTTATCAGTCAAATTGGCGAGGCAGCTGTGAAGAAGTTGTTTGCTGTCTCTCAGTGCCATATTGTGGGAGATCAGATGCATAGAATTAGTCTTAGTTCCAGTAATTTAGTCTAGTCTCAATTGATCCCCACAGTGTTGACAGCTTATTCCTCAATCTGATGTTAAGAGGTGAAGCCTACTAAGAGATCCTTAGGTCTTTGGAGGCATTTCTTGGAAGAGATTAAGGCAGCTCTTGTGCACCTGTGAATGAGTTGTCTTCAGAAGGTTGTTAACATCTTGGGCTGAGTTCTGTGGGATAGTGGCTAAAGCTTCCGCCTGCAGTGCCAGCATCCCATATGGATGCAATTTTGAGTCCTGGCTGCTCCACTACTGATCCAACTCTGTGATATGGCCTGGGAAAACAAAAGATAGCCCAAGTGCTTGGGCCCCTGCACCTACGTGGTAGACCCAGAAGAAGTTCCTGGCTCCCATCTTCAGATCAGCCCAGCTCCAGCTACCACAGCCATTTGGGGAGTGAACCAGTGGATGGAAGATCTGTCTCTCCCTCTCTCTCTAACTCAACCTTTCAAATAAATAAATACTAAAAAATATATTTATAAAAAAGATGGTAACATCTTTTGGGGAATAGTTCAACCCATAACACACTCCAATAAATATCTGGCTTATCTCCTTGTGCTTAAACTGTTCTCAGCGAGGTCACCGATGGCCTCACATTACTATCAGTTCCAATTCTCTGTTTGCTCCTTTTATTGACAGATCACTGACATTTGATGAAGTTGACCCTGCCCTATTCTTTGCAACACTTTCTTCATTTGGCCTGCATGTTACACACTCCCTGGGTTACCTGCTGTATCATTCTCACTCTTCTCGTCTTCTCCCCTATATCTTAACATAGGAAAACCAACGGCTCAAACTTCTTCTCTGTCTGCACTCAGTATATTAGGAAATTCTTCTAAATCCTTGGCCATCAGTATCTTGGGCAGGCAGACAACATCCATGCTCGCAATTCCAACTCAGCATTCTCTCCCACACACCACTTGTAAAAGCAGGTACCAACATGCCATCTTTACTAGACTGTCTAATAGCATATTTAAACCATACATAAATAATTTAATTTCTGGATTTCCTCTAAGTCTTTCTGGATCTGCTCTTCTCATTACCTGTTTTATCTCTGTTAGTGACAACTGTGTTCTTTCCATTTTTTTAATTCAGAAAATATGAAATCTTTGATGATACTATTCTGTCACTCTCCAAGACCAGGCTCAAAGCAAATGCTGTTGGCTCCACCTTGTAATTTTACCAGAATTGGACCACTCCCTCCATCACTGCTACTGGAGCTTTGTGCACAGTCATAGTTATCTCTCGCCAGGGTCAATGCAGTCATCCCCTAAGTGCTACAGGGATGCCATCCTTGTACCTGTATTCTCTTCAGAATATCTGCTTCAGTGAGACTTAGAAAATAGAAGTCAGAGAGTGCTATTCCAATGTACACAGTCCTGCAATGGCTCACTTGGAAAATATGCTAAAATGAAGTGCCCCCAAAACCCATGGGGGTCTGCTCTTTTCTATCTTGATAAATTCACTTCCTAATTCTCTGCCCTTGCTCACTTTTGGTAACCACAACATTCTCTTTGATGTTCTTAGGCAAAGAAGGAGATTCACTTGGAACACTTAGGCTGGATTCTTACTCTCCCTGTTATGCTTTCTTCCCACATAGCTGCAATTACTTCACCAGCTGTAATTCTTTACTCCAATATCAGTTCCCTAGCAAATTAATTCAAACATTCTGTTTAAAATAGTGCTATCCAATTTTTCTTCTCTTTTACTCCACAATGTTTTCCATTGTACTTATTAAATACCGCAGCATAATATTTAAAAATGTTTAAAATAATCTCTCATCTCATGTAAGCCATGAAAGACTTTTTTTAAGTTTCACTAATACACCCTAACTGATTAGAACAGTATCTGCATCACTCATAAAGTAGCACTTAGCAGACTGAATTAATGTCTGTTAATTGATCCACAGAAAAAGATGGCTACATTACTCTTTAAGTTCATGAGCATGTTGACATATTCAGAAACAAAATTCAGATTAAAAGGCAAAAATTAGGAATTCATTTCACATAATACATTTTCACAAATACACCCATTTTATATTGATAACTTTTTATTAATTATTCTTTCTGATGGAGAATGATGTACAGCAACTGTCACAATGGTAAAAAAAAATTCAAGTTTTTTACAATAGTAAAAAACATAGTAGACTAGAATTTTTCTATGAGCCTATGTTTACTTGTCTTTTCAGTATAATATTCATCAATTAACAATTGAGTTACTACTATAGGTTTAAGTAGTTAAGCAAAAGATTATTTGTATTCAAAGCATAGATGTTTAAGAAAACATCTGTGTTCTTTCCCTGATCTTATTGCAGACACACACACACACACACACATCTATCAGCAACTTGATTTTTACTCAAAAATATAAGCAACATTTCAAGCATTTCTTTTTACTTTCTACTTGTGTTCATCTCAATATGTGAACAAAAGAGAAAAAGAAAACAAACCTGGCTTTGAGAACATCAGTAATGCTGCAGAGAGGATTAAACGCTTAAGGAGTCAAGAACAGAAGTTGAGGTAAACAGAGTGGTAAGACTCAGGCAATAGCCAAAATATGTTGGAGGAAGAGAAAACTGGGACAATAGGATTTTCAAATTATCAAGTCCCAGAAAAACTTGGAGTCATCTAAAGCAGGGGAATGAATGACTGCAGGCCAAATTCTCATCCTCCTAACCCTTGGGGAATCCAGGGGAAGTAGGTTTGATGAGCAGGCATTACTCCCCTGGAGTAGAGGAATTCGGCCCCATGTCTTTAATTCATTGAAAATATGTATTTTTTTGTAGAAGAAGGTGGTGTGCCTGAGAGGGTTGGAAATGTGTTCTGTATTAAAGTGGGTTAGAGAAAGCGCTCAATACCAGTGTCCTGGCTTCACAGAGGGAGGGCCCTAACCTGAGGCAAAGCACATTCAGAGATCCTTCTGAGGTTTGCTTGATTTCTCCTTGGCTCCTAGGAAGTTAACCTTACATAAAAGGAAAGCCAGTGTTACTGAAAATTTCTGTGGAAAAAGAAAAGCAACTCTGAGGGCAGAATATTTTTTTATATATATACAGCCGCCCTGGTTATCATAATAAAAATGAAAACTGACTGATGAGCACACAAACACTGAGCCAACCACTGTTTCCAAATTTTCTACGTGGTGACTGGTTCTTGCTTCCTTTCTTAAGAATATATGGCTAAATTCTTAATTCTTAGCATGAAACATTATATCATCTTCATTAATTCAAGCTAATTAACTACTACATTTATTATTTTTATTGCCTTATCTCATTATTATCAAAAAGGCTACAGTTTATTATAATGACAGATTTTTATTTTATTAAAATGAAAGTGTGAGTAATTGAATGTTATGTGAATAATATATGACTTTCAGCCACTTGATATACTACATTATATGTGGAATTTAAGGAAAATTATTCATACGTAAGTAAGCACAAATAAATGTAATTTGTAGTAACTGACTTTAACTAAAACTTGAAAAATATATTTACAAAGTATTTTTCTTTGTTAGTCAATTAATTTTATAAGCATTATAAAGATATGTTTCATTTATCCAATTTGTTTTTGTACTCTTGAACTATATAATTAAAATTAATGTTTTTTGAAAATGTCCTTATTGAAACTAAAAGCTTTAGTAAATTGCATGAAAAAATAATACTCATGGAAAAATATTAGATTTAACCATTTTTGGAATTATTCTTTTCTGACTCTATGATATATTTTTGTTCAATATAGTAAAGTTTTGGTCATTGCTGTGGCAGAGTGAGTTAAGCCTCCGCCTACAATATAGTAAAGTTTAACACTTCTTTTTTTACAAAATACTTAATTCCTATGTTAAGTATTTAAGAGTTACAGATGCCTATTAAAACACTAGCAACTGAAACAAATAACTTTAATTCTATATTCCCTGGGCAATTTCTAGGGTAGTGTTTGGTCTTTCTGGTATATGAAAAATTTGATATTTCTTTAATCAGTTTGAAAGATTATTTTGATTCTTCAGTCTGATGTATTTAAAACATTTATAAGCACTTCTTCTTTTTCTTTCTTTTTTTTTTTTTGACTAACATTCTTTTTTTTTAACCTTTTATTTAGTAGATACAAATTTCCAAAGTACAGTTTATGGATTACAATGGCTCCCCCCCCCCATAACTTTTCTCCCATCAGCAACCCTCCCATCTCCCGCTCCCTCTCCCATTCCATTCACATCAAGATTCATTTTCAATTATCTTTATATACAAAAGATCAATTTAGTATATATTAAGTAAAGATTTCATCAGTTTGCACCCTCACAGAACATAAAGTGTAAAATACTGTTTGAACACTATTCATATCATTAATTCACATTGAACTACACATTAAGGACAAAGATCCTACATGGGGAATAAGTGCAAAGTGACTCTTGTTGTTGACTTAACAAACTGACACTCTTGTTTATGGCGTCAGCAATCTCCCCAGGCTCTAGTCATGTGTTGCCAAGACCAGGGAAGCCCCCTGAGCTCATTGACTTTGATCTTATTTTGACAAGGACATAGTCAAAGTGGAAGTTCTTTCCTCCCTTCAGAGAAAAAAAGTACTTCCTTCTTTAATGGCCCATTCTTTCTACTGGGATCTCACTCTCAGAGACCTTTCATTAAGGGTTTGTTGTTGTTGTTGTTGTTGTTGTTTTTTCCAGAGTGTGTTGGCTTTCCATGCCTAAAATACTCTCATGGGCTCTTCAGTCGGATCCGAATCCGAATGCCTTAAGAGCTGATTCCAAGGCCAGAGTGCTGTTTAGGACATCTGCCATTCTACAAGTCTGCTGTGTATCCCGCTTCCCATGTTGGATCGTTCTCTCCCTTTTTGATTTTATCAGTTAGTATTTGCAGACACTAGTCTTGTTTTTGTAATCCCTTTGACTCTTAGACCTATCATTATGCTCTATTATGACCTGAAATCGATCACTTGGACTAGTGAGGTGGCTTTGGTACATGCAACCTTGGTGGGATTGTATTGGAATCCCTTGGCACGTTTCTAACTCCACCATTTGGGACAAGTCCGATTGAGCATGTCCCAAATTGTACATCCCCTCCCTCTCTTATTCCCACTCTTGTATTTAACAGAGATCACTTTTCAGTTAAATTTAAACACCTAAGAATAATTGTGTGTTAATTACATAGCTCAACCAATGGTATTAAGTAGAACAAAAAAAAAAAAAACACTAAAAGGGATAAAGTATTACATTGTACATCAACAGTGATGACAAGGGCTTATCAAGTCATTGTTTCTGATAGTGTCCATTTCACTTCACCAGGAGTCCTTTTTGATGCTCAGTTAGTTGTCACCAATCAGGGAGAACATATGATATTTGTCCCTTTGGGACTGGCTTAATTCACTCAGCGTAATGTTTTCCAGATTCCTCCATTTTGTTGCAAATGACCAGATTTCATTGTTTTTGACTGCTGTATAGTATTCTATAGAGTACATGTCCCATAATTTCTTTATCCAGTCTACTGTTGATGGGCATTTGGGTTGGTTCCAGGTCTTAGCTATTGTGATTTGAGCTACAATAAACATTAATGTACAGACAGCTTTTTTGTTTGCCAATTTCATTTCCTTTGGGTTTGCATTCCCACCAACAGTGGGTTAGTGTCCCTTTTCCTCATATCCTCACCAGCATCTGTTGTTGGTAGATTTCTGAATGTGAGCCATTCTAACCGGGGTGAGGTGAAACCTCATTGTGGTTTTGATTTGCATTTCCCTGATGGCTAGAGATCCTGAACATTTTTTCATGTGTCTGTTGGCCATTTGGATTTCCTCTTTTGAAAAATGTCTATTGCAGTCCTTGGCCCATCTCTCAAGTGGGTTGTTTGTTTTGATGTTGTGGAGTTTCTTGATCTCTTTGTAGATTCTGGTTACTAACCCTTTATCTGCTGCAGAGTTTGCAAATATTTTTTCCCATTCTGTTGGTTTGCTCTTCACTCTTCTGACTGTTTCTTTTGAAGTACAGAAACTTCTGGATTTGATGCAATCCCAAATGTTAATTTTGGCTTTGACTGCCTGTGCATCTGGGTTCTTTTCCAAGAAGCCTTTGCTGGTATCTATATCTTGCAGGGTTTCTCCAATGTTATCTAATAATTTGACAGTGTCATGTCATAGATTTAAGTCTTTAATCCATGTTGAGTGAATTTTTGTGTAAGGTGAAAGGTAGGGGTCTTGCTTCATGCTTCTGCATGTGGAAATCCAATTTCCCCAGCACCATTTATTGAATAGACTCTCTTTACTCCAGGGATTGGTTTTGGATCCTTGATCAAATATAAGTTGGCTGTAGATGGTTGGATTGATTTCTGGTGTTTCTGTTTTGTTACATTTTTCTATCCATCTGTTTCTGTACCAGTACCATGCTGTTTTGATTACAACTGCCCTGTAGTATGCCCTGAAATCTGGTATTGTGATGCCTCCGGCTTTGTTTTACAAGATTGCTTTAGCTATTTGAAGTCTCCTGTGTCTCCATATAAATTTCAGCATAATATTTTGCAGATCTGAGAAGAATGTCTTTGGTATTTTGATTGGTATTGCATTGAATGTATAAATTGCTTTTGGGAGAATGGACATATTGATGATATTGATTCTTCCAATCCAGGATCATGGAAGATTTTTTCCATTTTTTGGTATCCTCTTCTATTTCTTTTTTTAAGATTTTGTGATTCTCATCATAGAGATCTTTAATGTCCTTGGTTAAGTTATTGATTATCTAAAATGATTTCACTTATAAAATGAAACCATGCAATTTGAAAAAATGGAACATACATTAGAAATAGTGAAACTTATTGAGATGACTCTTTCATCTATAATGAAATATAGACAAAATGTTATTGGCTTCTAAAAAACAAACACACAGAAATATTACTTCAGGCATTTGTGGAAACACTGTTGGTTTTCTCCTATGATGGTTTTTGTCTCAAACTATGCCTCTGTGGCTTAGTGGAGTGTCTGCTACTTCAATGTATTTCCAGAAGCATGTGCTTGGAGGGTCCAGGTGGCTCTGGTCAGTGCTCAAGGATGGGGCAGGAGTCCAAGGTGACACTTGAGTTGAGCGTCATAGATCATCATTGTGTCAGCAGAGGAGAGGGTATAATCACATCTGCCAGAATAATCACTGCTTCACAACCTCTCTTCCAAGGTGATCAATGCCCAGGGTTAGCCCACAGTGGCTACACCCCCACACTGGTGCAGGTGAATGAACCACACAAAGTGTGCAGTCCTCAGTATAAGCACAGAACCCTCTGCAATGATCCACCTCAGTCAATCAGGAAACTCTGAGCCTCTGGAGCCAGATACAGTGATTGCCCAAAGAGCCAGAGATGTCCCACATCCTATCATGTAGTCACAGAATTCCCACAGTTATAGTTCACAAGATGCCCACAGTCACAATGTGCAGGATATCCACTCTCAGTCTCATGAGCCTGCACTATCCAAGTAGAGAGCAGAGGCATTCCCAGAGCCTTCTGCCAGTGGGTGCTGTGCCTTGGCATTTTGAGCCCCAGAGCCTGTGATACAGTGGAGGAAAGAGAGTGTCTCACAGTCCTAAATGGTACCAGCCCCATGTCAACCCTCCAGGTCAGACTTCAATATTAGAGTGTTAAGATGAGGAAATTAATGAAATGCCTGAAATGGAATTCAAGAGAATGATAACATGATTGCTAAAAAAACAAAGAGAAGCAAATTCATGAGATAAAAAATCCATTCAGGATATGGATGAAATAATTTGACAGGAGATAGAGATACAGAAGAGAAAACACACTGAAATATTAGAAATGAAGAATTGGATATATCAAATAGAAAATAGAGCAGAAAGCTATAACAACAGACTGGCAGAGGCAGAAGAAAGAATATCCGAGTTAGAAGACAAATCTTTTGAAATATCTCAGACACACAAAAGAGATGAAAAACAGAAAATTATGTTTGAGATTTATAGGGTACTATCAAATGACCAAAAATATGTGTCATAGGAGTCTCTGAAGCTATGGACAGAGAATGGATGAGAAGGTATATTCAGTGAAATAATAGCAAAAAATTCTTCCCTAATTTGGAGAAAATGAAGGGACACCAAATACAGGAAGCACATAGACCTTCTAATAGACATAACTAGAAAATATCTTCACCATGACACATTACAGTCAAACTTTTAACATGACAGAAGTACCAGCTTAACTTCAAAGGCTCCCCAATTAAATTGTCAGCTAATTTCTCATCAGAAATGCTAGAGAAATGCTACAAGCTAGGAGACAGTGTAGAGACATAGTCTAAGTTTTAAAACAAACACTGTCAACTCAGAATATTGTAACTAGCAAAGATCTCATTTATAAATGAAAGTGGAACTACCTTGTGAAACAGAAATTGGAAGACTTGTGCAGTCTTAGAAATGATTCTTCAGGATGTACTACACATAGAAACAGAGAATGATAGTCATATTTATGAAAGAATATTAAGGCAGAAAAAATTAGTAAAAGGACAAAGAAAATACAAAGCAAACAATAAGAATACTTATGGAAATATGTCAGGGCTGATTTGTTATGTATCAATAATAACCTTGAATGTAAATGGCACACACCCACACAGCTAATTTGTTATTTATCAATAATAACCTTGAGTGTCAATGGCATACACACACACACACACACACACACACTTTGACAGGCTGAATGGATGATAAAAAAAGATGCATCTATTTGCTGCCTATGAGAAACACACCTCACCAACAAAGAAACACACATATTGACAGTTAAAGGATGGAAAAGGTTATTCCATGCTAATGGAAAACAAAATGAGAAGGGGTAGCCATCCTAATATCAGAAAATAAATTTAACCATTATGGAAGACAGTATGGAGATTCCTCAAAGATCTGGAAATAGATCTAGCATATCACCAAGCCTGGAAATTTATTCAGTTGGAATGAAATCAGCATATGAAAGAGTTATTTGTACTCTCATGAATATTGTAGCTCAATTCACAATAGCTTAGATATGGTATCATCTCAGATGTCCATCAACTGATAACTGGATAATGAAAATACACACACTATGGAATACTACTCATCCATAAAAAATGAAATCCTGTCTTTTGCAACAAAATGATGCAACTAGAAACTTTTATGCTTAGTGAAATAATCCTTTCTCAAAAAGACAATTACTACATGTTTTCTCTGATATGTGGTAGTTAATATAGAATACAAAAAAAAGTATAGGAATGAAACGGACACTTGGGACATGATGTCATTTTTCACCAAAGTTTATACAACTGTGGAATTGTGGTCTCCTAAATTTTATTTGTTGAATAACATGGTTGGTAGTGAATTAAGCTTGTGAGTATAGAGTGGATTAAAATATGCCTTTGGGCTGGCGCCGTGGCTCAATAGGTTAATCCTCCGCCTGTGGCACCGGCACACTGGCTTCTAGTCCCAGTCGGGGCACTGGATTCTGTCCCGGTTGCCCCTCTTCCAGGCCAGCTCTCTGCTATGTCCCGGAAGTGCAGTGGAGGATGGCCCAAGTCTTTGGGCCCTGCACCTGCATGGGAGACCAGGAGAAGCACCTGACTCCTGGCTTCAGATCAGCGTGATGCGCCGGCGGCAGTGGCCATTGGAGGGTGAACCAACGGCAAAAGGAAGACTTTTCTCTCTCTCTCTCTCACTGTCTACTTTGCCTGTCAAAAAATAAAATAAAATATGCCTTTGAAAAAACTGATAAAGTGAGGGGAGGCAAGGAATGGTACTGAGGGAGGGAACCGCAGTTGTCTTCCTGCAACCGCATCTAAGGAATGCATGAAATCTGTTTTCTTTATATTAATAAAAAATTTTAAAAACATGGTTGCAGTTAATAGAAGTAATTAAATGACTATAATTGTAGAGGTGGCCAACATCTGTATCTCTGGCAGTTAAAGTTTTATGCTAAACAGCACAATAATCCTCACTATTGTTTACCAAAAAAAAAGTATTTCTTGAGTTACAAAGATGTTCCACCACTTGTACCTTTGCTGCAGTCCACAGTCAGCCATCATCTTAACATGATCCAGATTCATGATCTCTCAGTTTCTGAATGCTTCCATGACTGATGGCAAAACCTGTGCCTCTTTTTATTCAATCTATTCTGTCACATTCCCTGGTAAATTCAATGTCAGACACATGAAACTATCTGTACCTATATCTGACTTTTCATGTCTTTCAGTGTTTTAGAGAATCCTAATGTTTCCAGTTGTTCACATGCATTTTTTTATAGAAAGTTAAGGAAGAAACTTGAATACAGGTAACTATTAATGGTTATATTGTGTTTTAACATAAATTGGATATATTAATAAAAAAACTTCAGAGCAAGGACTTCGTTGTATAGATAGTTTAAGTCCCAGAAGTTATATAGGTTTCATTTAGTAGGAGTAAATTTCCTTTTTATGGAATGAATAAAAATTTCCCTCTAAAGGGAAAGGAGTATTATCTGTTCCTTACATTAGCTGCAGTTCTTCTAGCAGATTTTACTGAATACTCTATTGTTTAAGAGGGAGATGGCACACAGTAAGAGATTTTTTATTACATTGTCGACATACATGAGTGATGGATAGCATTATGTCTTTTCCAAATTAAATTACTCTTTAGTTTTGCACGAAATAATTAAACTTTGCATAAGAAAACAACTATTAGAAAATCAATCACATGAGAAACAGTATAGAACTCTTTCACTAGTATTGTGGCATGCAAGGTAGAAGGCTGGATGGAGCATATCTAAGAACAGGGTTGTTTTGAGGCACAGCAGGTTGAGTTGCTACTTGCAATGCCTGCACCCCATACCAGACTACTGGTTTGATCCCAGCTAATCTGATCTGATTCAGCTGTCTGTTAGTGCTCCTGGGAAGCAGCAGATGATGGCTCAAATAAAAATCCCTCCCACCCATATGGGCGACCCAGATGGGGTTCCTGGTATTTCGTTTTGGTCCAGCCCAGTCTTTGCTGTTATGACTATTCTGGGGGTGAACCAGGGAATTGAAGATCTCTGTGTGTTTGTGTATCTGCACCTCCCCCCATCTCTACCTGTGTCACTCTGCCTTTCAAATAAATAATTTAATTTAAACAAAATGTAAATTTAAGTTGAAATTCTCCAAATTAAAAAAAAATTAACATGTATTTGAAAGGCAGAGTCACAGAGAGAGAAAAGGAGAGACATACACAGAGAAAGAGAGATCTTCCATCCCCTGGTTCACTCCCCAAATGGCCACAATGACCACGGCTGAACCTGGCTGAAGCCAGGAGCCAGGAGCTTCATCCAGGTCTCCCACAAAGGTACAGAGTCCAAAGACCTGGGCCATCCTTGCTGCTTTCTCAAGCACATTAGCAGGGACCTGGATCAAAAGTGGAGCAGTCAGGACTCAAACTGGCACACATATGGGTTGTCAGACTGCAGGTCACATTTTAACCTGATGTTTGACAATGCCTGGCCCCTCTCCAAAATTTTTATCTCAGTTTCAATGCTTCCTGTGAAATCAAGACTCTTACAATGAACTGCTCATTTTCAGTAAATAGAATCACTGTTCACTCAGATTACCGATTTAATAATCCCTTCTTAGTGTTTTTTCTTTCTATTCCACATACCACCCACCCATAAATCCTATTAAATCTACTATCAAATTATATTCCATAGTTTGAGCATCTCTTATTCCTAACCAGTGTTTCACCCTCTATGTAGACATATGAATGGACAATAAAAAATACGTGCATCCTAATTCTTGGAAACTGTGCCTGTGTTAGGTTATTTAGTAAAGCAGAATTAAGGCTGTAGGCCAAATTAAGGTTGATAAAAAGTAGATTTTGCAAGAACAAAATTGTTCTTAGTTATCCAGGTGAAATCAGAAATGTTATCTAGAAGCATCAGAAACATGGCAGTGTGGGAAAGACTTGCTGACACTAGGAACTTTGAAGATGCAGGAAAGAACCATGGAACAAGAAATAAAATAGGCATCCTCTAGAATATGAGACAGATACTGCAATGGACTCCTCCTGAGAGGTTCCAGCAGGGATAATGTCCTGAGGACACCTCAGTTTTACAAGGTTATGCTTATTTTTGATGCCAGAATACTGATCTTTAGTGAAAATGAATTCTCACAGTCATAGGCCAGTTGGTGCTAATTTCTTACAGCAGCTATGTGACATTAACACATTAGTTCACTTAAATAATTAGCTTTCCTACTATACCAGAACTAGCCTCCATAATTAGATTCTTAGCTTCCCAAGAGTATGCTTTCTTTAAAGACACTAAGGTGATTCCTTGAATTGTGAATTCTTCCTACTCAAATCATGTGCTGACTTTCTACTGGAGTCACAAATAAATTCAAGGATCTCAGCCAAACCCAGAAGACCTTGCACTTTCTCACTCAACCTCTCTGACGTCGTTGCCCATCCATCTCCTGCATTTTAACTTCATTCCAGTGACTTCGGTCTTCTGTTGGAATGGAAACATTGAATATTTATTTCTGATGTCTGCTCTTTGCTCTTGTGGATCCCTTTGTCAAGAACACTCAGGCCCCAAATGCAACATGATTGAATCATCCTTAACATCCCTATCTCTGAACAAATATCATCTTTTCAATACTATCTCTGACTACCCCAGCTAAGTTCAGTCTCATTTCTCATTATTCTCTTTCGTTTTCATCAGTGGACATATCATGATCCAAAATCACTTTGGTCATTTTTTGATTTTATGTTAATTTCTTTATTCCACATACTACAAACCATTATGATATAAACATTGGAAGCAAAATTCTATTCTTCATTGTCATAATGATAGTGCTTGGAATAGCATCTCACATATTGTAATACTGCATATATATATATATATATTTTTTTTGGACAGGAAGAGTGGACAGGGAGACAGAGAGACAGAGAGAAAGGTCTTCCTTTGCCATTGGTTCACCCTCCAATGGCCGCCGCGGCTGATGCGCTGCGGCCGGCGCACCGTGCTGATCCGATGGCAGGAGCCAGGTACTTCTCCTGGTCTCCCATGGGGTGCAGGGCCCAAGCACTTGGGCCATCCTCCACTGCACTCCCTGGCCACAGCAGAGAGCTGGTCTGGAAGAGGGGCAACCGGGACAGAATTCGGCGCCCCGACGGGGACTAGAACCCGGTATGCCGGCGCCGCAAAGCGGAGGATTAGCCTAGTGAGCCGCGGCGCCGGCTGCATATATATTTTTGAATGAATGAAAATATTTAATGAAGTCAATTAAAACTTGAAATATTAAGATCATACATGATTATGCACTAAAATGTTTTCTTCTGAGCATATTAAGTTCATTAATTATACACCAAAGATCATATTGCCACTTTGCTGATCAGGGTAGAAAATGTGTGTCTCCTAATATAATCACAATTTACATAGTACACTTCCCTAACTGTAGTGACATCTAAGCTTACTCTCTCATGGGGAATTCCCACAAGATTATCATCTTTTGAGCTATAAAGGTTTCTTTTGTAATGCGTTAGAGTATTTATCCATTTTTTCTACATATAATTTATTTCTTTCATTCAGTCTGTGATGGTAGCTCTCTTCCCAGGGTGCATGTGGTCAGAGAATTGAAAACTTTCACTCTAAATCAGTGATGATAACAGCTATAGCATAGGTCTCCATATATGATCTCAATGACTATTTGCCTGACTTTAATTCTCTTTAAAAGAATTACTGGTTGTTTGACCTTGGCCAAGTTCCTTAAACTCCATGCCATAGTTTCCTCATTTACAAAGCTTAATAGCATTAGCAGCATCCTGTAGGTTTGTGCTAAGAATTAAATGAAATAATATATATGAAGAGCATGCAGATGCATAGAAGACATTAATTAGATACACTTATCAGGAAATTACAAGTCATCTTGATTCCATTGGCAAAAATCCTTTAACTGTCTTACATTTTAGTTTAAAAATTTTCTCCATAAAAGTGTACATCAGGAGTGGGTGTTGGTGCAGTGGTTAAGTTATTGCTTGGGACGCCCTCATACCATACCAAAGTCTCCAGGTTACTATCTTGGCTCCATTTCCACTCCAGCTTTCTGCTAATGCACACCCTGGGGGAGCAGGTGATAATCAAAGTAAATGAGTTTCTGTCACCCATGTGGGAGATCCAGATTGAGTGTAGGCCCCTGGCTTTGTTCTGGCCCAAATATATCCCTTTTTCATTCATATACATACATAATTTTAATTAATTAAAAATCATAAATATTATCTATGGTAATAAAACATTATTTATATTTTAAAATATTCATCTTTGAGAGGAAAACCTACACAAACACACGAATTCACATGCACACACATGCACAGAAACAAGTAGACTGACAGAGAGATCCCACATACTGGTTCACTAATCAAGTGCCTGAGATGGCTGGAGCTGTGCCAACCCAAAGCCAAGAAGTGGGAATCCAATCCAGGTCTGTCATTTGCATGTCAGGGGCCCAATTATTTGAGCCCTCACTGCTGACTCTCAATATATTCATTAGGAGGAATCTGGAATCAAGAGCCCGAGCTGGGATGTGAACCTATGTACTCCAAATAGGTAGGAGATGTTTTCATTGGCATCTTAATTGAAAGGACAAATACCTGTACTGGTATTTATATTTTATGATTAACAGATGTACTCAAACCAAAGTACATGTTTATGATTTTAAAGCATTGCCTAATTTTAACTGTGTGATTTTATGTAACATAAATATTGTATTTACCATATCAGCCTCAACATTTTTCAATTGCTTCAATGTTTTATTTGGCACTTTGACAGCACAATATGAGAATAGAGTGTGGTACTCAAGATATGAGAATAAGTAAGTTGACATTTCTACTGTGGTAATACTAGAAGATAATATCTTTGAACGCAAGACCCATAATAATATGCAAAATTCTAAAGAGCAGTTATCACCCACTACCACTAAAGAACTATGATGAAAACGTTATTCACGTCTTTTGTTTCTTGAATACAAAGTATTTACAGTTATTTAAGTACTATCCTTAACTTACAACATGAATTTTAAAAATCTAAATCAATGCTGTCATATCCTTAGATGATTCAATCATTATTAAAGGAATTTGAGCTAATGCAAATAATTATAATATCTAGAAGATTAAAAAAGTATTAATGTGGAACTTACAATTTTAAAAATGCACAGTATACTGATTAAGTCAAATTCTCTGTCAAACAGGCTCTGATTTGATTTGTTTTATTCCAGCATCCTCTCTTTGGTTTAAAATTCCTTTTCCATGATTTGGATATAGACCTCTCACTTCTGCTGAATAAAATTATAATCGTCATCCACTGACTGATGTTATGATTTTACAGGCAGAAGATGTTGAAGTAGGTACATTGATGATATCTAAACACTAGCAGAGATTAATAATTAGATTAATTATTCTAGCATTAAATTTATTTATTTTTCTGGCACACCCAAATTAAATTGACTTATTCTAACCATTCTGCATAGTGATTGAAAGCATAAGGTTAGCCACAGGTTTATTTTAGGGCTAATTTATTCTAATTGGTTCCCTTGGAAGAACAACTTATCAAAATAAGTGGTGTTATGGGTGCATTTCTGTGATTGGTTCTATTTCTGTATTTTTCTGGATGTGTTATGGATGAAGAGGGTGATTATGACTGGGCACAAATACTCCAGTCATGTTCAGAATCTTGCGAGCTTAGTATTTTCAATAGTAATTCTTCTTCCCATTGTCCTCTCCTCTTTGTCTTCCTCCTGCTGCTCTGCACTTTCCCTTCCAGAGAAATGAGCAGCAGAACCCCAGGGATTACCTCGGGGTAATTTAGTGAATCATAGCACACATATTAAATGAGTACACAGTAGGAATTATTTTGAGAAAATTAATTGTAAAATGAATTAGATCTATATGCACTCATTTGGAAAGAAGTTCACAAAAAGTTGATAAATGCACACAAATTGCTGTACAAATTGTCCCTGAGTTATGAGGATCAACTTATGGCTTCTTGGTACAGGAACAACAGAAAGTGTACTTCACATTTTGAATTTAGATATTTCCTGGGCTAGTGTTATGACCCTTGCTCCTAGTGCTGGGCAGTGACAGCAAACTACAGCTCCGTTAGTCATGTGATCATGAGGATAAACAACTGTTATTCCACCGTGCACTTAGGAGTACACACTCCTGTTTTCAGTACTTCTACCTGCATGAAGAGAGTATTCCACTATTACTTTGAAGTAGAGTGGAGAAGAAATGAAAGGTTTTGAATAAAAGATAAATATCTAGGTGTACAGGTGACTCTAAATTTTCATGTTTCACTTTTCCCCCTTCTGACTAAAGAGCATTCATTTTCCCGTTCCACCACTTTATATTGTGTCCCTTGCGTGTTTTGGGGGGAAGGGGCTGAATAGGTGCAGATAACTTCCGTTTTGTATTTATATGTCAGTAGATTAAGAGGAATCACAGTTGGACAGAACACAAAGTTCACTCCTCAGGGAAATTTGTTATGAACTGGATTTAGTGACTGGGCATGAATATGGGTTGCTAGACTTTGAGAATTTGAGAGTATTTTCCTTGTGTGAAAAGAAGGACACAAATGGACATTTCATGCAAAGGTGTATGGAAGGTAACATAATTCATTAACACATATGTGTTTTCCATATTGTCCTTTATTAGGTTCTATTGTTGAATTTTACAAGAAAGCAAATATAGGGATGGTATAATTCTTGAAAAAGGTTGATAAGAAATTTGTTGGTGAATTTCTGATGTTAGGATCCACAAGTAGACTTTCTTATACTACTAAAATATATATTTATAATGATAAATCAGTATGTCTTCATATTAAAGAATCTGTTGATCTGATCATCTGCATGTGCCCTGGTTTGAATATATTGCACCAAATTCAGGGATTAAAAACTTAATTGACAATGCTACAGTGTTAGAGGCAGGACATTTAAGAAGTGATTTGCTTCCGAGGGATTTTCCTTCATGAACGGATTAATGTCATTCTTGCAAGGGGTTTTGCTCCCTGCCCTCCTCTCTCTATCTGGCCTTCTTTTACCATTTTGCCTTATGTCATGGGATGATATAGCATGAAGGCCCTCTCTATCTGTAGGCTTCTTGCTTTTTGGACTTCTCAGCCTCCAGAACTGTAAGAAAAAAATATCCGCTCCATATTAATAGTCTTAGGTGTTCTGTTAGACCAGCAGGAAATAGACTGGATCAGAAAAATGCTACAGATAAGTAAGAATTTCTATAAAAAATATCTGAAAATGCAGAGGAATCCTTGTACAGTACTGGATAGTTTGAAGAATGTGGAAGAGGTAGACTAGAAAAAGCCTGAATTGCCATGAATCGAGCTTTCATTATCTCTTTGATGAGAGTACATGGAAGAAGAGCTATAGTAAAATTCGGAAACTTAGAAGATACTTCAGTGGTTGGGATCAGAATGTCAGCAGAAATATGGGTGACAAAGGTCATTCTGATGAGGTGTGAGATGGAAATGAGGAACGAAGTAAAGGCCATCCTTGTTACAAGCTCTGAAAGGACTTGGGTGAATTGTGTCTGTGCCCAAGGATATGGAAGATAGAAGTGAGGAGCAATGCACTGCGATATTTGGCAAAATAAATTTTTAAGCAAAGCACTGAAGCAGATGGGTGACCATTTAAACCACATACAGTACAATGCTAAAGGAAAGAAATTATTTAATGACATTTAAATTTAAATAGCATTTATTATTTAAAATAATTATAATTAAAAGGGAAATTGAGTGGAAAGATTCTGATAATCCTCAGCCTGACCGTGTAGAGGGTAAAAAGGCATCTTTAGGAAAGCAAAACAACAGTGGGAACAAACAAACATGAGGAAGAGACTGATGTGAATAGAAGGAAGCCAGTTTCTATTCAATAAGCGATAATGACCTTGAAGGAATTTCACAGATACTGAGTTTGTAGAACTGCAGGGCCACTAGTATGTAATTCCAGCCTAGGAAAGCTGCAGGTGTGAGACACACCTGTGAGAGTCACCTAGCGCACTGGATTCAGGAACGTCTTAGGGCCCAGGATCCTGAGAGCCCAGCTCCCACCTCAAAGCATCCAGGAGGCAGTACATAGAGTCAAACATTAATAAGTGGGTATAAGGTTTCATAACCCTGATGGGTTTCCATCTCATTTGGAACCAGTTGCCCTTTCTTCTTGACAACTTATTCTTTTTTTGTTGTTGTTGTTTTTTGTTTTTTGTTTTATTTATTTTTTTTATCTTTTATTTAATGAATATAAATTTCCAAAGTACGACTCATGGGTTACAATGGCTTCCCCCCCCATACCGTCCCTCCCACCCACAACCCTCCCCTTTCCCACTCCCTCTCCCCTTCCATTCACATCAAGATTCATTTTCAATTATCTTAATATACAGAAGATCAGCTTAGTATACCTTAAGTAAAGATTTCAACAGTTTGCTCCCACACAGAAACATAAAGTGAAAAATAATAGATGATTTTTTTTAAATGATGATGAAATCAGATCAGACCTATTGTCATGTTTAATCCCAGTGAGAGTCAAGTTGGGAATTGATAATTTTTTTTTTTTTTACAGAAGATCAGTTTAGTGTACATTAAGTAAAGATTTCAATCGTTTGCACCTCCATAGAAACACAAAGTGAAATATACTGTTTGAGTACTCGTTATAGCATTAAGCCTCAGTGTACAGCACGTTAAGGACAGAGATCCTACATGAGGAGTAAGTGCACAGTGACTCCTGTTGTTGACTTTACAAATTGACACTCCTGTTTATGGCATCAGTAATCTCCCTATGCACCAGTCATGAGTTTCCAAGGCTATGGAAGCCCCTTGAGTTCCCCGACTCTTATCTTGTTTAGACACGGTCATAGTCAAAGTGGAGGTTCTCTCCTCCCTTCAGAGAAAGGCACCTCCTTCTTTGAAGACCTGTTCTTTCCACTGGGATCTCACTCACAGGGATCTTTTTGCCAGAGTGTCTTGGCTTTCCATGCCTGAAATACTCTCATGGGCTTTTCAGCCAGATACGAGTGCCTTTAGGGCTGATTCTGAGGCCAGAGTGCTATTTAGGACATCCGCCATTCTATGAGTCTGCTGAGTATCTCACTTCCCATGTTGGATCACTCTCCCCTTTGTTTATTCTATCGGTTAGTGTTAGCAGATACTAGACTTGTTTATGTGCTCCCTTTGATTCTTAGCTTGACAACTTATTCTTATGTTATGCTTGTTATGCCATTATATTTTAGAAACTCATAAATTCTTATTTTTTTGGGGGGGGGGATGGTGTGCTAGAAAGAAATTTGCCTCAGGATGAATTGTGCCTTGAATCACAATTGTATGTGATTTCATTGAGACCGTAGGGTTTGGATGATTGAATTGATGCTAGAACTTAGGGGGCTACTGGCATACAATGCATATATTTTGCTGATGAGATGCATATGTTTGGAGGGGGTCAAGAGTAAAATGCAGTGTCTTGAATGTATCCCCCAAAGTTCATATACTTAAAACTTAAAGTCCTACACAAAGATGTTTGAAAGTGGAACATTTCAGAGGTGAATAGGTCAGGGGGACTTCACCCTCATACATGAACTAGTGCTATCATCATGACAGTGGGTTTATAATCAATGAGGTTGACCTTCTCTTGCTCTTTCTCTTGCATATTGTTTTGCTCTTGCTCCTACAAAGGATGGTCCGACAAGAACGTCCTCAGCACTTAGATACCCTCTGTTATCAAATTCCTAATCACTAGAACTAGGAGCAAAGATGATTATTATTACTATCCTGTGCAAAATACTTAGTCTCTGGTTTTTGTTGTAGCAGCATAAAATAGGCTAACAAAGAATGGCTCTTAGATTTACTTGATAAGAAAATTATAATCAATTTTTGAATGCTGTTCATATTTGTGTAGGATTGTCTGTTTTTCAGATTAAAAATCTGTCAGTTTGATATTTAATCATGACCATAACTTAATATTGCTTTATAAATTTTTATACTCAGCAGTGTTGTAATGTACACTAGAATGAATTGCTTCACTTTATTTTTGTAATCATAGTATCCTTGCATAAATAGATATAAATAGAAGACAGTATTTCTGTGGTCTGTTACTTGTGTACATTAAACACTGTAAAGTTATACAAAGGACTTTATACCATTTTTGTAAACAAAAATACATCATGGGTCCCCAAGAATAAATAATATTATCTCTGTGAAATTATTAAAATTTAGCATTAAAATATTTGTTTCATTTTATAATAATTTATTATCGTTAAAGGAAAATGCATATTTAAAACATTCAAAGAGGTTAGACACTCTGGGGAAAAATAAAGAAAAACTAAATGAAAGATCTCCGCGAGTGAGATCCCAGTGGAAAGAACGGGTCATCAAAGAAGGAGGTACCTTTCTCTGAAGGGAGGAGAGAACTTCCACTTTTACCATGGCCTTGTCTAAATATGATCAGAGTTGGTGAACTCAGGGGGCTTCCATAGCCATGGCAGCTCATGACAAGAGCCTAGGGTGATTACTGATGCCATAAACAAGAGTGTCAATTTGTTAAGTCAACAACAGGAGTCACTGTGCACTTACTCCTCATGTAGGATCTTTGTCCTTAGTGTGCTGTACATTGAGATTCAATGCTAAACTAGTACTCAAACAGTATTTTTTTTCACTTTATGTTTCTGTGTGGGAGCAAACTGTTGAAATCTTTACTTAATGTATGCTAAACTGATCTTCTGTATATAAAGAGAAACAAAAATGAATCTTCATGTGAATGGAAGGGGAGAGGGAGTGGGAAAGGGGAGGGTTGCGGGTGGTAGGGAAGCCATTGTAATCCATAAGCTGTACTTTGGAAATTTATATTCATTAAATAAAAGTTAAAAAAGAGGTAGAATATGATTTATAATAGATACTTATCACACTTTTAAGCAATTTTTTAAAAAATATTTTATTTATTTACTTGAGTGGTAGAGTTATAGACAGTGAAAGGGAGAGACAGAGAGAAAGGTCTTCCATCCCCTGGTTCGCTCCCCAAATGGCTGCAATGGCTGGAGCTGAGCCAATCTGAAGCAAGGATCTAGGAGATTCTTCCAGGTCTCCCACGTGGGTGCAGAGGCCCAAGCACCTGGGCCATCTTCTGCTGCTTTTCCAGGACATAGCAGAGAGTTGGATCAGAAAGGGAGCAGTCAAGACTAGGACCGGTGCCCATATTTGGAAGTGCTCTTAGTTGGAAGTCATAATCATTCGTTGATCTAATTTATGTCAAATGTTAAGGTATGAAAGAGTTTAGAATTAACTAGGGCCTCAAGGAATCTGTTGGTATTGTATATGGGTGATAGATAAGAAATATATATATATATATGTGTGTGTGTGTGTGTGTATAGATAGATACTGATAATAACAATATTTGGGGCCATTCACTTTTCATTTAGTTGAAGAGTTGGGTTTTTTATATTGAGCTTTATGCTTATTTTTCTAGGCCATGCTTGTGAGGAACCAAGAGAAGTAGAAATCTGGTTAGCAGGAAAAATGCCTATCAATTTGCAGTGAAGGAGAAACAGGAGTATCTTTTAGAATAATCATTTTTCCATCACCAGGGTTTCTGATCCTTTGTGGAAGTAAGCAATATTTTTGGTTGATATTTGACATTTTATTGAACATAATAACACTTGAATCTTTTATTAATGAAATTATTCAAAATAAATCCTTAATAAATATTTAAGGTGATAAATACAATCAAATTAATGACTGTACAAACCTAACACTCTTGGTATTTGGAATGCCATTATTTTGTAATTAATAATTAAATGAAGGTGAAGAAAGTGACTTGGAGCTAATTAAAGCTACATGAAAGGTAAAAAAAAAAAAGACAAGGATTTACAGCATGGAAAAGTAATTTATTTTAGTAGCATTTGTTTCCTAATAGAATCATGATACCTACTAAGAAGAAGACTATTTTCCTTTAATAAGCATATTTAAATGACTAAGGAAAACAATCAATCATGTCTCCTGTGAGTGATTTCAATTTTCTTAGTGTAGCCTTTCTGGTAAAACAAACAGTGTGTAACAATCTTAATTCAATGAAAGTCTTGGTGAATCGATTTACTTTCTAATAAGATCAAGAAATGAATTATATACAATGGATTTAATATACCAAGGACAGAAAGAAAGTATATATTGCATGAAATTATAGCATGTTGTTCATAACATTTTATTTGAAAGAGTATTTACTAAATTTCTCAATTGCACAGAGATAGTGCATACATTTCTAAGTAAAATATGAAATATAGAATATGAAATATAAAATATGAAATGGATTAAAAAATAAGAAATATTATGACCTCTAAAACAATCATTCACCTGATAATTTTAATTTTATTTGACACATAGGCTCATGCTATTAAGCTCAAAAAATTGTTTATTATTATGTACTTGGACATATTATTCCAAAATAGATTTTCACACTTTTTATATAAGTAGTGTATTTGTTTATTTTACAGACGGTAACATTGTGCAGTTTATATTTTCAAATAATTGATAGATCCTTCTTAATCTAAATTTAAATCTAAATCTTCTGCTCAGAATAGCCAGCCTTTTGAGTAATATATCATGATTATACCTTTTCTCCAAAGATCTATTACATGAACACTGCTGCCGTGTGACTGTTGTGATGATGAATGGGTTAATCCATCATGAATATTAAATTCAGTTTTAGTCCTCAAAAAATTGTATACTTGCTCAACAATGAGACGTAGAAAGCAAAGTGGGCTTAACTCCATTGGAAGAATTTTTCAGTTATTAAGAAGAATATAGAGTGAATTTTTTCATTTATCAGGAAACTTCAGCAAGAATTATGAACACTCATTTGCATGAAGCAAATCAGGCAGTGTCATTCTTACATCCAAAGTGTTGTACAAACATCTTGAAGATAGAAGTGTATCCAATTACAAGAAGTTTTCATCAACATTCACTTTAAGTACCCAGCATTTACACAGAATATTCTAAATGCTAGTATTTGAAGAAAATATTTTAACAAAACCTATTTCCTAGCTCTAAAGAGTATTCAGTTGAAGTAAGAAACTGACCTTTATTTAAGTTAAAAGAATCAATCATACAGTAAAAAATCATGATTTAAGGGTTGATCCATGAGTCATTCTTTCTCATATATTGGAAGAAAAATCAGAACCTGTGCTTAAATGGAACCAGAAGGATAGCAATAATCTTTGTTCAATATGTAGCTCTATAGGGAATGCTCAGGTACACCAAACTTTGAAAAGACTATGCAAAGGACATAAATAACCTTATAAATCACCTCATGTCCTCTAAATATCTCTGGAGAATCTAATGTGCTAGAAAACTCCCAGTGGAATATAAACACATCCTATATTTCTGAGGGTTTCCTATATTTATGTAGAATTGTACATTATTGTAATTATTGTACATTATTATAATTGTAAATTATATAAATAGTATATCATATATGAGATTATATTAAATTTACATATATTCAGAAAATCAGGCAGAAGGAAAACTATTAAATGATAAAATTTGGAGTATATTGACTTACTAAAATAACTGTGAGACATCATTCTTTATTTAAATTCCTTTAGTATTTTTCCGAAGCTCTGAGACAAAGTCTTTCAACTTAGCTAGTAAGACTCTGCATGATCTTTCTACTTATCTATTAATCCAGCTTCAGGTCAAAATACTTTCCCTGATGGGAACCACCTGAGAACCATGGCCTTTTTTTTCTCCCTTGAATGTGATACATTTCGTTAAGTATTAGCATGTTTTTGATTGACACATAATAATTGTGTAAGAGGTCTCAGGCATTCAAGATTTCATGAAAAATTCTCCCTTGATATATTCCTTATCTTTCACTGCTCTCCTAATTTTTCTTTGTTTTTGATCTTGTAGAGTTTGAACATTATGTCCCTGAATGAACTCCTCTTGGCTTATACACATTGTAGACCTCTGTGTTTTAGGTTTGGCAAAGCTGACCATTCTCTATTTAGTCTAATCTATGTTGCTGGATGGGTCAACTGGCAACGACTTTGATTAGACAATATCTGCATTTGGGTTTTCTAGAAAGCTGGGCCATTGCTCTGATTAGGGTGAGGCTGTTGACCAGTCTCTACAGTTAGATATGACTATGGGATCAGCTCTACCATTACAGAGTCGCTGACAGGGCAATGCATTCTGATTGGGCCAGAATAGGGGTGTAGATTCTCTTGCCTGGTGATATTATGAATTGAGACCTGCAGTTGAACAGGGATGCAGATTGGGTCCTGAGGTTAGGTAGAGTCACTGCTTGTGGTGGACGGTACTGATGTTATCTCAGTAGAAAGCACAGGTGAGGGTTAGTCTCCCTGCTTAGGTGGGATGTTAGGGTGGGCATTGAGGCTGACCCAAGTGCTATTTAACCTCCAGCAGTTGGCATAACCAACTCTTGTTCTTGGCCAAAATGAGCTGGAGATTTTCTTCCTCCTTGTTCAGGGTCTGAAGGTGGGTTTTGCAGCTGCACTGAGAATTACTTACACTCCCACATGTAGCAGAACTAACTCCCGATCTTTGCTGAATTTGCTATGGTGAATGTTTCTCTTTCTGGTTGAGGCTTTGAGATGTGTCCAAGGCTGGACCTGGAGGCTGTCCAGGTACAGATTCAAGCAAGGTAAAGGTTTCTACACTTTGTGGGAGCATCGATCTTGGCTTTGAACTGTGCTGTTGGCTGGTACTTCTGAGCTTGCAAGTTCCAGTGCTTGTCCCTCTGAGTCTCCCACTTTGCTTTGTTTCTTCCTGTCTCTAGTTAATCTAGCTCTACCTACCATTGCCTGTGTCTCTCAGGAGGTGGGACCAGAGTAGATTTCCTGGGAGAAGCAGGTGTCTTCTTCCATTTCCCTTTTCCCACTGTAGATATTAAAGCCCCCTGGAATTTTCTCCTTTGTGCCATACTTGGGGTGACATTGTCAGTGAGACCATTTCTCTTAACCTCTTCCAAGATATTCATTTGATTATATGGTCCACTTACATGTCTCAGCTTTTTTCCTAAATTCTGCAGTTCCCCCGAGGTGTCTTGTTTGTGAATAGTTGATAGATGAAGTGTCTTTAGGGATCCAGAAAAGAAGGGTTAAAACCATAAAATAATTTTTAGGAAAATGAATGACCTCTGAAGCAAGATGTCAGAATAAGACATTGCAAGCCTCAAGCCCTTCTTTCCTTCATCCCTCTCTTCTGTGTTACCATTCTTCTTTTCCTTGGATGGTTAAAAAACACTGAACTAAGTTTTTTTTCCAATATATATTAAGTCAGGTATGAAACTATGTTTTTCTAGAGGAATAACTAATTTTCCCAGAGGGGTTTTATGTGTAGCTGCCTTTTTAACCTTAATCAGCAATGTCCTCAGTATCATACTTCCTTTCTTATCAGTTCCCTTTCTGGGTTCTTTTTTTAGTTTCATAGTTCTACTTATACCTTCATTGGCTTACTTGTTATTTTGAATTAGAATAGCTCTTCTTGCACACTTAATTTTTATTTTTCATTTATCTGAAAGCCGGACTCTCTGTGTATTTCTCTCTCTTGGCCTCTCTCTCTCTCACACACACACACAAATACAGAGTGAGAGAAAAAGAGAGAGAGGGTGAGAGAGAGAGAGAGAGAGAGAGAGAAAAGAAAGAGAGAGAGAGAAGAGAGAGAGAAAGAGAGAGAGAGAGAATCTTCCACCTACTGGTTCACTCCCCAAATGACACAACATCTGACTTGGGCAAGGCTGAAACCAGGAGCCTGAAACTCAGTTCATGTTTCCATGTGACTGGCAGTGACTCAACTACTCGATCCATCACCTGCTGTCTCCCAGGTGCCCCTTAGCAGGAACTTATATTGCAAGCAGAGGAGTTAGGACTCACACCAGGCACTCCTCCATGGGATGCTGGCACTCCTAGTGGCCTTTAAGAGCTTGTCAAATACCCACCCCACTTCTTGCCCTCTTGATTATCCATGTAAAGTACAGAAGCCCCTTTCCAAACTTTGTTAATGGCACTAATATAATTTTTATTGGGGTTTCAAAATTTTAAATAATCAACACTGCTTAATCTTTTATATCTCATTTAAGCCACTTTTTTCAGTTGAAATATTCCATTACATATTCAAGAAGGTTATATCAATTTACTGTATTTTGTCACTTAAACATAGCTCTGCTTTGTAAAATTGTGTTTCTTTATTTGTCTCTGAGGTTATTTTTCCATGTCATTTCCTCAATTAATGAAAATATTAGTAGTAGTAAAATAACAGTAACAATAATTAAAAGCAACATAAAATAGCATAAACACTGATACTTAGTCAACTCACAAATTCAGAACAATCGAGGTAAAGCAGTATATAGTAGTGATTTAATTCACTTTCATAGCAGACAGATTACCCGAGGCAGATCTATACCATCCAAAGACATTCTAGGAACCTCAGATGGGAAACCACGTTATTAACTTGCTCCTAAGATTTATTCAGATAAATATAAATCTATAAAAGAAGTAGGGACATTAATTTGGCACATTGGTTAAAAACCTACTTAGGATGGCTGCACCTACATGGGAGAGTCTGGCTTCACGTATTGGCTCTGCTTCTAATTCCAGCTCTCTATTGATGCACACCCTGGGAGGCAGCAAACTGTGGCTTAAGAAATTGTGTCCTGCCACCCTCTTGGAGACTTGGATTGAATTCCAGGCTCTTGGCATTGGCCTTGCCCAGCCCCAGTTATCATAGACATTTGGGGAGTGAACCAACATATGTCTCTCTGTCTCCCTTTCTTGATTTCTCTGTGCCTTTCAAATAAATAAAAGTTTAAAACATCAAATAAACAAAGTCAAGTTAAAAAGCAATTATAATGCATTAAATCTTTATGCTGACTTCTTGAGAGCTAGCTCTCTATTATCTAATATTATCTTTTGAGTATAAAAGGAGATATTAATCTGGTAAAATGTGTAAGTATATTCCCAAGGAAATTATTGCACTAGGAATTGAAACTAAAGACTTTTTATTCCTTTACTGTGTAGAATAGCTGTTACTTTGTTTACCACAATTGGCAGAAAAAGACCCTAAATAATAGCGACAGGATGGTAGAACTCTCCACACAGTTGAATTCCTGGGATAAGGCTTTTCAGTTTTACCCATTTTATTTTCCTTTAATTCCTTGTCCTAATCTTCTGATCTAATCAAATTTTTTGTTTGTTTGTTTCTGAAAAACAGATCAAAGGCCTATGTCTAGAAATGACCATTTACATTTTTCCAGACAGTCTTCCCCTAGGGATGCATTTTCCTACTAGCTACTTTTTTTCTTATTTTTCTCAAAAATGGGTCTTCCTAAGTGGTACCAGCCTGCTTGGCTACAAATCTTGTGCTCACTAGTGTTTCTCTCTGGACAACTTTGACTTAAATGGCAAAATGAATATTAAAGAAAGTTAAAGAACAACATTAATGTACAATGAAATGCAATAAGGATGGAGATCTTTTTTAACATGCAAAAACTCATATAGAGCTGCCAAACCTAGTTACACTAAAAACAAGTGAGAAAAATGTAGATTGCCTCCTGAGCTTTCAAAAACCATCAGACACTCAATACGTAGTAATGACTGAACATATTCTCTGTACTTAAAGCCTATATAAAAAGAAGTGTCTAGAGAAATTTGAATTAAAGAAGATTCAGTGAAATTTGCCTAAGTAAAGAATGCACATCTATTTTGAATGTTCATGCTTTTATTTAAGACAAGTGGCAGATAATTTCACAGCTGTCAGTTAATGCACATAATGAATGCCTTATAAAAGGAAGAAAGCATGAAGTTGTATTCATGTCCTCCAAGTATGTAAAATAAATTCAAAAGGATGTCAAGATCTAGTATGAAATGAAAAATGCAAGAACACTTTGGTTTAGCAGTGTGTAGGGGTGGGTTGGGGTAGAGATGGGTGTGAACTTTCACCCCTTGTGTTTCTATAAATTAAAACAATAGTAGAGTAGTTCAGGCACTACCTGCTTTCACTATTGATTTTTACATCTGCTTCTCAGGAATTTAATATATGTCATGTTGATATGGGGGTGACTTTAATTGCTTTGAAAAAATTTTTTTAGGTTTGCTACTACAACCTGACATTATTTAGCTTTTAGAATCTGTGGATGCTTTTCATTATACAAGATGTGTAAGGACATTCTTCACCTGGGGAAAAAAATAAGGTATAGTGATCTTAAAAAGTTGCTTAGTGTTGGCCGGCACCGTGGCTCAATAGGCTAATCCTCTGCCTGCGGCGCCGGCATACTGGGTTCTAGTTCTGGTTGGGGCGCCGGATTCTGTCCTGGTTGCCCCTCTTCCAGGCCAGCTCTCTGCTGTGGCCCGGGAGTGCAGTGGAGGATGGCCCAAGTCCTTGGGTCCTGCACCCGCACGGGAGACAAGGGGAAGCACCTGGCTCCTGGCTTCAGATCAGAGCAGTGTGCTGGCCACAATGCGCTGGCTGCGGCAGCCATTGGAGGGTGAACCAATGTCAAAAGGAAGACCTTTCTCTCTGTCTCTCTCTCTTTCTCACTGTCCACTCTGCCTGTCAAAAAATAAAAAAAAATTTAAAAAAATTGCTGAGTGTTAATATAGAGTTGATATAACAAGTGTAAAATCGATCCACTTATTCTCTACTGATGGCAGTCCATGACGTTTTACAAGAATTATTTCATTATTTATGAAAAATCAAATCCAGAAGATCCAAGATGGCTGAACAGTGAAAAGCCACACCGATCTCAGCCACAGAAAGATACAAGAAAATCAAAGGAAGGACCACATTCTTAGGAGACTGAGAGAAATACTCAGTGGATAATGGACAGAGAACAGAGACTCCACTGGACAGTGAAGAGAGAGGACAGACACATGTCCAGCCCTGCTGCCAGCCCCCCTGCAACTCTGCTACTGGCTCCCAGCTGAGAAACACCATCTTGCCAAGATAAGGCAGGAAGAAGCTGCGGGAGCCCTGATACTTTATTTATTTTTTAAAGATTTATTTGAGAGGTAGAGTTACAGAGAGAAAGTAAGACAGATAGATAGATCTTCCATCCTCTGGTTCACTCCCCTAATGGCCACAACAGCCAGAGCTGGGCTGATCCAAAGCCAGGAAACAGGAGCTTTTTCTGAGTCTCCCACGAGGGTGCAGGGAACCAAGCATTTGGATCAACTTTTACTGCTTTCCTAGGCCATCAGCAGGGAGCTGGATTGGGAGTGGAGTAGCTGGGTCTTAAACTGGCACCCATATGAGATAACAGCTCTATTGGCATAGGCTTAACCCACTGTACCACAGTGCCAAACCCAATACTGGCAGCTTTGGGGAGAATTTCATGGTTCCCACTGGCTTTGAGTCCAGCGAAGACAGGGTTTTGAGTACCTATTTTACTTCATGAAGGGAGGCTCTTGCCTCCTTCCTCTACTCTCACCAAAGTGCCAGATGCTGTTTGCTATGGAGGAATGGCTGCTGAGCTCTGCTCTGACTTGGGGGACAGTGCACTGTCCTGGTATTGTCAGAGGTCACTTGAGGCAGGTGTAGGATAGATTCTAGGGTGGAGAGTGGACCCCATGCACTCTGTGACTGCAGGAATTCTGGGTATAAACCATGGAGCTAAGAAGGTTGGGTGTTGCAGCTGGGTTCCTGTGCACCCACCGAGTTGGACTGCAGAGACTTAGAGCTCTTTTCATACTTGGTATGGAACTCACAGTGGGGTCAGGAGATGTGATGAAGAGGAATCAGTTTTCTGGGTAGGTACAAACCTGAAATGTTGAAGTATACTGGAATTGTGAGCTCACTCTAAGCTCTGATTCAATTAGTTCACCCTAGCAAAGTGAGAAGCTAGGACTGTGAACATACCAGCAGCTCCATTGTTCCTAACTGAAGTGACTGTAGCCAGAGGTGTTTCATTGTCACTCCAGAATTTTACCCCACTCACAAACTGTGGCTTGAGTTCCCTGGCCCCACTCAGCACACACCCATGGAGTTAAAGTTTAAGTAATATATATATATATATATATATATATATACACATACATATATACACACACATATATATGTTCATATATATACACACACATGTATATATACATATGTTTATATATCATCCAGAAGAGATAGAAACAAGAGAACAGTCAGATGAACAAAAATCAACATAGAAACACAAGGAACATGAAAAAATGCAATATGACTCCCCAAAGGGAACATAATAATACATTAATAATGGACTGTGAAGAAGGAGAAATAGATTAAATGCCTGGAAGAAATTCAAAAGAATTGTAAGGTTACTCAAAAACATAGAGAAACAGTTAAAGGAAATCAGTACATGACATGAATTAGAAATTCAAAAATTGAGATTTGAAAAAAAAACAGAAATATTAGAAATGAAATATTTGATAAAGCAAACAATGCAGTGGAAAGTCTTAACAACAGACTTGGTGATGCTGAATAGAGAATGTCTAATCTATGGACAGGTCTTTTGAAATATTTATATCAGACAAAAAAGGAAAGACTGAAAACAGTGTTTAGGATCTATGGGACACCATCAAATTAAAAACACAAGTCTTAGGAGTTCCTTACGTTATAGAAAAAAATAATGAGTTAGGAAACCTATTCAGTAAAATAATAGAATATTTCTCCAAATTGTAGGAAGATATGGACATCCAAATACAGGAAGCACATAGAGTTGCAAAGAGGTGTGATCAGAGAAGCTCCTCAACAAGACACATCGTATCCAAACTTTCAAAAGTAAAACATAAAAAGAATATTCTAAAATTTGTAAAAAAGAATTAGCAGATCAACTTTAAAAGAATTACCATCAGAATGACAGCAGATTTCACAACAGAAACTCCAGAGACCAGGATAAATGGAGAGATATAGTCCATGTCCTAAAAGAAAAACAAAACAAACAAACAAAAACCAAATCTGTCAACCAAGAATACTTTAGCCAACAAAGCTCTCATTCATAAATGAAGGTGAAATAAAGACTTTCCAAGACAAGGAAAAATTGAAAGGATATTTTACCACCAGGATAACCTTACAAATGGCATTTAAAGATGTACTACACACAGAAACATAGAAAGACAATCACCATCATGAAAGAATGTGAAGGCAGAAAATCTTGTAAAAGAATAAAAGAAATTCAAAACTAACAAGAGTAATTTACACAGCAAAATGCCAGGACCATGTCATTATTTATCCATAATAAAATTGAATGTACTCTGACTGAATTTTTCAGTTAAAAGATACAGATTTGCTGGGGCTATGGCTGTTGCATAGTGGGTACATCTGCCTCCTTCTATCCTGACATCTCATCTATATGCTGATTCAAGTGCCAGCTGCTCCATATCTAATTCCGCTCCCTGCCAGTGTACCTGGAAAAGCAGCAAAAGATGGCCAAAGTGCATGGGCCCCCCCTACTCATGCAGGAGACCAGATGAAGCTACTGGCTCCTTGTTTTTGGTCTTGCCAAGGCCTGACCATTGTGCCATTTGGGGACTGATTCAGCAGACAGAAGATCTCTGTCTCTCACTGTCTCTCAGTAACTCTGCTTTTCAAATAAATAAATCTAAAAAATAAAATACAAGAGGAGCTTAGCAGGCCAAATTTCTGCCTGCAGTGCCAGAACCCATATGTGCTGTGGTTTGTGTCCTGCCTCTGCTCCTTTTCTGAACCAGCCCTCTGTTTATGGGCAGTACTTGGTCCCCTGCAGCAGTGTGGAAGACCAAGGGGAAGTTCTTGGCTCCTGGCTTCACCCTGACCCAGCCTTGGTCACTGTGGTCCTCTGGGGAGTGAACCAGAGAATGGAAGATGCTAAAAAATTGTTAATGGATCTAAAGGGAGACATAAGCTCCAATATAATAATGGGATTTCAGCATCCCATTTTCATCAAATGACTTATCAAGAGGACAAAAATATTAACAATGAAACAACAGAGCTAATCTAAACTATAAACCAGATGAATCTAATAGCTATCTTTGAACATTTCATTCTGCAGCTAGAAAATACACAATCTTTTTTTCTCAAGTATCCAGGAAAATAAAACAAACCGAACCAAAAAGTACCAGAAGGAAAGAAATTAAAAAAAAATTAGAGATGAAATAAACAAAATTGAATGATCTGTGATTTTAAAAAATGATATTCTTACATCATAGGCCTTACTAGATAAAATAAAAAGGGGGAGGCGGTGCTGCGGCTCAATAGGCTAATCCTCTGCCTGTGGTGCTGGCACACGGGGTTCTGTTCCCGGTCAAGGTGCCTGATTCTGTCCTGGTCGCTCCTCTTCCTGTCCAGCTCTCTGCTATGGCCCGGGAGTGCAGTGGAGGATGGCCCAAGTCTTTGGGCCCTGCACCCACATGGGATACCGGGAGAGGCATCTGGCTCCTGGCTTCGGATCAGTGTGGTGCGCCAGCCGCAGCGGTCGTTGGGGGGTGAACCAACGGAAAAGGAAGACCTTTCTCTCTGTCTCTCTCTCTCACTGTGCACTCTGCCTGTCAAGAAAAAAAAAAAAAAGCAAAAAAAAAAAAGAAAAAAAAAAAAGGCACAAATTAACAAAATCAAAGATAAAAAGGGAGATTCTACAGCTGATCACACAGAGATAAAAAGAATCACCAGTGCTGGGGTCTCAAGTCCTATGCTGGCCCCTGACCAGCAGGGGCCAGTACAGACACTCCCCAACAAGGCGAACGGGAAGGGTAAGGTCGACGGGTGATGAACACACCACAAACACCTGTGGGTTCTGTCGAAGCAAGAAGCGCTTTATTGAAGAAATATGCAGGCTTATAAAGTTTACAAAAGACATGCACAGTAGGGGAGCCAATCATCGAAAAGGTCACGCAGGCACAGGTGGACCAAGCACAGAGGCACCTTAAGCAAAGTATAGGGATCACGCACTGTCCACGTGTCCGGAAGTAAAGTGACCTATCCCTGCCAGTGGTATGATCTTACATAGCTTGACCTCAGCAGCCACAGACACACCCCTCAAATATCTGCCAGGCATCGTATTGTAATGGAGATTTCAGGCAACATCCAACACACCAGGGATAACTACAAAGAGCTTATGCCAGTAAATTTGAAAATCTAGAAGAAATATATTCCTGTATGTATATATATATATATATATACACACACACACACACATATATATATAATTTATAAAAATTGAGGCATGAAGACATAGAAAACTTGAATATACCAATAGATTGAATAATATAATCTCGGGGCCAGCACTGTTGGTACAGTGAGTTAAAGCCTGCAGTGCCTGCATTCCTAATGGGCATGGGTTCGAGTCCTGGCTGCTCCACTTCTGATCCAGCTCCCTGCTAATGCACCTGGGAAAACAGCAGAGGATGACCAAAGTCCTTGGGCCCCTTCATCCAGGTGGAAGAACCAGATAAACTGGCTCCTGGCTTCCGACATATTCAGCTCTGGCCATTGTGACCATTTGGGAAGTGAACCAGCAGATAGAAGACTTCTCTCTCTCTCTGTCTCTACCTGTCTCTGTAACTCTTTAAAATAAACACAATAAAAATCTTAAAAAAAAAAAAAAAAAAAAGGATAGCCCAAGTCTTGGGACACGCACCCGCATGAGAGACTAGGAGAAGCACCTGGCTCCTGGCTTCGCATCAGCGCGGTGTACTGGCCGCTGCGCACCTGCCGCAGCGGCCATTGAGGGGGTGAACCAACAGAAAAGGAAGACCTTTCTCTCTGTCTCTCTCTCTAACTGTCCACTCTGCCTGTCAAAATAAATAAATAAATAAATAACATCTCAATTCTTCTTAAATTATTGAAACAAATTCAAAGGGAGAGAACCCTTCCAAATTTACTCTATTGGGCCAGCATTTCATTAAATCCAAAATTAGGTAATGATTCATCAAAAAACTGAGAACTGAGGCCAATAAACCTGATAAATATAGATGCAAAGGTTCTCAACTAAATACTAGCTATTCAAAACCAACAATGCATTAAAAAGATCATCCACCCTGAATAAGTGGCATTTTTCCAGGGATGCAACAATGGCTCAATGTGTACAAATAAATAAACTTGATGCATCATATCAAACAATGGAAGGATAATAACCACACAATCTATCTCAATAACAATAACTGCAGCGAAAGCATTCAATACCGTTTCATAATAAAAACCTTAACAAAACAGATATGGAAGAGTCATACCTCAACACAATTGAGGCAGTATGTGACAAACTGATAGTCAGTATCATACTGAACAGAGAAAAGCTGTAAGCATTCTAAGAACCAGAACTAGACAAGGATTCTCACTCACTCCACTATTATTCTATGTTTTCCTGGAAGTTTTAGCCAGCACCATTATACAAGAAAAAGAAATCAAAGGGATACACATTGGAAAGGAGGAATTCAAATTATCCCTGTTTGTAGATGGCATGATCTTCTATATAACAGGAAGAAAAAACTCAGCTAAGAAATTATTAGAGCTCATAGGAGGATTTAGAAAAGTTATATAATATAAACACACCATTGTCAATAGCATTCTTTTGTAACAACAATGTTCTACGTGAGAAAGAACTTATAAGATCAGACCTCATCACAATAGCTACCAAAAAATGAAATACCTTGGGATAAATTTGAGGATGTAAAAGATCTCTACAATGGAAATTATAAAACATTAATGAAATAAATAGGAGAGGACAGAAAAAAGTGGAAAGTCCTTCTACGTTAATGGATTAGAAAAATTAATATCAAAATGTCCATGGCACCCAAAGCAATTTACAGATTTGGTGTGATTCTGATCAAAATCCCAAAGACAGTCTTCACAGAACTAGAAAAAACAATCCTAATATTCACATTAAAACAAAAGACACTCAAATAGCCAACATAATCTTAAACAATGAAAACAAAGTTGGTGACATCACATCACCAGATTTCAACATAAATATGCGACTGTTATAATCAAAAGAAAATTGTATTGATACAAAAATAGACATGTAGACCAATGGACAAAATAGAAACTCCAGACATTGGCCTACATATCTACAAACAACTATCTTTGATAAATGAGCAAAAATCACTCCCTGGAGAAAGACACTCTCTTCAACAAATGATGTTGGAAAATTAGATTTCACGTGTATAAGTCTGATAGAATTTCTGTACCTTATGCCCCATACAAATAATCAACTCACAAGCATCTAAACCTAAGACCTAATACCATCAAATTACTATAGGAAAACATAGGAAAAACAATGAAATACTTTGACCCACACAAATACTTCTTGTTTAAGAACCCAGAAGTAGAGACAATAAAATTAAAAAAAAAAAAAAAAAGACAAATGGGATTGTATCAAGCTATGAGCTTCTGCACAGCAAAGGAACAATTAGCAAAGTGAAGGGGCAATTGTCAGAATGGGAGACGATATTTGCATTCTATACATTCAATGAAAGATTAGTATCCAGGATATATAAGGAGCTCAAGAAACTCCACTACAACAAAATGAACAATCCAGTTAAGAATTGTAAAGGATACGAACAGGCATTGAAATATTAATGGCCAAGAGACATTTGAAAGAGCACTTAGGATCACTAACATAGGGAAATGCAAATAGAAACCACAATGAAGTGTCTTCCTACTTCTGTTAGAATGGCTCTTATCCAAAAATCAAGAAAATAACAAATGCTGGCTTGGTTATGGGGAAAAAAATTGTCCTAATACAGTCTTTCAGGGAATGCAAATTTTTACACCCATTATGCAAAATAGTATGGAAGTTCCTTAGAAAACTTAAAATTAGAACTACCATATGACCCCACTATCGCACTCCTGGGAATATATCCAAAGGAAAAAAAATCAGCTTTTGAAACAGACACCCATTTTTACAGCAGCTCTATTCACAATAGTTTAGATATGGAATCAACCTAGATTCTATCAACTAGTGATTGGAAAAGAAAATGTAATGTTGAAATAGCATTTAGCTATACAGATAAGTTAAATACTTACAATTGCAACAAAATGGTTGCAACTGGAGATATTATGCTATGTGAAATAAGCCAGACCCCCAAACACAAATATTACATGTTTTCTCTTATTCCTGGAACTTTATATAGAAAGGGTATAATAATTGTGTATGTCATGTCATTTGGTTTTTAGTTACAAATATTGCTTCATTTAATAATAGTGTGTAAATGACAATATACTTTTCTTTACCGCATTAAAAAAAATGGTGGGATAAAGTAATGAGGAATCTTAGTGTACTAGTAATATTTTGTTTTAGTTTAGGTGTTGGTTATGAGTATGCTCAGACTATGCTGTATTTAAATAAAATGTTTTAAAAGTATAAATGAAATCATTATACTTTATCTTTATTAGTTTAATTATAATCATTGTGTTAATTCAAAAAGGGATTGAAATTATGACAAACAAGATCTGTGATACTCGACTTACTTGAACTTTTAAAAAATAACTCCCCAAATTTGTACACATGCTCAACATACAATGGAATTAGTCCTCATACTCCATTGTAAATTGAAATTATCTCAAGTCAAAAATGCACACAGGGCATCTAAACTGCTGAGCAATATAGTTCAGCAACATAATACCCTGTAGGGTGTGGGTTATTTCCCCTGAAGATGGAGTGACTGACCAAGAGTTGGGACTTGCCATTGCTGTCCAGCATCTTGACTGCAAATTGCTAGCCAATAAAAATATGAAAATTCATGATTTAAAGCATGGCTTCTTCTAAATGTGTATCACTTTCACACCACCATAAATTCAAAAAGTAAATTGAATCACTCTAAGTCAAGGGAATGTATATGTTCCCCTAAGCAAGATTGCATACTAAAAACATTGTATCCATTCTATGGGTGGATAGAGTACTACCTCCCTTTTCTTCAAGGTGGTTCCTATATGGCTTGTTTCTGTACATATCTCTGAACATCACTATAGCTCTGTAGTCTTGCTTCACTTTTGCCTTGGTGTTATGATCCAGCCTAATGAGGAAGCACACTACTATCAATCCATAATATTATTTTAGCATTTCATTTAATTCTATAGAAAATTTATAAACAAGAAATCATTCTATACTAAAACAAACTTTTTAATGAAATAGGGTAACACTTATATTTAGTAGGCTAGTTTCACTTCTATAACCTAACCAAGCCACTGTCTATTATTGTGCCCAGTCTTTCTTGTTTATAGCTATTTAAGAATCCAGAGTGCAGGCATATTTATGTTAGTCCCTGAGGCACGAATTCCATAAGGTGAAGTGCTGAGGACCAGGTTGCCTTCCAGGAGATGAATCCTGTGCTAATAGAAACTGAATCTTCTATTAAAGAGTCAGTGTTCCTTGCCCTTGTTCCAGAGGTAGCCACTGTCTCTAATATTCAAGAGAATAAGCTAAGCGTGCCTTTGTTCTGAGAAAGATCCTACTTCTTAGCTTTTAGATTTCTTGCTTTACAGATGCTTTTGAAAAGTTAAACACAAGCGATGGGAGTGCTTTATCCTGCTTACAAAACATGGCAGAAATAAGAGACACATGAAGAGTTATCTTCCAACAATATCAAGAGTTATGATAAAGCACACGGTGTAAGATGGTATGATCTTTAGTGAAGATCAGCCAACTAAGCCAAGGAACCATGTCAGCAACATATGTGCATATGTAGTTACTTCACAACTGTGCCTCTGTAGTGGCAGTGTACTTTGGAAACAGCATTGTAAACCAAGTGTTCTGTTTAATAGAATATTGCAGTTGTGTGCCTTTGTGTGTATACAAACATGTTATATATGCCTATTCACATATATCTGCATACATGTATATATCAAGACAAACACACATTGCTTTCTATACTATATGCACACAGATATGCATGCATGAACAAAAATATATGAGATTTTTAAGAATTCCAGGAGGCCGGTGCTATGGCATAGCAGGTAAAGGCACCACCTGCATGGAGTGCCAGCATCCCATATGGGCGCCAGTTCAAGTCCCAGCTGCTCCACTTCCTATCCAGCTCTCTGCTATGGCCTGGGAAAGCAGTAGAAGATGGCCCAAGTCCTTGGGCTCCTACACCCACGTGGGAGACCTGGAAAAAGCTCCTGGCTCCTGGCTTCGGGTCAGCGCAGCTCTGGCCATTGCGGCCACCCGGGGAGCGAACCAGTGGATGGAAGACCTCTCTCTCTCTCAATCTCTCTCTCTCTCTCTGCCTCTGCTTATCTCTGTGTAACTCTGACTTTCAAATAAATAAATAAATCTTTTAAAAAAGGATTCCAGGTGATAACCGAGTAGAACATCTTCATGATTAGCACAGAAGAGAGAAAAACTTGCAGAGTCATGGAGGCTCTCATCTATTTCTTCCTTTGGTAACTTGTCAGACATCTGACTCAGCAGATATGAGTCAGTGTAGAAGAAGTTGATACCCATCAATCGGGTTTCAGAATATCCCCTTTTATTTCTTTTTAAAAGTTTTATTTTAATTATCTGACATGCAAAGCAACAGAAAGAATATGGAGATGGCTAAGGTGAAGACAAGGGCAAGTGAGAGGGAAAGAGACTTTTCACGTCCTGGTTCAGGATACTTTCCATCCCTTGGTTCAGGATACCTTCCAACCCCTGGCTCACTCTCCAGATAGCTGCAATGGGCTGGGCAGGCTGAAGCCAACAGTTTGAAACTCCATCCAGTCTCCCATGTGGATGGCAGGGGCCCAGATAGTTGGGCTATCATATGCTGCTTTCCCAGGCACATTAGCAGGGAACTGTATCTGAAGTTGAGTAGTTGGGACTTGAACCGGATTTCTGCTTAACCCTCTGCCCCACAACATTGGCCCTAAGGATGCCCCCTTTTCTTTTTTACTTTTAAGATTTATTTATTTATTTAAAAGGCAGAGTTACAGAAAGGCAGAGGAAGAGAGAGAAAGTCTTCCATCCGCTGGTTCACTCCCTGAATGGCAGCAATAGCAGGAACTGGGCTGATCCAAAGCCAGGAGCCAAGAGCTTCTTCCAGGTCTCCCTCACGGGTGCAGGGGCCCAAGGACTTGGGCCATCTTCCACAACTTTCCCAGGAGTAGCAGAGAGCTGGATCAAAGTGGAGCAGCTGGGACTCGAACTGGAGACCATATGGGATGCCGGTACTGCAGAGGGTGGCTTTACCTGCTATGCTACAGCCCTGCCCTTGATATCCCCTTTTCTAACAAAATTTCTTCCCAGTCAGATCTGTGTCTCCCTGCTTCTGTATCCCTAATAATAATCAGTATTACTGAAGCAGTCTTCTTTTCTTCTCAACTTTTGGCAAGTTGGTACATTGAGAGACAGATTTCTGCCTGTGGAGCTCTGTGAAAGGATAACAGGAGATTATGGTCACTTCATTCCTACTTTACTTGTTAGATTTCTCCTAGTGAGTCCAATTTTATACCGACTATTATTTCATGTCTGCAACTTCTTTTTAAGGTAATTGTTGAACAAGAAGGGCCATACTTCACTCTTCCAGATTTGGTGAGCTTTTGGAAGAGTTGAACATGGTCCGACATGGATAGGTATAGTTTCTTTCCAATGTTGGTCACTGGTCATCGTCCGCTCTTAGTGCACTTGATGTAGTCAGTTAGCATCCGTTCTCTAAAGAGGCAGCTGAGATATCAGTTCCTAGTACACAAGAACTCAGGTTTTTTTTTAAGATTTTATTTTTATTTATTTGAAAGACTGAGTTACAGAGAGAGGTAGAAACACAGAGAGAAGGCTTCCATTTGCTGGTTCACTCCCCAGATAGACGCAATGGTTAGAGTTCAGCTGATCTGAACCCAGGAGCCGGGAGCTTCTTCAGGGTTTCCCATTTGGGTTCAGGGGCCCTGCTTTCCCAGGCCATAGCAGAGAGCTGGATCAGAAGTGGGGCAGCTGGGACTATAACTGGTGCTTCAGGCCAGTGCTTTAACCTGCTGCATCACAGTGCCAGCCCCAAAAGTCAGTCTTCTAATGGAGTTACGCAGTAGCCATGTGGTCGCCCTAGCCTACTATTCGAAATGGCCTCAGAGCCGTCTTCTTCATCTCTTGAGGCCTCTAAAAGAAGCAACTTGGGAGCAAAGATCTGTCAACCACAAAGCCCCCAAACAATTAATTTAAAAGAGGGGTCTATTTTCTATACATTAAACAAAAAATTCTTGGAGGCCTCCTTACTTGATCTAAGCATAGTTTTTGGATCCCAAAGGTCAGAGGTAATTTGATTAGAGAGACAAATGTCTCCTAAGGAATAAAATGACCATTGTCTTCAATAGTTTGAATAAGATGGTTAAGTTCAAAGGAAACCCTGACAAAATCAGGAGTATCTGTCTTTCGGTTCATGCTGACCATGAGAAAATTATCATGTCTTATATATCTAGTGGAGAATCATGTCTAGTTGCCTGTTGGGCAATAACTTGATATGCTGATTCAACAATTCTCATCCAAGTGCAAGGAAACAGTAGCAGCAAGGCACTTCTGCAGAAGAGTAAGCTCAGGGCCATGGAGAGCAGATAAAATCAGCAGATGCGAAGGATCGCTATGTAATGTGCTGCTGTTTCACTCTATCAGGCCAATAAGCCTAGCCTTTTGGGATTAGAAGTAGGTAGATAACCCTGACAGGTTTGAGGGCAGAAAAACTGGCAGTCCTCACCTTTCCTCATATACTCAGGTAATGAATCACTTGATAGGCTCTCTAGGCCGCATGAATTTCACCTCTAAAGTTAAACAGCTGTTTATGTTTGTGATCAGCATCTCACTGTGGTAGATTTGGTGGAGGGAATGTGTTTGCAGATACAGGCAGCTCAACAAGTCTGATAGAAAACATCTGTTTAGTTTTAATGAGGCGTAAGAAAAACCCCTTGATAGAATTGAAATTAACTCCACAAAAGGCCTAATCTCACCTCAATGATATTTTAGTACATATTAAGGCACTCTAAAGGAATTTTCCACTTCCATATTCCTACAATAAATTGCACAGAGAAATTTAATTGCAAAGGAATCTGAATGCTGAGCAATGAGAGCAATTGTCTGATGGCTACAATGACTTGAAAGACATGGGAGTTTCTCATTTTTACATCTCTCCACACAGGGAAATGTGGTATTTACCAGGACAATTGGTGGTAGAATTTTTTGAGTTTTGATAAAATCTAAAAAAAGGCAACATAAAAAATTTCTCTTGAAAACTTTTGAGATTAATATATACTACATATACGTGTATATATATACACACACACACATATATATATACTATGAAAATTATAAAACTTGATCAGGCAAAAGGAAAGAAACTTTATTTATTTATTATTTGACAGGTAGAGATATAGATAGTGAGAGAGAGAGAGAGAGAAAAGTCTTCCTTCCGTTGGTTCACCCCCCAAATGGCTGCTACGGCCCCCGCAGCGCTGATCCGAAGCCATGAGCCAGGTGCTTCCTCCTGGTCTCCCATGCGGGTGCAGGGCCCAAGCACTTGGGCCATCCTCCACTGCACTCCTGGGCAACAGCCGAGAGCTGGACTGGAAGAGGAACAGCGAGGACTAGAACCTTGCACCCATATGTGATGCCAGCTCCACAGGTGGAGGATTAGCCAAGTGAGCCACGGTGCCAGCCCCCAGAAGTTTTTTTTTTGTTTTTTAAAGTATTTATTACCGAATATATAGCCACCATTTTCCTCTTCTCCAGAAGGTTGCTTGTGATGACAACATTCAAACTTTCAGATTCCTATGTAACTCATTATTCCACAGTTTACTCAATGTGGCTAACCTCTGTGAAGGAATCAGTAAACATGTTCGTGATCCAATTGGAAGAAAACAATATCTGTTTTCCTGCTATTTCAATGAGTGGTCATGACAAACCATGCCAAATGGTGACTCATATTAAGAACTCTTTACAATATAGAAAATATGTCTTCCATCTGATACAGAAACACAGCCCATACAATGAAGGCAATTTCCTCAATTCTAATTTTATTTGTAAATTAACTTTCAAGACCTGGAGATGAACCAAGGACACACAAATAAGGAATATAATAGAGGTTTATTTGCTCTACAATTCTGGAAGGAAGAAGAAGAGTCAGTCAACAGGTCTGAGTTTGCTCTTTGGAAGACATAAATCTGATACTGGAAACTTACACTCTGGGATCTTGCACTGTAATAGGAGCACTGCCCACCCCTGGGGACTTCTAATGTTATTTAATCATATAGACGGTTTGGATATATTTCCTAAAATATGTAGTATTTGGTGGAGCAGTGTTCCTTTCTTCTGGAATGTTGGTCAGGGTGAATATCATCTATCTATGCACCACTTGGATTATGAAGGATAATATAAGAATTATATTATAATATTAGAATATAATATAATATTAGAATATTATAATATAAGAATTATAGTGCAATGCACTACCATTTTTTGTTTTTGGTGAACCTTATTCTGTATCTCCACTGCATAATTTAATTGTACATATAGGTGAGCATATATACAAGTAAGGACAACACAAACAAAACTACTAACCATAAAAGAAATAATGACCAAATGGAAAATTAAGAATTTTTGTTCATTTAAGGAGAACCATTGAGAAGTGAGAACAAAAGTGTGAGAATAGGAATTTGACTTACAATATTTAAATCCAAAAAAGGACTCATAAGAATGTAAATAAAATTTACAAATAAACCAGAAAATAATAGACAATCAAATACATATTCAGATCCATGATTAACTTATCTCATAGGGTGCAGGTAGTGAGATTTAAAGTCGGAAATTAGTGGATTTTTGAGGTTAAAAATGTAAATTTTCTTGGGCGAGCCTGTTTAGTCAGGCGAAAACAGCTGAAAAAGATACTGCATCCTTCCAGAAGAAAGAGATTCTCTTATTTGGATTAAATAAGCAAGTTCCCCTCTGTTCTACAACTGCAAGTAAACGAATTCTTCCAACAGCTATGAAAGCTTGCAATAGGTCACCGATTCATAGACGCGAACCCCACTCTAATCAACACCTTAATCAACATCTTCTGAGAACCTGAGCAGTGAACCCAGATAAACCAGTCCTAGGTTTTTGACTGATTATAACGATAAGGTAGTAAATGTTTATTGTTTTAAGGGGCTGATTTTGTGGCAGAAAGAAAAGAAGCATTAATTTATTTTCTCTGCAAAGAAATACAAAATCTGGAATTAAAGTCAAACTCGTCATGTTATTAGGAGAGAGAAATCTACAGGAATAAAACAGGACAATTTTCATCTTGTGCTCTTTCTTATTGCCTATATCTTTTACCTTTTCTAACAAGGAATACATCAATTCATTTGTATTATTGGAATATGCTGGATTTTAATTTTAACACATCTACAATTAATTCTTCCATATCAGTTGTTAGAATGTTGTGAAAATGCTGTCCACTACAAAGTAAAATACTGAGCAAAAGATTAAAGTTTAATAAATATCAATAAATAAAGATCAGTATGATTACATTCATCAATAATGCTGTCATGTACATTTATTTTATAAAAGCTAACAATTAATTCCCTAAAGAAATTTATCATCATTATAAGGGTAGTGTTGTGTGAAAATATTGAGCACATCTACCCACATATGACAAAACACAATGCCATTTATTGACAAGTGATAATGAGTTTCTTAAACTATATTTGTTTCATTGAAATAAAATGAACTGAACAGAAAATCCATTAATAAGCATGCTAAAATAAATGAACATAAACTGCACCATTAAGGAAATAAATCCAGTTTAAAAATAGTATACAATAGAGGAACTTGACTCATTGATGATATGAATGAGGAATATTTGCATAAAAGAAGATTTAAAAAAAAGTTGGGAATCAATTATTTTATAGAGACATGTTCCTCAAAATTATGCCAAATTACATAACTTCTGTTTGTTTTTTTCTGAAAATATCCTTTTTCACAACAAATGTGTATGAAAAATTTTATGGGTTGAGAACAGCTTGAGAAAATCACATGGAAAAATTCAACAGGTTATATATTGTTGATAGTAATGGTGGTCAACACATTTAAAATGGTGCCATGTGTTGTGGTTCAAAGTAACTTAATTATTCTTCTGGGATAAATGAGTATAAAATGTTCTCTAAATGCAAAGTCCTTTGAAAGATGCCGTGGACTTAGCAGTTATAATTTGAAATATTCACTTTGCTATCTGCAGGAAGATCTGGATCAAATATTTTAAAAATAAATGAAAAAGATGCAAAAATGTTGTGAAGAGTATTTTAGTTTTCACAGACATTATCTATACAGAGAGTTCAATAATATCCAAAGAATGGGTCAACTGAAAATAATCTATATTAAATTGAAATATTTTCAAATTACTGAAGAGCATTTTAAGTAATATAATGATTTACAAAAAAAGGATTTTTAATGGAGCTTTACCCTAGCATTGATTGTAGTTTACCTTAGCTCCTGTGTGTCAAGAGAAGATGCATTTTAAATCAAATTATCAATCAAAGATTGAAGATTTATTTAGAAATCTGAAATTGGCCTAAACACATTTATCTGTTTAGCTTTTCTTTCCTTCTTTCTCTTTCTTTCCTTCTATCTCTCTGACTCTGTCTCTCCATTTTTTCTCTTCTTCTTTATTTTAAATTTACAAAACAAAAATTGTGAGGTAGTTCTATCAGTTGTTGTACATCTCCATCCCATTTCCCCTACTAATATTCTGTAGTATATTTGTCACAATTGATACACCATACTCAGCTTCCCCTACACGATGTGGAATTTTTTTTTTGCTTATTAAAGTTGCACACTTTAAAAAAATTTTTTTTATTTACTTGATAGGTAGAGTTACAGACAGAGAGAGAGAGAGAGAGAGAGACAGAAAGGTCTTCCTTCCATTGGTTCACTCCCCAAATGGTGGCCACAGCTGGTGCTGTGCGGATCCGAAGCCAGGAGCCAGGCACTTCCTCCTGGTATCCCATGCAGATGCAGGAGCCCAAGCACCTGGGCCATCCTCCACTGCCCTCCCGGGCCACAGTAGAGAGCTGGACTGGAAGAAGAGCAACCAGAACAGAATGCGGCACCCCAACCAGGACTAGAACCTGGGGTGCTGGCGCTGCAGGCAGAGGAATAGCCAAGTGAGCCAAGGCGCCAGCCCTATTTCACTCTTAATACCCTCACAACTCTAGGAAAACATCTCTATAAATAATAAACACATAGTAAATAAGTTATTTGAGTCAAATATAGTTAATCATTTGTGCTTTCTCGTAAGAGGGAAATATACTCCAGGCATTTGGAGTGTGAGTCAACAGATGGGAAGACTTTCTCTTTGCCCTCGAATAAAGAAATAAAAATTAAATTTTATGGTTGGAGAGTGGTTCCAATTAGACTGTCAGGTGGTCAACTTTATTCCTAGAAGGGAAGGCACAAAAGAGAGCAGCAAGACTTGATAGCATTACTCTGGCTTCCTGTCACACCGAGCTAGTAGCTGTAACACAGAATTCAATAATTTTGTCCAAAGATGGACAGAAAGAGATCCTGCATCTTCTGACTCACTTACCAATGTCTCCAACAGCCGGGGCTGAGCTAGGCTGAAGACAGAAGCTGAGAACTCATCCCAGGTCTCCCACATGGATAACAGGAACCAACTACTTGAGCCATCACCTGCTGCCCCCCAGGGTGCACAGTAACAGGAACGGGCAACTGGAAGTTGGGACTTCAATATTTGTACTCTGATGTGGGATCCAGGTGTCCCAAGTGGATTCTTAACCAACATGCCGAACACCTGATGTATGCCAATAATTTCTTGCCACAAAATTTTGGTACTATCATAATACAGTAAAATAGACACAATAATAATCCTATTAGTGGCCAAGGAGGGGTGGGAAAATGACTGAAGTCAACAGGTACAGTTTGATAGAGGGAATACATTTCAAGAAACCTCCTCTACAGAAAGCGTGTATGGTCAATGATGACATATTGGATTCTAGAAAATGGGAAGAAGGAACAGTTATGTGCTTACAGAACAAAATTATGACTATGTGAGGTAAGGCAATTGTAAGTTATCTAAATTTAACTAGTCCATAATGTATATGTTTTTCTACATATCATCGTTTATATAACAGAAACATGTAATGTTATCTCTCAAGTAAAAAATTTTATCAGATGAGGTTACATCACATTTTAACATGAAATACCCAGGAAAGCTCCCAGCATAAAATTGTTCACAATCAGCTAACAATGTATAATTAATTCATATTCTTTATATTGCTAGAACTACTCAGAATATTTCTCCAAATTTGATCACTTTTTTGGCTTAACTTCATATGTTTAACTAATTGATAATACATTTTATAAAAGAATGACTATAATATATTCCTGCTATGTAGACAAAATGGTTTTGACTGAATTATAATTATATAAGGCAAAGGATGAGAGACTATTTTAAATTGTAGATTTTTAAACCTAACAGTGCTTGATTCACTTAAGCCTTCAATGATTTCAGTTATATAATTTTAACTGGGAATAAATGATATAGATATTCAAATATTTTAAGATTTAATGTAGAAAAACATTACAGTTCTAAACGTGAACCATAAAGAACTAAGCAAATTATCTCTCTTATGATTTGAATTCTGAAAAGTCTAACATGACTTTTTAAGTCATGCAGTGGTGGTGACTATGTGGTGGTGAGTGCCTGTTTGTGTGTGTGTGTGTGTGTTTTATAGATGGAATATGCCCTTTCTTATTCATCTGACATGAGTTGAAGCAAACACTCCTATATGGATTGGTATCTTCCTATATTGATTTCTTATCAGCAGGCCTTCTATATTTTGGATCACACTAACTGAAAAGTTACAAGTTTGTACATTTCATCAAAAAGAAACTTCTGCATTTCCTTAAAGGTAAACCATCTCACCTCAAGCTACCAGTAGCAATTCATTGGTCCATAATGAATCATGCTGTCAAGTCTGATATGATAAAGAGAACCTTGTTACTTCTAGGTAGCCCTGGTCTGTTTCCGTGATTTGGATCTGATTTGAATATTTAACTTCCTTTTGGAAAAATCATTATTAAATTACCAGAAGTCTTTTTAATTGTACTGAGCCTAACAAAATAATGATATTTATTTAGTGAAAGAACTGGATGAATGAATGTGATATAAATACTCTGGTCAAACTAACAGTGTGGTCCTGTGCTCTGTTACCTTCCTTTAAAGCATCTGGTACTATTTGATGTGTAAGAATTGTTCACCAGATGAGCTGGGCCTGTTTTATTTATGAGATTGTTATGCTCTCATGGAACCCTTTTTATGGAAAATGGCATCATTGATTTAATAATAATGACACTGTTGGAGAAGATGTAACAATATGTTATTTCCTCTCTAACAAATAACAAACAGGATTTCCAAGGCAAAATTGTTACAGTTGATGCTTTCCATCTGGTGGGAGGTCAGGAAAATGGCAAGGACATAATGCTCACCAATAGCTCAATTTTGTGGAATGTACCCAGCTTTAGATGAGCAGGAGTTCTTTAAATGACTTCCCTCAGGAGTGGGAAAAGTCTAGATTTTGCAGCTATTACAAACCTCCCCTCAAACAATTTTCAAGAAATTATAAGATGCATTTGAGGCAAGACTGCCTTTACCATCGGGATTTTTAAGAAGCAAATGGACTTTTAATTAAAATAAACTCCATTAAAAATTACTCTTCTTAAAAGATCCATCCATACCGAGGGGCTTCAGTGCAACAGCATGCAATGTGAGCTGATCATGTCAGGGGAATCAGTAGTTCCCCTTCTTTCACATCACTTTATGAATGGAGTCTTGGAGCTCCTTTCTTCTATCTGTTCATAAAATATGTACTGGGTCACTGTGAACTACAATGTGCAATGCTTGGAATTAACTCCTTTGTTCTACCTCTCATGGGGTACCCGTTGTTCAAATCCCTCTATCTTTACCAATCCTTCCTAACCTCTAGTAATGAGTTCCCTGAGTTCAGAATAAGCATTTTGTTTTCCTCAGATGAGTGAGAGCACGCAGTATTTGTCTTTCTGTGTCTGTATCATTTCACAATCTCATTCATTTTTAAAATATTATTTATATAGGGTGAGAAAAAGAAAAGATGAAGTACCCAAATACATAAAAGTCAGAAGAAGGAGACAGGGCAACTGATAGTACAGAAAAACAAAGGATCACTTGAGACTATTATGAACAATTCTATGCCAATAAATTGAAAAATATTAAAGAAATAGTTGTATTTATGGACATGTATCTTTTTTTAACTATATGAAAGGCAGAATTACACAGAGAAAGAGGAAGGGAAAGACAGAGAGAGAGAAAGAAAAATCATCCATCCACTAATTCATTCCCCAAATGACCACAACCCATTGCCCACCTGAGATGGTGGCAAAGCAAACTGTGGCTTTACCTGCTTTGCCACAGTGCTGGCCCCTCTTTCGTTCAAGTTTGGAGATAAAAATAGCACCTTCTGAGTGTGATGTAACTGTTCATCTTTTACAATCTGAGATTTGATCATCTTATTCCATTGTAGTAGTTTCTAAAATGTATAATATATGACTGTTCTATAACCATGCCACTGAGGTGAAATCCTGGTTCAGTGGCTTACTTGCTGAGTGACACTGGACTAGTGACTCAATATTTCTACATTTGCTGCTCTCTGAGGCATATCAGCAGGGTATTGGTTCAGAAGCAGAGTAGTCAGGTGCTCCAAAACAGATGCTGGCGTCACAACTAGAGGCTTAACCTGGTCTTCTACAATTCCAGCACCTAGCACTTCTACAGTTCCAGATATCTGCAATACCCAAACTGTTATAGAGATTCATTAAATCTGTATAACACTTTGGGTATTGTAGATATCAGGAAATTTTAATTTCACTAATTAATGAATATGAAATATTTTTTCATTAATGACCTTCATTATTTCTTTTGTGTTTATAGCTTTCATTTTAGCCATTGTTTACTTTTGTAAATTTAATTCTAGGTACTTTTTTATTTATAGCTATTGGGAATGAGACTGATCTCTTGATTTTCTTCTCAGCAATTTTTTTATTGGTGTATAAAAAAATTAATAATTGTTGCCTGTTCATTTTGTACCCTGCCATCTGTCTGGATTGCTTTATCAGTTCTAATAATGCTTAGGTGGAGTCTTAAGTTTTTTATATATATTAATCGTATTTATGAGCAGTGATAATTTGACCTCCTCCTTGTCAATCTGGATAACATTTGTTTATTACTTTCTCATACTGCTCAGGTCAAGACTTATAATACTATATCAAATAAGAATGTTAAAAATGGGCATCTTTGTATTGCTCCTAATCTTAGAAGAAATGATTTCAGCTTTTCCTCATTATGTATAATACTGTCTATGGGTTTGTCATTCATTGTATTTTTTGTGTTGAAAATTTTCATTCTATAAATAATTTTGAGAGCTTTTATAATGAATATATTTTATATTCTATTTAATGAATTTTCTTTATCTATTATTATTACATGGTTCTTGTCCTTTATTTTGTTGCTATGATGCAATCTGGTTATTGATTTTTATATATGAAAATATCTACATTCCTGAGATAAATATCACTTGATGACTGTGTGACTTTTTTTAGTATGCTGTTAGGTTCAATTTGCAACTATTTTGTTGAGAATATTTGCATCTACATTCATCAAGGATATGATCTGAGCATTTTTGAAATGTTTCTTTAGCTATCATGTTAATGTTGGCTTTGTAGAATAAGTTTGGGAGGGTTCCTCTCCATTCATTCAAATTAATAGTTGGATAATACTTGGTTTTTGTTCTTTAAAGTTTTGGTAAAAATTCAACTGTATTCTTTATTGGGAGACCTTATAATACTGTTCCATCATGTTATTTGTTATTGATTTGTTCAGGTATTCTAAGTCTTCAAGATGAATTTTGGTGGTGATATATGTCCATAAACAACTATTTCTTTAATATTTTTCAATTTATTGGCATAGAATTGTTCATAATAGTCTCAAGTGATCCTTTGTTTTTCTGTACTATCAGTTGCCCTGTCTCCTTCTTCTGACTTTTATGTATTTGGGTACTTCATCTTTTCTTTTTCTCAACCTATATAAATATTTGTTAATTTTTCCTATATTTAAAAAAAAAACAACTATTTTTTATGGATGTTTATATTTATTTTATTATTTTTTCCTGATTTTATTGTTTCTTTCCTTCTATCAGTTTCGTATTTGGTTTATTCTTTTTTTTTTTTTTTTGACAGGCAGAGTGGACAGTGAGAGAGACAGACAGAGAGAAAGGTCTTCCTTTGCCATTGGTTCACCCTCTAATGGCCGCCATGGCCGGTGCACCGCGCTGATCCAAAGGCAGGAGCCAGGTACTTCTCCTGGTCTCCCATGGGGTGCAGGGCCCAAGCACTTGGGCCATCCTCCACTGCCTTCCCGGGCCATAGCAGAGAGCTGACCTGGAAGAGGCGCAACCAGGACAGAATCCGGTGCCCCGACCGGGACTAGAACCCGGTGTGCTGGCACCGCAAGGCAGAGGATTAGCCTAGTGAGCTGCGGCGCTGGCCTTGGTTTATTCTTGCTTTCCTAATTCCTTGAGGTGCGTTGTTTGGTTGATTATTTGAAATATGTCTATCATTTTGTTGTAGGTGCTCATAGGTATAAACTTCCCACTTCATAATGCTTTTACTGTTTCTCACAAATTTTGATATGTTGTAGTTCTACTTTCATTTGTTTCCAAAAATTATTTATTTTATCTCTTGATTTCTTCCTTGGCTATTCCAAAGAATGCTATTTACTTTCCATACATTTGTGACTTTTTTTAAATACCTATTTATATTTGAAAGGTAAAGTTACAGAGAGAGGAAGAGACATAAAGAGAGATCATCTACCCATCTGCTACTTAACCCCTTCCCTAACAGCCATGACTGGGTCAGGCTGAAGCCAGGTCTCCCTGGGTCCCAAGCACAGGCCTAAGCACATGGGCCATCTTCTGCTGCTTTTCCGTGTGCATTAACAGGGAGCTGGATCCCAAGTGGAGCAGCTGGGAATCTTATGAGATGCTGGTGTCAGAGGCGGCAGCTTAACCCACTGTGCCACAATGCTGGCTATGTATTTGTGCAGTTCGTAAAGTTGCACGTTGATTTCTAGGTTTACTCCATTGTGGTCAGAGAAGATACATGCTGTTATTTTGAATTTTGGATTTGTTGGGGCTTACTTTTTTGGCCTAGGATATATTCTATTCTGGAGAATGCTTAATGAATTGATAAGAATGTGCATTCTGTAACTGTTAGATGAAATATTTTGTAAATGTCTGACAGTTCCAATTGATCCATAGAACAGTTGATATTAATGTTTCTTGGTGGATTGTTGGTATGAAAGAGTGGTCTATTGATGAAAGTGTGGTGTTAAAGTTACCAACTAATATTCCATTAGAATCTGTCTCTCCTTTTAGATCTAATAATGTGCTATATAAAATTTGGTACTCCTGAATTGTGTGCATATATGGTAAAAATTTTATTACCTCCTATTGAATGAATCACTTTATCCTTATATGATGATTATCATTGTCTTTGTTTTACAGGGTTTGACTTAAAATTTGTTCTGTGTGATATAATTTTTCCTGCTTTCCTTAATTTCTATCAACATCATAAATCTCTTTCCCATCCATTTACTTTCAGTATATTTCTGTCTTTACTGGTAAGGTGAGTTTCTAGCAGGCAGCTTATCCTTGTATCTTATTTTCTTTTCCATTCGGTCAGTTTTTACCCCTTAATTGTGGAATTTCATCCATTAACATTTAAGGTGGTTTTTGATAAGACATTCTTGTATTTTCTTAAATGTTTTGCATTGCCTTCTTTTTTTGCTTTTTGAAAATAACCTTTATTTCCTCAAACAAATTAAGTGCATTACAAGAAACTAAAAAACAAAGTCATCCACAATCACAAACAGTTGAATTAACATGTCTGTCTGGGTCCTGTGCATACACACACAACATCTACTTTTTTATGTGACTGAGATCATACTGAATGTAACTGTGTGGATCAAGTTTTTTTACATTTCATGAAGATTTGCCGATTCAAAATCCAAAAAAAAAAATATATAAGTACTTTGATAACAAAAATATATCATACCAACTCAATTTGTTAGGAAAAAATGTAATTTTGATTTTCTTGTGGACAAAAATTACATAAAAGACAAAAATAACCAAGGGCCTCTAAATGCAAGTTTTGGTTGAGGTAAAGTGGCACTTATAGCAAAGGTACATGCTAGGTGTGTTGTTTCTTAGAGAAGTTATTATCAGACTAGTATTACTGAAATATTAGCAAGAAGCCATGCTTGCATTCCTTAATACACTCCTATAGGAAAGCCAAGAGAAATGCACATTCATCAGTGGCTTTCAGCAAAATGTAAATACAACACATCTGCATACTTCCTTCTGCTCCTCTGCTACCAAGCCCGGGGAGGAAGTGCTGATACTCACTGCTCAGAGGTGGTTTAACAATTCCAGGTTCAAGATGCCCCTTTTCTACCAATGATAACAAAAGATGCATACAAATTGGTTCATTCTCTAGCTCTACTCACCTTTGTGTTTTGGTAGTTTTCTATATTGATAACATTTGATTCTCTTTTTCTTTCTCCTCTTCCTTTGCTAATGTGGTCATTTGGGAAATGAACCAGCAGATGGAAGATCTCTCTCTGTCCTTTCTTTTCTCTTTGTAACTCTGCCTTTCAAACAAATCAATCTTTTTTAAAAGAAATGCAATCCAGGACTCTTCACTGGTTTCAAGAACTGAATACCTTGAATTACCACTGCTGACCCATTGTGTTTGCATTGGCAGGAAGCTGGAGTCAGGAGGCAGAGCTGCAAATGAACGCAGACATTCTAATGACAGACACAGGAATCTTTACTGCAAAACAAAACTCTTTCTTATTTTAAATATTTTTTAAAAGCAGGTAACCTTCTTCTTAAAATGATGACAGGGGCCGGCAACCTGGTGTAAGGGTTAAGCTGCTGCCTGTGATGTTGTCATCCCATAGAGGCACCAGTTCAAATGTGGGCTGCTCCAATTCTGATCCCGCTCACTGCTAATTTATCTTGGAAAGCGGAAGACAGCCAAAGTGCTCGGGCTGCTAGACCTACATGGGAGACTGGGAACGTGCTCCTGGCTCCTGACTGGCAGGGCCTCATCTGTAGCCATTATGCCGTTTGGGGTGTGAACCAGAAGTTGAGGTTTCTCTCTCTCCCTCTCTCTCCCTCTCTGTCTGTAACTCTACCTTTAAAATAAGTAAGTAAATCTTAAAAAAAAAAGATGATGATAGAAATATATGATGGATTAAAAAACAATTTTCAAATTTGGAAAAGATTATAAACTATTTGTAAAAAATTCTGCATATGAGTATGCATATGTGTGCACTAGAAAACATTCTTCAAGGAGTCACCACAAACTCTCATGGTTACATCTAGACTGTGAGTTTCACAATGGTTTTTTAGAACTTTATTATCAAATGCCAGGAACTAGGTTCTCGGCATTCAAAATTTTTGCTTCAAAATATACAAGATGTGTGATTCTCTATGGCTCATTTTCTTCATTAAAATGACATTAGTAAAATTTTCTGCATAAAGTGTTTTCTTTTGGGGGGGAAATATGCAGGGCTTTTTTTTAATTTCTTTTTTTTCTTTTAATATAAATTTCCAAAGTACAGTTTATGGATTACATTGGCTTCTCCCCCCCATTAATTTCCCTCCCACTCGCACCCCTCACATCTCCCGCTCCCTCTCCCATTCCATTCACATCAAGATTCATTTTCAATTCTCTTTATATACAGAAGATTGATTCAGTATGTATTAAGTAAAGATTTCATCAGTTTACACCCACACAGAAACACAAAGTTTAAAAATACTGTTTCAGTACTAGTTATAGCATTACTTCATATTGGACAACACATTAAGGACAGATCCCACATGAGAAGTAAGTACACAGTGACTCCTGTTGTTGACTTAATAATTTGACACTCTTGTTTATGGCATCAGTAATCTCCCTAGGCTCTAGTAATGAGTTGCCAAGGCTATGGAAGCCTTTTGGGTTCGCCAACTTCGTTCTTATTCCGACAGGGTCATAGTCAAAATGGGAGTTCTCCCTTCAGAGAAAGGTACCTCCTTCTTTGATGGCCCCGTTCTTTCCACTGGGATCTCACTCACAGAGATATTTCATTTAGGTATTGTTTTGTTTGTTTGTTTGTTTGTTTGCAAGAGTGTCTTGGCTTTCCATGCCTAAAATACTCTCATGGGCTCTTCAGCCATATCCGAATGCCTTAAGGGCTGATTCTGAGGCCAGAGTGCTGGTTAGGACATCTGCCATTCTTTTTTTTTTTTTAACTTTATTTAATGAATATAAATTTCCAAAGTACAGAATATTGATTACAATGGCTTCCCCCCATAACGTCCCTCTAACCCGCAACCCTCCCCTTATCCACTCCCTCTCCCCTTCCATTCACATCAAGATTCATTTTCGATTCTCTTTATATACAGAAGATCAGTTTAGCATACATTAAGTAAAGATTTCAACAGTTTGTTCCCACAAAGAAACATAAAGTGAAAAATACTGTTTGAGTACTAGTTATAGCATTAAATCTCAATGTACAGCACACTAAGGACAAAGATCCTACATGAGGAGTAAGTGCACAGTGACTCCTGTTGTTGACTTAACAAATTGACTCTCTTGTTTATGGTATCAGTAATCACTGTAGGCTCTTGTCATGAGCTGCCAAGGCTATGGAAGCCCCCAGAGTTCACTGACTCTGATCATATTTAGACAAGGCCATGGTCAAAGTGGAAGTTCTTTCCTCCCTTCAGAGTTAAGTTCCTCCTTCTTTGATGACCCATTCTTTCCACTGGGATCTCACTCGTGGAGATCTTTCATTTAGGTGTTTTTTTTTTTTTTTTCCCCCAGAGTGTCTTGGCTTTCCATGACTGAAATACTCTCATGGACTTTTCAGCCGGATCCGCATGCCTTAAGGGCTGATTATGAGGCCAGAGTGCTGTTAGGACATTTGCCATTCTATGGGTCTGCTGTGTATCTCACTTCCCATGTTGGATCATTCTCTCCCTTATCTCCCTTTTTTATTCTATCAGCTAGTATTTGCAGACACTAGTCTTGTTTATGTGATCCCTTTGGCTCTTAGTCCTATCATTATGATCAATTGTGAACAGAAATTGATCATTGGGACTAGTGAGATGGCATTGGTACATGCCACCTTGATGGGATTGAATTGGAATCCCCTGGTATCTTTCTAACTATACTGTTTGAGGTAAGTCAGCTTGAGCATGTCCTGAATTGCACATCTCTTCCCTCTCTTATTCCCACTCTTATATTTAACAGTGATCACTTTTCAGTTAAGTTTCAGCGCTTAAGAAGAATTGTGTATTGATTACAGTATTCAACCAAAAGTATTAAGTAGAACAAACAAAATAAAATACTAAGAGGGATAACATATTAAGCTGTTCATCAACAGTCAGGGTGAGGGCTGATCAAGTCACCATTTCTCATAGTGTTCATTTCACTTTACCATTCAACCCAGCCATACCATTCCTTGGAATTTACCCAAAGGAAATTAAATTGGCAAACAAAAAAGCAGTCTGCACATTAATGTTTATTACAGCTCAATTCACAATGGCTAAGACCTGGAATCAACCCAAATGCCCATCAACAGTAGACTGGATAAAGAAATTCTGGGACATGTACTCTATAGAATACTATACAGCAGTCAAAAACAACGAAACCCAGTCATTTGCAACAAGATGGAGGAATTTGGAAAACATCATGCTGAGTGAAATAAGCCAGTCCCAAAGAACAAATATCATATGTTCTCCCTGATTGGCGACAACTAACTGAGCACCAAAGGGGAAACGTGTTGAAGTGAAATGGACACTATGAGAAACAGTGACTTGATCAGCTCTTGTCCTGACGGTTGATGTACAATGTAATACTTTATCCATTTTAGTATTTTTTTTTGTTCTAGTACCATTGGTTGAACTCTGTAATTAACACACAATTATTCTTAGGTGTTTAAATTTAACTGAAAAGTGATCCCTGTTAAATATAAGAGTGGGAATAAGAGAGGGAGGAGATGTACAATTTGGGACATGCTCAAGCTGGCTTGCCCCAAATGGTGGAGTTAGAAACGTGCCAGGGGATTCCAATACAATCCCATCAAAGTGGCATGTACCAATGCCATCTCACTAGTCCAAGTGATCAACTTCAGTTTATAATTGATCATATTGATAGGTCTAAGATTCAAAGGGATCACACAAACAAGACTAGTGTCTGCTAATACTAACTGATAGAATCAAAAAGGGAGAGAATGATCCATCATGGGAAGTGGGATACACAGCAGACTCATAGAATGGCAGATGTCATAGTGTTCATTTCACTTTAACAGGTTTCCTTTTTGGTGCTCAGTTAGTTGTCACCTATCTAGGAGAACAAGTGGTATTTTTCCCTTTGGGATTGGCTTATTTCACTCAACATAATGTTTTCCAAATTCCTAACAGGGATCTGTATAGAATTCTATAGAGTACATGTCCCATAATTTCTTTATCCAGTCTACTCTTTATGGGCATTTAGGTTGGTTCCAGGTCTTAGCTATTGTGAATTGAGCTGCAATAAACATTGAGGTGCAGACAGCCTGTTTGTTTGCCAATTTAATTTCCTTTGGGTAAATTCCAAGGAGTGGGATGGCTGGGTTGTATGGTAGGGTTATATTCAGGTTTCTGAGGAATCTCCAGACTGACTTCTATAGTGGCTTAACTAGTTTGCATTCCTACCAACAGTGGGTTAGTGTCCCTTTTTCCCCATATCCTCTCCAGCATCTATTGTTGGTAGATTTCTGAATGTGAGCCATTCTAACTGGGGTGAGGTGAAACCTCACTGTGGTTTTGATTTGCATTTCCCTGATTGCTAGTGATCTTGAACATTTTTTCATGTGCCTGTTGGCCCTTTGGATTTCTTCTTTTGAAAAATGTCTATTGAGTAATTAATTAATGAGGGTGTGTTGTCATGTACTGGGTAAAGCTGGCACCTGTAATGCCGGCATCCTTTATGGGCACCAATTTGAATCCGGCTGCTCCATTTCCTATCCTGCTCCCTATTAAGAGCCTGGGAAAAGCAACAGAATGTGGCCTAGTACTTTGGTCCCTGCTACCCATGAGGGAGACCTGGAGGAAGCTCCTGGCTTCTGGCTGGCCACATACTAGGGCTATCTGGGAAGTGAATCAATGGATGGAAGAGCTCTCTCTTGTAACTCTTTCACAAAATATAAGTAAATTAAAAGAAAAACTAATACATATATTATATATATATATATATAATGACACCTATAAAAACTTTTTTCAGAATAAGCACTCCAAATAAGTTAACTCTTTCCGTTTTGTCATTCTCATTATTTTCACAATGGTTATCAACTACTTTGGTTATTAAAAATAAAACGCACTTCACTAGAATGCCTATGTATGTACTCATAAGATAATGATAAAAGCAGCAAGACAAGTATAATTTATTATATTCATAAGCAAAGCAAGGGAAACCTACCTATATTCACAAGCATTCTCTAAATAGTTCCATCTCCAGAGGTTTCAGCCTTCAGAGGGAACCTCCTGCTTCCCTTACTTCATGTCACTCTTTTGAATAAATTTGTTGCTGCAAAAGTCTTATTCAATTGTATGGAAACTTTTTTGCTAGGTGAATTTGGGAGAAGGATTTGAGCACAATGGCACAGCTCTGTCTGTAGTTCTCTTTTTGTAACTGTCCACTACAGACAGCATGCATTCTAGTTTGCTCTTTATTTTGACATTATTTTGAAGAGTTTGACTGAGACACCCACAGTGGGACCCATGGTGACGTACTAAGCTAGTGAACTTGTAGCAGGGAAGAATGCTAGTGGGACTGATTCATTAGTAGTCCTGGTAAGCACTTTGTCTTCAGGTCAAAAGTCAGGACTTCTTCTGAACTATTGTAATAGTAAAGCTTATATTATGACCAAAATATTTCTCTGTCCACTTCAGAACTTGCAAGGTCATCTATTGTTCTAATGAATCCTGTATACTTCTAAATCCACTTGGAACTTCAATTGCATTCTAGAGCTGGGTTTATTAATAATCCTTTGAGCAATATTTATAGTTTTTTTCATCTTTTATTTAATAAATATAAATTTCCAAAGTAAAACTTTTGGTTTATAGCGGCTTTTCCCCCCATAACCTCCCTCCCACCCACAACCCTCCCATCTCCCACTCCCTCTCCCATCCCATTATTCATCAAGATTCACTTTTAATTATCTCTATATACAGAAGATTAACTTAGTATATACTAAGTAAAGATTTCAACAGTTTGCATGCACACAGATACACAAAGTATAAAGTACTGTTTGAGTAGTAGTTTTACCGTTAATTTGCATAGTACAACACATTAAGGACAGAGGTACTGCATGAGTTCATTGTGATACCAATTAAAATACCAAAGACATTCTTCTCAGATCTGGAAAAAATGATGCTGAAATTCATATGGAGATACAGGAGACCTCGGATAGCTAAAGCAATCTTGTACAACAAAAACAAAGCCAGAGGCATCACAATACCAGATTTCAAGATATACTACAAGGCAGTTGTAATCAAAACAGCATGGTACTGGTACAGAAACAGATGGATAGACCAATGGAACAGAATAGAAACACCAGAAATTAGCCCAAACATCTACAGCCAACTTATATTTGATCAAGGATCTAAAACCAAGTCCTGGAGCAAAGACAGTCTATTCAATAAATGGTGCTGGGAAAACTGGATTTCCGTGTGAGGAAGCATGAAGCAAGACCCCTACCTTACACCTTACACAAAAATCCACTCAATGTGGATTAAAGATCTAAATCTACAACCCGACACTATCAAGTTACCAGCGATATAGGCATTTTTTCATCTGTGTTCTAAACATCTCTTTTACCCATCCCAGTTGGGATTATTTTTCTATACATTTTCCATGTAAAATTGTGATTAAGGCATGGAGTTTGGCACGGTGGTCAAGAGGCTGCCTGGGAAGCCCATCTCCCCCATTGGAGAGTCTAGGTTCAAGCTCTGACCCCACTCCCAACTCCAGCTTCCTGTCCAAGCACATACTGGATGGCAGCAGTGATGGTTAATCATTGGGTTTTTGCCACAATGCTGGAGACCTGGACTGATTCTAGTGCTCCTGGGTATTTGTATAGCTAACCAGCAGGTAGGAGGTCTCTCTATTTCTTTTAGTCTTTGTGTCCATCTCTGACTCTCTGCCCCTCATAAAAAACAATTGGTGATTTAGCACATGACATTATATACATTGAATCTGTCTTCTGTTTCTTACTGACTATGTGAACTTTATCAGTTTTAATTGCTCATCAAGTAGAGACAAAAATAATGCCTAACTACTATTGTTTTGCAGATTAATTGAAATATTATTATATAGAAAGTTTCAGATCATAACATGTATTTAGTTAGTGAAAATAATATATTTCTTTTATCTTGATTCATGTGAATATTCAGAAATGATAAAACTTGTATTAATTGAATATGCAATATAATCACATAGTTATTAGAGCATGTTTATCTATTTAATTAGCTTGTATACATCCTACTTTATGGCAAGTTTTCCAGAAGCACGGATGTGAGCAAGTTATATATTCAAAAAATATCCTAGTAGTTGAAGGCCACCATTATAATAATAAATTTTCCTTATTTTTAAGAAAGAGTTACTCATGGAAAAGCATGTACAACTTACTCAATATATCATTTGGTCACCCATGTATTCAGTAATCATCTGTTAACACTGGTGATTTGACAAAAATGTTAGGAGTTAGAGAAGCACATGTTTATCCACAAGTTATGAATGCATGGACAGACTGCAAGGTGTCTGGCGTGTAACAAATCTTCCCAGGCAGACGAATCAATTAATTCACAGGCTTTTATTGGGGTTCTGCTCCCGGGCGAGGTTCCCCGGTCCCAACAGAGCAACAGAGCGAGGGCCAGGGAAGTCAAGCATCAGAGATTGGGAGAGCTCCTTTTATAGAATCAGAGCATGGGGGTTAAAGGTTGAGGTGGGTCCGATCCTCATTGGTTGACCTTTAGGCACCCGCAGGGACCTTGACAAGGACTTTCTTCCCCGGAAGTAGGCCTCTCCATTCCCGGAAGTGTAGGCCTTCCCTCCTTGCGGATCCCAAAGCTACCACAGACCATGACTGAAAATATAACATTTTAATCAAAAATAAGGTAGCACAATGTAGCTGAAGGACTTTTGATTCTTGTGGTGGTGGAGAAACTAACAGCTGGAAAGGTCAAAGTGGTGACATGAAAGATATGCATTATTGCAGATGTTGAAGAGTTGATATGAGTTGCCCAGACATAAAGTGTGGATACACACTTGTCATTATGATATGAATTAAATCTGACATCTAATAGTATTTTAAATAACTCACGTTATTATTTGATTAAATAGGGACTTTATTCTTTTTAAAAGATTTATTGGGGCTGGCGCTGTGGCACAGTAGGTTAATCCTCCACCTGTGGTGCCCACATCCCATATGGATACTGGTCCAGACCCAGCTGCTCTACTTCTCATCCAGCTCTCTGCTATGGCCTGGGAAAGCAGTAGAAGATGGCCCATGCACCCATGTGGGAGACCGGGAAGAAGCTCCTGGCTCCTGGCTTTGGATCAGCACAGCTCCGGCTATTGCAGCCACTGGGGAGTGAACCAGAAGGAAGGCTTTTCTCTCTGTCTCTTCCTCTCACTGTCTATAATTCTACCTCTCAAATAAATAAATAAAATATTTTTAAAAAGATTTATTTTACATTTACATTTTACCATGCAGGTGCAGGAACCCAAGGACTTTGGCTGACTTCCACTGCTTTCCCAGGCCATAGCAGAAAGCTGGATAGGAAATGGAGCAGTTGGAACTTAAACCAACATCATTTTGGCAGGCTGGTGCTGGAGCCTGCAGCTTTACCCACTATGCCACAGCGCCAGCCCCTAAATAGGGAATTTAAGCAAGTTAATTTGGAAGTTGACAATTTTAGAGGCTTATTTTTATCTGAAATATAGAGTGTTGGGGTGGAGGAGGGGACAGGTGGAGAGAGAGAGAAATTCATCTGCTCTCTCAATCCCGAATGACAGCAACAGCCAGGGCTGGGACAAGCTGAGGCCCAGAACTCCATCAGGGTCTCCCACATGATTGACATGGGCTCATGCACTTGGCCAACCTCTGCTGATTTGCAAGGCACAGTAGCAAGGAGCTGAATCAGAAACAGAGCAACTAGAACTTGAACTGGTGCTCTGATATGCATTGCATTGCAAGCAGGGGCTTACTGTGCTGTGCCAGAAATTTGACCTCAGACAATTTTTCTTCCAAAATAAGAATAGATTTCTTTAAATATACAGAGTCAGTAAACAATAACCACAACAAACACAAAAACATTGCATTGTGCGAAGTCTGGAGTAAATGAGTAAGTGATAAAGAAGAATTTTTGATGAATAAAAATACGTTCCACCCACTTGGTGCCCAATATAGAACATTCTTGACTGTGAATAACACTCATCCTATCTATCAACTGCAATTTTTTAAATTATATATCATTTAATTATTTAATTATCTATATGATGATTTCTGAATTTTTTAAAAAATTGTTGTCACAACTGAGAAATATTATATAAGGAAAACAAGCAATAGTTGTTTGCGAAACATGCTCCAAAAGAAAGAACAGGATTTCTGAAACATTTGCCAGTAAAAAAATCTTTTCACATCCTTGTATTTTCTTTGCAGTTGCCAGAAGTACAATGAGTGAAGACATGAAACTTTATTAGCTATTTAGGGAAATGACTTGCTTACAGAAAGTCTATAATTGGATCCTAAATGTATTAGTGTCTAAAAGTCCTTTGAAGCAATTTTTATGATGTAGGAAGATGGTCAAGTAATTTGCAACTCCAATTTTGTTTGAGGATTTCAAATGTGCCAAATATCAGATAAAACCATAAACACTGTTGAATTATGGCTGATTTGTTGCCTTATTTTAGGATTTCAAATAATGTTTTTCTTTTAAGTAGGAATATTAGGAGGGAGTGCTGTATGTCCCAAGCCAAGTCATCATTTTAAACAAGCATGTGCTGTTGTCTTGCATAGAAATCCTTCCTTAGATGAGAAACTTAAATGGACACACTGTATGGAACTTATTGAAATAAGATCTAAAACATAATTGTTTATCAGGGATTCTAGTTGTGAGGTGCTTTGAAGTCTTGAGAAAGCAGTTGTTTTCAGTGATTTTGGAGAGAGGAGGGTGGGAAATATTTCACTGGTATTTCCTTTCATTATGTAAAAGATTAGAAGCAGATTTCTCTGTAAAAATCAGTCAAAACTGAAGTAAAGCAGATGTTTACTTTTGATAGGTTGAACGTTAGAGTCTTTTAGGAAAAGTTTAGTTTGCTTCAAAATTCTACATACACCAAATTGCATGTGGAAGACAGTGTGTGCTGTGGACACCCAACAACCACGCTCCCATGCTGCATATTTGAGGATACATTTCTTTCCAAAACTCAAAGCAGATGAAGATGCCAATGCTTTCCCAGACCCCCATGCTGCTACAGCTGCTTATACAAGCTAGTCCCGGCTAAGTGGGATCTGAGAAGTCCACTAGGAAATATTCCTTCTTGTTCAGAGTGAATGAGAGACAACACATTTGTCCATGGCTTGATATCTGGACATGAAGCTTGGAACTGATTGAGATGAATTTATGTCCATGATGACAGAGACAATATGTGTGCTGCAGATGGCACAGAGTAGAGGTGAATATCACTACCATGTTTACCTACTTTCATTAAGCTGCAACATTGACATCGGAACTGCTCTACCATTCTTTTTCCATTGTGAGAGAATAAGTCCACTAATATTTATTTATCTTTAGAAAGAAATTTAATACTTATAGCCAATTTTGTCTCTTTTCACGAAGAAATCTTTTATTTAAAGAATACAACTTCATACATTTCATAAGTACAACTTTAGAAATATAGTGATTCTTCCTACCCTACCCACACTCCCACCCCCTTCCTCCTCTGTCTTACATTCCCAGTCCTATTCTCTCATAAGATCCATTTTCAATTAACTTTATACACGAAGAGCAACTATATAATAAGTAAAGAGTTCAAGAATTGCATGAGAAAAAAGAAAAACTGTTCCTCAACAATCAAGACAAGGGCTGTTCAAAGTCATTGCATCTAGAAGTTAATTTTACTTATTTTTTTAAGCAACCTAATTAACTTTATAAACTCACCCAATAATGATGCATCTTTTGTGAGCACTTAGATATAACTTACAAAATGTAAGAATATCCTCAACTTCATACATTAAAAGAAAGTAAGTCCTTGAGAACAAGTTTTATCATTAATTAAGGAAGCACCTAAGAAAATAAGCGGGTGAGTTGGACACAGGCATAACTAAAATTTATGAAACATAAGAATATCCTCCAATTAATATACTAAATTGACAAAATCTTTGAGAACGAATTTTAGTTTGAACTCTCATAATACTACTCTGAGGACAGAGGTCCTGCATTGGAAGTTAGTGCACAGTGACTCCTGTTGCTAATTTAACAATTAACACTCTTGACATGAGCTGCCTCTGTTATGGAAGTCTTTTGAATTCACAAACTCCATCAGTATTTAGACAAGGCCTGACAAAGTAGAAGTTCTGTCCTCTCTTCAGAGAAAAGTACACCCTTTCCACTGGAGTCTCACCCACAAAGGCCTTTCATGTAGGGAACTTTTTGCCACAGTGTCTTAGCTTTCCACGCCTGCAATGCTATTATGGGCTTCCTAGACAGACTAGAATGCTTTATGGGCTGATTCTGAGGTCAGAGTGCTACTTAAAGCAATTATCATTCTATGAGTCTGCTGTTTGGACTGCTTCCCATGTTGGAGCTTTCACTCCTTTTTAATTCTTTTATTATTAGCAAACACTTAATCCTATTTGTATGATCACTTTAATACTTACATGACCGTATTAAGACTTAAAAATGCTATTTTTACTACCTAGCTTAAGGGGATTTGGGGTCCCATGGCAAGGTTTCAAATGCACCCTTAGAAGTAAGCCTGTAGGGATGTTTGCAGAACTATCCAGTTTTACAATTACAAACTTCATATACTTTGTAATTACAATTTTAGGAACATGGTGATTCTCCCATCATGCTCACCCTCCCACCCGCACTCCCACCATTGCTCTTCCTCCTCGCTCTTTTATTCCCACTCTTATTTTTTAATAAAATCTATTTTCAATTAAATTTATGCACATATGATTAACTCTATTTTAAGTAAAGAGTTCAACATAGTATGAAAAAAAAAAACTATTCTTCAACAAAGGCTGTTCCTCAACAGTCAAAAGACAAAGGCTATTCAAGTCACTGCTTCTCAAAGTGTCAATTTCATATCTACAGATTGCCTTTTAGGTGCTCTATTAGTTATCATAGGTCAGGGACATGTGATATTTGTACCTTTGGGACTAGCTTATTTCACTAAACATGATATTTTTCAGATCCATCCATTTTATTGCAAATAACCAGATTTGGTTATTTCTTTGCTTTTGTTTTTGTTTTTGATTTTTTTTTGCTACCGTGTAGTATTCCATGGTGTACATATCCTATAATTTTTTCATCTTGTCTTCAGTGGATGGGCATTTGGGTTGATTCAATATCTTAGCTATCGTGAATTGAGCTGTAGTTAACATGGGGATACAGATAACCCTTTCATATGCTGATTTCATTTCCCCTGGGTAAATTCCCAGGAGTGGAATGGTTGGGTCATATTTGATTCTATTTTACTGTGGGAACAATGTGTTTTGATAACCTGAAGGGTAGATGTAAGGAATAAACTTCCATGTGACACCTCTATGAATCATGATCTTATGTGATTCCTCCCATTAATATAGACAACATAGGTAACTTCTTCTACCCAGTAGAATATAGGAAAGTGATGGGATAATTGCTCCCTAGACTAGGTTCCATCATAAAAGATACCAGTGTTATAGTCTAGAATGGGATTCATTTATGGATCTTTAGAAAGCAAGTTGTATGTTGTGAGAGGGCCACAAAGCAAAGATCTAACTTATCCACAGAGGTTAAGGACAACTCTTAAAATGGAAATCTCAATCATTCAATCACATAAATTGTGTTATAACATCAAACATGTGAAGAGCAAAGCCGATGCATGAAAGAACACATCTAACTGACCCCTTTGTAGCAGCCTTTTATGACCCAGAGCACTGAATCCAGCAAAACCCTGCTCAGATATATGACCTATGGATATTGTGAGATACTAAGTGTCTAAAATTAAATTTCTAAGTTCTTGGTAACTTGTTATGTAGCAATTGATAAATAATATTTTCAGGTTACTGCTACTTCCTCTGATAGATAATTCCAGTTTCATAGTCACTTCAAATTCACCATAGCTAAGGTTGAGTCTTTTGTATCTCACAATCCAAACACATAATCACCCAAATTTTAATATCTACCAACTACTTTATAGGTAGTTTTGCCATATTCAGATAAAAATTACAGCGCACACAAAGCTTTCTATAGCAATCTTGTATTATGTTTCTTCCCTAGGCGGTGTTATTTAAATTAGCACACAAAATTGACATTGATGTTTATACATATTACATATTAGCATCTGGTAATGGTGTAGAAAAGTAGACACTGTCATATTATGACAATGTGTATGATAAATTATGCAAACATTTCAAAGAGTGATTTTGCAGTGTATTTTAATACCTCAAAAATTATTATTTATTTTTCAATGTATTAGTCCAGATCAAATGTGAAACCCAATACTTAGCATACCTTATCTTATAGCATTTGTCCAAAATAAAACTCAGCTTTGTACCTGTTCAACTTACATTGCTGTTCCCCTTTGTGTGGGGAGCAACTCGGACTAGACTAAGTTACTGGAATTAAGAATTATTCTATGCATCTGCTCTCCCACAATATGGCGCTGGGAAAGGAGGAAACAGCTTCTACGCAGCTGCCTCTTGCCAACTTGAGTGATGACCTCCAGGAGCTGATCCTGCTCCTGATTGGAGGAGAGCAGCGTACTTGGCGTGTGGGCAGCCGAGTTGGGATTGGCGGAAGAGGACTATAAAGGAGGAGAGAGACAACATGCATCAGGGAACATCTATCTGAAGGAACACCTGTGCAGCCCCCGAGAGAGCCGGCCGGCGGTGTGCCGCTCCCCCGCGGAAGTGGGGAAGGTGGCTAGGGGGAACCGCCCTTCCACGGAGGTGGAAGGGTCGGTAGCCAACCCGGGAAGAACCAGCAGCAAATCCGGGAAGGGCCGAGCAGACGAAAGAACAGCGCAGGGTACTGTGTCGTTCCTCCACGAAGAGGGGGAGCGACATAATGGTGCCGTGACTCGGATAGGAAACCTAGGAGGGAAGAAACGGGAAGAAGTGGGAAAATACCTGAGAGAGAGACTAGCAAAGAGCCTAGGGAAAAGCCGACGGAAAAGGTGCCGGAAGAAGCTATCAAAAGCCTAGGCATAGACTCAGATACAGACTACGGGGGGAAGCTGGGAGAAATCTCTAAGGTTGAAAGCGAAAGCGAAAGCTAGAACAGACAGACTCGGATACGGACTGTGGGGAGAAGCCAGGAGAAATGAGGGAGGAATATTGTTGGAATAAAACTTAGGGAAACATACCGGGTAGAGAAAAATGTTAGGGAAATTGAAGCTGCGGGGGCAGGCTGAGGCGGAAACGTAAGCTATGTTGGAATTCTTCAAGTCAGCCCGGGGAACAAAAGGCGAAAAGCTAAAACTAGAGGTGGACTTGTAAGCCAGGTTGGAATCCGTCAGATTAGCCTGGGGAGCAAAAGACGGGAAGCCAAACCGTGAGGCGGAAACGTGGGCTAGGTTGAATTCGCCAGGTTAGCCCTGGGAACTTGGATTGAATGCTAGTGGCGGAAACGTGAGCTAGGCTGTGTGATTTGCGGAAGCCGCCGCGTGCAGAGAGAGCACGGGGCGTGAATAGATAGGGAACGTGGGACTAGTGCGAGGCCGTGGTGCGGGCGCGAAGGGGCGCGGAGACCGCGGAATGCGCGCGCGGAGCCGGGAGGCCACGCAGATGAGAGAAGCGCGGGCTGAAGCGGCTCAGAGCCGGGAAGCCGCCGAGAAGCAGCCTTGGGGCGGGCGCCGGGAAGCCGCAGGGATAAGAGAAACAGAAGTTTAGAAGTAAAATGAGAAAAATAGGAATGCTGGTAAATAGAAGTAAAATGGGAGAGATAGGAATGCCCGGAGATAGAGAAATAGAGAAAAATAAGGCCTTCCCTCAACATGGCAATGAGAGAGCTTGGATTTGGTCTGCCTGATTAGGGAGGTGGTGAGCACCTGCGGGCGGCTAGCAGCTTATGCGCCGCAGGTCACCGAAGACAGGCACGAATTAACATCAATAAGTCTCCCCACAATACAGCAATGAGAAGGCTTGGATTCGGTCTGCCTGATTAGTAAGGCGATAAGCACCAGCAGGCAGCTCGACCAGAGTATGAGCTGCAGGTCACCGAAGATATGCACGAATCAACACCAATAAGTCTCCCCACAATACTGCAATGAGAAGGCTTGGATTTGGTTTGCCTGATAGGGCTTGTAAGCACCTGCAGGCAGTTCTAGCAGAGCAGAGCATGCACTGCAGGGCACCGAACACAGGCACACATCAGCGCCTAAAAACCTCACAACATGGCGAAGAGAGGACCCGGATTCGGTTTGCCTTATTGATAGGGCTTGTAAGCACCTGTGGGCAACTCTAGCAAGCAGAGTGTGTGCTGCGGGGCACCAAAGACAGGCGCGTATCAACGCCAAAAAAATAAAAAGAAAGGGGGATCTGTGGGGAGCAACTCGGACTAGACTAAGTTACTGGAATTAAGAATTATTCTATGCATCTGCTCTCCCACAATATGGCGCTGGGAAAGGAGGAAACAGCTTCTACGCAGCTGCCTCTTGCCAACTTGAGTGATGACCTCCAGGAGCTGATCCTGCTCCTGATTGGAGGAGAGCAGCGTACTTGGCGTGTGGGCAGCCGAGTTGGGATTGGCGGAAGAGGACTATAAAGGAGGAGAGAGACAACATGCACCAGGAACATCTATCTGAGGGAACACCTGTGCAGCCCCCGAGAGAGCCGGCCGGCGGTGTGCCGCTCCCCCGCGGAAGTGGGGAAGGTGGCAGGGGGAACCGCCCTTCCACGGAGGTGGAAGGGTCGGCAGCCAACCCGGGAAGAACCAGCAGCAAACCCGGGAAGGGCCGAGCAGACAAAAGAACAGTGCAGGGTCCTGTGTCGTTCCTCCACGAAGAGGGGGAGCGACACTTTGTAATGTTCACCAGTTGAATATTAGTTCTGTTCAACTAGTTGTTCAAGTCTGAGCACTTTCCTTTCTCAGTTCAATCTTTCACTAACTGATTAAATTATTATTTTAGTTTAATTTCCCAAACACTCTCCATTTCATGGGTTATAAGGATTACCTCAATAGCACCTCACATGATGTAACTCTGCACCCATCACAAATAGAGCCATTCATTTTCAGCATGCTCTATCAGTTGTGGATTTGTTAAAACTGTTGAACCTACTTTGATACATCATTATCACTCAAATCCCATAATTTATGTTAGGTTAATTCTTGTACATTATATAGGTTTGGACAAATGTGTTATAGCATTTGTTACATTTGTAATAACAAACCCTTGAAACCATGGCCTTGTTACTGTCTCCATAATGTTACCTTTTACAGTGTCACAATAGTTGGAATCATATGGTATGTGGCCTTTTTCAGATTGGCTTCTCTCACTTAGTAGTATGCATTTAACTTTGTTTTGTGTATTTTAATTACTGGGTAGCTCATTTCTTTTGAGGACTGTACAATATTCCATTCTCTGCACGTACTGCAATTTATCCATCCATTCACACACAAAAGACATACTGGTGGCTCCTAAGTTTTGCTACTTATTTCTTTATTTATTTGAAAGGCAGAGTTACAGAGAGATGAAGGGAGGGACCTAGAGAAAGAGAGAGAGAGAGAGAGAGTGATCGATCTTCCATTCATTGATTCACTTTCCAAATGGCTACAATGGCCAGGGCAGAGTCCTGCAGCCAAAGCCAGGAGCGTTTTTCTGGTCTCCCAAATGGGTGACAGGAGACTACATACTTCGGCCATCTTGTGTTACTTTCCTAAGCCATTAGCAGGGAGATGGATTGGAAGTGGAACAGCTGGGATGTTAACATGCACCCATATGGGATTCTAGCATAACAGGCAGTGGTTTAACTCGGAACTCCAAAATGTTGACTCCTATGTATTGCTAGTTATGAATAAAACTGGTATGAACATCCATGTGCAGCATTTGTGTATGTCTGTGTTTGTTTACATATTTTTTCGACTCCTCTGGGTAAATACAGAGAATCATGATTGAGGGAGTGTATGGTATCTTTAGTTTTATAAGAAACCACCAAAATTCCTGATGTAGGAGCTCTATTATTTTGCATTCCCACTAACAATGAACAAGAGTTCCTGTTGCCCAAATCCTCAGCAGCATTTGATATCCTCAATTGATTTTCTTGATTGTGGCTTTTTATAGGCATGTGGTGATATCTCACTGCTTGATCAATTTGTAGTTCTTTTGCATTTGTTATGGAGCTTATTGTCACATGCTTCCTGCCACTCCTGCATCTGCTTTGATGAGGTTTTTGTTAAGGTCTTTGGCCCATTTTTAAATTGACAGTTTTGTGATCTAGTTGTTGAGTTATTCAAAGAGTTCTCTGTAAATTTTGGATAACTGTGCTTTACCTGAAAATTATTTTACAAATATTTTCTCCCTATCTGTGAGTCTTGTTTTCATTCTCTTGACAGTGTCTTTCAGAGACCAAACTTTTTAAATTTTAATAAAGTTCAACTTGCCAGTACTTTCTTTCTTTTTATTTATTTAAGAGGCAGTGATACAGAAAGTGAGGGCAAGGGAGAGCTCCAGGGCCTTTTTTAACAGTGCTAAATGCCAAACCCATTCATAAGGACTCTGCTTCAAGACCTAAGCACATAAAATCTTCACTTCCTAATATTAGTATTTTGGGGGTTAAGATTTCAATATATGAATTTGAAGGGAACACAATCAATGCATGAATTTGTAGGTGGGAAATGCAATAATATCACTTGAGGTATTAGAAAAATCAAGATCTAAAACACTAGAAATTTTTTATATTGTTACTTCCTCCTGCCAAAATCCAGTGTACTTTATTCAATACAGGTACATGTTTGAATTCTATTCCCATAATTTAAAAGACTATGACATATGGATAGTTACTTCTCTAAACATCAATTTTTTCATGTAATTAATAGTTGACAATTATATCCACTTTGAAGCTGCCATGAAACTTAAGAAAAACTGATATTTTTAATGATTTGTGCAATATTTCACATGGACTGAATGCTTTAAAGAAATTAGCTATCTTACTGCTTCTCTCGTGGTTCTGTTTCTGTGATGTCAAATGGACTGACATAAGACGTTTTCATTTTTAGCAAATTCAAACTTAATGGCTCAACAAAATGGTGCTGTGGTGTATATAGTGGGCTTTGAAACAAAATAAACATATTGCAAAATTTATTGCAATCGTAATGAAAATAACTATGAAATAACATATAGTCAAAGAAATAATTACTTAAAGAAATAATTGGAAATATGATATTCTGCCTATACAACCAGGAAATTTCTATTTTTACCATGAATGATTAGATATGATCCAATCTGTCTCTGAGAAAAGGTTTCCAATCATGCTGGATCTTATCATTAAGAAAATATTAACCATAATTAAAACAAGAAGACTAGATGAAGGATTTAATTTTATTCAGATTAATGTTTTTGGACATCTTCAATTTTTTTTTATTCTGGTTGAAGTATTTAACTCTGCTGTTGACTGCATTAATTATTAAGTTAACATAATATATTTATTGAGATGACAATATATAACATATAGGATATTTAAACCTTGAACCTCGATATTTGTTATTATTCTATGTTTCTAATTAAGATCATTGCTTCTGTTTCTATGAATAGCATAAGATACTGATTATCCACATGAGATCCTAGGTAATAAGAATTGTGCTTTGCCATGGGAATGCATTGATTAATACAAGTACTGTATCAATGGCTGTGCCATTGATAAAATCATCAGGGAATTTAATTGCAGCTATTTTATGTTGAATTATATTGACAAACAGAATTCACATACATAAACAGAATATATGAAATATAACCTCTATTAAATATCACCTTGAAAGTGAGGCTGTGATCATGCCAACCAACATGATCACATCATCAACACTGCTGACTACAGAGTTCAACCTGGCCTAACTTGTGTGTCACCCTCAGTTCTTTTCTACCTTCAAGTACTGACAAGAGATCTCTGGCCCCAAACAGCCCACACAACTGCATATTGACTATAGGAAAGGTATTCCACTAAGCCACAGAGGCAAAGTTCAAAGACGAAATACATCAGAGGACAAAACCAATAAATGGTTCCACAAATGCCAAGGAGTAAATGCAGAACTAAAAGAAACATGAACAAGGATAATAATGACTCTCCAAAAGGAACATAGCACTTCAATATTAGAAGGTGAAGTGATTGAAGCAATGCCTCAAAAGGAATTCAAAAGAATGATCGTAAGATTACTCAAAAACACAGAGACTCAAAGACATGAGAATGAAATCCATAAATGACATAAATTAAAAATTTTGCAAAGGAGATAGAGATATTGAAGAGAAATCAAACTGAACTTTCAGAAATGAAGAATTCCATATATCAAATTGAAAACACAGTGGAAAGCCTCAACAACAGGTTTGGTTGGGCAGAAGAAAGAACATTTGAGCTAGAAGACAAATCCTTGGAAATAGACAAAAAAAAGAAAAATATTTAAAAAATCTGAAAATAATGTTTGAGATTTATGAGATACTATCAACCAACCAAATGGATCTTGGGGGTTCCTGAAGGTGTGGAAAGACAGAAATGAACTAAAAGTCTTATTCAGTGAAGTGATTGCAGAAAATTCTAATTTAAAGAAAGAGGAGGACACCCAATTACAGGAAGCACATAGAACTCCTAGTAGACATGATCAGAAAAGATTTTAACCATGACACATTATAGTTAAACTTCCAGCAATATAGCATAAAGACAAGATTCTAAAATGTGCATGACAGAAATGCCACATAACCTTCAAAGGCTCTCCTATTACATTAATAGCTTATTCCTCAACAGAAACGTTATAGGCTAGGAGAGAATAGAGACATAGCCCAAGTCCTAATAGAAAAAAAACTGTCAAGCCATAATACTGCAGCCAGCAAAGCTCTCATTTAGAAATGAAAGTGAAATAAAGGCCTTCCAAAACAAAAAATAATTGAAAGAATTTGTCTTCACTTGTCAAGCCATACAAATGTTATTTAAGGATCGGCTAAACACAGAAACAGAGAACAGTAGTCATCATTATGAAAGACTATTAAAGCAGAGAATCTGGTAATGGCAAAAGGAAATCCAAAACAAAGAATAAGAATATTTATGGGAAAATGGCAGGGCCAAGTCATTACTTAATAAAAACTTTGAATGTAAATAACTGAAATTCTCCACTTAAAAGAGAGACATTAAAAAAATAAGACCCACCTATTTGCTGCCTACAAGAAACATACATCACCAACAAAGATACACACAAACTGAAAGTAAAAAGACGGAAAAGGATATTTTATGATAACAGGAACAAAAATGAGCAGGAGTAGATATCCTAATATCACACAATACAGAGATTTTAGTACAAAACCTGTTGAGATAAAGAAGTACTTTATATATTGATTAAGGGTCAATTCAACAGGAACATGTAACTATACTAAATGTATATGCACCCAATGCCAGGGTGCCTGGCTACTTAAATCAAATGTTAATGATTCTAGAGATAAGCGATCCAACATAATAATAATGTGGAAATTCAACACCTCACTTTCATGAACGGACAAATCAGATATACAAAAAATCAACAAAGAAATAACAGAAAAATCAAGCTAATTTACACTATCAGCAAAATGGACATAATTGATATCTATAGAACATTTTATATTATAGTTACATGATAGATATTCTTTTCATCAGTGCATGGAACTTTCTACAGTATAGAACATATGGTAGGCTATAACAAAAGACTTAGCAAGGGACTGGCACTGTGATGTAGAAGGTGAGGCCATGCCTACAGTGCTGGCATCCCATATAGGTGCCAGTTCGAGTCCTGGCTACTCCACTTCCTATCCAGCTCTCTGCGATGCCCTGGGAGAACAGTGGAGGATGGCCCAGATCCTTGGACCCCTGTACCTGTGTGGGAGACCCAGAAGAAGCTTCTGGCTCCTGATTGGTACAGCTCTGGCCATTGCAGCCAACTGGGGAGTGAATAGGTAGATGGAAAACCTCTCTCTGTCTCTCTTCTCTCTGTGAAACTCTGACTCTCAAGTAAATAAGTAAATATTTAATTAACAATGACAGCAAATTAAAAAAAATTGAAATCATACCTTGTATTTTTTCTGATCACAGTGGAATGAACCTGAAAATTAACAGTCTCAGAAACTCTAGAAAATATACATACACGTGGAGAGTGAACAACATGCTCTTGTATGAATGGTGAGTCATAGAAGATGCCAAAAGAGAAATCAGAAATTTCAGGAAACAAATGAATATTACAATACAACATACCAAATCTTATGAGATACAGTGTTAAGAGAGAAGTTCATAATAATTAGTGCCTATATCAAGACATCAGAACCTAGAAAAACAAGAACAAACCAGACCTAAATCAGTATGAGGAAAGAAATAATTAGAGAAGAAAAAATGGAGCTGGTGGTATACTATAGTGGGTAAAGCCACTTCCTGCAACGCTGGCGTACTGTATGGGCACCAGTTTGAGACCCAACTGCTCCACTTTTGATCCAGCTCCCTGCTGTAGCAGAGAATGGACCAACTGTTTTGTCCCCTGTACCCACATGGGGATTTGAAAGTAGCTCTGGGCTTCTGGCTGTGGCCTGGCTCAACCCTCGATGTTGTGGCCATTTGGGGGGGGGGTGAACAGATAGAAGATTTTCTCTCTCTCTCTCTCTCTCTCTCCCTTTTCTCTCTCTCTTTCTCACACACACATTGATTTCAAATTAATAAATAAATCTTAATCTTTTAAAAATAGATAAAAATAAACAAAACTGAAACAAAAAATACAACAGATCAGTGAAATGAAGAGCTTTCTTTTTGAAAAAATAATAAAAATGAATTAGCCCAACTCACCCTCAAAAAAGAAGATCCAAATTAATAAAATCAGAGATGAAAAAATGAAATGTTGCAACAGATACCACAGAATTTAAAGACTCATCAGTAATTGTTACAAACATCTATACACCAATAAATTGTAAAATCTAGAAGAAATACATAAATTTCTGGACACAAAAAATTTACCAAAATTAAGGCATGAAAACATGAAATACCTAAATAGACCAATAACCAAGACAGAGCTAGCATTAGGAATGATGACTCTCACAATAAAAAAAAAAAACCAGGACTGGATGGCTTCATAGCTGAATTCCACCAAACCTTTAAAACAAAAATCCAGTTGTTTTCAAAGTACTGAAAACAAATGAATTGGAAGGAATCTTCCCAAACTCCTTCTATGAGGCCAGCATCACCATAATTCCATAACCAGAAAAAGATACAACAAAGAAAGAGAACTAAAGACCAATTATGCATGATGAACATAGATGCGAAAACTTTCAATTAAATAGTAACTAATAGAATCCACCAATTCATGAGAAAAATCATTCACCCTTTCCAAGTGGGATTTGTCCCTGATATGCAGGGATGATTCAACATATGCAAATCAATAAATGTGAAAAATCACATTAACAATTTGAAGTATAAAAACATGATTATCTCAATAGATACAGGTAAAGCATTTGATAAACTACAGTATCCTTTCATGACAAATACCTCAAGCAAATTGCTTGTAGAAGAAACATTCCTAAACACAATCAAGGTAATCTATGACAAACCCAAGGTCAGCATAAATTGGAGGCATTTCCACTAAGATCTGAAACCAGACAAGGATTCCCACTTTCATTATTACTATCCAGTATGGTTCTGGAGTTTTAGTCAGAGCCATTAGGAAATAAAAATAAATCAAACGAATACAAATTGGACAGGAGGAAGTCAAATTATCCCTGTTTGCAGATGACATGATCCTAGATGTAGGGAAATTGGAAGACTACAGTAAGAGACTACTGGAATCATAAAAGAGTTTGGAAAATTTGTAGGATATTAAATCAATACACAAAATCCACAGCTTTGATATGCACACACAATGCCACAGCTGAAAAAGTTCTAAGAAGATGAGTACAACTAACAATAGCAACAAATAGTTAAATACATAGAAATACATTTAACCAAGGATATGGAAGATCTCTAGAAAGAAACTGCAAACATTAAGAAAAGAAATAGAAGAAGACACAAATATGTAAAACTACTACGATTATTGATTGGAATAATTAATATCAATAAGATATCCATTCTAACCAACATAGTTTGCCAATGACATTCTCCTCATATCTAGAAGAAAATGATTCTATAATTCGTATAATTCTATATATTCTGCACTGCAAAAGAAAAACTCAACAAAGTGAAAAGGCAACTGACAGAATGGGAGAAAATATTTGTAAACTATGCAAATGATAAAGAATTAATATCCAGAAAGTATAAACATCTCAAGAAACACAACAACAAAATAAACAATCCAGTTAAGAAATGGACAACATACACATTTTTCTTTTTTTAAGATTTGTTTATTTTATTTGAAAGACAGGGTTACCAAGACAGAGGGAGAAAGAGAGAGATAGAAAAAGAGAGAGAGAGATATCTTCTATCAGATGGTTTACTCCCCAAATGACTGCAATCCCAGAAGCTGTGCCAAACTAAAGCCAGGAGCCAGAAGCTTCATTTGAGTCTCCCACATGGATGCTGAAATAAATCTGAAAATAGCTGTAATGTTTGACCAACAATCCCACTCCTGGAAATTTACCCAGATGAAATGAAATCAGCATATGAAAGAGGTCCTACTTTTTACATGTTGAATATTATAGTTAGTGGTGGATTAAGCCTGCAGTTATAGAGTGCATTAAATGTATGTGCTTGCAAAAATTAATGAAAAGTAAAGAAGGTAAGGAAGTGGGGAGGGATGAGAACAGGGAGGGAAGCATGGTTATCTTCTTGGAACTGTACCTATGAAACACATGAAATCTGTTTAAAACAAAAATTTAAAGAAATGAAAAAGAAAATAATTCATTATGCTTTATTTAGCTTATTTAAGTGATTTATAAAATTAGAAGCAAATGTGTATTAAAGATATCATAACTTTATTACACTTATTGAATTCTGTGAAGCAGGATATATCCTTTGGATTAAATTATTATTATGTGATTATGAGCTTTATAATAAAGAAAGTCACAGACTTGTGCAATATACCTAAAAAAGACAAATTAATTACAATTTATCCCTAATTCTTCACATTTTTTCAAACAAGAATATGATCTTGAAACTTTCCTGGAAATTTGTTTAATGTTTGATAAGTAACTGGTGGAGATAGCTTACCTTTTTTGTATCTTCTGTTATAAATTTTATTCTATACTTGATCCATATTTATTTATTTATTTATTTATTTTTATTTTTTGACAGGCAGAGTGGACAGTGAGAGAGAGAGACAGAGAGAAAGGTCTTCCTTTGCCGTTGGTTCACCCTCCAATGGCCGCCGCGGCCGGCACACTGATCCAATGGCAGGAGCCAGGTACTTATCCTGGTCTCCCATGGGGTGCAGGGCCCAAGCACTTGGGCCATCCTCCACCGCACTCCTGGGCCACAGCAGAGAGCTGGCCTGGAAGAGGGGCAACCGGGACAGAATCCGGCGCCCCGACCAGGAGTAGAACCCAGTGTGCCAGTGCTGCAAGGCGGAGGATTAGCCTAGTGAGCCGCGGCGCCGGCCGTAGTTACATATATTTTCAACCCTCCCAAATTCAGAGCATGAATTTTATGATATGGTATGGACAACTCTATTGTAAGGATTTTTTTAAATTATTATTTAGCCACTATCATGTGTTTTTCTAGCTAAAAACTGTATCTAGGACTTTGCACTTGTTGCTTTTAGAAATTCTTTGTTGATTCATTTGATGCTCAGAGAGAGAGAGAGGCAGAGATGGAGGGTGGGGAGGAGTTGCTGTCACCTTGTTTTACCCCCCAGTGCTTGCGGAAGCCAGCTGGGCTGGATCCAAAGTCAGGAGCCCAGACGTCAGTCTTGGTCTCCCATGTTGGATGGCAGGAGCCCAATTACTTGAGCCATCATCTCTGATCCTCAACAAGTATATTAACTACTTGCCCTGCCACATGCAGTTCCTTCTCATGAAATTCCATTCTCCTCAATGAGCGACTTTCAGCCGACAGACATGCTGTACTCTGCTATGTATTAAACTAGAAATATACATTTCTTTATCTGTAGTCATGCAAATCTTAAAATTTCTTAAGAGCGTGGATTATTTTTCTACAGAGTCTAATATGATCTCTAGCAGGGTGTTTAAAATATATTAGCTGAATGCTAGACAATTGACAAGAAAATCTGAAAAAAAATAAGCTTTTGAACAAAAACCAACAGATAGATACAGATAGAGATATTTATTGTCACTGATTTTTAAGCATCAATGAATATATTGCTTTGAGAAAAAAATGAAAGCCAAGGGAAAAAAATTATAATTTTGTGACTAGGAGAAACAAAAATGTGTGTGTGTTTATTCAGTAGTTATCAGAAAAATGAAGTGCTCATATTTATCATCCCAGAGATGTCAACAAAATCAAAGTTGGGCCTGTCACAGGATATTGAGAAAAGTCTGTTAATTGCCTAGAGAGCCATTAATTAATAAATAATTATAGTAAAATTGAATAGCTGGTTATTCCATAGTGCCAAAGACAACTTCTTTAAATAGTTTTAGTTGAAAACAGTCATGCAAGTTGAGAGTGCAATAAAAACCTACTAGTATCTATAAATAGCTTCAGATTCTCGGGGACTATATCTTGAAAGTCATAATTTGCATTCTGTGTTAATCTTTCTTGTTCCTTTAACTCGAGCTACTGCAGAGAAATGGTCTTAGCATTTTTAATCGAAATTGATCTGCCACCCATCTCCAACCACCCCCCAAAATGGCAACAGCTACTGAAAGATTTACGTATCGGTAAGAAATTTCTATACAAAATAATTTCTGATCACAGTGAATACCTCAGTAAATGCAATTTTTGCTAATGATTCAGCAACTTCAAAGAAAACATGAAGGCCCAAACTTTCGCTTTTTCTCTGCACTTTGGTGCTTTTACATAAGGTTACAGGTATTGATCCTTTTCCCAGCATTTTGATGTTCCTATGACTGTTGAGTTCTTCCCCCTTTTTCATTAAATTTTACTAATGCAACAGGAGACTGTCTCTAGGTATGGGTGAATGATATGGGCTAGGATGCACAGAAGCGGACAGCAGAGACCATTATGGAGAGATTCAAGAATATAATTCAGATCCTCATTTCTATGGACATGAAGTGAGGATGAAGTTTTCTTTCCTCCTGTTTCAGGATGGATGCTGGAACGACGGCTGTAATGCAGCAAAGGTCTGTTAAGAGACTCCGGGATTTTGGCTGGTGCCTTCTTTATGCTTAGCCGCACAGCTGGTGCAGGTGCATTTTCAGCCATAATAACTAATAACATTCCCGGTGGAAACATTCAACTGCAGTAAAACAGACAGAAATCTATTATAAATGTGAGTGCAATGTCAATGTTTACAGAAGGAGGTCAAATAACAGAATTCTATTTGGTAAATGTCAGTACTGTATGAGTAGAACACATTCACAATATTTGCATTCTTATTAGAATAATATGTGCAAAACCCATACATATTTCATGGCTTTTTTTCTAACTTGCATTTTCCTCCTTTACCAGAAATTACTTTTCTTGACACTTCTCTATGTCTCAAAGTTCTCTTGTTTATGTGCTTTCCAGCATTTGAGGTTATATGGTGAGCCTCGGACTGTTCAGATCAACTCTAACTTATTGTCGCACAGCACACATTTACATTCAAATGTAAACTCTACAATTGAAAACATCTTCTAATATGAATCCACTCAAAGGCCTAAGCAAATCTTTAGTCGGCCACCTTAAATCAACCATTTGTGTCTTGCATTGACTCACTGATTCTCCACAGCTGTTAGCATGGTGCAATGTATCAGATCACCTGGGATCTCAACTTTCTTTTGAATGCAGACAAAAATCAGAAACCTTCTGGGTTATTGTGAGGGATGTATGAACAAGCAAACACATATAATGAAAACATATTTGAGTAATGTTTGTTTTGGGGTCCCATGTTAATCACTTAAGATTATCTAAAAACAGAGCCTGAAAAAGTGTATGAAGTCTTGGGATATTAGTATATTCAGAAATTTCAATATTGCTCTCTGTGAAAAGAAGATTGTCCGCTTCTAGATTCTAGAAATAAAGATAATTTTTCATTGGCATCTTCATGCTATTACTACTCCTTATGTAAACATCTAATAGTATTCAGGGGGAGGGATCAAACTGTCTTGTCCCCTAGAGGTTGACTTATAAAGAAAAAAAAAGTATTATCCTGGCAACATGATGTTTGAAGAGTTAGAAAATCAAGTTTAAGAAAGAGCATGCTGATTGCAGATGTGCTAGGTGTTTCTAATCTGACTCCATGTGAGAAATGCATTGTAACTTTCAATGAAGGCCACTCTTATACAAATATTTGGCATGTTCATTTTCCCATTCTGTGGCTTTACAGAGACTTCACTAGTCAAAAACATGATTTCATGGAGACTCTTTTTTAAATCTTTTGGAAAATGATTAATACTAGTACTTCTAATTCAAGATATTCTTCTCAGTTAAGTATATGATTTCTTATATTTGGAATTCAATATATTTGTTGAATTCCAAAAATATCTGATTATGTCTGGTACTTGAAATGAAGCAAAAACAATTTAGAAATTTCAGTGACAAGGTAAATGGAGAAATAAAACTTTAGAAAAATTTGGGGAAGGAATTAATTTCAAGCTACATGTTCAAAGATAAAAATAAACAGAGATAAAACTTAAGCTTGATATGATTTAAATCAACATAATTAAAAATCAGTACCTGGAGTGTAAAAAAACACTGCAAGGCAGACCCTACAAAATGTCCTTTTGTGGATAGGAATACAAAATATTTGCCATATCCTCCATCTGCTATAAGAGCATTGATAAGGGACTATTTATTTAATTAATATATTTATTTTTAAAGATTAACTTATTTGTTCGAAAGGCATTGTTACAGACATCCAGGGAGACAGAGATCTTCTACCCACTGGTTCACTTCCCAAATGGTTGCAATAATAAGGGGTTGCACCAGGCTGAAGCCAGGAACAAGGAGCTTTCTGAGTCTCCCATGTGGATGGCAGTGGTCCAAGGACTTGGGCCATCTTCCACTGCTTTCCCAGGCACATTAACAGGGAGCTGGCTCAGAAATGGAGCAACAGGGACATGAACCTGTACCCTTAAGTTTATGCCAAATACTGACACCCCAGAAAGGAACTCTTAAAATCAGGTTATGTAAAGCATTAACTAAAATTACATCGTGTAATGCACACTATATTTTATTCCACAATTGCTTATAATTTGTAAAAATATTTTCAAATCATTATTTAAAGAAACAAACTGAAGATACCATTGTGACACAGTGGGTTAAGTTCCCCCACCCACACCTCAGAGTGCTGGTTTGAGTCCTAGTTGCTCTGCTTCCAATCCAGCCCTTTTCTGATGTGCCTGGGAAAGCAGCAGAAGACAGCCAAGGTGCTTGGGCTGCTGCCACCCAAGTGGTAGACCCGGATACATTTCCCAGCTTCTGCCTCTGCCTGGCCCAGACCTGGATGTTGAGGCCATTTGGAGAGTGAAGCATCAGATGGAAGATCTCCTTCTCTCTCCCTCAGTGAATTGTCTTTCAAATAAATAAAAAAAATAAATCTTTAAAATAAGTAAATAAAATATAAACTAGGGACGGATATTTAGACTAGCAATTAAGACAGAGTACTTGGGTTTCATTCCCAGTTAGGCTCCAAATTTCAGCTTTCTGATAATGCAGATCCTGGGAGCCAACAGTAATGACTCAATTAATTGAGTTCCTACTGTCCACATGGGAGATTGGTGTTGAGTTCTGGACTCTTGACTCTGGCTTGGCTCAGAACTGGCTGTTGCAGGCACTGAGAAAGTGAATCTGCATATGGGAGTTCTATCTTCCTCTGCCATCCACATCTCAACTCTCCTTGTCTCAAAGAAATAAATAAAAATTTAAAAGAAACCAGATTGATGGTATACATTGATTGTAAGACATATCCTGATTTTAGAAATGTCAAATTATACTGAGGAAACATTTTTAAGATTTATATATTTATTTGAAATGCAGAGTTACAGAAAGGGAGAGAGAGAGAGAGAGAGAGAGAGAGAGAGAGAGAGAGAGAGAAAGTTAGTTTTCCATCTGTTGGTTCACTCCCCAAATGACTGGGCAGATACAACTCCAGGAGCCAGGAGCTTTCGCAGGGTCTCTCACACAGGTGCAGAGGCTTAAGGACTCTGGGCTATCTTCAATTGCTTCCCATAGCAGAGTTGGATCAGAAGTGGAGCAGCCAGGACTCAAATCAATGCCCGCATGGGATGCCAGCATTGGAGGCAGCAATTTTATGCACTATGCCACAGAATCAGCCCCTGAGGAAACAGTTTTTATGAAAGGTTGACAAATATTAAATTTCAAATATTCTTGAGAACTCTTTGAATTAGAATAAGAATATCTGCAACTAGAGTAGATGCTGTGGGGAGATGTTAAAATGTCAGGATTAAGACATTCACTGTTCTGGTCATTAAGAAAAATGACTATCATCTCTCAGGCTAATCTTCAGTGGCTCCTTGTGCTCAATCTGGCTTCACTCACTTCTATTCTTGATACTTTCCTCCAATCTCAGAGTCTCACAATCATCGCTCAAAGTCAACAGTCCAGTGTAAATAATAACAAGTAAAAATGTCTATGCTTTAAATTGAAATTCATCTCACATTAATGAAAGAATTGAACAGAAGTGAAATTTTAAAGTATTTCAGAAACTATGGAAAATTGAAATACCTACAGAATCAAATATGTATGTACTTTGAGCTAGTGACTTTCTTAACCCATGGGAAAAGGGTATCTTAATGTTTACTAACACGAATTTTTTAAAGTAAGTAAGTCAAAACATTTCTTATGCAAAGTAGCAACCTCATAGGAAGGTATGATATATATTGATAACTGTAACATAATCCATACATGAGTGAATAAACAAAAAGTTCATAAATAGGTCTAGCTTAAGGGTTTTTGAGTGAATGATGCAATCGGCTAAATTCTGAGCCACTTGTGTCCTCACCAATGATTAAAATTAACCCCAGGTTTTATTACTGTCTGAGATGATTGCTTATACTAAGATCGGATCTTGGGAATATGCAGTGCTTAGAGCCAAAATAGTTCCAGCCAAACTCCAAATTTCACAGCAAGAATAAATGTTAATACAGCAGCTATAATATAGAGAGGACAAAGGAAACTACTGAATTCTTTCTTTAAAATAAATACAGAATGGATGAATTATTGAGAATTTCATTCCTTTGTGTTCACTGACCTATGAAGTCATTGGTTGTGTTCACATATAATTCCCAAAATGTATATGAGATATGAGATAATAGCTAAGAGATTCAACTATATTGAGAGTTGCATTAGTAGCACTTTTATAGGGTTCTTTTTAACATTTTAACGAAATGTTTCATTTTAACAGACAATTTGCTAATGAAATGTAAGAATTTATCAATGTAAAATTTATTCAGTGTAAAAAAACATTCATTTTGCTGAAATTATTTAAGGATGTAAAACACATTGAGAATTCCATTCAATGTATTTCAACCTCTAAAGCCTCTAAAGCTATGTCAACACGACAATGTTTTCCACATCCCCATTCCATTATCACCTCCTTAACTTTGATTTATTTTCATTAAAACACTGTTCTTAGGGCTGACATTTGATGAGAAGTTAAGACACCTGCACCTCATATTGTACTGCCTATGATTGCATCTGCCTCCACTTCTGATTCTGACATTCTACCAATGTTAATTCAAGGAGGTAGCAGGTGGCTGCTCAAAGAGTCAGGTCCCTGCTGCACACATAGAAGATGCAGGCTGTGTTCTAGAGTCCTGCTTCCAGGCTGGCCTAGCCCTGGTTGTGGTGGACATTTGGAGAGAGTGAACTAGAAGATGGGAGATTCTCTCTCTCTCCCTCCCTCTCCCTCTCCTTCTCTATGTAAAATAAATAAATCAGTATTTAAAAAAAAAAAAACAGCATGTACTCTACAGTTTAATTTATATTTTAGAAAATTCTAAATAGTAGTGACATAAAGCCTATCAATAGAAAGAAGACAGGATGGAAGAGAGACTGTATAAAAAGTATTCAAAATTTGCAACATGGAGCCAGTATTTGATCTAACATCTTCTTCCCCACCCCCACCGCCACATCTTAGTACCTGAGTTTGATACTTGGTTCTGGCTCCTAACCCCAGCTTCCTACTAAGGCATTCCCTAGGAGGTATTGTCCACTTCCTCATTTTCTTTGAGACTTGTGGGCATAAAAGAAGAACTTGCTCTGCTCTGCACCTCCTCAGGCAACCTCATTTCTGGGATGGGGTTCTTCAGTGCTATCTATCACCCCCTGAGGTGAGCTGCTTTAATTCAGAAAACAATGATTTTTTTCTGGCTGTTTTATCTCTGTTGTAGTTTTTGCTCTAGAAATATACAGTGAGTTTAATAGAAAAAAGATATAACTGCTATGTTCCAGATGTTACGTGTAAGCAGTGGGCTTTAGCAAATGAACTCTATGTGTCACTTATTCCTGGTAGCTTGTTGTGGGATAATTGAACTTTGATTTTTGGGGAGCTGTGCAAAGGGGAAAGAAAAGGGTTATTTTTAACTGGTGAAGCCTTTGAAAGTAGCTTTAGGGCTTGAGTGTTTAGTAAGCAAGAACTTTTAACCTTGGTGGATATGGAAAGCTAATTGTAACTTTGTCCACATAGGTGGCAGGTGTTTTATACAGCAGTTTTTTTTTTTTTTTTTTTTTTTTTAAATGGCAGGGTCACAAGCATAAACCTTATAAAATGGGTTCAGGCCTTTTTGGTCTGAGTAGATGACTAGTCATGTGTGGGTTAATGCAGGTTGACCTTGAAATACAGAAGCATGGGACAGCCCAGAGTTTCAGAAGACCAAAATGAGAATCAGCTTTTAGGCGTCTTTGATCTGTAAAGCAATTTTGTAGCTCTAGTGTGGTTTTTCAGAAACAGCCATAGACCAGGACATATTAGGTTGCCCTGTGAGTTCAGTTCCATAATTGCTGCAGAGTATTAGTAAGATTCAATCTTTGTTAGTGTGTGCGTAAGTACGCTGTGCTGGGTAAGGTGCCCAAATCACATTCTTTGATATATTTTTAGCCTTAAAGTGGAGAATTCTTGAATGTATGTTGCATTCTCACAGGTCCTTACTAATCTCTGCCTACTATCCGCTCTCAAGCTGGCAAACTTCTTAAGGAAATCACCATGCCAAGGATTTTAACAATCAAAGCCATTCATATGCTAGCCCATGTTCAAGTGGAGATTCAAGTTGACTCTACCTCTAAATAAGTGAGAGTAAAGAATGGAAGAGAATCTGGGTAACTACACTCACAGACTACCTGACACAAATCATGAGGCTCTAATTCGTGCTCTATTTCACTTGCAAATACCTTCATCATTTCCCCAAAAGGCTCTTCCCATTACATCATAATATTTTGTTCTCAAGACTGAATACAAATGAGACTTGAAGCCCTCCAAGTGAAGCCCTCTAAACTAAAAAGGCAAGTTGTCTGCCCCCAAACACACAATGAAGAAAGGCGGGGTAGCATCAATACAGAGTACAATGGGTGCTCCCATTGGAAAATGACACAAGCAGCCCTGGCCCATGGCTGGAGTCAATGCTGTTAGACTTCCTTGACCAAAGCCCTGTCCTGTCTCCTGGAAATCCTGCTCTAGATGCTCTGGGATCCATCTTCCATGCCTTCAGGGATTTTTTTTTAATGCATCTTCCCCTTTATCTTTGAGAAAATGTCAATGTTGGTAGTTGAAGACCTTTTTCAGTCAGCTTTCTGGAAGTAGATGTTAGGCATCAAAGTTGTGTATTCATTTGGTTTTCTCTGGCTCTTTTAATTCAAGCTAGACAGTTTTTTTTAATTCCTGGAGGTGTTTTTATATCACAAGATATTATCAATTCCTTTAGACAGAAACCACACAATTCTTCATAAGGCAAGCCGATCTTTACTTTAGGGTATGAATCAGATGCTATGTGTAAAAACCCTTAGGACTCCAACATTTTCTGTTTAGCTAGAGGCACTGCCTTGAATCTTTCAAGGATCTTAGAAAGGAGCCTTATATCCTTGATATGATCTCTGACCTGAGAGGACATTTTCACTGGCAACAGTCTGGATTTAAACCTTGCCCTGAAGACACTTCTTATGTTAAGAACCATTTGCCATCTGGAGAAGCTGAGGATAACAGCAAATTTTATTTTACAACCTTGCAAGCTCTGGATGGAAATTTTCTTCTGAACTTGAAATTTGAGTATTCTCTGGTTTTAGTTCATTATGTGCTTGTAAAACCTTATCGCAAGTGGCAAACAAAACTAATCAGTATATTGAACATTCTGCCTGGATGCTTTTTCAGTCATAGCCACAATTTAAGTAGATATTTTCTCCACTTTCCAAGACAACAAACATTTTTCTTGCTAACTACTCTTTGGATTATTGTTTCTAATCTCAGGGAGAGATTTGTTATTACCTTATCCATTTCCTCCAACGGCCAATCTCAAAGACCATGTTCTATATTTTAGGATTTGTTGCAGTAACACTGCCTTCATGCGATCCACATCCCACTTTCTGTACCAGTTATCAACTGCTGCACAGTCATCATATAAACCACAATCAAAGACTATGTACCATAGATATTTAATTTAGTTACCACCACCAACTCAAAATGTATATTTTGTAGTATTGCCCAAATTGGATTAGGAAATTTGCTTGTTTGACAGTAGTTAAATAGTAGGAAGCCCACCATCTCTGAGTAGAACAGTTAACATTTTGTTCTCTACCACTTTTGTTTTTTGTTTTTCAACTTAATTTAGAAAATACCTGTGTCATTTTTAGTCTTTTCAAGTCCCAACTTGCACCTCATTTAAAAAAAAAATAACAGCACATGTATCCAGTGCATGCTGAAATTTTAGGAGCATAGTAGTATTTCAATGAATATGAGAGGTACCAAAAAGTTGAAAGAAAATGCACATTTATTTTATATTATTTTAACTTTTATGTAATGAATATAAATTTCCAAAGTGCAGTTTATGCATTACAATGGCTTTCCCCCACCATAACTTCCTTCCCATCTGCAACCCTCCCCTCTCCCGCTCCCTCTCCTCTTCCATTCACATCAAGATTCATTTTCAATTCTCTTTATATACAGAAGATCAGTTTAGTATATATTAAGTGAAGATTTCAACAGTTTGTACCCACACAGAAACATAAAGAGAAAAATACTGTTTGAGTACTAGTTATGGCATTAAATCTCAATGTACAGCACACTAAGGACAAAGATCCTACATGAGGAGTAAGTGCACAGTAACTCCTGTTGTTGACTTAACAAATTGACACTCTTGTTTATGGCCTCAGTAATCACCCTAGGCTCTTGTCATGAGTGGCCAAGGCTATGGAAGCCTTTTGAATTCACCGACTCTGATCATACTTAGACAAGGTCATAGTCAAAGTGAAAGTTCTCTCCTCCATTCAGAGAAAGGTACCTCCTTCTTTGATGACCTGTTCTTTCCACCGGGTTCTCACTCGCGGAGATCTTTCATTTAGGTCATTTGTGTGTGTGTGTGTGTTCACAATTGATCATAATGATAGGACTAAGAGTCAAAGGTATCACACAAACAAGACTAGTGTCTGCAAATACTAACTGATAGAATAAAAAAGGGAGAGAACGATCCAACATGGGAAGTGAGATACACAGCAGACTCATAGAATGGTGGGTGTCCTAAACAGCACTCTGGCCTCAGAATCAGCCCTTAAGACATTTGGATCTGGCTGAAAAGCCCATGAGAGTATTTCAGGCATGGAAAGCCAAGGCACTCTGGCAAAAAAAAAAAAAATGCACACTTATATTTAAGTTTCCATGAACTTTTTGAAGTACCCTCATATTTTCTCAATGAATTAATGATGAGTACACAATAAAAATATAAAGACTGTTTGGAGATATCTTCAAGGAAGAATATCTACAAGCTGGAGAAGACACCCCACCCTACACGTGCTCCTAGTCATTCTTTACATTCTTGGAGACTAAAGAGCATATGCCTATGATCACATAATCCACTATGTAAAATAAATTGCATTCTTTGTGCTACATAAACCTTGGAGCATTTATATGATTCTATACTTACAATGCACTGCTACTTGCATTCAATGAAACCTTATAATTAAGGTTTAGACTACATCTCACAATCAAGGCAAGATATGAAGTCTGTCAGAGATCCCATTGCTTTACTTTTAGTGACTTCAACTGCTAATTATTGCTTCAAAATGTAACAATTGAAAATCAGAGCAGATTGAAAGTGGATATTTTCATTTTCTGTCAGAACACCAATAGGATATACACTTGGTTCCACTCTCTATGTCCTAGAAAATTCTAAGCCTTTTCCTCCCTTTTTGGTTAATTCTTATAACAGAAGCACAATATACACATACAGAAATAGCATTTAAATTAAACATTACAAACTTTACTTTAGCAGTCTTTGTAAAATATATTTAGATAAAGGGAACAGATTTCATGTATTTCATATATACAGTTTTAAGAACATAATGATACTTCTTGCACTCATTTTCTCCTCCCTGGATCCCATCTTTCATTCTCCTTTTTCCTTATTTTTCTTTTAATTTTCATGGAAACATACTTTTGATTTACTTTATAATCACAAGCTTAACCCTTCACTGAATAAAGAATTCAACAAGTAGTGAGTAGAAAGACCACAGTTCCTCAGCAGTAAAGGGCTATAAACTAATCAAATTGTAAGATGTTAATTTCAATCATATACATTACATTTTTTTGTACACAGATCAGAGAAAATATGATATTTGTCTTCGTGGTACTGGATAATTTCACTAAGTGTAATGGTCTCCAACTGAATCAATTTTGTTGCAAAAGACAGGATTTAATTTGATTTTCATGTCTGAGTAGTATTCCATCTTGCATACGTACCACATTTACTTTATCCATTATCAGTTGATGGAAATTTGGGGTATTTTGTATCTTTTTGTTTTTTTACAGGCAGAGTGGACAGTGAGAGAGAGAGACAGAGAGAAAGGTATTCCTTTACCGTTGGTTCACCCTCCAATGGCCGCTGTGGCCCTTGCACTGCAGCCAGTGCACCGCGCTCATCCAAGGCCAGGTGCCAGGTGCTTCTCCTGGTCTCCCATGTGGGTGCAGGGCCAATGGACTTGAGCCATCCTCCACTGCAATCCCGGGCCACAGCAGAGATTTGGACAGGAAGAGGGGCAACTGGGACAGAATCCGGTGCCCAGACCAGGACTGGAACCAGGTGTGCCAGCGCAGCAGGTAGAGGATTAGCCTATTAAGCCATGGTGCCAGCCATAATTTTGTATCTTATCTACCATGACATGATCTGTGATAAACATAGGGGTGCAGATAACTTTTTTATAAGCTGATTTCATTTCCTTTGTGTAAATATCTGGGAGTGGGATGGCTGAGTCATATGGTAGATATATTTTAAGATTTCTGAATAATTGTCATACTTTAACTTCCATAGTGGTAGTAATGGTTTGCATTTCTACCAACAGTATTTAAGGGTCCCTTTTTCTCCACATCCTCATCAGCATGTGCTTTTTTTTTTTTTTTTTTTTTTTTTTTTTTTTTTTTTTTTTTTGCAATAGCCATTCTAACCAGGGTAAGGTGAAACTTCATTGTGATTTTTATTTGCATTCCCATGATGGCTAGTGATCCTGAAAATTTTCCCATGTGTCTATTGGCCATTTTATTTCCTCCTTTGCAAAACACCTGTTCATATCCTTAATCCATTTCCTTTCATAAAAAGATTTATTTATGTATTTGAAAGGCAGAATTACAGAGAGGCAGAGTCAGGGAGTGCAAAAGAGGTCTTCCATCTACTGGTTCACTCCTCAACTGGCTGCAATGGTTGGAGCTGGGCTGATCTGAAGCAGGGAGCCAGGAACTTTTTCTGGGTCTTCCATGTGGTTCAGGGGCCCAAGGACTTAGGCCATCTTCTATTGCTTTCTTAGGCCAAAGCAGAGAGATGAGTCAGAAGCAGAGCAGCCGGAACTTCAACCAGCACCCATCTGAGATGTTGTAGCTGCAGGCAACTTCTCTACCTGTTATGCCAAAGGGCCCACTCCCCTTAACTCATTTCTTAACTGGATTGCTTCTTTGGCTGTTGTTGCGGTTTTTTAGCTCCTTTTATATTCTGGATATTAATAGATGTATAGCTTGCAAATGTTTTCTCCCAATCTGTCAGATGCCTCTCACTTTGTTGAGTGTTTCCTGTGCTGTTCAGAAGACTCCTAGCTTGATACAAACTCATTTGTCTGTTTTTGCTTTTATTGCCTGTACTTATAAGATCTTATTCAAGACATTTTTGCATCAATCAATGTCTTGAGGTTTCCTCTATGTTTTCCTCCAGTAGTTTCATGTTTTTGTGTCTTAGGTTGAGCTCCTTGAGCCATTGTGAGCCGATTTTTGTACAGAGTGTAAGGGAGGGGTCCTCTTTCATACTTCTGCATGCAGAGATCCAATTTTCCCAATATTATTTGTTGAACCAACTTTTCTTTTTTCCAGGGCGTGATTTTAGTTCATTTTTCAAAAGTTAGTTGGCTATAGAGGCATGGATTAATTTCTAGGGTTTCTGATCTCTACCATTGGCCTATATGTCTATTTTTTTTTTTGTTCCAGTACCAGGATGTTTTGAATATAAGTGTCCTGCAATGTCTTGAAATCTAGTATTGTGATGCTTCCAGCTTTGTTTATATTATCTAAGATTGCTTTAGCTATTCAGGGTCTTTTGTGTTTACTTTTTAGTTTTAGCATCAGTTTTTTTGAGCTCTGAGACGTATGCCCTTGGTATTTCATTGAGATCACGTTGAATCTGTAAGTTTCTCTGAGTAGTATAAGCATTTTGATGATGTGAATTCTTTTAACCAATGAACAAGGAATATTTTTCTAATTTTTGATATCTTCTATTTAGGTCCTTAACATTTCATGATTTATTTCTTGGTAGAGATCTTTCAAGTCTTTGTTTATATTCATCCAAAATATTTTTTTGTAGCTGCTGTGAATTGACTGATCCTACAAATTCTTTCTCAGGCTTGGGATCACCTGTGTATACAGATATTATTGGTTTTTGTGTGTTGATTTTCTATCCTGCAACTTTGTCAAACTCTTTTAGAAGTTTGTATAGTCGCTTAGTGGAGCCTAAGAAAAACTATGAATTTTGTAATTTTGAGAACCAAAATATTGCCAACATCCCAGAAGCCCCTGCATTCTATTTTCTAATCATAAATTCTCATCTTCAAAGATGATCTTTATCCTGACTTTTATCAGGATGGCTTAGTTTCAGCATTTCTGTGCCTCGTAAAAATGAAAAGAAGATTGTTCTTACCTTTTTGCACCTAACTTCTTTTACTCCACTTTTTTGAGATTCATTCTGTTTCTTATAAATCACCCATAGGTTGATATATCACAAAATGTTTGTCTAATTAATTGTTGATGGAAAATTGGAAATTTTGAGGAGGTGCTAAATAATATTTCTGTAAAAATTTTATGTATATGAATTTTCATTCCTGTTGTATATATCTAGAAAAAGATAACTGGATTGTGTTATATATATATATACATTCAACTTTAATAGACAAACCTACATGTTTTCCAAAGTGGATATAACAAAGAAATTAAAACACTCATTCTTGACTTATTTGATTCTAATACATGTTATTTTTATCAATTTCCCTATACCACTAGAATTTTATATATTTGAACTCAACTTACCCATTTCTCATTTTTTATACTGTTGCCATAATATGTAATAGTTCTATATCCAAATGAGAACTCCATGTGTTTTGTTTTTTTAATGTCGAGTATCAAATTTCCATATACATAAAAACCTTAAAGCAATCCATATTTATTATCTTACAATTTCTAAGGATCGGGAATTCACCTACAGCTTAGCTTAATCCTCTGCTCACAATTATACGGGGCTGCAATAAAGGTATCAGACTGGTTTGTTCTCATGTGGAAGTTCAACTGGGTAAGAATCCGCTTTCCACCTCATGTAGGCTGGTGGCAGAATCCACGGCACCTTGGCTGAAGACAGGGAGCTCTGCCTTCTTGCTGCCTATGAGCCGGAGCCCACCTTCAGCTCCTAGGATCTCCTCAAAGTTCCTAGAGCCCAACCATAGTTTCTAGAAATTGGATGCTCTTCTTTGCCACAGTCCTTTTTCCTTATAGCTACTTAAATAACAAGCTAGGCCAGGAGAGTATAGAGAACAGATGTGCTGGGATGATAGAGGCCTACATAGCACAGATGGTAGGCGACTAGTCCATCCATTTGCCACGTCGCTTGTTCAGACGTAAATCACAGATCTTGGTCACACACAAGGAGAAGGACTGCTATAAGGACAAGGGCATGACTACCAGGAAGGCCTCCCTTATGGGCCTCCCTCTGTGGGCCTCCTTATGGCCTGATCCATTCTACAAGATACCAAATAGTGTGATGAATACTCAGTACTCAATTTTGTTATCCCAAAACATTCGCTTGTTCCTTTCTATGTTTCTTGATTGTGTTATTATTTCAGGAAAAATATTTCTCATTCATTTGTGTTTATCAAAAATTTGTATCAGTTTTTTAGCACTTCACTTCAGAATAACTTTAAATTTTCAAAACAGAAATTGTGATGTAGAAAGAATTCTCATATACTCTCATATACTCTCCCACCCCATTACCTTATTAACATCTCATGTTAGTATCTTTTTTTTTTTTTTTTTTTTTTTTTTTTTTTTTTTTTTTTTTTACAGGCAGAGTAGACAGTGAGAAAGAGACAGAGAGAAAGGTCTTCCTTTTGCCGTTGGTTCACCCTCCAATGGCCTCCGCGGCTGGCGCGCTGCGGCCGGCGCATTGCACTGATCCGAAGGCAGAAGCCAGGTGCTTATCCTGGTCTCCTATGTGGGTGCAGGGCCCAAGCACTTGGGCCATCCTCCACTGCACTCCCTGGCCACAGCAGAGAGCTGGCCTGGAAGAGGGGCGACCAGGACTAGAATCCTGTGTGCCGGCGCTGCTAGGCGGAGGATTAGCCTAGTGAGCCACGGCGCCGGCCTCATGTTAGTATCTTTGTCACAATCAGTGAACAACATCCAGCTTCCTCTATGTTTTAAATCCAAAAACGTTTAATCTCATCCATCTCTCCCAGAATCTAGTAATCAACATTCTTTGTTCAGACTGAGTTGCTGTTTCTTTAATTTTAGCTCCCACATAGAAAGGAATTTGTTTTTGCACGTCTGACTTATTTTACTCAACAAGACATATCACAGTTCCATTCATTTTTTTTAAGAATGGAAGTGTTTCCATCTTTCTCTTTTTTTAAATTTATTTATTTATTTTGAAGGGCAGAGTTACAGAGAGGCAGAGGCAGAGAGAGAGAGACAGAGACAGAGAGAGAGAGACAGAGAGAGAGACACACAGAGAGTCTTCCATCCACTGGTTCACTCCCCAAATAGCTGTAATGGCCTGTGCTTGGCCCATCCAAACCCAGGAGCTAGGAGCTTCTTTCATTGTGATTTTTTAAAAAAGATTTATTTTATTTATTTGAAAGACAGAGTTACAGAGAGAGGTAGAGACAAAGAGAGATGTTTTCCATCTGCTGGTTCACTCTCCAGATGGCTGCAACGACTGGAGCTGCGCCGATCCGAAGCAAGGAAGCTCTAGGACTCCCAAATGGGTGCAGGGGCCCAAGGACTTGGGCCATCTTCTACTGCTATCTCAGGCCATAGCAGAGAGCTGGATCAGAAGAGGAGCAGCCGGGACTCGAACCGGCACCCATATGGGATGCCGGTGCTTCAGGCCAGGGCTTTAACCTGCTGTGCTGCATTTGTGATTTTGATTTGCATTTCCATGATGGCTAGTGATATTCAGCATTTTTTTCATATATTTGCTAGTCATTTGAACTTCTCCTTCTATTCTTTTTATAAAGCTCTAAAAATATGTTCTTTCTTTCTCTGCAGGTATTACAGAATTCTTATGTGGAGTTCATTTTCTCTCAGCAGACTAAAGATGTGTTTCCACCAGCATTAGGCTTTCATTGTTTGGCTGCAAAGACAGGTGTCAGACATATCATTTTTGCTATGAATGTACTATTTCTTTTTTCTGACTGCTTTTGACCCTTTACTGAATGTCCTTTATGTACTGTTGCACATTTCCATTATTTTTACTATCTATTTTTTGTTCAAGATTTGAAATTCAACGACCCTGTGTTGTGCTGTATCTAATCGATATTAAACACATTCATTAATTTAGTTGCCATTATTTTGAGATCTATTAGCTCTGATTGAATTCATTGAATTATTTCCTTAAATTATCAATATTTTTGTTTATTTCTCTTCTCTATTTTATTAGACATACTAATAACTGTCATTTTAAAGTAGTCATTAGTTAACTTCAATATCTAGGTCAAATGAGTGACTATGCTGTTTGTTTTTTTTCTGTTGATTACAGGACATATTCTGCTGCATTTTCTCATATCTTATAGTTTTAGATGATAACTCACCAATGTGGAAAGAACGAAAAAGAACTGCGGGGGCTCCAGGTGATAGTGTTTCCCACCAGAGAAAGTTTCCCCTTTCCACACTTCAATCCTAACCCATAAGAAGTTAGCTACAGTTTTAGTAAATCAGATCTTTCTGTAATGCAGTCCCCTTAGTGGATGGATCTCTCAGGCTTTTGAGTAAAGGCTCACAGGGTGTCTAACTCTACAACCATGAAAGCCTGTAGGTATTCCAGCCCCAGTTATCACATCTGCAAGTGGAGTTTCCAGCCCAGCCCCTGGTACAGCCTCACATCTCAGAAGTCCTCAAGGATAACTGCTAATCTGCTGAACATCTGGAGGTTGGGACCTACAGTGAGTTTGAAGTAGACCCCTGTCAGAGATTTTCTTTATTTCCTAAGCATCATTATGAAAATAAATTTTCTAGTTTTTGTTTGTTCACAATAAGTGACTTTTATCTTCTTGCCAACATGAAAATTAAAGAGATCCTGAAGTAATTTTGGAAAAAGGACTTGTTAGGAATATGTCTGCCTAGAGGGTGTCAAATAGTAGAGACCTTGTGATGTAGTTTGTATGAATTATACATTATTTGCATATCACTCTTCCCTCACTGTTCTTTTTCAATAATTGATTGACCAAAATCTGTATTCTTTATAAAATTTAGATTCCTCAGCTATGTGTTCTGTGTTCTGTTTTTTGGGAACTATGGCTTTATTATTACTTCCATCCTATAAAATGAGTTGTTTTGGAAGATTCTTCATGTTAGTAGCAACTATGTAGATTAAAACATTAATGTTTTTGTTGTCCCTTTGACTCTTAGACCTATCAGTGTGATCAATTGTGAACTGAAGTTGATCACTTGGACTAGTGAGATGGCATTGGTACATGCCACCTTGATGGGATTGTATTGGAATCCCCTGGCATGTTTCTAACTCCACCATTTGGGGCAAGTCTGATTGAGCATGTCCCAAATTGTCCATCTCCTCCCTCTCTTATTCCCACACATATTTAACAGGATCAATTTTCAGTTAAAATTTAAACACCTAAGAATAATTGTGTGTTAATTACAGGGTTCAACCAATAGTACTAGAACAAAAAAAAATACAAAAATGGATAAAGTATTACATTGTACATCAACAGTCAGGACAAGAGCTGATCAAGTCACTGTTTCTCATAGTGTCCATTTCACTTCAACAGGTTTCCCCTTTGGTGCTCAGTTAGTTTTCACCAGTCAGGGAGAACATATGATATTGTTCCCTTTGGGACTGGCTTAATTCACTCAGCATAATGTTTTCCAGATTCCTCCATCTTGTTGCAAATACCGGGTTTCATTGTTTTTGACTGCTGTATAGAATTCTATAGAGTACATGTCCCATAATTTCTTTATCTAGTCTACTGTTGATGGGCATTTAGGTTGGTTCCTGGTCTTAGCTATTGTGAATTGAGCTGCAATAAACATTAAGGTGCAGACAGCTCTTTTGTTTGCCAATTTAATTTCCTTTGGGTAAATTCCAAGGAGTGGGATGGCTGGGTTGAATGGTAGGGTTATATTTAGGTTTCTCAGGAAACTCCAGACTGACTTCCATAGTGGCTTACCCAGTTTGCATTCCCACCAACAGTGGGTTAGTGTCCCTTTTTCCCCACATCCTCGCCAGCATCTGTTGGTAGATTGCTGCATGTGAGCCATTCTAACTGGGTTGAGGTGAAACCTCATTGTGGTTTTGATTTGCATTTCCCTGATTGCTAGTGATCTTGAACATTTTTTCATGTGTCTGTTGGCCCTTTGGATTTCCTCTTTGAAAAATGTCTATTGAGGTACTCGGCACATCTCTTAAGTGGGTTGTTTATTTTGATGTTGTAGAGTTTCTTGATTTCTTTGTAGATTCTGGTTGTTAACCCTTTATCTGTTGCATAGTTTGCAAATATTTTTTCCCATTCCATCAGTTGCCTCTTCACTTTCCTGACTGTTTCTTTTGCAGTACAGAAACTTCTCGATTTGATTCAATCCCAGATATTAATTTTGTCTTTGACTGCTTGTGCTTCCGGGGTCTTTTCCAAGAAGTCTTTGCTGGTACCTATATCTTGCAGGGTTTCTCCAATGTTCTCTAATAATTTGATGGTGTCATGTCATAGATTTAAGTTTTTAATCCATGGTGAGTGGATTTCTGTGTAAGGTGACTAGTGTCTGCTAATACTAACTGACAGAATTAAAAAGGAGAGAACAATCCAACATGGGAAGCGGGATACACAGTAGACTCATAGAATGGCAGATGTCCTAAACAGCATTGTGGCCTCAGAATCAGCCCTTAAGGCATTCGGATCTGGCTAAAGAGCCCATGAGAGTATTTCAAGCATGGAAAGCCAAGACCCTCTGGCAAAAAATAAATAAATAAATAAATAAACTAAATGAAAGATATCTGCAAGTGAGATCCCAGTAGAAAGAATGGGCCATCAAAGAAGGAGGTGCCTTTCTCTGAAGGGAGGAGAGAACTTCCACTTTGTCGAAATAAGATCAAAGTTGGCGAATTCAAAAGGCTTCCATAGCCTTGGCAACTCATGACTAGAGCCTAGGGAGATTACTGACGCCATAAACAAAGGTGTCAAATTGTTAAGTCAACAACAGGAGTCACTGTGTACTTACTCCTCATGTAGGATCTCTGTCCTTAATGTGTTATCCAATGTGAAGTAATGCTATAACTAGTACTCAAACAGTATTTTACACTTTGTGTTTCTGTGTGGGTGCAAACTGATGAAATCTTTACTTAATATATGCTAAATCAATCTTCTGTACGTAAATATAATTGAAAATGAATCTTGATGTGAATAGATTGGGAGAGGGAGTGGGAGATGGGAGGGTTGCGGGTGGGAGGGAAGTTTTCAGCGGGGGTAAGCCATTGTAATCCATAAACTGTACTTTGGAAATTTGTATTTACTAAATAAAAGTTTAAAAATATATAATAGCAAAACAAAAAAAACCAAAAGAAAACATTAAAGTTTTTTTGTTATTACAAAGATTTTTATGAAAATGCTGAACTTAATATCTGTCTCCAAAATGATATATAGGAAGTGGCTAAGTCTTTGGATACATTAGAAAGCTTGAGCAGATTTTAATCTCTTCTCTTTTTTCCTTTGGGTAGCTGATTATCGGAAAATAAATTAATTGCTCTTCCTATGCCTTAGACACAGGGATGGAAAAACCTTTTCCTACAAAGATCTTTTGGATACTTATAACATCATTCACAGAACATAGAAAATTATCAACTTAAAAATTTGGCTGATACACATTTATTGATTTTGAATCCTGCCTGTGAATGCCTTGGCTGGGTCAGACCAAATAATTTAATGAACTTATATGACCCACAGTACACACATTCCCTACCCTAGAGTCTGAAAAATAGAAATAAAAATATCTATACTTTTTTTTTTTGTTTTGTGGATTAAAAGACTCAATAAAAAGTATGAAAAGCACTTAAGACAGTGTTTGGCACATAGTAATTGCACTAAAGTAATGCTTTTTATTATTATCTATGTAATTTTTTGCATAGCCTAATTTATAGATATATATTTAAAATTGTTAGCACAATCTATTTTGACTTTCTAACCTCTGAAGTTGTGAAATTAGCATAAATCCCAATTAGAGTTAAAAATACATGAAACCTCATTGCAGAGGACATTATGAAATCGTGCAATGATTGTTTTTCACAGTTGCATGTTCTCCCATTCCCTCTAAGAGTATTCACATTTTATTGAAATAGAGGAGATGTGGCAAATATCTTTCAGAAAATAAATACTACATTTTCTGGTCTCCCGTAGATACAAGAATTCACTAAAGTAGGGCTACCTAGCAAACTTTGAAAGGAATACAATCTAGGAGGTATTATGTGTTGTTTGTATTTTGAATTTTTTCTTTATGGCAGCCAAGAACCATGACTGAAACTAAAGCAGCAATCTTGTCACCACAAACTGCAAATCATAATATGTCCCAAGAAAGGAAAGGCTGAGAGACAGAAAATAACTAAGTCTTTGTTGGCAATAATGGACTTACTGTAATAGTGCATTATTCCAACATACTGCTTGTGAAGGAAAATAATTGATTAAGTTAATGAAAGCTGATTTTCCATTATATTCCCACAATAAATTTGGTTCAGAGAAGGTAGAAGGAATTTGAAATTTCATCTAAAAAGTCTAGAATTATGAATGCAAAAAAATGGATGCTACACAAAAAGAAGCATTACTGAATACAAATTTTACTGTTTAAATTTTCATTTTGCACAGGCTTGAGTATTTCCATAAATAATCATCAAATAACAGAGACCTTATATTTGTTATAATGGGCAAGATAACTATCTAACACCTCAGTTATCATTTTGCTCAAATATCCCTATATATAATTACAGCTTGATTGTTCACCTGGATGACAAATTTAAAGAATACTTACTAATATCTAAGTTTTCATGATCATTTCTTAAGTATATTACATTCTCCTAAACTCATCTGAAATACCTTCATCTGTCATATAGACTCTACTTCCTGTGAATAAAATATTATAATTCACTTAATATTAATTATACAATATCAATGATATATGAGTATACATATTCTTACATGTTCTCATGCTACTATTTCATGATTTTTTGTACATTCTACCCAATTATGGACCTCCACCTTCTTAGACGTAGTCATTGATGCTGATGAATTCTATAACAATATCTAATTTTTTTCTTCAGGAATCAAATCCTAAAACTCTCCTCTCCTCATAAAAGAGTGTAATTATTCCCCTCCAGAGCATCTCTAATTTTAGTAAACTTTAGTGTAATTTATAGAAACTAGAATATCACACAAGGTAGTACAGAGCAGTAAGTTTTCTTTCTGGTAAAATTATAAATGTTGCCTATCATTTCCTTATCTACTGTTCTTACTACTATACTGTTCCAAACTCCTTAGGATAGACAATGTAGAATGATTCGCTTGGGTTTATTTATGACATATACCATAAAAGATATTATATAGTAGTTTTACTCCTGAATGGATTATCTTCCATTATTTCATCTTAAATACATTACAATTATTTTGGAAAAATTTATGTTCCCTTGTCCTTCAACTGTAGGTACACAAATTCCTGCTCATCTATTCTAGGGTAACAAATGATGAGTAGCAACCTTATTGAATAAAAATATCACTGTCAATAATTGAAACACACTTTAAATTTCTAAAATAAACCTTCTAGAATGGTCATTTAACAGTTTTAATTATTTAGCTTGCCTAAGGATATTGTTCCACAAATTTTGAATGCAATAGAAGTATGAAAAATGTAATACTCTTGTTAATAACAAGACTCAGGGTGCTAGTGGAATTATTGAATAAATGTTAGTCATATCTGGTAACAGAAGCTGATGCTATTGACTTGGCTTGAATCAATTATAAGGTGCACACAGTGGAAATAATAGGAAAGTCAATGAATGCATTCTTAAACCACACAGGATTTTAAATTCCAAAGATCCTTTCAATCATTTCAGTTTTATATACAGCCATGCAGATACTTCCATTCTATACATAGTGGAATCCTAAACCTTGGAGGTTTAAGATTCACGAGAACATTTTTCTTTTCCTCAATTCTACTAAATTTTCTACTGTGATGGTATTGTGTTAGTTACATTTAAATTATGGCCCTGCAGGTTTTGTTATTAATGTCAAAACGTGATATATTAATGACACATTTAATCACATATTAATGGAATTAAGCTGAATTATTTTTAGCCCTTTGGAAGTCATTAATATTTAAAATTTAAATTTACTGCATTTTCCTGCATTTCACTTGTTTTTTCAGACAAATGAATCCATATACATTCTAAACAAAAGATTTGAGGAGTTAAAAATACCTTCTAAATCTGCCTAAGACAGTGTACATATGGACTAATTGTTAATCATTAAAAAAATATTCAATTTTGCAAAGGCCATGAAACATATAATGTCCCCTCCATTCCCCTGTTCCCATTCTAGCCTTCATTTTTTCTTTTGCCTAGGCTGAAGCGTCAGAATCCAAGGAACTGGAGCAGCACGGGGGAAGTGGTTAGGCTCAGAGGCACCAGAGGCAGTGTCTGATACCAGAGGAAGCCACTGATGGAGGGAGAGTGTAGAAATAGTAGGCAGAGGAGGCCACAAAATATTTGGAAAACTATGGCAGAGAAGTTCACAGAGGAGAGAAGCAAACCCACTAAGGAAAATGAAAGCCAGATTTCTCACTCAAAAACAATTTATAGGGGCCAGCATTGTGGCATAGCAGATAAAGCCCCAGGCTGTGATGCTGTCATCCAACATGGGTACTGTTAGAATGCCAGCTGTTCTGCTTCTCATCCAGCTCCCTGCTAAAGGCTTGGGAAAGAAGCAGAAGATGGCCCAAGTATTTGGGCCCTGGTACCGTGTGGCAGACACAGATGAAGCTCTGGTTCCAGAATGGCACAGATTTGGCTATTGAGGCCAACTGGGACGTGAACCAGCAGATAGAAGCTCTCTCTCTGTTTTCACTCTTTCTTTGTAACTCTTTCAAAATAAATAAATATTTTTTAAAAAATGGATTTGTATAAATGGAAATGCATAGGGCTACATATATATGTATACATAAATCTATGTACATACAGGTAAACACATATGTGTGAATTTGTGTGTGTGTGTGTGTGTGTGTATATATGGGTATAGGAATGCATATATGTACGTGAGTACTTCAAAATGTCTGTGGAAAATAGATTTAAAAGATAAGTTTATTTTGGCACAATAAAATGTTAAAATCATGCATATGAGGGGTCTTCAAAAAGTTCATGAAAAGGGGCTGGCGCTGTGGCATGGTGGGTAAAGCTGCAGCCTGCAATGCCAGCATTCCATATGAGCGCTTCCCATGTCCTGGCTGCTGCTCTTCCAATCCAGCTCCCTGCAACACATCTGAGAAAACAACAGATGATGGCTCAAGTGCTTGGGCCCCCGCACCCGCGTGATAAACCTGGAAGAAGCTCCTGACGCCTGGCTTCGGATTGACCCACTCCAGCCACTGAAGCCATCTGAGGAGTGAACCAGCTGATGGAAGACCTCTCTCTCTGTCTCCCTCTCTCTGTGTGTAACTCTCAAATAAATAAATAAAATCTTTTAAAATATTTGTTTTTAAATTTATTTTATCCATTTATTTTTTTAAAGATTTATTTATTTGAAAGGCAGAGTTACAAAGAGGCAGAGGCAGAGAGAGAGAGAGAGAGAGAGAGAGAGAGAATCTTTCATCCACTAGTTCACTCCCCAAGATGGCCACAAAGGCTGGAGGTGCACTGATCCAAAGCCAGGAGCCAGGAGCTTCTTCCAGGTTTATCATGTGGGTGCAGAGGCCCAAGGACTTGGGCCACCTTCTACTGCTTTCCCAGGCCATAGTAGAGAGCTAGATTGGAAGTGGAGCAACCAGGACTCAAACTGGTGTCCATATGGGGTGCTGGTGCTGCAGGTGATGGCTTTACAAGTTACGCCACAGCGCTAGCCCCAGTAAATCCTTTTTTCCATGTATTATGAAAAATCTATACAGATTCAAAAATTTTGAACCAAAATAAGCTTACATTTTTGAGTTTATATTTATTAGCAGTGTCACTCATTATAATCATTATGTATATATAATGACAATTATTAGTAATTTCACATGTAGATTCCTATTCCTACCATATTGGAAAGAATTCAGGACTGAGCATCCTTTACAATTTGCATTGCTTATAGCAAAATGAGTGAATTGCAATAACCACATGCCATGGAAAAATAATTGAAGAATAATTTCTTCTACTTAAAAAAATAGATGATGAAAATACAATTAACACCTGTTCACTTAATTAGTTTATACATAATACAACAAATAGACATAATTTCTAAATTTTTCTAAACTCTTATTTTCTTATTCCATCATTCTAAACCTAGAAAAGTACTTTTTCAGTGGTTATCTTCTGATGGAAGTAGAAATGAAGCCTAAGATTATGGAAAAGCTGGACTCTGGCTATCAGAAAGAGCAAGAGAGTGTTCATCTGAAATCATGCCCAAGATGTAGTTCCAATTTTCAGTATGATATGAACAATATGAATCTCCCAACTACTGTTTCATTTCTAAAAAGAAAGGAAAATGTACATTTTCTCCTAACAGTTTTTGAGACCACTGTAATATGATTGCTGGGAAGATTCTCTCACAGGAGAACACAAAGACTTTTGATGCTTCTGAGGTTTTATTCGGTTCTCATAGGAATATTTTTGTTTTGACAACTGATTCCAAAGTTAAAAGAAATCTAGATTACTCCTGAATTTTTTGAAGGAACCTCGTAGAAGTGTGTGCACACATATGTGTCAGAATAATGATAGGCAATTTTCACAATGTACATTTATGTATTTAAGTGCAAATTATGCCCAGATATATAGAGAGAGTTTAAGTACATTAAAGTAAGGTAAAATGTTATCTGGGCAAAAGAATGTTGGAATTCTTTGTCTGTTCTTAAAATGTTTTACTTTCATCCGGATTTGAAACACTTAAAATAAACACTCCAAAAATAAACAAATTCCCAGAAATGTATTTTTTTCATAGACTTCCAAAAAATATATTCTTTCAGGGTAAAATTGCTGACATGAACCAAAAATTCCTAAGGGAAATTAATTTAAAGTGACTGATATTAATTTTTTAAGTTTATGTTCATTGAGCAATTCCTGAATTTTCACCCTAAGTGAACACTTTTTTTAAAAATATTTATTTAGTTATTTGAGAGGCAGAGTTACGGACAGAGAAAGAAAGATAGGTCTTCTATCTCCTGGTTCACTATCCAGCCATGGCCAGAGCTGGGCCCATTCGAAGCCAGGGGCCAGGAGCTTCTTTTAGGTCCCCCTGCTGCAGGGGGCCAAGCACTTGGCCCATCTTCTGATGCTTTTCCAGGCCATTTGCTGAGAGCTGGATTGGAAGTGGAGCAGCCAGGACTCAAACTGGTGCCCATAAGAGATGCCGGCATTGCAGGCGGCAGCTCAATCCTTTATGCAACTAGGCCAGCCCCAACCTTATACTTTCCAAAATCATTTTCAACACTTTTTAACTTGTGTAAACTCTCTGTTGTACTGTCCTTCAGAAAAGGCAAATAACAGAGGGAAAAAAATACGTGTTTCAAGGGCAGCACAGATAGTACACAATCAAAAACTTTTTGATTGATTAGTTACGTGAGATGATTTAATAAGCTAATCTCTTTGCAATATAGCCAATTTGTTGAAATGACCAAATTTAACAGTAAAATGTCCATTTGTAAAATAGTCCTCTTAGAATATTCGTTTATATTATAGTGAGATTCAAATAAATTAAGACCTTGATATATAATAAGGATAATAATGACAATAATAATAATATATTATACTCCAATTTATGGAGGGCCTATCATATCTATACTAGGCACTATACTAGGATGGAATATTCATAATAATCTTGGGGAGTGTAAGGAAATTAACTTAATACCTGTGATTAACTTTAGTGTCAAGCAATATTCCAGGCTCTTTAATCACTTACTGCATTTAAAATCTCAAGGTCACATCCCAGTAAATATCACTAGAAAGAATCAGACTGATATACTATCTTAAATTTTATGGCCATTTAATCACAATATATGCATATGAATCAGTTAATGATATGGAATATATCACATTGGGCAATCAGAAAATTGTTTTCATTTGACCAAAATATGTAACGAGTACCTTCTGATTAAAGTTGTTGTGCGATATTTAAAACGTGTTTCATTTTTGGTTCATGTTCTTTTTACCTACAAGATTATTAGATAATATGTAAACATGATTCATGTTCAATTAAAGATATTTTAAGTAGTTAAGAGTGAAGACAGTAAAGACCATAAGATTTAAAAGCAAGGGATATTTTTTTCCATTGTTATGGAGAAAAGGGAGTTGGATCTGCATTCATAACTAATACTTCTCTCTTACTTTCTTAATATTACTAATTTCAAAGAGTTATTAAAAGTTTTATTTATTTATATTATTTGTGAGTTGGGGAGAAAAAACTCCCATTTGCTGTCTCACTACCCTAAGTGCCCAAAATGGCCAGGTCTAGGTTATGAAAAAAAGCTGAGAGCCAAGGACTCAATACTCAATCTGGTCTCTGTGCCACATGCGTAGCAAGAGCCTTTCTCTCTCTCTCTCTCTCTCTCTTTCTCTCTCTCTCTCTGTGTGTGTGTGTGTGTATTCCTGCAGATAAATTTGAAAGCTGCTATAATTGATTCCGAATACAGAGACACAAAATCCTTAAGCTACAGAACTACTGTTTCTGAAACTCATAGTGACCTAGGATATTTATAAATTTCTTTCAAACTTACTTTTATCTTTAAGACTTTTCCAAACTTTTTACATACATATCTGGTTTTTAATGTGACAGAAACTTTTGAAATAAAAATTAATAAAAAGATCCTCTTTTATCAGCTATGAACAAAGGTACATTGGTACATCTGTGTACCTTATCTGCTGAAAAAATTATCAGAGAATCAATTTTGATGAAGTAATCGACAAATTCCCGGTAGATAAGCCTCAAAACCAGAAACTTCAGTCATTATTCATTAGCATGAAAAATCAATATATAGGTATAGACTTATTTTTCCCATATAATATATTTAAATATAATTATTCATAATTTTTACTTTTTGTACTATAGCCTTTTATTTTATTTGTATTCTTCTATAATGATTATACACAAATTTCAATAACAATAAATCTTCTCTGCCAGCATTTCATTACTGGCTATTATTATTATTCATTTCATGTCATGGATATTAAGGAAGTATGGTGTTAAGAAATGAGCTGCTCCAGGTGTCAAATATGCTAAGTACACCACTGATGGTAATTCCTTTGGGGTCAAAGAGAAGATTCAAGTTTCTAATCAAAGACAAAAGTAGTTCATGCACATGAAAGTAAAATAGTGCCCTCGTTTCTATTGTCAGGTGCTGTGATATTAAGGATCATTAGAATTAAAAAGAAATAAATTTGATTGCATTTATTTCTTAGTGTCCTCTTGGAAGAAAAATGAAATCAAAGTCATTAAAGTCCCTTTTAAACTAACTAAAATTATGTGACTAAGTGTATGCATTTTACTAGATTAGACAGCTAAGGTGTTATACGAAAAAATCAGGAAGAGCAAAGAAAATGAATAGATATGCTTAGAGGTGAATAGTAGTAATATGTCTTCTGTACAAATTCTTCATATTATAAAAGTGATTTTTCAACAGACCATTTTATTTAAGCATTTCAGCCTATTTAGGGAACAAGCCAGGAATATGTTTTAGGGAAAAAAATTATTTACCATTTTATGAGTGAACAGAGTTTGATGAAATATATAGAGGAGGAAGGTAATTTGATTAAACTCTGATGATCCTGACACCTAATAAATCCTAATTTAAGAGTGTGGTAACAGTGGGAGTCTGAACAATAGATTGACATGATGATATGATGTCCCAATCTCTCTATAGGACTCATAATCCTTTAACCCCAGCTTCTGGGGATACATCCAGCAGATAACTTCAGCTGCCAACCCCCTTCACAGGGATCTTGGCTAAACAGAGCCACTTCATCAAAATACAACATCCTTCCAAAGAGGTTTGCCTTCAGTGAAAGTCATCACTGTCTGTACAGTCGTCATTCTGACCCCGGACAAACCTGAAGGGCCATCCCGGAGTCAGAATTTCCTGTAGACAGTTGAGATCTTTGCTGAGCCTTTGCACAGCTTTGCTTCTCCCTCTACTCTGTACTTCCTTTCTTTCATTTACACAGGTGGTGATTTCTCAAATTTTGCTTCCAAGAGAAGATCATCCAACATAGGGGCTTCTGAAAGCGACCCAAGAGAGTTGTACCATTTACTACCTAAGTGACTGTAAGAATGCCAAGAGTGATGGTTAAGTTGACTAGAGATAGTGTCTGCTACAAGTCTGCCATACAATTGCTAAATCTTTCATTGGTGGAAAATTAGTATGGGCTACCAGCACTATTGGCAAGATGAATTAGAAGTTTGTAAAATATTAAAATATGAGAACAGTGGAATTAGGTTGCTGTTACTAGACTCAGTTAATGCTTTGGGATGGGATAGATAAAGTTAGAATCATGCATAGGCATTTATAGTTAAATATGAAAGCCAGAAGTAGTAGTAGTGAAAGAGGTCCTCATATTTTTATTTTCTGCAAGTGATAGTGATTCCTGAATTGGTAGAACCCAAAAAGTTGAATCCTCCAGTCTCTACAGATCTTTTGAGTATGCGGAGGTAACTACACTTTGTCCCTTTTGGGCTTGCATCTCTCTTAACCTGTTGAAGATAATATGAAGTCTCTCCTATGTGAGAAAATATATGATGCTCTGAAGATCTATTCATGACTGTGTTAGCTAGGTTTATATAAGTAAGGATGTACTGAATTTGATAAGGGAAGAAGGAAACAATACTCTAAAGGAACTGCAGAAATTAACCAATCTGTACTCACACAAGTTGGGAGACCAAGTATGAGGGTAGTATTGTCAGGATCAAGGGAGATATAGATTGCATAAGACAGTCAATAAAATTAGCATATAAACAATATGACAAGGACCTGGAAGATGGTGTAAATAAATGGCTAAAATAGCCACTAGAAGCACACAAGAAGCTATGGCTTGTATTAAGTGAGGTAGTAATGAAAAAATCACCATGGCAGATGATGGAAAAAATATTAAAAGCATCAGCGAATTCAGCATGCCAGAGTGGATAAACTGTGTAAGACTGGAAAAACAACCAGAAAAGGGACTGTACAATAATATAACACTTCCTGGAGCATTGAGTAATGCACTAGTGAGGAGCTATTATCATGGCTATAAAGATCAATGGTGACCACAGGAGCTATCATTGCAGAAAAGGGCTGAATGATAGTATCCTACAAACAGAAATCTGGATGATGCTGCTTAATTATTTGGTGTAGGATACAATTTACTGTAATAAGTGGTAAACGGTAGTGGAGCAGGCATTAATGCATAAAGGGTTTTGGAGATAATAAACGATGGTATACTTAGGTATAAATGGATGGGGATCTAGCAAGAATAAGGCTGTATCTGTACTTTAAAAGAAATAAAGGATGGATGATCAGGAGGCTCAGCATAGTCACCCAAATTTAAAAAAAAAAAAACCTCATCCCTTTTCCAGTTTCTGGATACATGCTAATGAACTAAAAACTCATTGAGTGAAGTAGCATTTAGGCCCTCTAGGGGAAGATACAGTACTGTAATAAGTTTACTAAGGCCTTAAAATGAAAATACAATGAAATTCATGATGTATTTATTTTGGTTCTAAAAGATTGAAAACCATGCATAGATTTTTCTATAAGATGCATTTTCCATGAACATATTGAGGAGATCTTATTTAAGATAATGTATTCGCTAATTCTTCCTCAAAAAGACTTCTACCATTCATTTGGGCCGTCATAAACTTGGGAAAACTAATACCCAAATATATTAAGGATTTTTGGACATATGATTGGAGTTGACTTTTATCCTGAGAGTTCATGCATCATGCTGGACACAGATGATGAACAGAGTTGTGACTCCAGATCTGCTTCACTGTGAATCTATCTCCTTGGATCCACTCATTGCTCATTCTTCCATTCCTCAGATAAAGAATTGGAACAGATCTAATTGGGAGTCAGCACAACACTATGTTGAAATTTTGGCCTATAAGAGAAAATCAATTATAGATAAATACATGGGAAACTCTCTGGAACAGCCTCCTCTAAGGCTAATGCAACAAATGACAATAATATTGCATCCCAAAGGGATGGAAAAAGTTAAGTATTATTCTTGAAAATTTATTTTTATTTTTATTTTATTTTTGACAGGCAGAGTGGACAGTGAGAGAGACAGAGAGAAAGGTCTTCCTTTGCCGTTGGTTCACCCTCCAATGGCCACCGCAGCTGGTGCGCTGCAGCCGGCACACCGCGCTGATCCGATGGCAGGAGCCAGGTGCTTCTCCTGGTCTCCCATGGGGTGCAGGGCCCAAGTACTTGGGCCATCCTCCACTGCACTCCCTGGCCACAGCAGAGAGCTGGCCTGGAAGAGGGGCAACCGGGACAGAATCTGGTGCCCCGACTGGGACTAGAACCTGGTGTGCTGGCGCCGCAAGGCGGAGGATTAGCCTAGTGAGCCACGGTGCCTGCCAATTCTTGAAAATTTAAAGGACACAAGAGCAGCGGTTCTCACCATTTTGCACAGCAATCAATCATCTGTAAAAATGTGATGGGAGACTACAGTGGACTACGCCAACTTCATCTATTTACATCTAGTCAATCAGATAGGGTTTCTTTGCTAGAATACACTAACCTGTTCTCAGATATGTAAATTGAAGCCTTTTGTGTTTGTGTACTTTATTTGCATATTTATTTTTCCATCATGCATGTGCGCGCACACACACACACACACACTGTTATACACACTGATGTCCCATGGTTGTTGCAGTGGATTCGTTCTGTGAGGAGGAGCATGGTGGGGGCAAGAGGTGCAGAGTCACCACACAGACCCGAGGAGTTGGGTGGAAGCGGGCCAGAGGCGAGCAGCCCGCCGACTCATTTATTTCAGTTGGTACAGCAGCTTAAATAGCCAAGGCAGCCAATCTGATGAAGGGGCTGTTTATTCCCTAACCAATCACAGCCTGTTGCCAGGCAGGCTCTGTTGCCAGGTGGTTTCCCAGGGGGTTTCCGAAGCCACTCCTGAGGAACTGATGCTCGCTTGCCAGTGGCCATCTTGGCATGGCCTTCTCATTCCACCACATTTCTCATTCCCCCACACATGGTTATCTCTTTTTTTCACCGTCATAGTCCAAATAGACCTGTACAGCTTGGAGACCCTGTAGAATATCGCTCTCATTCATTCTGTAAATGCTGTCATGGACAAGTTGAACAACAAATGGTCCATTAGAGGACTTGGTAAGACACAAATGCTCCAGAGAGTTACTGAGAAAGTAAATGAATATTCAGGGCCTTAAAATAATGGAAAAGCTCTTAGAAATTTGATGATTCATGCTTTCAAAGATATTCCTACCGAGTTACCATAATCACTCACATGCGAAAGAAACTCACATCTGAGTACATCTTTTAAAATTCTGAGTACCACATTGCATGTCAGTGAATACTGTCCAACTCATGTCCACTGGATTTCACATAGGACTCCAGCCTTGAGGAGGCCTAGGCTGAGAAATTATTAGAGTGGGAATCATGTCTGAAATGCAATATAAGCAATGGTTGCACTCATTGTATTAGAAATATCATTGATGGAAGAGACATCATTGTGAGTTTGAGCTAAGTTCCAATGGACAAATCACAAGTCCAAACCCTATGGTTCTAGAGAAAGGCCATGCCATTTTCAGGGGGCAATTATTTTCCATTTAAAAGAAACCATTCATCTCTAATAGAGATCCAGAAATTGACCATGAGTAAAAACATAACTTTGAGATTTAAGATTAGAATTGGCCATGTATTACTGGGTTTTGTAGAATCCACCAAATTGTACCATAAAGAAGCTCGATGACCCCCTATATTTAAACAGAAATGCTGCACCAGGATTGAGCATTGTCAAGGGTAGAGGCATAAGCATTTTGAGCTGTTAGCCCAGATCCTAGGTAATGTATCACTTTTGTAGTAGTGCCTTCCCCTCAGTTCCCATCCGTGGCTATTTATAACATAAAGACAGAGATTAAGCATGCTTCACAGATCTATACACATATACTCAATGTGTATATGTGAGTTCATACAGCAAGTGAATGCTGACTGAATACAGCCTCAGAAAATAGTGACCCAACTCAAAAGGCAGGAATGGGAGTTAAGTCTCCTAAAGGGCAGAGTTCTGGATAGTGCACTTGACTACCCATTTTATGAGGGAAGAAAAGTGTATAAAATTAGAATATACATTGATTTATGGGCAGTATAAAAATGACTTGGCAGGTTGGTCATGGAATTTCTGGAAAAAAGACTGGTAAATCAGTTTTCTAATCTAGAAGCATGTGGATGTGCATAAGGATGTGAGAATCACTACTAAAGAGCAACCACTGTTGTAGAGAGACTAAACGACCAGGTAAACAGAAGTATTCCTACATCTGACTTCACTAACTTTTTGTCGTCATTTTGCCTGCTACTGAAACATAGAAGAGCTGGATCCAAGGATTCAAGAGGCCCTGCTAAAGTGAGCCTTGAAGGAATAGCTGTGATGGCACGGATGTAGTTTATAGATCAGCGGAAAGCATGGATTTCCATTTTCCATGGTTGATATAGCTACTGTTCATACCAAGAGTCCAATCTGTTGCAAATATACCAATGCCAAATCCCTGACAGTACCCAACAGCTACTTGATGGTAAATTAGCTACATTGGATCCCTTCCTTCCTGAAAGTAGCAGAAGAAAATTTTGACAGGAAAGTACACATTTCTGGTGTATATTTACCTCTTCTGGCCACATAAACTTAAGCCAACAACTCTCAGTGTTTTTGACCCACTTGCGTAGGAACAGTAATATTATCCTTTTAGACCCAGAGACTTATAACACAGAATGTATAGAAGTTAATAAAAGTCTATGTGTTTGACTGTCCATATTAGTATACTCAATGATGTAGATATTGATAGCCTGAGAAAATGATGTGACAGATTGTTGGACACACAAATAAAACATATGCCCACAGACAGTGCCTTGTGAGGCTGGAGCATTGCTCTCCAGGAATTTCTAACTGTGAGTCACCTATCTTTATCTACCTACCTACCTACCTACCCATCCATCCATCCATCCATCTATCTATGATCTATCTATCTATCTATCTATCTCTACCTAACTACCTATCCATCTAAAGTTTACTCTACTAATTTGTGCTGTATAGGATTTAGAGGTCCTGGTTTCCAGCAGAAAGCTCAGCAAAACTTTTCTTCATCAGAAGCTTTGAGTTCCTCCTGCCAAGGACCCAGCAAACAAGAAAGAGGTCACTAACTCAATGGAGATAATTATTCTTAATTATCAAGAGGAGCTAGTTCATTCTTTGCATACTGGGTTCTGTTTTGATTACTCTCATATTCTCTGTTGGTTACTCTCTTGACCAGTTCTGGCACCCAATGTAAAAATGCAGCAGTGACAACCTGAAGAGGGCCATGTCACCAGAGGTTCAGATTAGGCACAGATGAAGACATTTTTCCTGTCACCAGGCAAACATCTAAAAAAGCATTCCAAGTGACAATTGAGGATGAGAAGAGTCTAGAATTGAAAGAAGAGGAAAGAAAGAATGATGATCAGTTGGGGTCCCAAGATGAGTTACAGCGGCAAGGCTGTTTGCAGAGTTCATGTAAGTTTCCCCAGTGGACAGTGGGCCACCAGAGTCATCTGGGAGCAGGTGCTCCCAAGACTTACATACAAAAACATGTGTGTCCTATCAATCAAGTGATGGGTTTCATTGGATACTGAGAATGTGGCTGTCATCCCCCTCTGCTTATATTCAAGACAAAAACTTTGCATTCTCCACAGCTGGGAGAGGTGCCAACAAATGGGTCTCAGCTATCATATACCCTTAACATTGCCTTAGTGAAGACAGTCACTTAATGGAAAGTCATTCTCGTTTTTCAGAGAAGCACGCATTCCATGATTGCTTGACCTAGCATAAAAAGACCCACCTTCTTTCAATTAGAATTATTTGTGAAGGGCTTCTCAGAGCCAATGGATTGCCTGAAGCCTTCCTTGATATTGCAATGCAGCTATTTTCCCTTTCCTAGCCTTTCTTCCTTTTCTTTTCTTCTTCCACAGCTGTCAATCCTATCAGTACTCATCAATAAACCTCTTGCACACAAATCCATGTCTTAGATGCTTTCTGAGAAACAAACCATGAAAAATCACGAAATACTCAGATTCCTTTCAAAACCTTTTGCGGTAGATGTAAACTTGTTTTTATTGAGTGAAGTAAATAGTTTATTAAATTATATAAAATTGCTATGAGAAGTTTTATGGATGCTTTATTTGCATAATTGTAAAATGCAATTATAAAAGTATTTTTGCTATGTATTATTCTTGTCAGCCCCAGTTCAAGTAAGTATTTACATTATCATCATTTTGTTATTGTCATCAACAATATTAAGGCTTCAATTATAAAAAGAAAAATGTACTTTTTTTCTGTTTTGCCTAAAGACTCAATTTCTTGTCTGTTCTATTAATGCACTCTAAGAATTTATAACAGTGATTTTCTGTAAAACCTGCAGTTAAAGTCCTCATTACAATGTCACAATTTCAACAGGGAAGCTGGCCTTGCAGGTGACTATGTGAAGAAGAAGGGAGTTGCAAAAAAAAATCCAGAAAGAGCTGGAATTTATAAGTTTATAAATATTTGAAATTTAAGAACAGTTTGAATTTTTTCTTATTGCCACTGTTTGTTAACCAATAAATGTTTTCCTGCATTTGAAATATGCTCTCATTTTGAAAAGCAATTCTGGGAGTAAGAAGAGAGAGAGGAAAAACACAGGTAATCATCTGAGATTGCCTAATTTAATTTGGATAAAACTTGTATTTGCTTCTGACATGATGTGTGTTTTGATAATCATACTAGAAAGCTTGATTGATTGCACAATGTGTGTTTGATCATGGTTTGAATTGCAATTTTATAGCTTGTCATGTTAATTGTTGCAGAATCTTGGATTGTTGATTTTACTCTGTGATGTGTTGAATTGATTTGGTTCATTCAGTTGTACCCTGGGTATCTTTGATCTTTTGCTGCTACTTCTCTTGGTAGCAATAAAACAGAGCTATGTAGAATTCTCCAAATTCCTGTAGTTAAAAGTTATCAGCTTTGCTCATGGGATCTGTAGAAGAACATACAGGGCATAATGGAAAATAAATAAAATGGATGTATTTCTGTCATGATCATTGTGAAAAAGAATAATTTCATAAGAAGAAATATAAAAAGCAGAGGTGAAGGGGAGGCAAGTGCAGCTTGGAACATGCCTATCCCAAGTCAGTGTGCCTGGGTTTGAGTCCTGACTCCACTACTGATTTCAGCTTCCTGCCGATGCAGGCCCTGAGAAGCAGCATATTATGGCTCAAGTACTTAGGTCCCTGCCACACACTTGGAAGACCTAAACTGAGTTCCTGGATCTTGACTTCAGCCTGGTCCAGCTATGACTTTGTGAGCATTTGGAGAGTGAAATAGTGGATGTTAGATCTGCTCTTCTCTTTCTGTATGTCTGCCTTTCAAAAAACAAAAAGTAAATAAAAACAAAAGGTGTAGAAGGGTCGGGATAAAAAAAGCACAGATGAGTCCAGCTCCTAGGTGAATATAAGCCTAAAAATGTGTCTTTGCTAGTGCCTCCCAGGCTATGCATTAGTAAGAACCTGGAACCAGGGGCAGAGCTGGAATTCAATCTCAGACACTCTTGCCTGGAACACAGGTGTCCTAACCAAGGTGTTAACAGCTGGCCGATGTCTGCTCCCATTTTCAACTTTTGAATCATAAAACTGTGAGATAATACATTTATTGTAATTTTTTTTATTTATTTTATTTTATTTTATTTTTTTTTTTTACGGGCAGAGTGGACAGTGAGAGAGAGAGACAGAGAGAAAGGTCTTCCTTTGCCGTTGGTTCACTCTCCAATGGCCGCCGCGGCCAGCGCACTGCGCTGATCCGATGGCAGGAGCCAGGAGCCAGGTGATTTTCCTGGTCTCCCATGGGGTGCAGGGCCCAAGCACTTGGGCCATCCTCCACTGCACTCCCGGGCCACAGCAGAGAGCTGGCCTGGAAGAGGGGCAACCGGGACAGAATCTGGTGCCCCAACCAGGACTAGAACCCAGTGTGCTGGCGCCACTAGGCAGAGGATTAGCCTATTGAGACGCGGCGCCGGCCACATTTATGTAATTTTTTATTATTAAACTTGCAGCATTTTTTCCCAGCAGCCATCATAAACTAATAAAGAAAGGGATAAATTGAAATTAAAACAAATTCCATATGTATTATGTGCTAAAGGATTGTGCAAAAATATTTGAACAATGATGGAGCTGTGACACTTGTACTACATGCGTGTTTTGTAGATAGTTCATTGTTACCTGAATTGAGGCTCTGTAAGGCTTGGGTACAAACATTCCAGTGTGTGAATTACTGTGACAGGGCAAATGTAAGAGAAGAGAAAATTGATGGCAAAAAAAAAAGAAAGAAAGAAAGAAAGAAAGAAAGAAAGAAAGAAAGAAAGAAAGAAAGAAAGAAAGAAAGAAAGAAAGAAAAACAAGCTGGAGAAACAACATAGAAAAATGCCAGCCTCTAATTTTGAGGTGGAAGGAGAGGATCCAGGAAAGCAGTCTAAGAAAGATGTGGAAAGGTTAGGTAACCACCAGCTATTTGAGGTGTAATAGGATCTAAGAGGAGGAAACTCTTTCAGAGAAGGAGGAGGTGGTCAACCATGTCAAGTGTTTTCTTTTCAGATGCCTGCAGGAAGGGGGAGTTGACGTTGACCTTCTGTGGTCCAGTTTCCATAGAGGAGTGATGTTGGTAATGGCATCAGTGGCTGTTGCAGGGAAGAGCTGGGAGAAGAGCTGTGAACAGAAAATATCTATGTAATGTAGAATTTTTCGAATGCTTATAAATAAGCTTTCATAAAATGCCTTAGGAGAAGAAAAATAATTTTGCAGAATTTCCACCTGAGACTGTTATACGACTTGTAGACAACTAGAGAGAATGAGAACATTGAAACTCTGCTTAGGATCACTGTAATCATGAAGAAAAAAATCCTTAAACATCACTAAATTTAATAATGAAGGGGATTTTCAGGACAAACAGACTTTTCTAAAGGTTCATGTTAGAAATCTGCTGCCTAACATCTTGTAGTGGATCCAGTGTGTGAGTCATCCATTCAGAGAAAGGACTTCTCAGAAATACAGGTAAGGGTATTTTTCTTAGAGAGCCAGATCTTGAGCGAATGGCCTGTGGAAGTTGACAAAACAAATCTGCAGTCTGTCACGTTCGTGTGCATACAAGGGCCAAGTTTGTCCAGATGTCTAATATGGCACAGATGGGCAGGCAAAGCATTTGGCTGTGGTTTCCTTGTAAACATAAGAGAAAGCAGTACCCAAAGCTAACTTTTGAAGGCAGCAGCCTTGCAATCAGGGAAATGTACCAAGCTGGCCTACTGTCAGAGCACTGCCATCGGCTCCCTGCTGCTCAGCTGTTTGGTGTCCAGGGAGAAGTGCAACCCCCATGCACAGGACAGAGTAGCGCCAAGGAACAGCTGTCAAAACCCACTGCAGCTCCTTGCCTGGGTTCTATGACCTAGTTAAGGATATGGACAAGGTTTCCCTCTTATACTCAGTGAAAGTGTGCTTTTTGCTGTAAGATAACAGATTTGGAAGATTAACTTGAATAGTATACAGCACCACGGGGGTGAGGAGAGAGAAGCATTTGCATTAAGTGTTATGGATTAATTTCTCATATTCAACCAGCAAGACGGAACAAATCAGAAGATACAGATGTGTCAAATTTTCATGTCATGGTCAGGTATCTGTGCAGGACATGTATGCATGTGTGTAATTTTTACCTTCAAAATTTCATTTGTACTAAGGGAAACATACATTTTTAGGACTCTGTGCATCTATGTGACTTAAGGAAGAAAAAACAATATTAAGTGTATAAATGTGTTTTCTCTGGGTATTCGCCAAGATGTGTTTTTAAATAAAAGTAACTTTATTCAGAATATTGCCATACATGTGTTAATTGGGGTTTGAATTCTTCTTTTTTTTTATATTTGTAGCTCCGAAAGTATGCACACTCATGGTTTTGACCAGTGCATTACAAGGTTCAGCAACTGCTTCACAAATGGAAAAAATCAACATAGGAGTAAAATAAACAGCCATGGGGATCTCAGGTTTGTGTCCTTCGCCACATCAAGTAGATGCTTTTCAAAACCACTTATTTTCAAGAACTAGCCTCAGGGGAAAGGAAAGGGAAATTGTAATTGAGAACATGATCTGTCCTACAAAACTTGTCTCATGCAGGCCATTTTTTCTGTGCTTAGAGAATTAGCATGTTCTATTTCTGCAAGCATTTCATGTTTACCATCACATTCACTACTGAAACACCAAAGTTTGCCCCAGATGATGACACACATTCCAAGCTTTCACATTAGATAATTAGCGACATTAGAAGGCTGATGTGTTTTCTGAGTTTCTGTATTTCCAATGGTGTGCCCCTCTCACATGCTGCAGAAGGTGAGAGATGGGGTGCTGGCAGGAAACACAAGACAGAAGCCTTGAGCTGCAAAGGGTGTCAGGATGTGTGACAGAGCTGTTGGCCTATGAAACAGGTTGCTGTGGGATGGAGCAGCCCCTTGAAGGTGTCGTGGGCTCCCCTGTACCCAAGAATGTTCCTTGCCAGTGAAATTTGACTGTCTTTATTTTATGGTAATGAGATGTCATTGTCAATAACACTTTGGAATTGTTAATATGAGATTTGCGTATGTATGAATTTAAGAGAATTCAGAAAGTTTTATTTATGCATTTTGGATAATTTTATGCTAAATCATTACTCTAAGAAATGATTTGTAGCAATCAAATATTGGCTTTTCCTACTTTATTTAATAATGTTATTTGTTTCTTTATATCAGCTCACTCTAGCAGAGAAAAAATTTCAAAACTCTTTTTAAAATATTTATTTATTTATTCTTTTGTTAATTAATTAATTAATTATTGAAAGAGTGAGGCCAGCGCAGTGGTGCACTAGGTTAATCCTCTGCCTTTGGTGCTGGCATCCCATATGAGCACTGGTTCTAGTTCAGGTTGCTCCTCCTCCAGTCCAGCTCTCTGCTGTGGCCTGGGAAGGCAGTGGAGGATGGCCCAAGTGCTTGGGCCCTTGCACCCGCATGGGAGACCAGGAGGAACACCTGGCTCCTGGCTTTGGATCAGTGCTGCTCTGGCCATTGTGGCCATTTGGGGAGTGAACCAATGGAAGGAAGACCTTTCTCTCTCTCTCTCACTGTCTGTAACTCCACCTGTCAAATAAATAAATAAAAATCTAAAAAAAAGAGAGAGAGAGATTTTGGTTCACTCTTCAAATGCCTGCAACAGCTACAGCTGGACCAGGCCAAATCCAGGAGCCCAGCATGGGTTGGCGGGGACCCAAACCATTGAACCATTACTCGCTGCCTCCCAGAGTACTCAGCAGCAGGAAACTGGATCAGAAGCAAGGTGGTAACTCGAACTATGCACTCCAGTAGGGGGTGAGCGTATCTCAAGGACAATAGACTGCTGTGCCAAATCCCTGCCCCCTAATATGTAGGTGCTACTAAAGAGAACTTTATGAATTTAAGCAACCAAAAATAAGGAGGCAAAACTCAAAAATCTCTACTGTTCCAATTTTTCTCTAGTTCTTCCTTTCGTTATATACCATGGTAGTAGATTTTATTAAATTAGCCAGATTAACCTTTTACTGTTATTTGTAGAGCAGATACATGGGCACTGTGGCACAACGGGTTAACCCCCTGGCCTAAAGTGCTGGCATCCCATATGGGCACCGGTTTGAAACCCGGCTGCTCCACTTCCAATCCAGCTCTCTGCTGTGGCCCGGGAGGGCAGTAGAAGATGGCTGAAGTCCTTGGGCTCCTGGCTTCGGATCAGCTCAGCTCTGGCCATTGTGACCAACTGGGGATTGAAACAGTGGATGGAAGACTCTTTCTCTCTCTCTCTCTCTCTTTCTCTACCTCTTCTCGGTGTAACTCTGACTTTCAAATAAATAAATAAATAAATCTTTTTTTTAAAAAAAGCAGATACATGACATTTAAAGGTAATATTCTTACTAGTTTTGACTTTTTTTTAAAACACAACCAGTGGTATTCTAGTCCTTAAGACAAGAAAAATAAGCTGTGAAAACAATGTGTCAGTAATTCATTTTCTCAAATTTATTTATTTATTTTTTGACAGGCAGAGTTAGACAGTGAGAGAGAGAGAGAGAGAGAGAGAGAGAGATCTTCCTTTTCTGTTGGTTCACCCCCAAATGGCCGCTACGGCCGGCACGCTGTGCTAGTCCGAAGCCAGGAGCCAGGTGCTTCCTCCTGGTCTCCAAGGTGGGTGCAGGGCCCAAGCATTTAGGCCATCCTCCACTGCCTTCCCAGGCCACAGCAAAGAGCTGGATTGGAAGAAGAGCAACCGGTACAGAATCCAGCGCCCCAACCAGGACTAGAACCCAGGGTGCCAGTGCCGCAGGTGGAGGATTAGCCAAGTGAGCTGCAGGGCCGACCTTAAATTTATTTTTAAGTTGTAGAGCACATAACAATCTTCTATTATTAGAGAATATTAAATTAGGATATATTTATTTTAGTTTATTTTTAAAAATGCATAATCAATTGTAATAATTGTGAAATAAACATGTGATAGACAATAGGATAAAGCAAAATGATTAAGATTCAAATATACTTTCTTTTTTTAAAGATTTATTTTATTTATTTGAGAGGTAGAGTTACAGACAGTGAGAGGGAGAGACAGAGAGAAAGATCTTCCATCCACTGGTTTACTCCCCAGATGGCCGCTACGGCCGGAGCTGTGCTGATCCGAAGCCAGGAGCGAGGTGCTTCTTCCCAGTCTCCCATGCGGGCACAGGGGCCCAGGGAGTTGGGCCATCTTGTACTGCTTTTGCAAGCCACAGCAGAGAGCTGGACTGGAAAAGGAGCAGCCGGAACTAGAACCGGCATCCATATGGGATGCCGGTGCTGCAGGTGGAGGATTAACGTACTGTGCCACGGCACAGGCCCCAAATATGCATTCTTAATAAAGAGTCAGAATATAAATTGGAACTCAGATTAAGGTTACATATTACTCACTTTAAAATTACATATCAATAATTTGCCTAATTTGCAGAAGGTTAGATTATAATTTTTATAATTAGTTTAAAAAAAAAAAACAAAAATCCTGTTAGATAAGAGTTTTGCAAAATTCAGGATTTTATGAAATATGAGGGATCTTAGGCAGCTAATACAAAATATCTAATGCAAAAAACTATGCTTGGATTTCAATTTTTTGTAACAAATAAGCCTCTTTAATTCCATTCTTCCATGAACTATATAATGTACCCTCATATATTCTAATTGAGGACATTTCAAGTTCCTATTTCCTAATGAAACATTTTCCAAAGCCTGAAAGTATTAATAATTCCTAGTGTGGACATGGAGAAACAAACAAGTAACTTCTCAAAACTTATTTATTTGGAAGTTAATTTTTAGCACTTAAACATAGAGTGTTAATGCAAAAGCACCAATGAATGAAATTTGGTGATGGTGCTTTCAAAGCCAGAAATAGCATCAAGAAATTAGCTGAACCTCAAAGATGTAGCTTAGAAACTAAACCAAAATATTTAGAAATCTAATGCATTAGCATAAGTATCAATAAATAAAACATAGCATTAAATAAAACAAGAACAAAATAAGTAAAACATGAACAGGGCCTTTATAAAAGTTGAACCAGTTAATGGGTAAGAAAGACAGACCTACTTATAGGGATAGCTGAAGAGAAAGATAGTTATGGTACTCAAATATTTGAGAAACAAGTTTGATCTTCAAGGAAGGTTGACCAGCAAGTCTCTGGCTGTGAGAGTTTGGTGTGGACACACCAGGGCCTTTTCCCTTCCTAGTAGAGTCAGGAAGTGCACAAAGAAATCTCTACCTCCCAATTCTCTCACCAATAAACAGAACGAAACTTAACCCAAGTAAATTTTAGGTTGTAAATACATAGCACATTTCACATGAGGGGATTATTAGAAAACAAGTTTTCAAGAGGAATATAAGACCCTCAGAGGTGAATGTTCAGCTGGGAGTTTAAGACACCCATCATGACACCTGCATCCCACATCAGATATCAGGATCAGACTTAAGGCTCTGTTTCCTGACTCCTGCTTCCTGCTAATACAAATCCAGAGGCAGCCCTGGTGGCTAAAATAATTGAGTTAATGACCACCCAGGTGAAAAACCTAGCCCAGTCCTAGCACTGCAGGAATTTGGGGAATGAATCAACAGATAGGTGGTCTTTGTCTCTCAGCTTCTAAAATAAATTAAAAAAAAACAAACAAACGAAAGACAAACGTAAAAAACACAAAGCTTTGGAGACATGGAAGTCACAAGTCAAGAGTGACCTAAAATATACATTGGCCTTTACAACTTATGGCATATAGGAAAAGAAACTTGGTAATTTCTACCTTTTTATTTCACTTCTAGAATGCGTATGTTAACCTTTTTTTTCTGTCACAGCTAATGGAATATTTAAATCCCTGTTCAATATTGTATTTGTCAGCAAGTCTGTGAAAATGAAGCAACACAGAGGGTGACCTTTTGCTTCCACAAGCTGTGTTACATGTGTTCAAGTCACAAAAAGCAAACATAACCAAGGAGTCTATTGTAACAGGGAATCAGGAATAAACCTGAACTTTACAATGTTTACAGACATTTTACAAGCGCTTTTTAAATCTGAAGTTTTGATTTACTGCATATCACAAGATACTGTTTTTGCTCACTCCCTCTGAGGATTGTTTTCAAAAGTGCTGTGTTCCTGTGAAATGTTTTAGATTATGGCTTTCTAAAATAATGCCTTGAAGACGGAAAAAGACATGTTTGGTTTGCTTCTCATACAATGGTTTGATTATACTGAATGTATTTGTCGAGGAATTTTATGGTTGACATTTATGAGAAAATTCATTCTTTGATCTCCAAAGCGATACAATATAGCTCCTTCTATGAGAAATGGTATTTTTGTATGGTTTTATAGCTCCTTCATTCCTACCTAGCATTATACAACATTTATTAATTTGATATTAACAAAGATTACTGAGGTAATCTACATATGTATCAATCAGGATATGAACAACTCACTGGGAAATTAAAATGTGTAGACATATTTGTATATATATCCATTTAATACAATGATTATATTAAAATATGTTTCATACAACATATTTTTAAAAATATTTATTTGTTTATTTGAAAGGCAGAGATTCAGAAAGGCAGAGGCAGAGAGAGAGAGAGAGAGAGAGAGAGAAAGGTCTTCCATTCACTGGCTTGTTCCCCAAATGGCCAAAATGGCCTGAGCTGGTCCAGTCCGAAGCCAGGAGCCAGGAGCTTCTTCCTGGTCTCACGTGGGTGCAGAAGCACTGGACTTGGACCATCCTCTACTGCCTTCCCAGGCTATATCAAAGAGCTAGATCGGAAGTGGAGCAGCCAGGAACTGGATTGGCACCCATATGGGATGCTGGCACTTCAGGCGGCACTTTACCCTCGATGCCATAGCACCGGCCCTGGAAGGTACTTATAAAAGAGTACAATAAGGTGCAGATTTAGTAGTTGTTATTCATCTGTTATTAAAAGATTTCAAAGTGCCTAATTTAGTACAATTTGCAGACTAGCCATTTAATCATACCATTTAGAAATATAGAATAGGAAATAAAAATTTCTAACTGAAAACAACATGCTTCAATAAGTTATTCATTTAACATGTTTGATATTCATTTAAATGTTTGATAAATTCCTTTTACCTTTTTATCTTGAAATAATTTTAGACCTGCAGAAGAGTTTCCAATACAGAGAGCTCCAAATTAACCTTTAACAGTTTTTGTCTTGAGGGTGTCAGTACTGTCCTTAACCCTGCTGTATGTTTTAAGGTTTCTGTGCTAATACTAGGCCTGTGACATTATTTTTTTCAGTCTAGTAAAGTTTTGCTTATTTAATAAAATCTAGGACAAATAGCAACTTCTCCATGTTAGCACTCTTTCTTTGGGCTACATAGCATTTTTAAAATCATTATGGTGTTAGAAAATCTGATACAATATGAATGTTTGCATGTGTTTATACCTCCCTAACAGACTATCAGTGATCTGAGTATGGGACTAACACTCATGTATCTTTCTATTTCCATTTTCTCTATCAACATCTGGATTATGTTCAGAGTCCAATACTGGTGAAGGAGTGAATGAATGTAAACAGTTTAATAATAGGTGGGGAGTTCCATCTGAACCATTTAGTCCTAGTCTGTATTCTAAAAAGCAACAAAAATTTCAGTTGGAGAGCATTATTCACGTTATTGCAACTGATAGAATCAGCACAGTGAGAGAGAAATTAGTGTGTCTTCTAATTTCCTGTCATAAATATGCAGTGACATTTGGTGAGATTGCAAAAGCTTATTTGCCTTTGTAGTTTATAGACTAAAATCAAAATTTATAATTACAATAAAATAACTATGCAGTAAGTTATTATTGAGGTTGTTATGTAGTTTAAAGCAAAGAAATGCAAAACTGTTTTATAGATTTCCTTATATTTCTCTATTTTAGCATAATAATCATCATTAAGGACATCAACTTTTCAATTGATGAATGAGGTAATTTATTTAACATTAAATATGAGAAAGAACAAATGTTACTTCAAGGATGTCAGTCTGTAATTATAAGCAGTGGTTCATTAGTAGCAAAATAATATTGATCTAATTAGAGGTTTCAGTGAAGTGTTTACTTTGGTCAGTTTCTGGAAATTTCCCTTTAAATCAAAGAAACCAGTTAGCTCAATTTGTCACTGAACTCCACCAAAGTTTTTGCAGAACTGAATTCGTATTAATGTCAGTGACTTTCTTAACCAGTCTTATATTATCCCTCAGGGGAGATGTCAGATCAGAGGCAGAAAAAAAATGGAGTCAGTTGTTCAAAGTCACTACAAAGTCATGTTGCGTCTTTCATAAAATATAGATTTCTGTGTTGATAGAAGTGGCAACCTGACAAATAAGCAAGATATTGAGAAAATTATTAGAATCATAATCCAATTTCTCTCACTTGATTGTAACAGCATGAATTAAAAATTTTGCTTCCTGTTGATTATTCTTGCAGAAAAAGCTAGAACAGTGAAAATGATATTGAGCAAGGGCTAACAAACAGTTGGGTTGTTATCATTCCTTATATTAGATCTACTACAAAGCAAATAATGGGAGGTGTGAGTCATGACAGATAAGATACACATAAAGAGCCATTACACAATCTGATAATAAGTCCTCATTTCCAGTGGTACACACAGGTTATTCTGAGGCTGGCAAAAATCAAAGAGAGGTTAATGGAATAAGATAGTTATCAGGGATCAAAGATATGACAAGTGTCAAGCAAAATATAAATTCCTGGACAAAAACAATGTAAAAATAGCTAACGTTCCTGAGGCTATTCATCACTGGAGCTCTTAGCTAGAGGGTGAATGTCCACCCTGGCCATCTAGGGTAAACAAAATCCTATCTATTTGCATCTAGTTCAATCACAAAGCCTCAGAAACCAAATTTGAAATATTGGCAGAGGAAACAAAATAATAAAAGAAAGATAAAGGATGGCAGATCTTTAGGGGGAAAAATGAAAGCCTCAGTTGAAGACACAATGCAGAAGAAAAAAAAGGATGGTTTTTTCTAGATTGTGTCTTTGATGGGCATAAACCAAGGGTTTATGATAGGTTTGACTGCTCTTATAGAGAGTATCCAAGAAACAGTGCAGGAAAGGAAAGAGGACATAATTGAAGCTTTTGAAAAGAGGATATTGTTGGAGAAGATAAATGTTTTATAGTACCTTTCCACAAAAAAAAATATAATAAACTGCTTGAGGATTTCCTGTGAGGCATCCTTGAACAGTAAACAGCAGCAAAAGCAAACGGAATATGATGGTGATAAGTATAGAAGATCCCAAGAATTAAGTTGCAGCGATAGAAAAACACAAAATTCCGCCCAAGTGCTGGATTCCTTCCAGAATATGACAATTTCTGCTAACGGCCTTATTGTAGGCTCACTTTAGAAATCGTTTCATTGTAGCATGTACTTTTGATGAGAGAGGCCATGTGGTGACTATTTCTTAACAGGTTATGCCACACGATGTCAAAGACCATAGAACTTTTAAAACTGAATCCTTTCAAACTATCTTTGTGCTTGGAACTAAATACCAGAGTTATCAATGTCCTACTGAAGAGTTTGTTCATATAATATTTTCTAAAAATACAATTTTACCCACCCAAAAGCCAAAACAAAGAGGAGTTGTTTTAAAATTAATTTTAATAGTCTCTACTACAGCGTTTCAAGTTAGACTAGAAATATCAAGATATAAACATAATAGTGCATTTGTTTTCTTTTCCAACCCAATAGGAATAGACCATGTTTAGGGGAAAAAATAGACACTAATTAAATTAAAGTATAATTATATCACTTTGATAGTACCAATGGCTATTTCCATCCTTTGATGGAAAATTTATAATACAGATAATCACAAATGTAACTTTTTATAATAAAGTGACCATTTTTCCAACTTCTGTATTTTCATTTGTTGATACATTTTCCTGTGTTTTTCTTTCAGCCTCTATACCATAATCTTTATTTCTGTTTTTCCCTATATTCAGATTCCCTTCATGTCACTGTGACACTGTCTCTGTAGATTGTTGTAAAAATACAGTAATAGTAGGGTGGGAAGTGTTGTTGACAACAATGGTTAGTATTTACTGGGTACTTCTTATTTGGTAAGAATTTGTTCTGGTTTAAACTTTATTATATCTGTTTGTTGATTTTCATTCCCAATTACAGATCAGGAAACTTAGTGTCAGTGTGGTTAAATGACTTGCCCTAACAAATTCTACTAATAATTGATGAAGTCAGGGTTAAACCAGGTCCTTCTGACTTCATGGGCTAAGTTCTTCACACAATGTAGCTGTGAGGAAATAGCTTTAATGAACCTTCCATCATTTTCAAGGCTTGTGTTTTGCAATGTAATCTAGGCTGAATCCTTCTCCAAATATGCCAGATATGCTTGATCATACATAGAAAGAAATTCCATAGGGTGGGAACTGTGGTCCAATGTGTTAAATCATCGCTTAGGATGCCTGCATCCCATATTGGAGCTCCTGTGTTAGGATCTCGATTTTGCATCTGGTCATGCTTCCTGCTAATGCACCTGAGAGGCAACAGATCATGCCTAAGTACATGGATCCCTGCCATCCAGGTGGGAGATTCAGGGTTCCTGGCTCCTGGCTTGGGCCTGACCCAGTGCTGGTTGTGCAGGCATTTGAAGAGTAAACCAGTTGATGGAAGACCTGTTTTTCTAATTTTCTCTGTTACTGCGTTTTTTAAATAAATTAACTTGAAAGAAATTCGAATGAGGATTTTCTGCATTGCAAACTATTCCTTAGGTTGAAGATTATCTCCAGAAATGCTCAGCAGGTATGCTAAATGAGTACCCTCAAATATTTTTCAAAATGTAAATTGAATTAAATAAGGAACTTTAAATGAAACAAAAGTCCTGGCAAACATTCAGACTAGTTTCCAATTTTCAGAGGCCTTTCCAAACAATGTTTACTTGAATCAATTTTTTGCTTCCCATTCCTCGGAAAGTATCCTAATCCCTTTCAGTAGTGCCAAAGAGTAAAAACATAGCTGAAATTAACTGGACAAATTTGAAATGTGCCAAAACTATTCCTTTGGTCGACCTCTTCCTGTGAAATTTGTATTCTTTTTTGATTTATTTGAAAGGCAGAATTAGAGAGTGAGAGACAGATAGTGGGATATAATGGCCAGAGTTGCACGGGGCAGAAGCCAGGAGCCAAGAGCTTCTTCCAGGTCTATGTGGGAGCAGGAACTCAAGCACTTGGGCCAACTTCTGATTTCCCAGGTGCATTAGCAGGGAGCTGGATTGAAGGTAGAGCAGCCGGGACTCGAATTGGTGATGATGGGATTCTGGTTCCACACACAGCTGCTTGACCTGCTATGCCATAATGCTAGCCTCTAAATCTGAATTCCTATATCACTGTTTTCATCTTATTACATGCTTAAGTCATGATAAATTTATGGTAGAAATCTATCAAATGTAGGGAATCTATCAAATTTTCCTGTAACTTGGGAATCATGCATATTAAGTCAGTTGAGTCACTCAGAAATCTCTATATTCTGGAGTAGAGACTAGGTATTAAGTTAATGAGTATTCCTGCCTGTGTTGGGATGGTTGGGATAGGGTCTAGTAAAGAGGAGAAATAAATGAGCATAGAGAAAGGGTGGGAGGGAGAGAGAGAAAGAGAAAGAGAGAGAGAGAGAGAAGAAAGGGAGTTTGATGATTTCCACTCTATTTGTTTTTAATGAGGCCCCTCTCACAAGCATACTTCCCAAGAGACACGAAGCCTGAGATTCCTGGGCCTGAGAAATATCCTGTAAGATGTATTTAGAGAGTTGCTACAAACTCGCCACATACATCATTAAAGACAAAACACAGTGTAGCAAAAAATTAATAGAATTCATAGAATTTGTAAAGAAATAATGCCTCAAATAATTTAAATAATTCTCAATTATTATAATTATTTTTTGGAAAAATGAGAGAAAAATTAATAAATTGCGACAAAGACAGTATTTTCCCAAGTTCCACCTTGCATCTCTTTTTTATTCCTTGCACACACTAGCTATTAGAAAAAAAAAACACATGAGTCTCAACCTTCATTCCTCCATCTATGTGCAAAGGATCTTCCTTTCCTATCCCTATACTCACTGGGCTGCCAGAGTCCCTGACATTTCTTTTCTTGGCCTCAGGCTGATAGATTCCTCTGGGCTTTTCATCCATACTCATATAAGAGGCTTATAACTACTTCAAATGATGGTTTTCTGGGGTAAGACGATTTTGCTCTCTAAATTTTGATTCCTTCTCATTTGAAATCTCCTCTAATTTTCCCACTCACTAACTTAATGTCCTTGCATATGAATGTGAAAAAAAAAAATCCCTTGAGAGTTGTGAAAGATAAAAAAAAAAAAAAAAAAAAAAAAAAAAAAGAGGCAATCTTTAACACTGTCCTTGTTACAAGTTGGTAGGCTGGAAATCATCATAGATTTCTTTCCAAAATGTCCTCATTTCAATTGCTCATTCTTTCTAGTACATCAATCTATTCAACGTGTTTTTTTTTTTTTTTTCAGATCTGTGCTTCCTTTATTTCATATGGTTTACATATATCAAGTCTTAATTTCTTTCTCAGATTATCCTTGTAACTTAAAATGATTTCATATTTTCAATCATTCTGTGTCCTGAAAGTCATTCTCTCTCTCTCTTTTTTGTAAGGTTGTTTTGTTTTTTTTTTTTTTTTTTGTATTTGAAAGGGAGAGAGAGAGAGAGAGAGAGATAGAGAGAGAGAGAGAGATAGAGAGAGAGAGAGAGATGGAGAGAATGAATTCACAATCTCCCGCTGACTGGTTCACTCCCCAATAGCTGCAATGACCAGGGCTGGGCCAGGGAGGAGGCAGGAGCCATTTAGGTTTCTGCATGGGTGACAAGGGCCCAGGTACTATAGCCATTCTCCGCTGATTTCCCAGGTGCATTAGCAGAGAGCCGGATTGCAAGTGGAGCAGCTAAACTCCAACCTGGGCTCCTATGGAATGCTGGTGTCTTGGGCAGCAACAGGATCCAGGATGCCAGCAGAACACATCCATCATCTTAATACAAAATTTGGATCATGGTTTTACACTTTACTAGATTTCCTTCAATAGCTTCCTATTTTCTCAAGAAATATGAAATCCTTCATTTTATAACAAGATATTTTTGAGCAGTTGTATAACTTAGGGTCTGTCAAGGTAAAGCTGATAAGGTAAAACATGAGTTCCAGTGAACACTGAACCAAATGCCTTCGTTTGTGAAGATGAAGGTCTTTGAGCATATAACACATTCTGGAAGAAGGTCATAGCTATTCTTGATGTAGACAGCATAATTTCCCAGCTGTCACTAGAGGTCACGACTAATTTCCAGAAGTTTCTGACTTGCAAAACATGCATTTTTTCTATAGTCACTTGTCATCACTCCAGCTTAAAAAATACCAACATCCTGTTCACCACTGCATGAGAACTAATTGCTGTAAAACTAGGCTATAGACCTTTGTATCATTCCAGCAACATCAGCATTAATTTGAAAGATGTGTCTCCTGAGTGTGGTGCCCATTTTCTTTGTTAGTTACTGAAGTTTTCCTTTTTATTTTCTCGTTTGACTGTATAATTGGGATACTTTTGACATTCACGTGTATAACTTTCATGTAAATGATTTTATCAGAGTTCTCTGGGCATTCCATTGCTTTGTTAAGCATACATCACTGCAGTCTCTTGTGTGTCTCTTCTGGATTCTAAAATGCATTCATTGCCCTCATTGCTCACTATCCGATTTGCTCCAATTTATATATTTTTTGCACATAACTTAAAAACAAGATAATAATATCTATCCATCTTCCACAGGAGCAATTCAATAATGAAAGTGTTTAGTAGACAAATAGTAGCACTTAAATACCATGGCAAAGTATGCCTGCTCATGCAGTAGCACCAGACCCAAATAAGTGGCATGGTAGTTTGGCCTACATGAACCTTTAGTCGGGGTAAATTTATCAAGGTCTTTGGTGCTAAAATAGGCCTGCAGCATATCAAATTGAATGTGAGTGATGTGGAACAAAGAGTAGGTTTAATGAACAAAGGCTTGATGTAATTCTCCACTGAAGGGTCACAGCTCTTCCCCAAGTTCTAATACATTAGTCAGTCCATAGAGCTGAGTCCTCGAGTGGAAGAGTATCTGAATGCCTATAAGAAAGGAATGTCAATAAACTTGCAGCATAATTCTTCTCCTTAGCTTTTCCATTAAAACTTGGCAGCCATTTAACAGGGAACATTTGTTGTAGGGAAAAGGAAATGCCCAGGCAGGACTGTATAGATGTTCCTAGATAATGGAATCAGGTGAACAATAGTCTCCAGGTGTCCAAAATACCAGTGTATTCCACCAGTTTGATGAGGGCCTTATAGAAATCAGGGGGTGGATGGATTTTGGGTCACCAATGGAGGGAGGAAAGTGATTCCATGAACATATCCTATATTCTTGGCTGTAAAATTAGCATGCATATATTTAGCATGGGTAGAATTCTCAAATAAATTTTCTGATTCACTGAATGGGTTTGATTATAGTAAGAGGAGCCAACAAAAGCTTCTGAACTTTATTCTCCCTATAGAAAGAGTAACCTAAGGGCAAAATCCCTAGTGCCATCAGAGATTTGTATTACCATCACAGATCAGAGTCATGGAGTATTAATCTATACCATATCCTCATGTGAATTACCCATTTGTCATACACAGGACAAATATAACATACTGAAGGAAATAAAGGGAATATGATCAGGTGGTGGCATCATTGCTTGTTAAGAGGCATGATCTTTTCGTTGGTGATCATGACTGATAGATGGCTTTGCAAATAATGAATGCATATTTTTCGTGTGTGCTGTTTTGTTTGTGACAGAGGCTGCCTATTTGTGACTGATATGGAAGCAGTATACTTCCATCATTTTGCCTCAGAGGTACAACATTCATCTCACTCAAAGCCATTATTTAATCTGGTGAAACTCTGATGATCTCACCACCCCAGGACACATTATGCTATTGCAATAAATGGATGGATGGCACCACAGTGTTTTGAAGTGGTGAGAAGAAAGTAGCAAACTCATTTATGTCCTATGCATGCCACAGAATGAGGAAGAGAGAAAACAAACTTGCTGGCAGTCTTTGTTGTGGGTAAACCTTTGTTATGATGTATTTTTTTCCACAATAGTGATAGAGAGTTCAGCATTGATGAATTATGCAGATGTTGAGAGATAGGACACAGGGCACACATTTGGCTAGCCAGGATTAGTGTGAAAGCAGGGTGGGCTTTGAATATTTAAGGATTAGTTTCCTGATTTCTGAATGCTGCAAGGGATGCCATGTTCCACACACAGAAGTTTAAACAGAAATTCACTGGGACTTCAAATTCCTCACATTGTGGATATTTCGGCTTGTGAATATGTTTTGTAGATTTCATTTCTGGAAACTAGCCTGGAACTTGCTTCACTAGTCTGGAACTTGCTTCACTAGTCATTATATTCATTCAGTAGCATCAAACTTTAGCACTAAAATCCTATCATGTTAGATAGCTCAGCTGGTCCTTGACACCTGTCATTAAGCCTTAACCATTACAAGATCTGGACATATCAACCATGCACATCTGTTATGAGTAAAGGCAGGTCTAGACTTTTATTTTGGTGATATTTTATCCAAAGGCTTCCTATTTAATCACTATTACCTCTCTTTGGTGATCTCTCCTTCATCTCAGTCTCTCTGTGTTTGATTCTAAAGGAGCTAAACAGGACTAACACAAGGCAATTAACTCATCACTGAGCTAAAGCCTAATAAGTCCAAAGCAGAACTTGGTTAAACATTCTCAAGATCATATGGCTTGGCAAAAGTTATTAGAATGGTCTGTTTATTTCAAATTTAAGTATTACCTTTGGCTCTATGTATGGCTCTGTACTATAAGAAATGCACCCCAAGAGAAAGAAAAAACAAATCCTAGAACAGGAGAAAATATTTGCAAAAGACATATTTGATGAAGGATTATTATCTAAAACATAAAAGACCCTTGAAACTAAACAATAAGAAAATAATCAACTCAATTTTAAAATTGGCCAAAAACTTCACCAATGGAGATTTACAGATGGCATATAAATAAGCACTTGAAAGTGTGTTAACATTGTATGTAATCAGGGAAATATAACTTAAAACAACAATGAGCTACCAGCACCCTACTATTAGGATGCCCGAAATCTACAAAACTGACAACACCAAATGATGGTAAAAATACAGAGCAAGAGAAACTCTCACTTATGTTCTAGTTTGAATGCAAAATAAAATAACCACTTTAGAAGACAGCTTGGTGATTTCTTAACAAAACTGAACATACCACTTTATCCAGCAATTTCTACTTAGTAAGAAGAGGAGTTAAAAACTTATGTCATACAAAATACCTGCACAGATGGCTATAGCAGCATTATTCATAATTCTCAAATCTTAGGAGCAACCAAGATGTTATTCAATAGGTAAATGTACAAATAAACTGTTGGCCACTCAGACAGTGAATACGCACTATCAACCCTGATAAAATATAGAGGAAACCTAAATGAATATTAATGAGTGAAAGAAGTTAATCTGGACAGGCTGCATACTGTTTGATCCCAACAATATGAAACGATGGAATAGACAAAACTCTGAAGATATTTGAAAGGTCAGTGGTTGCCAAGATTTAGGAAGAGGGGAGAGATGAGTAGGTTGAATGAAGAGCATTTCTAGGTCAGTGAATCAATTTTGTATTATAATTGTTGAAATATATTATGCATTTGTCCAAATCCAGGGAATGTACAACACCAAGAAGAAACCTTAATGTTTGCTGTTGATTTTGGGTGTTTATGATGGGTCAGTGTAGGTTCATGGACTGTAAGAAATGTTCCACTCTGGTGTGGGATGTGGATCATGAGGGAGGCTACGGATGTGTGGGGGAAATGGTATATGGGGTATCTTAGTGTCTTTCTCTCAATTTTGTGGTAAGTCCAAAATTGCACTGAAAGAAACTCATAAAAAATAATGTGCCAATAGCTATCATGAGTACACACAAATATAAAGAGCTGAAAACTAGTGCCATTGTAAAAATATGTGATTTTTCCCCTGTCTCTGAACACTAAAAAATGTGGAATTAGAAGAAAGAGAACTATATATAAGCAAATGACCATTTTAAAGAAAGAAAGATGCTATCCATTAGTAGTCAAGAGCTAACTAATGTTCTTTGGACAAAAACAATCCCATTAATCATTCCTCTTATTTGAAGAATGCTGTAGGACGATAAAGAGAAGGCAGCTAGAACTTCCTTTATCTATGGCATTAAACAGACAGTTGAAAATATATAATATAGTGCATAAATAATTTTAAGTTACATAAAATTCATGAGGGTAGTATTATTGGAAGAAACTTAAACAATATGAATGCAAGATTACCTTAAGTTCCCCCCCCCCACCTCGGTTGTTGGATAATACTCAAAGTAACTTTTGACAAGGGACAGTTTACTTTAATCCAGGGCTTATCTGTTTTCAAGTATTGTGTCTGTCTTTCCTCATAAAAATGCTGAAATTCAAATAATGATATTGTCATATTAGAGATAAAGATACTGAGTTAGGGTAAGCTCATATAACTTGTCTAGGGAACAGGGTAGTCCTTTGACTCAGAAAACAGAGGGTAGAAAAATATAATCAGTACTTAACATACAGGTTATTGAAAATTAGGTCTTAAAAATATAAATGCTCCCTGGGGCCGACACTGTGGCATAGAGTGTAAAGGTATTGCCTGCAATGCTTGCATCACAATTGGGTGCTGGTTCGAGTCCTGGCTGCTCCACATCTGATCCAGTTCCCTGCTAATGCGGCCTAGGTAAGCAGCCAAAGATGGGCAAAGTCCTTGGGCCTCTGCACTGCACCCACTTGGGAAACTGGGAAGAAGCTCCTGGCTTGGATTGGCCCAGATCCAGCTGTTGCTACCACTTGGTGAGTGAACTAGCAGATGGGATTTTCTCTCTCTCTCTCTTTCTCTCTCTCCCTCTCTCTCTCTCTTTCTATCTCTCCCTCTATCTCTCTCTCTCCCTCTGTAACTCTGCTACTCAATTAAATAAATAAACCTGATGTGGCCTAGAAAGTCAGAGAGCTTGGAATTTCAGAAGCATTCAGACTACAGCAGACTACCCATGGATACTGTTATTTGGATGAGAATAGTTATTTTAAAGTGAAATAAATCATTGCAACCTTAAATTTTCTTAATTGATTTATGTGAATTTCCATATAAAGTTTCTTTATATGATTTTTTTTCTATATTTGTATTGGATTCATTCATACATAAAACCATAGTCTTGAAGAATTGAGGAGAAAAACCATTTTCGGTGTACAAGGTTGAGAAGGAATGACTCAAGGGAGGAATTAAATTCAAAATACTATGTGCTTCTCTGATCAAGTGGTGACTGATGATGATTTTGTTTAGACTTTGTGCTTCTACCTCTTGCTCATCTTTGTTAGAAAATCTAATCTCTGAATGGGAAAAGAAAAGAAACCATGGATTTTTTTGCGACCTGGGAGTACTGAGTTGGCAAATGTCTATGTTTCCAGTGGGGAAGGAAGCAAAGGACAAATGGAATTATGCTCGGGGCTAGAAGAAAGGAAAGCATGAGCAAGGTGTGTGTGTGACTATCAATAAATATTTACAAAGCAGTACACATAATTATATTCAGATGGCAAACCTGTAGGATTTTTCTGTGAACACTTTCTGATCATATCTACTTACTAATAAAGCTAGGAAAATTAGTAATGCAGTGTTTGTGTGACTCCAGAAATAACCTTTCTCTTTTTGTTTCCTCATTTCTGCACTGGAAAGGCTTAGAGCAGTTTACCAGCCAAATATTATATCCCACATTTAAGTGTAGGGCTTCTTAACAAAGTATCAAATAACGCCTGTGCCTTTGGTGACCAGGAGTCTGAAATGTCACAGCTTTCTATGTATAAAAGAATGTTTGAAGTCTATTTCAGGCTGCTAATTATAATTTGGTGAACTTGTTGCCATAGTTTTCCCTCAGATGCATAGCAATTGGTTGTTGTGCCATTTCTGTTGTATTTGTCACATGGATCATTGAGGAACTAACATTGTAGGAAAATGACTGTTTATTCAAAAACTTACTCCAGTAAAAGTTATTCCAAGATGCATGGACTTATGCAACAGTTGTATGTTTAAGATAGCGTTCCTTCTTATCATAAACATAAATAATAATTTTAAGGCAGCCAGTCAGGCAGTGACCATATGTTGTTCACAGGGCATAATTTTACAAGATCAATGTCAGAAATAAAAGCTAAAATTACATACTTAATACATAATATGTGGTATTATGAAACCACAAAATGATTAACATTTCCCATATCCAGTATTTTTTACTCCAATCTCGTAAAGCAAAGGCCATATATTTCTTACTAATTGTAAAGGGACAATTTATTAGCAAGATGCTTGCCAGAATGAAGCCAAACAATTTAGTAAATTGGATTGCATTAATTGATTAACTAATTATTTTACCCTTTTTTATTGAAGCTGAATTAATTATGTAGATATAGCTATAAGTCATAGTGGATATAACTATAAGTCATTGTGGAAACCAGAGATCTCTGCAGTTTTGGGGGTGGAGGGAAAGATAGGGCATGCCATAATTAAGTGGCAACCCAAAGACATTCTACTTCTTTAAGTAAATATTGAGAATTCTGGCATTAGGGATAGAGGGAACATTGTTGGTACAGAGCCAAGTTACTGAGAGCATCAGACCCTAAGAGCCTGGAGCTAACTCATTTTCTGGAGACTGGTTGTTGGCTGAATGGAGAATGGGAGCCAGGTTTTCAGGTAACTAGCATGACTCCCTCTTAAAACTTAAACACTGGCAGCAGTCAAGGCTTACTCTGAGCTTACAGCGCAGCAGGCACTGTGACTCAAGTGATCGCCGCTGTGATGACTGCAATCCACGCTTCAGAGCTCCCTGTGAGACCAGGCCTTGGCTAGTGTCTCTCTGAGACATATCTTCATTTTGCTCCTCCCTCAACTTTTCTACCCTCACACCCCTTTTGTTAACAGTACTTCCTCATTGATCATGTGCAACAAATTCGTATTTCAGGTTTTACCCCTAGGGAACCTAATCTAGAAAAGGGGCTTAATCAATTAATGTGCAAATAAAAATAGAATATGTACCAAGAGACTTACTCTGAATACATTAATGTTCCTTAAGTAAAATTACTGAGTCTTAAAAAAGGTTGAATCTACATGTAAAGCTGGAGCACTATTTTTCCTAGATTGGTTATTACTAATCCAACTATAGCATGCAATTATTGTAAGTGGTGACATTGTTTTCATCTTTCCACATAACAAGCAATACTGAGCACACATGCCTAATGTGTGCTAATGTCTGTTTTATTGGTAAAATTATGGAAGTCAAAAATCAAGCAGTAGGGAAGCAATCTGGCATATACATGTTATTCCTGAAAAGTGTTGAAATTAACATTCTTTATAAAATTATTATAACAGTGTCAAAAATTGAATTTCCTCTTGTAAACTCATCACTTTTTTCAGGTTTTGACATTTCATCTTCTTTTATTTATATAAAGAGAATCAATTTCATGTGTGTCATATATACAATTTTAAGCCCATATTTCCCATATACCCACCTTCCCTTCTCCTTTCCTTTTTTTACTTTGAATTTACTTTATAGTCACAGCTTAATCATTCACTAAATAAAGAGTTAAAAAAAATAGTAAGTAGAAAGACCAGTGTCCCATAAGTGTATAGGCAAGGGCTACAAACAATAATAAAATCTCATCTCATGAAAACAATTTCACTCATATACATTACATTTTTTTTGCATTTTGAATGTTAGCTACTACAAATCAGAGAAAATATATATTTATCTTTTGTCGACTGGCTTATTTCACTAAATATAATGGTCTTTAGTTCCATTCATTTTGTTCCAAAAGACAGGATTTCAATCTTTTTTATGGCTGAGTATTATTTCATGTTGTATATATACCACGACTTATTTATCCAGTCATCAGTTGATGGACATCTGGGTTGATTCTGTATGTTAGTTATTTCAAACTGAGCTGCTATAAAATGGGAATACATATAACTCTTTCATATGCTGATTTTATTTCTTTTGAATAAAATCACAGGAGTTAGATGGCTGAGTCATAAGGTAGTTCTATTTTCAGATTTCTGAGGAATCTCCATACTGTCTTCCATGATGATTGTGCTGGTTTACATTTCCACCAATAGAGAATTAGGGTACCTTTTTCTCTATATCCTCATCAGTATTTGCTATTTTTTGATTTTTAGACGATAGCCAATCTAACTGGAATGAGGTGAACCTTATTGTGGTTTTTATTTGCATTTCCCTGATATCTAGTGATCCTGAGCACTTTTTCATGTCTATTGGTTGTTTGTACGTCATCCTTTGAAAAATGCCTGTTTACGTCCTTTGCCCATTTCTTAACTGGATTGTTTGCTTTGTGTTGTTAGCCATTTACTTAAAAGGCAGAGTTACAGATAGAGAAGAGAGGAGAGAGGAGAGAGGAGAGAGAGAGTGAGAGAGAGAGAGAGAGATCTTCCATCCACTTGTGCTCTTCCCAAATAGCTGCAGAGGCCTGGGGTTTGGCCAGGCCAAAGTCAGGAACCTGGAACTTACTCCAGGTTTCCCACATGGGTGTCAGGGGCCCAAGTACTATGGTCATCTTCTGCTGTGTTTCCCAGGCCATTAGCAGGGAGCTGGATTGGAAGTAGAGAAGCTGGAACACAAAATGTTGCCCACATGGGATGCCAGCATATCTGGTGATAGCTTAACCTGCTATCCGTAGTTGAGGGTCCAGCCGAACTCAGTGGCCGCCTGTCTCAGCAGCATGAAGTCTTGGGTGTAAGAGATGATCTTGGAAGCGTAGAGTGCCTTACGAATGTCCTCCAGGAACGACCCCTTGTCACCTTGGAACGCAGCCTTCGGGGGCCCCGCAGCAGCTTGCTGGCTTGAACCCTCTCGTCCTTCAGAGATAACAGGCAGCGCACGAAGACGGCCTCTCCACTGAAGGTGACGGGAACGCCGTATTCCAGAGCCGAGATGGCCGTCCACTTCCTGGTGCCCTTCTGCCCCGTGCTGTCCCTGATCTTTGGCAGCAGCTGCTTGTCATCAGTATCTTTGAACTTGAGGATGTTGGCTGTGATTTCAATCAGGAAAGAGTCCAGCTCAGTCTTATTCTACTCTTCAAAGGCCTGCACCACGTCGTCGTGCCCCATGCCCAGCACGTCCTTCATCAGGTGGTAGGCCTCACAGATGAGCTGCTAGCCCCTATTTTTGAGTTTCCTGAGTTTCTTATATATTTTAGATATTGATCAGATAAATTGGTTCCAAATACTTTCTTCCATTCTGTTGGTTGCCCCTTCACTTTGTTCAGGGTTACCTTTGCTGTGCAAAAGTTTCTTAGCATTTTGGAATCCAATTTGTCTTCTTTTGCTTTTATGGCTTGGACTTCTGGGGTTTTATCCAGGAGGTTTTTGTCTATGTCAATGTCTTCAGTGTTTCCCCTATGTTTTCCTCTAGTAATTTGGTGGTTTTCAAGTAGTCTTGGAAGTAAGAAATTTTTAAACCATAATGTAAACATCTTATGAATAAAAAGATATTAGGTCTGCAACATCCTTGATTCATCTTTATTCACTTTTCATTTGAAGTTTCAAGGGATATGGAAGAGAGATCATTATTATTCTATTAGGATATCATAGGTAAGAATGTAAGTTTGGAAGCGGACTCAAATCAAATCTTAAATCTGTGAATGTTTTTTATATACTAGACCTTGAAGAAGTTCATTAAATGGTTCTTCTTTTACTTATAACTTCAGGATGGGAAAATAATAGTATCTACATTAGGTAAAAATGATGAGCCCCAAAATTATTCCTAGAAGCTATCATTGTTCCCTTTTATAGAAAAAGGGATTTTTGCAATTTAGTATGATTAGATATTAGAAAATGTTGAGATGGTGAGATTATTCTGCTTTCTCCTCACAGGCCTTGCATGAATCTCAAGTGTCTTTGTGTGAGAAAGATGAAAAAGATGAAGGGTTGTTGATTTACAGATGCTGTGTTGCAATGTCATTAAAGAAGCAGAGATCAAATTGATTAAAGAAGGGCTTACAAGCCAAGGACCAATGGCAACCCTGAGGAGCTGTAAATATAAGGAAATGTATTGACCCCTCCTACTTTGCAGCAGGAACCTGCCCTGGCAACAACTGGAGTTATGCCTACATGATATTAGTTGTGGACTGGTTTCCAGCTCAGGAAGAGAATACTACTCTGTGGTTTTAAGTCATCAAGACTGAAGGAAATTTGTTACAGTGGCAATGAGAATCTAATATAGCACTCACTTATTTTAAATTATTTTTAAGTATCATTATCCTACATATATCACAAAAACTATGCCTGGGAAAGTAAGCACTCTCTCAGCATTGGGGGGAAGGCCCACTTTTCATGTTTTAGGACAGAATTTTATGTCCTGTGATTCTCCTTTAAACACCTAGCCCCTCAGGACTGGATCCTCTCTGCCACCAGAGATAGAACAGAAACTCTACACAATAAAGCAGTGACTTGAAGATGAAATGAAAAAGTTGAACTACCGGTATCACAATAACAATAGGAATAACAGCATAGAACCCATAAAATGTATCTGCTCTTCCTATTTACACAAGAATACTTCAAGATATTCATTAAGAAGTGAAATTGACATGTTAAGATTCCATGATTGTTTTCAGACCTTGTCTCTACTATTGAGGAACAGTGGTTTTTTTCTTACTATTTATTGAGCTCTTTACATACTGTAGGGTTAATTTTATGAGTGTAAAGTAAACTGAAAGTGGACCATTGTAAAAATAAGAGAGGGAATAGGCGAGGAAGGAGGAGGAAGGGTGGGAGCATGGGTGGGAGGGAGAAGAGGGTGGGAAACATCACTATATTCCTAAATCTGTATACATGAAATATATGAAATTTGTATACCTTGAATAAAATTTTAAAAAAGAATGTCATATTCTATAGTTTTAGTGGGTGAAGTGGTCATTTGCCCATTCAGTTGTTGTTTATAGCTGTTGTCTACATTCCCAATAAACTAGGATGTTCTTTCTTTTATTTGTTAAACTTGTTAGTGAGTGAATTAAGTCTTTTTACTGTAATTTAAATTTAAATGTCTCAAAAACTAAAAAGCAAAAAAGAAAGAAAGAGAGAAGGAAGGATGGTGGGCTGGACAGAGAGGGAGGGAGAAAGGGAATATCATTATGTCCTGAAAATTGTGTCTACAAATCATATTGATTAAAAACTAAAATAAAAAAAACTGTAAAAAAAATCATGGTAAACTGGAATTAAAGTGAAGTAACACCTTGTCAGAAGGGACTCCATTTTGGAGTAGCTGAGACTCCATTCTGGGAAGCAGTCCCCCACCCCTGTGAGACTCTAGCCTGAAGCTATGATCGAAAACTCTCGGACAATACCAGTCCACTATATCACACCTGGCAAAGCATAGAAACCCCCTAGCATGATTGCTCAAGCTTGGAAGTGGATAGGCTGTACCTGGATTAATGATAAAAATGTAATCTGTTTATATCCTACATATGATATGATTTAAGCCAATATCTAGATTAACGTCAATATTATAATTGAAATTGTTAAGATTGTAACTGGCATTGTCAAAATTATAATTGATATTAGTTTCATATAGGTTTTAGGTTAGCCTGATTCCTGGTAACCATATATTCCGCCCTGATCCTAGCAACCATGTATTTCCCTTCCTATTTTGTGGTTTTTGCCTTTAAAAACCCTGTTGCTCTGGGCTTCAGGATCAAGAGTTCTTTGGGGCATGAGCCCACTTTCGGCCACTGGCAATAAAAAATTAAAATTTATCAGTGTGTGGCACTTCTTTGTCAGCACTCACTCAGGCACAACAAAAGAAATGCATGTTTTTCATGAACATTTGAAGACTCCTTGTAAATGAACACATGTGTGATACTATAAAGAAAGGAAAAACTAAGGATAACATTGAAATAAATGTACAGTAGTTAAGTGTTAGCATCATTATTCTGGTCCTCATTTAAATGTATTTTGGTAATCAATCAGGGTTCAGTTAAAGAATGCCAGGGCCAAAGGAGTTGCATTTCTCAAAACATGAACAAACAGAGGTAAATACATACATATCCACAAACATATATGAGATGTTGAAGACCTGAATGAACTGATGTTGACTGCCAAGCTTGAGAAAAGTGAAGATACTTTTATGCTTCTTACTTTCCTATTCTATTATTGTACAGTAAAAAACATGCTAAACAGGAGACAATCATAAAAAGGCAGTGGCTTATTCTTATATAGGTAAAATGAAGTTTCCTTATCTGTTCCTTTATTTTATCTAGCATACAATTAAGTCATTTCCCTGAAGAATGGGCCCTCAGAATGAAGCAATTGTATAATTCTCCCTTTACTTATCATTATTGGGTACACAAATTGAATGGATGTCAAGATACAATGACATGAACAAGAGTTCAGAATCTTATAGTTTGCAGTACAAAATGATTAATAAACTACACTTTAGCAGTGGAAGTTCAAGTTCACAAATTGCAAAATATTCTTAGTATGAAGGGAGAAAAAACATGTGTGGCAGACAAAAGGAATGGAAATTATCAATTGCCACCTAAAATAAATCCAATATCTATTCCATGATATCTGAGACCTTTTAAATCCCTAAATGTTGAAAAAATCACCTATTAAAAGCTGGAAATATTACCACAATTTTTAGTATACACGAACATACAGATTTTCCATGGAATGTGAAAAAGGAAATGTGGTAAGCCAGCTACATGTGGGCACTCAATTCCTCCTTAACAAACAGGGGAGAATAATTTGTATTCTCCGTCAATCTAGCTCCGTATGTAGCTGGGCTGCCTCAGCAGTGGCAGTCATGTGAGGAGAACCATTTAGATGCAACATTTATTTTGGCACAGGTTTGGCTCCACACTCAAGTTTCTCTCCAGATGGACTATCTCCATGCGCGCATAGGCTTGCCTTTTAATTCAACTACAGAAATTAGGGACAAACTACGCACAAGCACTTGGTTAATAAGAGAGCCAGCAGGAGCAGAAATGGATAACAGCAAACTCGTTTCCCCTTCCCGTTTGCTGCGTGAATACTTTGCAGAGAACCTCCCTTACTTTGCAACCACGTCCTGTCAACTGCAGCTTCAGAATAAATTCTCTCTGCACATGGCCGTTACATCAGCCCTGGTTTGCTAAGAATTCCTGATGAGCTATCAAAGGCTGCGCAGGAATTGTTAAGAAACATCACACAACCAAGTGAGTTTCCTGAGGTACAATACTTTGAGTGATTAAAGTTAATGTCTTTATTTCAAGCTTCGTGAATTTTCAGAGGGAAAATGAAATGTCCTTGTATTGGGGGTATTAGACTCCACCCCATCTTGACTCCACCCATGGTGAGGAAGTGTGAAAGGAATATTAAGAAACCTAATGCATTAATATTTTCTGTTTGAAAGGAGAAGATAAATAAATAGTGATGAAAATAACATTATAAAAACAATTCATGATTAGATAGCAAGTTGCTAACAGAGAAGAACACATTGCTACAGAGTTTAGGGATCTGAAAGATTAGTTTTGCATTGGTAGAAAGAATGATGGCAACCAGAAGTGTCCAATTTTTAACCCAGCAAAACTATAAATGTCTTATGTTAGCTGGCAAGAAATAGTGAAGATTATTCTGGATTGTCCAAGTGGACACAGTACAATCACAAAGGTAGGTTAAAGTGGGATGTTGTATTCAGATCAAGGAGAGATTGGAAAATTTGCTATGTATTCCTGGCATTAAAGATGGAGGAAGGACTAATGCCAAGATACACAGACAAGTTCTAAAAGCTGCAAAAATAGACACTTGTGCTTAGATGTTCCAAAAAAGGAGTATAGCCTTGCAGACATCTTTTAGCTTAGTGTGACCTCTTTCAGATTTCTGATCTTCAGAACAGTATGAAAACCAATTTGTATTTGAGCCACTAAATTTGAGGTAATTTGATAGAGTAACAATGTGATACCAATACTAACAGAGGGCCATAGAACAAGCTCAGAGTAAAGGAGTCAGAATGTGTATAAAATATCAGCTTACTTCAAAAAGCTTGTGAAAGATGGAATTTTTAAAAAAAGTTTATTATAATGCAAAAAAGTTTGAAATCCATGCATATGAGTATTTGTGTATCATCTATGCACCTTCTGCTATATACTTTCAATCACTTCTAGATTCCATTTAAAACTTAATGAAATGGAAAGTCTATGTAAACAGTTGTTATACTATGTTGTTTAGGGATTAACAGCAAGAAAAGAAAACAAGTCTACATATTTGGTACAGACAAAAGCATCATAGGACTAACTCCACAGAAAAGGATCTGCACTGAGCGGATTCTGCAGATGCAGAACTTGGGAATGTGGAACATGCAGGTGTCAAGGACAGCTGTAATATCTGTACAGCAATTTGTGAGATAAAATGTGCTTTGCATTTATTATCTCACTTCATTCACAAAGCAACTGAAAAGGTATATTTGCTATGATCATCTTCATAGATTGGGCGAGTTTCATACTGCTCCCAAGGGTCTGATAAGGACTCAATCTCTATCTCCTGTCTCTAAATCCTTCATGGTTTCAGCTGGTCTGTGATCTCTGTAGTGATATCCCAGAAACAATTTACATACTGGGAACTGGGAATGAGCACATGAAGTAGATTCCAGGCATACTGCCTGTGGAATAGGGCTATGACGCAGGGTCACGGGTGAGCAAGTAGGGGAGCAGCAGTGTTTTGGCCCTGGGAGCTCACTGACCCTTCTTTTTTCTACTTCCTTTGAATCCGGAAATTTGTCACCTGGAGTTTCGGTTTGTGTGTGTGGTATGATGCACAGTTGGTGCAAGGAAGATATGGATAATAGTCCAATATAATTGTTATCACCTTCCCAATATTATTGAATACCATAATATTGTAATAGTTGAGCATTACTGATTTTGTAATAATAATAAAAGCTATTTATATGGATTTTACACTGGGCATCACTTTAGCACATGGCCATCTTCTGCTGAGGCCCTTGATGAAGGGACAGATTTTGTAAAGAGCCAGAATACAGAAATATTTTTCTTGAAGAGTCATTTTAATTCAAATATTTTGTCTAAAAATTGCTGCTAGTTTACTTGCCAATTTGTATACATCTTTATACAGAAATATGTTGCATAGAACAGTATTTCTCTCATTTACTTAAGTCTTAAAACACAACATTTAACATGAATTCCACTCACAATGATTTGTTTTACTGTGAGTCTGAAACTGTCTAGGGATGAAGTTTATTATTCTCCAGATTACATGTTTTCCTTGTGGAAAATTTGTAAATGTATTTGGATGTTATAATGCATTTTTATATACTTCCTTTTATTAAATACTCATAATTAAATGAGTCAGCACATGTAAAGAGCTTATCACAGTGATGGGTGCATCGTGCTGGAAAAGCACTGTCTATTAATTACACCTCCTCCATTACAGTGCTCTGTGAGATGTATATTAATATACACATAATACGAGTTAAGAGTGCATAGAAAAGAGATGAAATGTTTGGCTGGAACTTGCCTCTGAAAACAGCTGTCTTATCTTTTTTTTTTCCCTTATAATAATAGTACTTCTCAAGTATAAAACAATGCTGGATCCTTAGTAGTTGTTCAGTAACTAATTTTTTGGGTCAGTCATTGAATAACAGATGGCTTCCCTTTTATTTCATGATTTTATATAATATGTACATAATTCAGTAAGTTGGAAGTCAAAGAATATTTCTAGTTAAAATAATATGAATCTAAACATTTCCCTACGGCTGGTTCAGTGTGGCCACTTTTTCCTTGAGAAGTTACGTTCACTTTAAAGCATTGAACCTCAAATTGTTTTTATTCACTTAAAAAAAAAAATCATGGGTTTCCCATATGTGTATTTAGTAGAGTAATTTTTAAATTCTCTACAACTGTAAGAAAAGTTTTTGCTTTTTTGCTGATATGCCTACGAAGTTTCCATTATGTTGTCAGAGATATTGCCCAAAGATATGTTTATGGGTGGGCATTGAGGTGCATTGGGTTAACATTCCCCATGGGATGTCTACACCCCATGTTACAGAGTGCCTGGGCTTTACTCCAGCCTCTACCTTCCGATTCAGCTTCCTGTGAATGTGCCTGGGAAGCAATCGAGGATGGCTCAAGTGCTTGAGTCCCCGACACCTATGTGGGAGAACTACATGGAGTTCCTCAAGTCTGAATTTGACTTGCCTCAGAACGCAGCTGTTGTAGGTATTTGGGGAGAAAACCAGCTGGCAGATGATCTTTCTGGGTGTGTCTCTCTCTGTCACTCTGTCTTTTGAATGAAAAAATATGAATAAATAAACACGAAAAAAACAATTGACCGTAACTGTAAGGATGCATCTATTTAAGAAGTAGTATGGGGACAACTGATCTATTAATACTTTACAGGGCATTAAGATATCAGGATACTGGACCTGGAGGGGAAAAAAAGGAAAAAGGAAATGAGGGAGGGGGAGAAGAAGGAGAATGGACTTATATTTGACACTATATTAGAGTAACAAAAATATTTTCCAAATAAATTTAATTACCTCATTATGAAATCACTTATTGAGCCACCATTTTGTAAGAATTTTTCTTTTAAAATCCCTTCAGTGAAAAATGTGTAAGACTATTAACTCCAACATTTCTCTAACATGCTTAAGCTTAGAATGCTGCAATTTAATCACTTTTTGATTTATGTATTTAATATAGTTATAGCTTAGCTTATAGTGTTATGATAAAATAACCCAATTGAGTTGAGGTAAGAGATATAAGAAAACATTCTATTCCAATTCAAGTACCAAAGACTTATTTTATGTAGTTAGGAGCACAGAGGGGTTTAAATAATCAGGGCTTGGAAATAAAGACATGGTGGGGAAAATGTATCACCAATATAAAAATAATTTGTGTGTATGAAAGTTAAGATTATTCTCCACTATAGAGAAGAAACCAAAATAGTCTGGTGTACTTGAAAGATGATGAGACTATTTACCAGAATGAGAAACAATGTTCAAAGTAATAAATGATTATAACTTCTGTCTTTGATTCGAAAAGTCTTTTTGCTTCTTTTCTCCTATTAATTTTTTCCTGTTTACTATTAAAGGCATATTCTGAAAGTCCTGAATTTTACACTTCTCACTAGTTTGTGGAGTAAAGTAGGCTATAAATCACGGCTATGCAAAACAGTTTTTCTTAATTTAATTTCCATCTTCTTAGAACCCATTCTGTAATTAGATTTGTGGCCTGTTGTGCCCTGGAATAAGTATATGACTATACTGCTTAGCCTAAATTGTTTTGATAACAAATTTGTAGAACTAGGACACAGTTAAATTGTTTAAAGAAAAACACACCAGACCCTTGGATCTTGGACTATCAACTCTCTTCCAGTCATTTCCTGGGCCATCTGAGCATGACCACAAAACATCCATCATCATTTCCTCACAAGGACCTGGCTGCAGCTCTGTAGGAGAGGTTCTGCACCGTGGTCATCTGGGCAGACGTGTCTCTGAGATCTGGAGGCTCTCCTCTGCTTACTGAGAAATACGGCTCAGAACCTGCCTCCTGGTGCTTGGCAGTCATGGCAACAGAGCAGTAGGCAGTCCTCGGTGTCCATGGCTGTCACATAAATCACAGGGCAAAACCAAGAGTCTATGTCTTTTTAAAATATGCGTGTGTAAATAGTTATTGACTAGCATATCTGTTTATAGCTTGATTGAGAGTACTATGATTTGTCAAATGTGGTTTCAACAGATGTGTGTACATTTAATTGTTGAGATATCGAAAAATTATTTTTAATTGTTCATTTGAGGAAACTTGCATGGATGTTTATCTGAATACATAAATGGATGTTTATCTGAATACATAAATGTGGGAGAGTTTAAGAAATGTAATTTCACCACTCTTATTTGTGTGTGTGTGTGTGATTCTCTGATACAAATATATAAAATAAACCTTACTAGTACCAACTTCATGTCTTCTGATCTGTGCCACTTTAATCAAGCAGTTGCCTAGTGTTAAACTTGATTAATGAATGGAATAAAATATCCATGCTAAGGTGGTTAACAATTAGTTGTACAAAAATTCACTAAATGTATTTAACTTGTTGAAATAAAGATTCAAATATCAAGTTCTCTGAAATCATAATGAAGTCTAGCTAAGTAATTATAGGCATATAAAGAAAGATTATAGTCACCATTTTAATAAAAGTCTTATGGACTCCAATATGGAAGCATTTTTACTTTAGTCATTTAAAATAAAGCATTATTTTAAAGCCATTCCCTAGGCAATTTCTTAAAAGTTCTATTTAATAAAGTATATTTTAATGAATAGTAAACTAAATCCAGGTTTAACTAAAATACCTTAAGTATGTGTGAAATTTAACTTCTAATTTAAACAATTGTCTGTGTTGATTGGATCTCCTGGCTTCAGATGCTTTTCTTAATTACATGTTTATGAAATTTTAAATATAGGCTTACAATAACACAGTTTCTTGAAAAAATATAGTGTAAAGAAAGAATTAATACCATATACTTTCTGAGAAATCAATTATTTGATATGCAATATGTCATATCATGGTATTTTGTTAGAAAAACCCTTAAGATTGAGCATGTCCCAAATTGTACATCTCCTTCCTCTCTTATTCCCACTCTTATATTTAACACGGATCACTTTTCAGTTAAATTTAAACACCTAGGAATAATTGTGTGTTAATTACAGAGTTCAACCAATAGTATTAAGTAGAACAAACAAAAATACTAAAAGGGATAAAGTATTAAATTGTACATCAACAGTCAGGACAAGGGCTGATCAAGTCAGTGTTTCTCATAGTTCCATTTCACTTCAACAGGTTTCCTTTTTGGTGCTTGGTTAGTTGTCACTGATCAGGGAGAACACATGATATTTGTCCCTTTGGGACTGGCTTAATTCACTCAGCATGATGTTTTCAGATTCCTCCATTTTGTTGCAAATGACCAGATTTCATTGTTTTTTACTACTGTGTAGTATTCTATAAAGTACATGTCCCATAATTTCTTTATCTAGTCTACTGTTGATTGGCATTTGGGTTGATTCCAGGTCTTAGCTATTGTGAATTGAGCTGCCATAAACATTAAGGTGCTGACAGCTCTTTTATTTGCCAATTTAATTTCCTTTGGGTAATTTATTTTAGTTTCCATTCATTTTCAAAGCTTTAACAAATTTATATTCATGGGACTGTCATTCTGGCATAGTGCTTAAAACCCCCACCTGTAATGCTAGCGTCCCATATGGGTGCTGGTTTCTGTACCAGCTGTTCCACTTCCAATCCCATCAAGGTGGCATGTACCAACGCCATCTCACTAGTCCAAGTGATCAATTTCAGTTCACAATTGATCACACTGATAGGTCTAAGAGTCAAAGGGAGCACAAAAACAAGACTAGTGTCTGCTAATTCTAACTGATAGAATCAAAAAGGGAGAGAATGATCCAACATGGGAAGCGGGATACACAACAGACTCATAGAATGGCAGATGTCCTAAATAGCACTCTGGCTTCAGAATCAGCCCTTAAGGCATTTGGATCTGGCTGAAGAGCCCATGAGAGTATTTCGGGCATGGAAAGCCAAGACACCCTGGCAAAAAAAAAAAAAAAAAAAAAAAAAAAAAATCTCCGCGAGTGAGATCCCAGTGGAAAGAACGGGTCATCAAAGAAGGAGGTACCTTTCTCCGAAGGGAGGAGAGAACTTCCACTTTGACTATGACCTTGTCTGAATAAGATCGAAGTCAGCAAACTCAAAAGGCTTCCACAGCCTTGGCAACTCATGACTAGAGCCCAGGGAGATTACTGACGCCATAAACAAGAGTGTCAATTTGTTAAGTCAACAACAGGAGTCACTGTGTACTTACTCCTCATGTGGGATCTCTGTCCTTATTGCGTTGTCCAATGTGAATTAATGCTATAACTAGTACTGAAACGGTATTTTACACTTTATGTTCCGTGTGGATGAAAACTGATGAAATCTTTACTTAATATATACTAAATCGATCTTCTGTATATAAAGATAATTGAAAATGAATCTTGATGTGAATGGAATGGGAGAGGGAGTGGGAGATGGGAGGGTTGCAGGTGGGAAGGAAGTTATGGGGGGAGGAAGCCATTGTAATCCATAAACTGTACTTTGGAAATTTATATTTCCAAAATAAGTTTAAAAAATTATAAAAAGAAAAACCCTTAAGAGAGTATCAGTTTATAATTATTGAATGTTCATGTGACCACTGTGCTGTTTAATTAGGAGAATGTATAGAAATCAGCAGGTGACTAGTTCAGTTTTTTTTTTAACCAATTTCATCTCTCAACTTTCATGCTATAATGTTTTTTATTTCATGATGAAGTATGTTAACAAATACAATTTTTCTGTTTTTGGGCTGTTGTATACTTGTTACTTAAACTTGCCTTTACTATGTTTTTCCTTTGCTTATCATAATCAATTCAGTTTTTTAAGCTTACCACATAATCTATATAAACACCAAGAATATTAAAATTAAGTTTCTATTTATAGAGATCTGCTGAAATATTCTGCAAGTGAAAGTTTTCGATTCAGTGCTATCTGTGGATACTTTGAAAAGACTTCACAGCCCCCTTTTCTGACTGGGCTGGAAGAAAATACTTGTGTTGGTGGTTGCCTGAGTAACAGCCTTTTTTCTATCATCTCCATTCCCACCCGCCATGACTCAGAAATATTTTTTCTGCTGTCATTCTGCCACCCCACCACCACTGTTAAACGTGCATTTGGCCATTACAACCAGTAGGTGATTTTCTCCATACTTTTCTTCTTCAAGCATGGTGACCTGAATACCAGTGTCACCTTTAGGTGACTCTTTTTTTTTTTTTTTTTTTTCTGAAAGTAAAAGCTGGGTACTATATTGTAATTCCAGAAAAGCAATGCTGTAATTATGTAATCATTAAAAGAGTAAAACAAGACAAATGCTTGAATTGGTTGGTTTAAGCTTTTCCAAATAAAATATTAACAAAGTATATGCTATGAAATGAGGGAACAGTGCCTCATTCCTATACTCTTTAAAAGGAATTCAGAGAATGGGAAACTCAGTGTTACTGGCCTGAATTTAATGTAAAAATGGCCCACTAATCCAGAACTAAAGTTTTCTGAATAATTACAATTGAGATTCATTATGTAGGAAATATATCAGGCAGAAATCAATGGGGTTTTCTGATTCAGTAAGTTTGTTTAATGAAAAAGGGAGAATAATTTGGGGGGAAAAGTTCAAGAATTGTTTTTGATCTCATTATGAATGCCCATCATTATGGCCTAAATATATTTATCTTTCACACAGGTGGCAAAATTAATCTTCCATAATTTGATGGAATTTTTATCTCATTGCTTTCCTTTAATTGGCAGTAAGCACAGATAATAGAGAATTGAACAGTAGTACAATGCTGCCCTTTGATTAAGTTTTTGTCCTTTTCTCTGACATTATTTCTGTGAACCAAAGTTTCTTTGGAAAAATCAATAACCATAGCACGGTTATTGATTTTTTGGTTTGTTTCTTATCAATAGCACCAACTCTCTAATTCAAAGTATAGCAGTACCCTTCTCTGCTCTCCATTCTCCAATAGTTTCATTTAATTGCTTTTGCCATTTTCTTTAATACAATTTGCTTTAAGCCAACTATACTCCCCCCCCCACCTTTTTTTTTTTGACAGGCAGAGTGGACAGTGAGAGAGAGAGAGAGAGAGACAGAGAGAAAGGTCTTCCTTTTTGCCGTTGGTTCACCCTCCAATGGCCGCCACAGCCGGTGCGCTGCCGCCGGCGCACCACGCTGATCCGATGGCAGGAGCCAGGTGCTTCCCCTGGTCTCCCATGGTGTGCAGGACCCAAGCACTTGGTCATCCTCCACTGCACTCCCTGGCCACAGCAGAGAGCTGGCCTGGAAGAGGGGCAACCGGGACAGAATCCGGCGCCCCGACCAGGACTAGAACCCAGTGTGCCGGCGCCGCAGGCGGAGGATTAGCCTAGTGAGCCGCGGCGCCGGCCGCCAACTATACTCTTTAATATTATTTTATTTATTTACTTATTGTAAAAGATTTATTTTGAAAGTCAGAGTTAGAGAGGGAGAAATCTATTCACTGGTTCACTCCCCAGATGGCCACAATGGCCTCGCTCCTGTCCTGTGTTCCATCTGGGTCTCCCATGTTGATGGCAGGGACTCAAACACTTGGACCATCTTCTGCTGCTCTTCCTAAGTCATTATCAGTGAGCTGGATTGAAAGTGGAACAGGAGGCTGGCACCGCAGCTCAATAGGCTAATCCACTACCTGCAGCGCCGGTACACCGGGTTCTACTCCCGGTCGGGGTGCCGGATTCTGTCCCAGTTGCCCCTCTTCCAGGCCAGCTCTCTGCTGTGGCCCGGGAGTGCAGTGGAGGATGGCTCAAGTTCTTGTGCCCTGCACCCCATGGGAGACCAGGAGAAGCACCTGGCTCCTGGCTTTGGATCAGCGCGGTGCACCAGCCGCAGCGGACATTGGGGGGTGGACCAACAGAAAAGGAAGACCTTTTTCTCTGTCTCTCTCTCTCACTGTCCACTCTGCCTGTCAAAAAAATAAATAAATTAAAAAAGTAAAGTGGAACAGCGTGACACGAAATGGCACCTGTAAGGGATATCAATTTCCCAGTTGGCAACTTTACCCACTATGCCACAGTGCCGGCCCCTAATATCACTATTTACATGTAACACTGTATAGTTTCCTTATTCCTCAACATCATCATAATCTCAATTGTGTTTTCCTTGTCTTTTTGATTAACTTTTAAAAAATCCCTCTTTCATTGAGTATCACCCAAATAATCTTCAAATGTAATCAGAATGTTGCACAATGACCCTCACAGATAAGTTACAACAGGGAAATCAGAATGCAATGAAGGAAAGCAAAACTGAAAAATGATAATGGATACGGCTTACCCAAAAAAGGCCTCAGTCATAAAAATTAAGTTACAGTAGCCCAATTTTTTGAATTAAATCCTCCTATTTTTATTCTTTGTTTACTTCTGCAAAGCCATTTCTTAGGCTTTGCAGGGAGTCTTAAAATGCATTATTCTGAATGATAAAGGCTTGACTATTCTCTCCAACTCTACACTTAAAGAGAATATGACAATAGTCACCACCTGCAAACATCCAATCCTTTTGATATCTTGTCTTTACTCACTGAACTTCTTTTCCTGTCCACATCTTTTGGGGTGCATGGTGGGAATTTGGGTGTTGTGAACGATGGATGCTGAGTTGAAAACTGAATTAAACAAAACACAACCCTTTACAAAATTAAAAGTCATGCCTAAGTCAATGTGTTTGCCTATTTTGTAGCATACTCACTTGGAGTGGTACTTCTTCACACTGCTAATTGGACTACAAACATTTCATTATATATTTTGGTTATGTCCTATTCCTTGTGATTTATCTACCTGTATTTACTTTTTTAATATTTTCACTTATCTATCTGCATTTCCACAACTGATCCAACAAAGTATATCATCTACAAATGTTTCCTGTTAATAAAAAGCTATCTTGGAATATGGCTGCTCCAGTCAGAATAATTTTTGTTGTAAGGTACAGAAACAAAAATAAACTAACTGAAGGAGAAAATGCCATTTTCTCAGAATTAATAGAAGAAAAGTAGGAATCCCCCAAACTCCAGAGACTATAGTGGCTACACATACAGATTAATGCCAAAATGACTCTCCACCCCTTACCATTCCTTCTATTTACTTCCCAGCTACAGAGAAATTTCTGTTTCTCCAAGCTCTCCTCTACCACATTCTAGAGAAGAATGAAAGGCTATGACTGGCCTTGATCAAGTCCATGTGTCTGCCATTTTCTGACCACCATCCTGGGGAAATTACACAGCCAGATCTCTGGAGCATTATGGCCAGAAATTCTTCAGAACAATATAGTTTGAGTGGGAAGCAACATTTTTTTCAATGAATGGAGCGATAGCTGTTTATATTTTTTAGCAAGTATGTGAACAAATCTGTATTGTAAATTTACCTACAGAGCACAAATTTCATAAAGACCGGTATAGATTATGATCGATCATCACTTCCAACATAGTATGTTTTTGTAAAATAGCAAGCAATAATATATACTGATACATGATGTTTGTTTCTTTTCTAGTCCAGTAAAGTTAGCTTTTTCTTCAAAATGTTGAAATGATATTTAATGAAACTTGGGTAGCTTATATCAATCAGGTATCTAAAACAAACTCACTTTGTCTTGATGTACAATTTATGAAGTCTAATATTCACTCAGAATTTGTTTAACCTTAAGATATCTCAAAAAAAAAAAAAAAAAAGGAAGTAAAACAGTTCCCCAATATACCTGAAAAAAGTATTTGCTTTCTTTTTATATGCATGAGGGGTATTATTTGTAATAATACTACACTGCCACCTTGTGGAGTTGCTGAATGAAAACCAGTTAAATAAACACCACTGGCCAAGTACCCTCCTCTCCCTACGCTGCCCCCTTGTCCCCTCAAGGTGACTCAGAAAATCTCAGGAGGATTCACGTAAGAGCTGTTAAACAAATAATCTATGATATTACAAATGGATACTTGGTGGTAACAGACCATATTGCCTATGAGTAAATTCATTACAGAAAAGTAGCCATTTGTAACCAGTTTCTTTATAGAGATTTATTTTAAAACATTTTTGTCCTATGAAGTGCATTTCACTTGAAGAACAGAAAATATCAGAATTCAATGCCTGCATCTACCATTACTAGTTGTTTACGTTAATCTCCTTATGCTTGGATTTTTCAGTGTTTAAAATGAGGAATTTATTCTTGTGTTCTTTAAAAAGTATCGGCAATATAATTCACTGTGTCTATAACTATATTTATTATTGTTATACATGCATTCTTTGAGACTTCTTTTGAAATTTGTTTTACATACAAACCCTTTGTCAGGCAATGTACTTGAGGCTTGTAAATGTGTGATAAGGGAAAAAAAAAAAACACATGACATGCCATAACTGTTTATGATGAATAATAACCAGTCAATGAAATTGAATTATAGTAAAATACTAATAGTTAAGAAAAATGAATTTTTGTGTAGATTTCAAAGTCTTACAGCATTATTTCAAATTATGAACCACAAGACAACTGTGTAGTGTATTAGCATAGGATATCTTTTAATATATTTTATAAGTATTTTGTTTGTTTTCACAATGAAATATTGTTCTAAGACATTTGAAATGATGCAATCATTGAAAATAAATGATTTTTATAAAATTCAAAAAACAAAAATGTTTACTATGATATGAAAATGGTACTATATTTCCTTGGTAAAAGCAAATGCTACACAAAATTTTATATATATATATGTATGTCTATCTATCTATCTATCTATATATATATATATATAATAGAGAGAGAGAGAAGAGAGAGAGAGAGAGAATCTATTCTACCGGTTCACTTCCAAAATGCTTGCAATAGCCAGCACTGGGCTACACCAGCTAGGAGCCAGGAATTCAAATTCAGATCTCCAGCATAGGTGCAGGAATCCAGTTGTTTAAACATCATTTGCTGCCTACCAGGGTACATAGCAGCAGGAAGCTGGATTCTAGAGCTGGAGTAGGGAATCAATTCTGTATACTCTGATGTGGGATTCAGGATTCAACTCTTAACTTAAACACTTGCTCTGAAACAGATGTTTAATTTTGAGCAGGATAGAAATATCCCATCTTATGGAAATTAAAGCTCAGTCAAGAAGATAGACAATTCAAAAAACAGAAGTGCTATCTCCAGGTTAATGTGGGTGAGCACAGTAGGACCCACTGTAGCCTTGCAGTTGCAAGCAGAGCACCTTAAAATAAATGACCACTAGGCTGTGCTAGAAGGATGCCAAAGAATTATGTAGGACAAGAAGAGAAACCAGAACATATTCTTTTTAAAAATTTTATTTTATAGAAAGCTTTTATTTAATAAATATAAATTTCATAGGTATAACTTTTGGATTATAAGGTTCTTCCCGCCATTATAATGTTTCTTCCCCACCCGCAAACCATCCCATCTCCCACTGCCTCTCCCATCTCATTCTTCATTAAGGTTCACTCTTAATTATTTTTATATACAGAAGATCAACTCTATACTAAGTACATTTCAACAATTTCATCCACACAGACATACAAAGTATAAAGTACTGTTTGAAGACTAGTTTTACGGTTAATTATCATAGTACAACTCATTAAGGACAGAAGTCCAACATGGGGAGCAAGTGCACAGTGACTCCTGTTGTTGATTTAACAACTGAAATTCTTATTTATGATGTCAGTAATCACCTGAGGCTCTTGTCATGAGCTGCCAAGGCTATGGAAACTTATTCTAAGGAAAGTGATCAGCATGTATAGTCATGGAGGCCAAGAATCATCACAAAATTAAGTTGAAGGTACATGATTGGCCTTGTTTTTAAACCAAGGATAAGACTCTCACATCCTACATCTGAGTACCTGGGATTGATCCCCTTTTGCCACTCCCAATTCCAGTTTCCTGCTAATATGGACCATGAGACATAGTGGTGATAACATAAACATCGTCCCTGCCACACACAAGGGAGATCCAGACTGAATAATTTGATCCTGATTTCAGCCATGACCATCATGAGCATTTGAGGCATGAACAAGTGGATGGGTTCTTCCCCTCCTCTCCCTCTGAAACACACTTTGTCTCTAGTTCTCTGCTCTCAAACACATAATTAAAAGAAATTAAGTTCAAGAAATTAGAAGATGAGGACAGGGGCCGGCGCTGTGGTGCAGTGGGTTAAAGCCCTGGCCTGAAGTGCCGGCATCCCACATGGGTGCTGGTTTTAGTCCTGGATGCTCCTGTTCTGATCCAGCTCTCTGCTATGGCCTGGGAAAGCAATAGAAGATGGCCTAAGTGATTGGGCCCCTGTATCCACATGGGAGATCTGGAAGAAACTCCTGGATCCTGGCTTCAGATCGGCACAGCACTGGCCATTGCAGCCATCTGGGGAGTGAACCAGTGGATGGAAGACCTCTCTCTCTTTCTCTCTCTCTGTCTCTACCTCTCTCTGTAATTCTGTCTTTCAAATAAATAAAATAAATATTTAAAAAAAAGATAAGGACAATTAGGGATGGCAATGGAGGGGTGATGTGACAAGAGGTCAGTATGGAAATGTAGGTGAAGTGATCAAGCAGGACCCTGAACATTAGAGTGAAGAGTTTGGACATTTTTGCAAAGGAAACTTGAAAGCAATGACATAACTGCCTTTTCATGGCAGAGGAGCCACTCCTTTTATTGGTGGACATTTATAGTAGGTAGGTAAAAACGGAAGGGAGGCAACATGGACCGTGATGGGAAAAGGTACAGGCAGAGGGTGATGGTGCACTCGAAGCAGATGATCATGGTAGGGTTAGAGAAAATGAGCTGACTGCTTATCAGGACAGCTATTGTTGGAATGACCAAACTCAGAGACTGTTAGGAGAGGAGCAGGATTCTAGAACATGAGGGGACTAGTTTTGGATATGCTGAGTTTTTGATATATGCGGTAAATATATTCAGTTGATAGTTTGAAAAGGAAAGTACATCTGTTCTCATTTTCCCTCCGTCTCCTCTCTCTCTCTCTCTCTCTCTCTCGTCACTCACTCTCTGCATTTTGTAGTGTATGTATGTGATTACAAAGTGCCACATAGATAATAAAATAAATTAAGTTGTAGAAGTGGCTATAATTGCCATTGCAGATATGAAGAAGGCCAAAAGGAGAATATTAAAATATGAATACAGAGAGACAGGAGAAAACCCACAAAAAGTCCCAGCATTATAAAGATCCCGTCCCAGAAGAGTGAGGCTGAAAAGCAGTGCTAGGGCATCAGCACTGAGGTGTAGAAGGGTGGGCTTCTGCCTGCAGCACCAGCTTTCCATATGAGCTACTTCACTTCAGACCCAGATCCCTGCTGTTGCACCTGGGAAAGCAAAGGAAGATGGTCCAAGTGCTTGGGCCCCTGCACCCACTTGGGAGACCTGGAAGAAGCTTCTGGCTCCTGGCTTTGGATTAGCCCAGCTCCAGCTGCTGTGGCCATGTGGTCATTTGGGGAGTGAGCCAGCAGATGGAAGACCTGTACCTCTCTCTTTCTCTCTCTCTGACTTTCAAATAAATAAATCTTTAAAAAAAAGGAAAATTACAGATGTATGCTGAGAGACATTTTGTCTGTCTCTGACATACAATGGTTTTGCGTGTAATATCTTCTGTAATTCCTTCACTATACTCCACAATTATCCCTTGGGACAGAAATCTTCCTTACAATTCTTTATTTTAGATTCAGTCAATTATATTGCACAAAATATGAAAAGATAACTTGGATTCATTTTACAGATGTACCTGAAGTACCATGATTATTCAAGTACAGTGTTTAAGTGGCAGCCATTGGAGGGTGAACCAACGGCAAAGGAAAACCTTTCTCTCTGTCTCTCTCTCTCACTGTCCACTCTGCCTGTCAAAAAAAAAAAAAAAGTAATGCAAAGTAAATAAAAATTGCTGAATTTTTGGAAAATATTTCATTCAATTGCCAATTAAAGTTTTTTCTACACAATCCCTCAATTTTTTTAAATAAAGACTTCCTTTCTTAAGTTAAATATTCATATGAGAATTTGAGAGATTGGAGGCCAGAGAGAGAGAGCATGCAGTGTCTTCCATCTGCTGGTTCACTCCCTGAAACACTCTAACAGCCACTGAAGCCAGGAGCCAGGAACTTGAACCAGTTCTCTCAGGTGGCAGCAGGGAACTAAGTACCTGGGCAATCAACTGTTGCCTCCCAGTGGGTGCATTAGTTCAGAACTGGACCACAAGTGTAGGCAGGACTTGATCCCAGGGTGGGAGGTAGGCATCTCAGGTGGTAACTTATCTGGATATGTGAGGACACACCCTAAGTCTTGAAACTTTTGGAGAACTCCATGTGTTCTGGTCTGTCTCCAAAGATGTAAGCCAGATAGGAAAGTCCAGAAAGAGAACATAGTTCATTGATAAAGAAGTTGAAAGGTAATATCCAAAATACACTTCTAATCCTCAGACCAAATTGTCATTTAAGAAAAATAATCACGGAACATTTGCTATCATCAATACTGAAACTCAGAATGACAATGTCAAAGTCAATAGATCGATCCAATCACATTCAAGTGCAATAACATTTGCTGGAAGTAAGTTAATGTCAGATCTTACATTTTTATATTGATTTAACCTGAAAAGGAAAAAAAAAAATTGGAGAATGTGTCATTTGGCTGAAAGAAAAGCATTTTTTTTCTAGAGGCATATTTGAGTGGTAGACTGAGAAAATGGATAGTAGCAAAGTTTTATCATTTATTAGTTTCTATTTATTCATTTTATCTGGGGACTGTTGGAGGGATAAGATACGTTGTGTTTGCAAATCTGTTTATTGGTTGTATTATGTCAAGGGATGGGTGGGGTAGAGAAACTACATTTTCGCATTTTAGCTATTTTGTTAACATTTGCTTTACGATGCATTGTGAAAGTTAGACACTACCCTGTTAAAGAAAAACAATGTTTATTAAATTATATTAAAGCTAGTTTTCTAATTCCTATTCCTTGAGAATTTCACTGTTTTTATATTACTTTTCTCTGAACTTTTTTTTTTTTTTTTTAAGATTTATTTATTTATTTGAAAGGCAGAGTTACAGAGAGGCAAAGGCAGGATGAGAGGTCGGTCTTCCATATGCTGGTTCACTCCCCAGATGGCTGCAATGGCCAGAGCTGCACTGATCCAAATCCAGGAGCCAGGAGCTTCTGGGTCCTCCATGTGGGTGCAGGGGACCAAGGACCTGGGCCATCTTGTACTGCTTTCCCAGGCCATAAAAGAAAGCTGTATCAGAAGTGGAGCAGCCGGGACTGGTACTGGTACCCATATGAGATGCCGGCATTGCAGGTGATAGCTTTACCCGCTAAACCACAGTGCCAGCCCCTCAACTTGTTCTTAAAGCAATAAAGCTTTTAAGAGGCAGTTGGAGCCCTCTGCATGTTTCCCAGTATTGTTCAACACCATTCTTCCACCAAATATATTGTCATCTGAAATTATTAACTTCTTATTCTAATGTATATTTTTTCTTCTATTACAAATAAATGAACACATAAGCTATATATTTTAATTTTTAACATTTATAGTTATTTTTATTGTATGTATTCACCAATAAATTCCTTTTTGTGTTTGAAATTATGGATTTTAATTATGTTTTAACATTTATCCTTAACATGTGTAACTTTGGTTCCCGTTAAGAAGTTATGAAATTCTATTATTTGATTATATTTCAGGTTAGCCCCTTTATTTAGTGAATGTGTGTGATGTTTCCATTACTATTCCAAGAACTGTTGTACTGAATGTTCATTTGCATGACTCCCTCACACTTATAGATGAGACTGGGTTTTAAAGCTGTGTGAAATTGCTAGTGTTGAATTCACACGATTTAAACTATCCAGATATTGACAAGTTTATATCAAAATACCAATTGTGTATAAAAGTTTTTCTTGGTCAGAAAATGCATGTCAATTAATCTAGTGGTTATGGGATTCCTCAGAATTTATTTTCTTTTTTAAAACAACTAGTGTTACTAATTTCAAATTTCATGGGAATTTATTTTATTAATTTATCTTGGAAAATTATTCATTGATATCAGTATTTTCTATATATACTCTTATGTCCTGATTTTAACTTATTCATTGTCTTGTGTTCAATATAGTGGATATATTTCTCTGTAGCTGTTCATATAGCTCACTTAAAATGTATACTACTAAAATAGTTTTCTTTATTTTAAACAACATTTGACATCTGAAGAGAAGTACAGAAATGTATAGAATATTAACCCATTATTTAACATAATATGTATCTATTTTAATTAGAAGATTTATAAGGAAAGAATAAATTACTTTTATATCACCTTTTATGGGATCAAAATTTACTCATAAAGTGGAAATGTTGCTATGTTTCATTCTTTCTGCCAAAATAATAATCATTTTTTCTGAATTTTAGGCCTATTCTTTTTTCTTTCATCATCATACATCTGAGATTGATCTGTGATGAATATTATAAATCCAGTTCATTAATTTTAATAGTCAACTAGCATTCTTTCATGATAAATTAGTAACATTTTTTTACCACCTCTTTATTTTATTATTTTTTAAGGTTTTATTTATTTATTTGTGAGGCAGAATTAGAGAGAGAGACAGAAAGGTCTTCCATCCTCTGGTTCACACCTCAAATGGCAACAAAGGCAGGAGCTAGGACAATCCAAAACCAAGATCCAGGAGCTTCACCCAGGTCTCCCATAGGGATGCAAGGAACCAAGTACTTGGATCATCTTCCACTGCTTTACCAGGCCCATAAGCAGAGAACTGGATCAGAAGAGGAGTAACTTGGACAGGAAACGGAACCCAGGTGGGATGCCTGCACCGTAGGCAGAGGCTTAACCTACTATGCCACAGCACCTGCTCTTCATCCCTTTATTTTATTTTATTTTATTTTATTTTATTTTATTTTATTTTATTTTTGACAGGCAGAGTGGATAGTGAGAGAGAGAGATAGAGAGAAAGGTCTTCCTTTTGCCGTTGGTTCACCCTCCAATGGCCGCCATGGCCATCGCACTGCGTCCGGCGCACCGCGCTGATCCGAAGGCAAGAGCCAGGTACTTCTCCTGGTCTCCCATGGGGTGCAGGGCCTAAGCACTTGGGCCATCCTCCACTGCACTCCCTGGCCACAGCAGAGAGCTGGCCTGGAAGAGGGGCAACCAGGACAGAATCCGACGCCCCAACCGGGACTAGAACCTGGTGTGCCGGCGCCGCTAGGTGGAGGATTAGCCTAGTGAGCCGCGGCGCCGGCCCATCCCTTTATTTTTAAGCAGTGAGAAGCCTATGGTGCTGCTATGCAGGAAATACTGCTTTACTTATGCCAACAAAGTTTTTTGTTGTTGTTGTTTTGGTTTTTTTTGTTGTTGGTTTTTTTTGTGTTTTTTTGACAGGCGGAGTTAGACAGTGAGAGAGAGAGACAGAGAGAAAGGTCTTCCTTCCGTTGATTCACCCCCCAAAATGGCCACTACGGCTGGCACACTGTGCCTATCCAAAGCCAGGAGCCAGGTGCCTCTTCCTGGTCTCCCATGCGGGTGCAGGGCCCAAGCACTTGGGCCACCCTCCACTGCTTTCCTGGGCCAAAAACAGAAAGCTGGACTGGAAGAGGAGCAACCGGGACAGAACCAGCGCCCCAACCAGGATTAGAACCCCGGGGTGCCAGCGCCACAGGCAGAGAATCCATTAGCCTAGTGAGCCATGGCGCTGGCCCTCAACAAAGGTTTTGATGGATTCTTCTTACCTTTTTTTTTCCTGGCCGCACCTTCCTGTTAAACTCTGCTAACTGCTTGCTGATTGCTTTGTCATTTCCCACAAAGCACTCTGATGTACACAATCCAAACAAATGTGAACTCCTTGCAAAGGATAATTTTCCAGGTAAGTTTCTGGAATTTTCTCTGGAGTTAGAATGACTTCTCCCAACTATGTCTTTCCATAGTTCCCTCAGGCAAATGCTTAGTCTAAAATATAGCTTACATCTTCCAGGAGCCCCCAATCTCCTCCCAACTGCCTTGCATCACAACCTCTACTGTTTCTGAAGGTATTCTTGGTCTTCAACTTCTCCACACTGTTGCAGATAGCTGACACTTCCTAGAGAGAGGGATTTGGAGCTTTCTGTTTCTCTCTGGATAGAACTCTGAGCCAGGGCTTGGAAATGAGCTCCTCTAGTTGGTGATTTACTTTCATTTTATTTGAAAGGCAAAGACAGAGACCCCTGTTTTAGCTGCTGAGGATTTGGTAGGGCTGTAGCCGATGCAGGACTTCATTTTCCATTCCTGGTGCAGAACATTCTCCCTACGAATTAGAGGGGAAGGGTTTGGGGTCTAATAATTTTAGCAGTACATTCTGTGATCTAGGAATGGGGTCTGTGAACACATGTGTTTCATTTTTTATCCTTGGGAACTTTATCAGAGACTGTCAATATGTGTTTTTTTAAAAGATAAATTTCTATTTATTTTAATTTTACATATTTTAAATAATTTTATTTTACGTATTTCATACAATGACACTTCTCTTCTTCCCTATATTCTTAGATAGTTATGAACTACAATGCATGTGTTCTTTTTGTATTAATAGCCTATTAATGACAGAATTGATGAGAACTGTGTTATAGTAACTGCATTTGCCATGATCCTGAGAATCGAATGTATTAAATTCTCTAAATTAAAAAAATAATTTTCTCAGTTTTGCTATGTTGCAGGACTTTGAAACTTCTTGTCATGTCAGCAATGGAATTTAAACTACTTTAGGTGGAGTCCCACAGTCTGGTCTATTGGTGGAAACCCACAGTTTGATCTATTGTGCTTTAGCAGTGACAATGGACTGAATTGTGCTCTCCAAGATTCATTTATTGACGTCCTAATCCTCAATGAGACTGTCTTTAAAGATAGTGTATATAAGGTAGTAATTAAACTTGAATCCTGGAATCCTAATCCTGCAGGGCTGGTGCCCCTGTAGGAAAGGGAAGATAATAACAGAACTCTCTCTCCTCATCCTGGAAGGACACAACAAGGAGGTCACCAGAGGCAAGCTCAGGAGAGCCCTCACCAGGGAGTAATAAGCCAGCACCTTGACTTTAGACTTTTCAGCTTTCAGAACCATGAGCAGGTAAATTTCTGTTGTTTATGCTACTCAAAATGTAACATTTCATTTCAGCAGCCTGAGCAGAGATGGTTATTTAATCCTACATATATGTTTAATATTTGCTATCCTATTCATTCTTCTTCCATAAATTATTAGAAAATCTGTATTTTGTTTTATTGTATTATTTAACGGGTATCAGTTTATAGTTATTTGCTGCACTACATCATAGCACACCCTCATGATTGGTTCATGCACAGCCCTCACTTGTTTTGACACCATTTTTATGATCTTATTTTATCCTATTTTCCAGATCTGAATTCATATATCTTCCTCACCATAAGCACTGACTTCAATAGATTTGATTCATATCTTTTCTATGAACTTATCCTTATGGAATATACACAGTGGGGTTCTGAATACATGAGTTTAAATATCTGTTAATTGTGTACTGCTGTGAATCTCAGTTCGTTCCTTAACTTGTTCACTTCAAAACATATTTTAATACCTATCTATGTTGCTCCCTATTAGATTTTCTTTTTTTAAATATTTAGTTAGTTAGTTATTTACTTTCATTTTATTTGAAAGGCAAAGACAGAGAGACACGCAGAGTGATCATCCACCTGTTGGTTCACTCCCCAAATGGCCTCAGACACTGGGACTGGGCCAAGTGGAAGCCTGGAGCCTGGAGCTCCAAGTGGTTAAAGTTCACTTTAAGGAAGTATCATCTGTACTCATTGAAAGGCAGTTCTCTGCCCCAGAATTAGAATACTCCTTTGCTTGGTTTTTGACTGTGTACTTTATATGGTTTCAGTAGCAGGTTTGTGCCTTACAAGAAGCACTGGCAGGGCCAGTGCCGTGTCGTAGCGGGTAAAGTTGCCATCTGCAGTGCCAGCATCCCATATGGGTGCCAATTCAAGTTCTTGCTGATCCACTTCCGAGCCAGCTCTATGCTATGGCCTGGGAAAGCAATAGAAGATGGCCCAAGTCCTTGGGCCCCTACATTCACATGGGAGACCCAGAAGAAGCTCCTGACCCTTGGCTTCCAGTCAGCAAAGTTCTGACTATTGTGGCCATCTGGAAAGTGAACCATGGATGTGAATGAAAGACCCCCCTCTCTCTCTCATTCTCTGTCTCTCTTTCTCTCTCTGCTTCTGTCTTTCTGTCACTCTGCCTTTAAAATAAATAAATAAATAAATCTTAAAAAAAGAAGCACTAGAAATCTATATTCTTGAACTCAAAACCTATCTGGACATGAATTATTCATAAGAGACACAATGGCATCTTCAGCTTAAAGCTCTGGCTCATGTTTGTTGTTGTTCTTTGACTCTTAATTTGGTACTTAAGTCTATCCCTTTCTGTTGAATTAGGTGTTTCCTTCACTTTCTGTAATTTATCTTGCATTTCTTTCTGCTGTTATGGCATGAGGGCACCGTGTGCATCACCTGAGTTTGTCATGTTGCTAAAATTCCTCCTAACATTGCTTTTCAAAATTTAATGTATCTACACTGTTGGCTGTTGAGAATTTTGACTAATGAGAACATATGGTGCTGTCAGTACAACAATAGAATGCTATTTAGAATAAAATCAATTATCTATCAAAATTAATCTTCCATCCTTTCAAGCAGAATATGTACTGCATGGCACAGAATACAAGGTGAAATGTGCCACTGGAGCTGCAGGACGTGGCACATGGCAGATGATGAAAACAACAACTGGCAGAGCAGAAATATACACAGAAAGCAAACATTTCACAAGGCCAGACTTTCTGTGATCGGGTGGATAACCATCTACAAGAACAAATATGGTATTGTAGCTTAGAGTGAAAAATAATAAGATTTTAAAATCATTACTGTTTCATACCTGGTTTTTTCCCTTCAAAGCAAATTTAGAGTGTCAAATATCATTTCAGAAACAAGAAGTCTGAGTTATATGTCACCTATCATACTAGATTCTTTGTTGGTCTGATGATGTATTTATTAAATTATAATTGTTAAGATATTTGGAGACTAAGAAGATGGAGGAAGTGGATAAATTTGATAGATTGTTATATGGTTCTGCAGCATTTTTCTCAAATTGTTTTGGCAGGAAGAAAATTTTAATAGTTTTATTTGTGCCAGTAATTGCTACTAGCAATCTGAGGTAAGAGAGGCAGGAATAGAGGAAAATTAAATATAGGAGTGTTAGCATCATTTGCCTTTCAGATCTCTGTCCTGATTTGTTGAGGAAGAGCAAAGAAAGCTATGGATTATTTTTATGTCTATAAGAGTGTTTGGGAATTCATTGTTATACTTTATATTTGTGGAAGAAAACTCATAAGTGATTATTTGGATTTACAGAATTTTACAGAAATGCAAGCTAAATTTTACAGAAATGCAAGCTAAATTGAGGATATGCAATTTCTTCAATTTTTACTCAAAATTATTTGAGACCTCTGAATTTCTAGATAAATAAAATTTGGATGTTTCAAGTGTCATTGATTCAAAATCAAGTTAGGTTATGCCTGTATGATGTTGTTCAATAGTGGTCTTTATATTGACATTGCCAATAATATTGAAGAGAGACATTATGGAAAATTCTTAGTATATCATGCCTTTGGAAATCAAGAATTATTGAGACTCCGTTAAGTTAGATACTAGAATTTTACTTCTGTTCAAGAAATTGTAGTAAACTTAAATCAAATCACCCATTTATCCCTTTAAAAACTAGTCATATACAATAAGAATGTTCACTACTTATAGGTGGTAGAGAGAAAAAACCTAATATTTAAATTTTATTTTTATAGTGGCTTTTTATTTATTGTAAAAATGGTATCTGCATGAGGGTTCTTCAAAAATTTCATGGAAATTCAATAAAAGATAAACTTATTTTGGTGCCCAAAATTGAATGCCACACATAAGCACAATAAATTAATTGGCAAGGTAGAACAATAGGACAGATGGGTGCATGAGTGTGGCATGTGTAAGTATGAGATGGATTACATTCTTGGGCAACTGTCTACTTGCTGTTGATTTGCAGGAACAGAACAACAGTCTGTAGAAACCTGGTTTATCAGAAGACATAATCTGTCACTCTACAACTTTTTGGTGACTCAGCTCTCATGAATACACATGTGTGTGTGTTTCCTCATCTCAAAGACTTGCAGGTTCAATGCCTTATTATCGTGACAGTCAAAATGCTGGTTTATTTCATTATAGTATGCTTAGCAAAAATCTCTGTTAACTTATTTTGGCTTGTGCCTATGAGGATAGGGAGAACAATGTATCTGCAGTTTTTTCCATGCAGATTCATAGGCACATATCAAGGCAATTCACCTTCATCGCAGCCATCTCTTCATTTTTAAGCTACTCCTTTTTCAGTGACACTTACCTTTTATTGTCCTTGTATGTTTCTTACTAAGCCACTAAATTCTTGCCTCTGATGAAAGTCAAAGTCTAGGTTCATAGGAAAATTAAGCTGTCCCTTATGTGAGTTTGTAATTCCTCAGTGCCATGGAAGATTATGTTAGTGGTCCTTGATTAAAACAACTTAATATGAAGGACTGAATGAAACGTTATAGTAGTAGGTAGATATGATTCTCTAATGACAAAGTACAATAACTTTATTTTACCTGATCCTACTTTAAAAATTTATTTT